>NW_026947493.1:49270000-49875000 GCF_034190915.1 Cavia porcellus | reverse complement strand
GGTATTACAATGCTATTTTCATTATTTGGAAATATAAGTATTAAAAGGTAACACCCTATGGAGTGTAATATGAAATATTCAAAGTTTAAAGTGTTAGCCTGATCCATCAAATTGTAAAATTGATGGCATACTATAAATTAGAAAGGGTAAACCAGGTGTGGTGGTGCACACCTGTAATCCCAGCACTCAGGAGGTGGAGGCAAAAGGATCACTGTGAGTTCAAGGTCAGGCAGGCCAGCCTGTACTACATAGTGAGATTCTGTCTCAGAGAGAAAGAAAGAGAGAGAGAGAGAGAGAGAGAGAAACAGAAACACAGAAAGAAAGAAATGCAGATGAGTTGATCATGTTTAGAAGGCCAAAAACAGGAAACCCAAATTCCCACAGTTCCTGCACCAGTTTTTGTTCTCTCTCTCTCTCTCTCTTTCCCTCTCTTTCTCCATCTATGTGTTCTAGACAGTCCTTGAAACAAATTAAGGCAGGAGGGAAATCCCTATGCCTAGTAACAGATGAGCCTGCCCTGTATCTCTCAGGCCACCCCAAAAGATAGTGGATGATACAAATCTTCCTCATGGGAAGAACTTTGGGAGATGGCTCTGGTTGTACACTTCATAAGAAAGAAACATGCTTGAGGCCTGTGTTTCCACTGATTTCAACCCCAGGAGGTATAAGCATGCTAGCTGATCTGTCAGAGGCCTGACAAGAAGAAAATTGGAAACTTGGTGACAAGGGTGAGTGGGGGAGAGATATACACAACATGAGCTCCTGCAATGGACATCATATTCACCAGAAGGATCACTGGAGGAGGCTTCCCTCTTTCCTTCGCTTCCTCAGTTCTTATTCACTGGGTCCAAATTAAAAGTGGCCATGGTGGCAGGGATGCAGGCTATGCTCAGTTCCCATCTAAGGTTACCAACCTATACACCTGCCGAGTGCCCCGCCAGTCAGTAGTAAAGGCCTCCACAGGACACAAGCAGTTGTGTCTGAAGTAAAGAGTTTCATCACTCTTAGAATGGCACTAACCCAACTCATGAGATGCTACACTTACAGCCTCATCCAATCTTAATTACTTCCCAAAGGCCTCACCTCCTAAAACCATCATGGGGGATAGGATTTCCACATATAAATTCAGTCCACATCACCAGGTGAGATGATAGCAGAGGATGAGAAAAACGGCTGTTGAACAAGGGCAAATATATTACATCTTAAGTCTCGTGAAGACTTAAGTAAACTTAGGTAAAAAATGTAGCAGGTACCTTTTATATAAATAAATTGTCTATTTTTCCTTCCTTCCTTATTTGTTCCTTACTTTATCTGAAAAACACTGATGAGTGCCAACATAGTAGTTTTCAGCAGAGAATGGGACAAGATTGATGACGTCCACATTGACAATAGGGTAACTCATGGGATTTGGTGAGTCCCTGGGTCAGGATACAAACCTGAGTGAAAAATGAGAGTGGATAAACAGAGGCAAAAGAATGGACTGTAGCCGGGTGTGGTGGTGCACTCCTGTAGTCCCAGCACATGGGAAGCTGAGGCAGGAGAATCATTTGCAAATTCGAGAGCAACCTGGGCTACAGAATGAGCCCCCGGCCAGCCTGAACTGCATAGCGAGACCCTGTCTCAAAAAGACAAAAAAAAAAAAAAGACCTGCTCAATACCTTCTATTTGCATCTCAGATTTATGCTCTCCTCTTCTACCTCTCTTCTCTGTTCCCAAAGGCTGATTTCTATCTCTGGCCTCTGGATGGATGTAGCCCATGAACAACATCTCTGAATGGAAGGTAAGAGCAGAACAAGGAGGGGCTGCTCTATCCATCTCTATCACTGTGTTCTTCTATCTAAGATCTGAGCTCTGACCAGTGACCTCACAACAAGTTTCAGAAACTTCTTCCTCGCATTCACCCTTCAAAAGTCTAGCTTTACTAGCTTCCAGATTCTGCATTCTCCATCACAAGGTCCCTATCCCGGCCCTGTGAATATTCCCATTATGAATCCTCTCTGTTCAGCCCTGCCATCTGTCTGTTGCCTGGACACCGGGAGACACGTGCAATTTTCTCTTCCACTAAAACATGAATTCCCTAAGGTCAGCGTCTGCACCATGCTTGTTTCATTTCCTGGAACTTAATGGGTGCCTGATATTTAAAGGGAGTCCATTAAACATTTGTTGAATGAATGGGTGAGTTAGTGCATGAATGAATGAATGAATATAAATATCTGTAATACACACACACTATATATAGCATAAGAAAAGGCCATCATACACAACAAAAAAGTCCAGTGTGCTGAGAACCAATCTGCACAGAGTGAGCACAGAGGTGCCTTAGTCCAAGCCCAAAATAAGGGATATTTTTTGTAAATGGTTCAAGCAGCAAGGCACCTTTTGGTTACATGCACAGAACAGTAGATAGTTTTTCATAAGCAAAGAGATGACCTCACTACTTTGGGCAGTGAGCTCTAAAAGATATCTTACCAGTTTTTAGACAGTAAAGAAAGACCTTAGCTAGAAAAAAATCTCTTGATGAAATCTACCATGAAATTAAATATATTACTATTCAATTATTTATTCATACCATCTTTATAACTTTTTAATGAACTATAAGAATGAGACAGGGTATTTTTAGCTATGCTGACATAACCACAGACAAATCACAATAGGATTTATTTCAACCTTGGGCCAATTAGTTAAGGGCTGACTTAGTTGACACAAGCAGTAGTAGGCGATGCTTCCAAATACTTAACACATGACTCAGTTATATAAATAATTGGTGGCAAATGAAGCTGACCAAATCTTTCAGATGCTCTGGCTTGACCACAAGTGCACAGACAAAGACTGGCATAAAGCTTGAATGAAAAGAAAAAGAAAAGTTCCAGGAAATATATTTTATGTTATAAAACTAATATTTAAAAACCGTTAATATACTGCATAAAGAAATTTCAGTCAATGACAGGCCAAAAATACAATGATGGTCCCATAAGATTGTATCACCTATGGGGCTGGGGATTTAGCTCAGTGGCATAAGCACCTGCCTTGCAAGCAGGCAGTCGTGAGTTTGATCCCTGGTACCAATAAAAACGAAAAAAAAAAAAAAAGAAAGAATGCATTTCTCCAAACATTTTCGTAAAATGACAAATATGACCATTCGATGAAACATTTAAATACACAAATAACAATGCTTTGCTTCAATCCTAGTTTATAACCAAAATTATATTTGGGTATTATTTATCAGATTGAATCCTGGCAGATAAATAATATGCAAACTGACCTAAAAATCATTGGCAATAAGACAGATGGAGGATTAACCACACTAAAATGATTTTCTTTATTTGGTAAATCTAATTTTGTCTCAATTACTTATAGGAAATTATGAATCTATTTTTTTAACCTGGCACTGAGGATTGAATCAGGACCTTTGCAGTGCACTGTATCACCATTTTATTTTTTTGAGACAAATTCTTGTGATGTCATTAAATTGCCCAGGCTGGGATTATAGATGTTCCTCCATTCCTGAACCCTGTTTTTATAATAATTAAAATAAATTCCATGTGGTTGTCTAAAATGCTGTGGTAGTAGTAATGTGAGATTTTCAGATATTTATAAAAAAAATATAGGGTTTGGAGGTGAAAGGAGAATTAGTGCAACTTCACATTCATAAGTTTAAAATTTCCATGGCAAAAGTGAATTACTCAATAGAAAATTCATATACTAAATATGATTATATCGGACCAATCCTTTAGACAAGGCGGCTTTTGCTTTTGTGCCTCTCCTGGGTTAATTTTAACCGCACCTGTTTAAAAGGGTGTCTGGAGAATTCCTGCAAGTTGTGACCTGCATCCATCTCTTCACTTAAAGTTAGGGAGAGTTTTTCTATCTTATATACATGCATCAGGCCCCAGAGTTCTCTGAAGAGGAACAGTGTATATTTCTCATTTCAGTCACTCCCTGGGGACCTTCTCTTGGATAATCAACCTTTATTGTTCCCCTGGGATTATGGAAGCAGCACTGCTGTGAATCAGGCTGACTTGTACTCAATTCAAATCTCCCTTTCATTTTTCTTCAAACCTGAATAGACCCGTTTCCTATTTTTAAAATTGGGCCCTGTAAAAGTTTACAGGATTTTTATCAGGTATATCACAACTGTATACAAAGTATCTATTTCAGGCATTTAATAAGTGGTAGCAACAGTAGCTGTTATTATCCTTGTTATTTTATAGTTACACTCAAGACTTCTAAAATATCAATTTGATTCCAAGAACCTGAAGTGGCTGGAAAGTTAAATTATTCAAAATTATTCGGGAAGTCAGAGAGACTCACTGGTGAGTCACTTTATCTTATTCAGTGATGCACACACTAGAGATGGTGAGACAGGCTTCTCTAACCCATTTTACTATACAAAACTTGTGCGTAATTAAGCAGACAGGATTCTTTCCAACTGAGGTCAAGAACCAATCCATGACAGAATTTAGGAGAAGTCTGTGAAACCCAAATCACCCACCAGAGTACTGCAGAGATGAGCCTATTGTTGGCATTGTTTTTGTGGCACTGGGAATTAAACCTAAGGCCTTGCACTTGCTAGGTAAATGTTCTACAAGTGAGTTATAGCTTCATTTCTTTGGTTGTTTTGACACAGAGTCTCACTTAGTTGACTAGGCTAGACTCAAATTTTTGACCCTGTGGCCTCAGCTACCCAAGTAGCTAGATTTACTGGTAGAAATAAGTTATCACTTGCCAGTACTATTCCAGGTTTCATCATCCTCTATGAACAGTTGAAGACTTTCGATATAGCCCCCCCAAAATTCTCCCCATAGTTATCTAAAATGTTCCCCCAAAAGCTCATTGTGTTGAAGCCTTGATTGCCAGCTGATGGGCTTTTGAAGCAATTGGATTATGAAGACTTTAACTTCATCAGTGGTTTAGTCCATTGATGGGGTCGTAATCTGCTAGCATATTGAGAGGTAATGAAAACAGGAGATGGTGCCCAGTTGAGGGAATGAATCACTGGGGCAGAACCTGACTGCTTCCTCTCCAACCTCTCTCCTTCTCTGCTTCCTGGAGCTTTGTTCCACCATGCCTTCTGCTTACCTCAGGCCCATAGCACCGGAACTGGCTGACTGGGTACCGAAACATCTGAAATCATGAGCCAAAAGTAAATCTTTCCTCCTTTAGGATGATTTTCTGGGGTATTTTGTCATAATGACAAAAAGCTAACACACCCTATAAAGTGACTTTTGTCATTTGTGTTGCTATTATTACCACTGCTCATTTAAACACCATCAATATTTCTTCTACCACGTAAATGAACAAAATGGCCAGGCTACTTGAGACAGTAATCCATACAATTTT
Source organism: Cavia porcellus (assembly GCF_034190915.1). Taxonomy (NCBI): domain Eukaryota; kingdom Metazoa; phylum Chordata; class Mammalia; order Rodentia; family Caviidae; genus Cavia; species Cavia porcellus. Next base: position 49,869,660 of record NW_026947493.1, on the reverse strand, counting down.
GTATAAAGAACATGGTATCAGGTAGGGCTTAAGGGGCCCATCTAATACAACTGTAAATCCTCAAATTCCAATGGCATTATAATTAGCATTAGAACAAATTCACATAAGGAATTATCAATTACATAAAGTAATTAATGCATCACATTATTTAACATCTACTTATTCCTGTCTTTCTAAGAGTATACCTAATAGTAAATAATTTGCCCTGTGTTTTCAAGATGTCAAATATCATTTTTCTTTATTTGAATGACTTGATCTAAAAGAATTCCTTGGGAAAGTATTAGGAGTGTCAGGTTTTATAACAAACCATGTGGGTGGAAGGTTTTGTTGGATTGGATGGCTTTTTTTTTTTTTTTTTTTTCTGACAGCAAACAAGTCTATCTGAAAGCATACTAAGCTCCAGCAGGTGCCCAGAGCTAATTTGGTTTGGAACTATTTTTAAAAAGCACTAGCTAAGTTTTATAACAAGTCATACCAAATGGCTATATTGTTTTTCGCTCTTTCTGCAATCCAATCTAGTTTTCACAACGTGACTCCAAACATAAGGCCACAAATTGTCCATGTCAGTAAGCAGATCTGAAGCACCCAGATTCTTAAGCCTTCTCCTAGATCCCTAGAAACAAAACATTTAGAGGTTTGCATTTGGATTTCCACTTAACACATTCCTTTCTGAGTTCTCTGCATTTCCTGTTAATAATTTTCATTTAAATCTAGAGTCTTGGCTGTAGCCAGCAAGGAAGACATGAGATGCTTCCCCGCAGCCAGATGCGGCAGGATTTGTGGGGCACAAGCCGGTGGCATGTGCTTTGGACGCGGGCTATCAGGATGGGTATTTACTGTCCCTATGGACTCTAACGGCTGTCCTGTCAATTGACATTCTTTTCCTAATGCTCTCGGATTAAACACCCACTTAGGTGTGGCGTCTGAAGAACACTCAGCTTTGACTCTCTCTACTATCTGCATTTATTCTAGCCTCTCCTCTCTCAAATGATGTAAAGATAAGATTGTTTTGGTTCATTCTGGTGTTTTATCTTTGTATATCCAAGCAGAGGAATTACAAATGCGCTATGTGGAACCAAAATATACATTTGCTCTACTCCTGCTGAGACAGCAGGTGTCATGTAGAGAACAAGAGACCTGGAGTCAGCCTGACCTGATTGAAATTCCACAAGGCCACCCAGCAGTGTGTCATCTGGGAAAGTTAATCAACCCATCTGAGGAAAGTGGGGATAATAATACCCACTCACAGAATGACGCTATGAAGATTAAATATGACTTTATATATACATCATGAAATCAAGCTCATAATTAATGCTCAATAAATTTTAGATTCCTCCCAACTACCTTTAAAAAAGAAAACAACCTAAGCCTGCATCATGTTCATGGTACTAGAAGGGCCACCCAAGCCATGACACACCAAACACTCTCAAGACTGACACAGACTATTGTTCTGTTTTGTTTGCAGCACTGGGGCTTAAGTCCAGGGTCTTCACACTGAACAGCATCACTAAAAAACTTTTTTCTTTTCAAATTTTGAGACAGTCTCACCAAGTCACTAGTTTCCAAACTGAGCTCGAACTTATAATCCGCCTGCTGGGATTCCAAGTGTGTGCCACCACATCTGGTTGTGGCAGTTATTATCAGTCCCCTTTTTCAGATAAGGGAGCTGAGGTTCAAGTAGTTGGGGTCATTTTCCAAAACCTCGCAGAAGTAGAGAGAGGGATCATCTAATCCCAACAGCATTCTTCCCCCAATTTTACCATTTGCCACTGACTTTTAAATTCAGTGATAATTTGAATTATATAAGTGAAAACCTAAACTAAGTAGTCTCCATTCTTGGCAGACTTGGTAAATAGAGTAATGAACGTGTAACAGAGAATTGTAACAGCGAGAGCCATGCCCAGCCTGATCCTGCGTCTGTCCCCAGCAGTGCAGCCAAGATCCACACTATACGAGGACAGAGTTGCCTTCCATGCTGCTGACTTCAAGTGGCTGGGGCATTAGGGCCAGAGTGGGCCACGAAGGGCAAGTGGTGGCCTAAAGCCAAGGTCCAGATGTGATGAGTTCAATGTTGACATTTTGAGGTTGCAGGGACAATGGGAGCGCTGGGCCATGCACTTGCCCTCTCTGCCCCCATTCATAGACAGAGTTTTGCACACAGAGGTCTCAGCTGCCTCAGGAAGCACGGAAAGGATGTGTCAGCTGGGTGGCTGTCAGACCTGAACCCCAGACGTAACTTCATTCTTATCTGGGTGGCCTCAAAAAAGCTTTGTCCTGGTAGAAATATTTTTTTAAAAATTACACTTGGAGATTTTTGTTGGTTTCATCTGACTTCATTTTACTAACTCCCATAATAACACTATACTGTAGATACAACTAGCATTGATTTATAAAAAATTTTGAGATTCAGACAGATTAGGTAGGAAGAGGTGGCACCTGAAGGGGAGCCCAGGCTAAGTGCTCACCCTGAATCCTGTGTACACCTCACAGCATCCATGCCAGGGGACCCAGTCAGTCACTCTCCCTCCTGATCTCCTGCTGTGAAACACAAGGGAATCCTGCACACAGTCACTGAAAGGGTGGCACTACAAAAGCATAATGAGGAGCCATGCATGCATCCCAGTTTTCTGCCCATGTCTGCCCATTCTCCGGTTTGTGAATGAAACTATGCGGAAATTCAGTCGAAATAACCAATTCACTTTTGTCCTGTCAAGTGGGTTTGTCATGTTGCTACAAGCAGAAGCAGCAACTACTGATCCGGGTCAAAGCACCCCAAACAATCCAGAGAAGATTCTTATCAGGGAGGGTCTCATAACACAGCCCAAAAGAACAAACGTAAGGCCACAAAATTCATCTTTGCTTGCAAAGCACTTCCTGCTGATCTTTGCTGCCAATCTATGAAAACCCGTAAATGTAATTTACAGTGTTAACGAGAGGAAGTCAGTTGGTCAGCTCAGTTAAAAGTCAGAATCATCATGCCTGAAAACTAAAATGCTATATGAAATGGGATGTGAAAACTGAAATGATAGGAGACCTAAGAAAGCAAAAAGAAAGATGGAGAGACAGAAAAATTTACTCAAAAACGCCAAGACAAACACAGACCTGGCATGGTTGGGTTACTCGGTCTGTATAACTCAGTCAACAAAAACCGTCAACTCAACTATGATGCTCTTTCCTTAAGATATTTTTGCTTAGTTCATATTATTATTGTTCATAACAGATTAATAAGTTAAGTAGACCAGGTTCTTCTCTGTCAAAATATTCTTGATAGTTTAGTTAACAAGAGCCTGGTTCTCCACAATTGGGCTGCTAGTCACTGAGATGCTTGTTGATAATGCCTCTTACTTCAGGACGGCAAGGCAGCCTTTCATAACCAGACTGTCCTGTTGTCTATTCATGCCTCTCTTCCAGATTCTGGGCTAAATTCAAGATCACAGAGGGGAAAAATCTTTGATCATGAAGTCAAAGACATCTACACATGGGAAGGGGAGAAGTACACAGGAACTTTGGAGCCTTTGTTTGGTCCTAGGAAAATATGTCTGTCTGTAATCTTAACTGAAGGGGTTATCAATCTTTATACTCCCTCCCATGAAATGGGAAACCTGGTAGATCATACCATTGGCCAGTATTTGCTGATAGGAAAATTTTAAATTCACCCTTGACATCTGAAGCATCAGTAATTTTAACCTATAAAATACACTAGTGACACTTAAATGAACAGAAAAGGATCGTATCAAACTTATGAAAGTACAGAACACAGGAACCAAACACAAAGAAGAGATTTGCAGAGGGCCTTAGATGTGCGTGCAGATAAGGCCTGGGGTTCTTGGGCAAGCTGGGTGGTGACCCACTGCAAAGCTCCTCTTGTGATGCAGATCAGGCCTCCGACTAATGGTCCCCTGGGGTCAGTTAAGTTTCAGACCCTGATCTCCTCTTTCTGAGGAAGAGAAAAACTCTTCCCTAAGCAGAAAGAAGGATATAACATAGAAAAGGCTATGTAAATCCCCTGGTTGTTTACCTCCCTGATGTAAATTTCCTTTAGGGATGTAATGTTCTTTCACAAACTTTCAGAGCCAGTCTTGTATCTGTAAGAGGCCTTTGGTTTCTCTGAATAATTCATTCAAAACATGCCAAAGGCATATATTTGGGATGGGATGTTTTATTCTGACACGCACTCCTAAACCTCAGTATGCATTGTCAGAAACAGAAAAGCCTTAGACCTTGAGATGCCACAGAGAAGTGTAAAGCAAATGGGAGAGACTGGAAAACGGTTTGGGAACAGCAGGAAAAAAACAGTAAACCATCATCATCTTTGCTTTCTCCCTCTTTCTCCTTGTGGGAGGTGGCAGCAAGTGTACAGGCACGTGTGCTCAGGAGAGCTTGGAATGGTGTTTCTCAGCCAAGTTTGCTACTTCCAGGGTACCTTTAAAGTATTTGCAGGGGTTGCTTCATCGTGGGCAGTCCTGAAGGATGGCTCGTGGGTCAGATGCCAAATGTCTCTGAAATGAGCATGCAAGGGCCAGACAGCAAACAATTATCCCCGTTTTGTAGTTTGTCAAATGTCCTGCCCAACATCCATGGAGATTAAACCCTGTTTGTAGTTATCTAAACTTAAATATCCATCAAATATCTCCACCTGGGTAATTTTTGCACTATTTTAATGTTTGTTACATTTTTCAGGCTTGCCAACACAGGGCAAACTGAGGGAGCACTGGGCCTGGGATGTAGCTCAGTGGTAGAGCACTTGCCTAGATCCTGAGTTCAATTCCTAACACAAAAGGTGGGGAAAATGGAGGGAAAACTTGGTACTACTTTGTTTCAAACTTTACCAAGAGTTCTTCGCCGGTTTCAATTATCACATTACCAACATCAAACCACTCAATGATGGCCATGAGTAGATCAGTTCTATATGTGCAGTATAGGGATAAAAGGACGCTTTAATAAACTCATACTCAGAGTACACTGGAGAAAGACACAGAAATTTATTGTCATGCCAGGAAAAATCACAACACAGGAGTCAAACAAAGGTGAGACTCAAAGGAAAGATTAGATCATTGAGCTTAAATACCCTCTTCAATAAGGAACAGGAAGGGCCATTATTAAGGGATAGTGATGCGATGACACATACCTGTAATCCCAGCACTCAGGGGGCCAAGGCAGGAGGATCACCATGAGTTCGAGGCCAGCCTGGACTGTTCAAGCCAGCTTGAACTACATAATGATATCTTGCTTCCAAAAAAAAAGCAAGGGAAAGCGGGGAATAGTGAATGACTTTCTGGGGAATTCACTAAACTTTGAGGACATAAAACAAAGCCAGGGACAGAGTCTGGAAAGCCTGCAGAACAGTCAAAGGTAAAAAAAAGTAATTTGCTTTGGAATGCTAAGTGGAACCAAAATGGAGGACAATGGTCTATAATGCAGCTCAGTCTGCATGTGTTTCCAGATGTACCCACAGGTTTCAGTCTTTCTCCGATGAGTTTAGCCTCTTCTGATTAGAGAAATTTCAGTGGTGTTCCTCTTTGGAAGATCCAAATAGGCAGATAAAAGAACTCCATAGGAAGCTTCTCCCTGTACTAGGGGAGGAAAAAGTCAGAGAAGGTCAGAAAAATCTGGACTCTAAAGTGGTTCTAAGGCCTTTCAGCAGGTCACTTACTGTCTCTGGGGTAGTGTGTTCCGAGCCTCCACAGAGGCTACCCCACCACCGTGATTTTATCATGCGCATAGCTGACTTCCAGAGTGTGCCAGAAGTACCAAGACATCACCATACTGAAATCACCATAAATTTCTTGCCTTTCATTTCTCCTTACATTACAGTTGAAGTTTATGTGCAGATAGGCTACACCATACGTTTAAAATACATTGCATGATAATAAAGCAAGAAGTAAAGATTTTGATTGTAAAAATAGTTTTGATTTTCTAATACCTTCTACATTTATTATTTGGATTGAAGATAATCCAAACAGTAGGAAATTATGAGAAGGTGCTAAGAAGTGTGTGCAAATTTGATGACAAATGATCTTTATATAATCATAAAGCCTGCCCTCACAAATCACAGAAAGGAAAATACCAACTGTGATGAACACCTTTTGAATGCTAGAGATTTAGAAAAAAAGTCTATATTTACATATATATGCATACAGATGTGAGGGCATCAGGCTGTGACATCTGTCACCCCATTGATGGGGTGATTGGCTGATGTGGCTGCTAGTGAAGTGTGACTTTCCTGCCTTACCACTTAATATGTCCCTCCTGAAGCTGCACGCTCTAAAGAAGAGGAGGACCACCCTGAATAGAGGGGGGCTGTTACTGCTATCAGGGGTGTAGGAGTGGCTGCGCTACCCTGTTAGAAGCTCCCAACAAGCTCTTGAGGTCCATATACATGCATATATTTAGAAACAGAGAAGCAAAATAAAAACAGAATTAAAGATTGAAAAATTTGATGCAGCAAGTTTTAAATCATCCAACAATGTCAGGTGTAGGTCTTTTGAGGGTTCACATAAAAATAATGCACAAGTCTCCTCCCTTGTCTTTAGTTTTGCTTTCTGGCAATTTCAGTTACCTACAGCCAATAATGGTACAAAAATACTAAGTGGAAAAACTCCAGGAATAATCAATTCATAATTTAATTTACATGCCACTCTGAGAAGCATGATGAAATCTCATGCCACTCTGCTCCATCGCACCCGGGATGTGAATTCTCCCTTTAGCCTGCATACTCACACTAAATTAAGGAACTCCCACCTCTTAGTCTCTTAGTAGCTACCTTGGCTATCAAATAGACTACCACTGTAGTATTGTAGGGCTGAGGTTCAAGTCACCCTTATTTTCCTTAATATTGGCCCTCAAAAGGCAAGTGATTAAAAAATGCCCAAGGGAACCCATACAGTGCTCCCTTTAAAGTAAAGGTTTATCACAGGTATGTATATATAGGAGGAAACACAGGTTATATAGGGATTTAGAAGGTTTCATACATGTACTGAGGATCCTAGAAATCCTGAGGATCTCCATGGATAAGGAGAAACTATTGTACTGTTAATTTTAATTTCAAGGAGCTATCTAAGAAGATTTTAATAATGGAAGTTGATATTGTGAAGAAAGAAAACAGTACAAGTTGAATTAAAGTTATTTTTTAAAACAAACGTGAGTGTAGGTATATATTAGTATGCTTATTTTTATCTTGGTTTGCAAAACTTTCATGAATCCAATGAGAGAAGAGAATCTGATAGAATTTTCTATAGTTAAAAAAAGCCAACTAGCTCTCTCTACTCCTATTTCAACCCAGCGTTATAGATTCTTCCCAAAATCTTCCAAGAAGCCACACAACTGAGCATGCAGTATCCTCATCATTCTGTTCTTCCGAGTGCAACATGTAAATGATTAACCTAGCAAAGAAGTATTTAGAAAGATAGGCAGGCAACAGACCTCACCTTTTGTGAGAACCCTAAAATTTGCCATAGTCTAAAAAGATGGCCATTGGTGGACCTTCTCCTTTCCAAGAACAGAGACCATCGGCAGCCCAGACAGCTGCTGAGGGTAGAGTCCTGAAGCAGCCAAGCAAGCAGGAAAGGGCTTCTCCTTCCCAGCAGTTGTCTTTTTCCTGGCAAACAAGTCAGGTGCCAGAAACTTTACCCACACTGGCAGGGACAGAGATTAGAGGAAGCAGGAGAGGGAGGGGCATCAATGAAGAAAATAAGGTCGGAGGAAAAAGTGAAAGACGGTGTCCTAGTGGTGACAATTTGAAACAATCTCAGAAAATTACATGTTTTCCAAGCACTCACAGCCTATCAAGTTTCAGGCAAGGTGCAAGCCTTCACGCGGTGCAGTTCCTCGGCATGGTGGCTCTCACCCAGAAAACAGAAAAGAGATCACTCACTTAGGAGTTACAAAATTATGCATGCTCCTGTGTTGAATGCTGGGTGTAATTCCTTTGTATTAAACAGAAACCTGTCCTTTCTTGAGCTACTACCAAACACCGGGCACTCCTCAACCTGTGTTCCTGCCAGCATTTAATGTCCTTTTGTGTTTCCATGACACCTGGCTTTGTCTGTATCTCTGTCACATCTTCTTCTCTCCTTCTCCTGAGCAATGTATACACCTTTTACAAATTCTTTCATTAGCCCTTATTTTATTCTGTAGCAAACAGGAAAACACAAAGTCATTTGGGGTCATCTTTTCAAGGTTGAGAAGCCTGAGCCACCCACCTGCTCCTGCTCGTCAAAATGAAATCTGCCAAGTGCTGAGTTGCTTGAAAATGTCCCCTTAAGTCATTTAAAGATGCAGCTCTTCATTTATCTAGCAAAGCATAATCTTCTTTGAGAACTGAGAACACTCTCTGTGACAATCACAGACAAGACATTCTTTTTTTATATATAAAGCATTCTTCACTAGGAAATAAGGGCCCATCTGAAAATGTCATCAGCTTTCTTGTTCACAGTTATTTTCTTTACAAATAGACCATTTTAGTTCTTCAAGGGACCATGTGATCTTGCTGATTGTAAGGGGAATTTTAAAGCTAACTTGCACTTGTATTTACAGTCCCTTACTGTAGATCTCTAACAAGCTGCAGAGATCAACAAGATCAGTATCATAATTGTTTCAAATCCAAGAAAGAGGAATCAATCTCTACCTCACATCACAGACATAATCAAGAGATGTTGATTTGCCAGTGTCTCTCTGGGCATCTCCACCTAATCCACTTGCCTTAAAAATCTATACCCCTGCTGTCAAATAATTTAAAGCATAAGATTACCCTCCAATCCAAGCCTAAATAAATAGCATTCCAGACTACTCTCAATTTTTATTACATTCTTCAACATGAACGCCAAGGAATCTTTTTGGGAGCTTCATAACATTCTTCTGAGAAGAAGTACAAGTAACCAATAAATACAGGACAAGTCCCAAGAGACGGACAGAAAGGAGGGTGGAGAGGGGAAGGGGATGAAAAGTATTGAGATATGTCTCCTCCTAAGAACCTCAGATCTATCATATTAAGGTCGGACTCTAATGACTTTGTTTCACTTGAACAACCCCTAAATCCCTTGTCTCCACATATATCACATACGTGAGTTATGACTTCAACTGATGAATATTTGAGAGAAGACCACAGCTCAGTCCCTAGCAGATGGTCTGCAGAGATGGAGGGGCAGGGAAGGGAGGAGAAGGGAATATAAAAAGAATTAAGATGTGTTCTGCATGTGTACCGGTGCTGTGTAATGAATGTGATCATTATGTACTGCAAACATGTGTTAACAAAAAGAAAAAAGAAAATAAATTTTAAAATAATAATAATAATGAGACCAAGCAGTTGGCCATCTGTTGTGTCACTGGTGGGAAGATGTTGCAGATCCTGTCTATGGTCATGGAAAAATGTTTTCAAGGGAAGCACTACCTTATCTAGTCTCCCTGTTTATAAGCCAACGGCTATTTTCTGGGAGTCCTTCTAGACTGTGATAACTGGTTACATTTTAGATTAATCCCTTATAAATCCTTACTGGGCCTGATATATACCTATGGAGCAATTATGTCACTGAAACATAGCTAATTCATATTAGCTATTCAAACATAGCTAATTCGGGGGTTTTTAATTCTAAAAAGCTTACCAATTAAACACAGCAGCTTTTATCCAGAACCGCTGCAAGCACCCATCCTCAGAGGGACCTTAAGACAGAACAAGATCTGAGAGAAATAAACACATAGTCTTACAGTTCTAGCATGGTTAGCTTGCATTCCTAAAGGATATTCATGGACATTTTTCCAAGTCCATACTCTCATCTAGTTTCCAAAGGAAATTCTGGTGTTTTTCAACTCTACTCAAAAAAGCCAGTGTGAGCTGGTAAACAGCAAAGCGCCAGAGCTGGCAGCATACTTCTGAAATTATTCATTTCCAGATCTTTTGCATCACAGACAGGAAACTGAAGCCCAGAGGCGTGCACTGACTGGCCTGAGACCCCACAGCTACTTATTGCAAAAGCTTGCCTGACAAACAAAAAATAAGTTTCAGAAGACCAAACGGTGAAAATTCAGGACTCTTCTGTAATTTAACCAGCGTGGGACAGTGTTTGATATACCTCGAGTGCTGTTTCAAGTCAGTTTGTCAGACATTAATGTGCATTGGAAGCATCTAGAAGTCTTGACAAAATGTAGCTTCTGATTCAGTAATTTGGGGGCCAGGCCTGAAACTGCATTTCTAACAAACCTGGGGTATTGTTGATACAAACCAACCAACTCATTTCTGTAAGAGCAAGAATGGTTGGCCTGTTTTTCCTTTCTGCCTGCCGGCCTGTCTGTCCATCTGTCCGTCTCCTCACCCCAGAATAGCCAACCACTACACCCACATCTCTCTCTGGTTCATTCAACAAACACTATGTGACACATACCATATGAGCTGCTGAAGAATGAAATAGAAGAAAGCCCCTCCCCCCATAAAGATTACATTCTAGTGCGGAGAGGCTACCAATTTGTCAGAGCATAAAAATATGTGTATTGCATAGTGTCTTGCTAGATGATGAGTGTTGCAGAAAAATAACAGCAAGGCAGAGGGTAGGGGAACTGAGGGGGAAGGAATTGATTACAATGTTAATTAAGGTCATCACAGTGGCTTTGCAAGATAAGAAAGTGACATTGGAGAAAGATTTTTGAAGTGAGGGAACTAATTACATATATGCTAGGAAAAAGTCTTCCAGGCAGAGAGTGCTAGTCCCCAACCAGGTGCTAAGTCCCTAACGCAGAGAGAAATGCTTAAGGAAAGGCAAAACAGCCCCTGGATCTGGGGGGAAGGTACGCCAGAAGAATTTGAGGGGTAGTCAGAGAGGAAATGAGTAGGGAAACGGACAGATGGTGTCATCTCTTTGGCCTTAATGTGTGCTTTGACCTTTACCCTGAGCGAGACAGACAAGGTCTAGAGTGAAGGATGACCTGGCATAGCTAAGCCACTAGAGAACAAAGACAGAAACCTGGAGACCAGCAGGCAGCAACTGCAATAATTCATGTTGTGGTGCTGGTGAATCAGACGACAGTGGTGGCCGTGGAGACAGTGAGAAGAAGCTGTAGTAAGATCTCAGGGGTCAGGATTGCTTGAAGATGTAGGAGATCAATGAAAGACAAGAGTCTGAGATATTTCCGTGGAGTCTGTCCTGAGCACTTAGAAAAATGAAATTCTCCTTGCCCAAGATTCAAAAGAATGCAAGGAAAGCCCCGTACCATCCCACCCCCTCTCCGGGAAGAAAGATCTGAGTCCAGCTATGGACACATGAAGGTGGAAATATTAGAGATACAGAATCGATGGTTGGCTCTATGACTCTGAGTTTCAGGTCTGGGACAGGTGTGGGCTAAACACTGACACACAGGAGCATCAGCACACCCAGCCATGGGACCAGATGAGATGTCCAAAGGAATGGCTGCGGGAGACGAGCAGCAGAGCTCTCTGGCTACGCCCTGGATACGATGATGGAAAGAAAAACAGCAGAAAGCTTCTGAGAAGATATGGTCAGTGAGGCAGGAGAGAAACATGGAAGCATGGGGCCTTAGAAATCAGGAGACAGTGTCTTTTGGAGCGGGGAGTGCGCAGTGTCCGCTGCTGCTGAAATATCAGAAAGAAAAAGCTGAGAGCTGAGCTTTGGATTTAGCAAAATGGAGCCTATAGGTGGCTTTCAAGGATTCTTTTTAACCTATGTGAAGACGAAGAAAACCTCATCAACAAAAAGAGAAAAAGGGCACAGCCTCTGATATTAAGCCTTCAGGGAAAGGAGGAGGAAGAAGCCACTGTGCTGGCATTTAAGGGACAGACCTGCACACACCCAGCTGAGATGCTGGTGTGTGCACGAGCTTCCATTTGTCATGACTCAACAAATTATGCAGCTAACTTACTAAGTCTTTGTTCCATCTTCAACTCTGCTCTGAATCAGGCTTAATCTTTTAAGTGGAAGAAAAAATAAATAAAAGGTCAATGAGCAGGAATAAAGCCATCATTCATATGAGTCTGAACTCAGTTCATCACGTGAAGACATGCTTGCCACATTCTTTGATTTGACGTTCATTACTCCACCAGTGGTTTTTTGTTTTCGCTGTTGTTGCCACACCTTTGGAAGAACAATACTGGGGAACACACACTGCCGTTTCTCAGAACTCAGCCCACAGAGGCCAAACATCCATGGTCAAGGGCAAGCTTGCTCATTCTGTCATCACACACTCTGCTGTCTTCAGTAAAAATCATCGCCTATCACCAGCATTCCTGCCAAGTTACCCATTTAGAACTGTCTCTTTTTCACACAAAGCCATATGTGAATGCAGAGGAGAGGATGTACTTAAACCCATCAGAATTATTTCATCTCAAAAATGGAAGATCTGCATTGAAAATTCCTGAACAGTACCTTCTAACTCATTAGCATTTGCCAATAACTTAGTTAAGCTATATCTAAGATGTCTTAGTTACAGAAGGTAAGATATACTTCTAGAGATGTACTGAAGACATTGTTTACATGGCTGTTCCACTTTGTTCCAACTTGTTGGAAAGAACTATCATCAACCCCTATGGATAGCAAATAGGAAAATCTCAGTAAATCTCATCAGAGATGCTACTGCTTGAAAAATAAAAATAATTCGACTTTCATTGAAGATTGCCTTTGTAGCATGTTTGAAAATGGAGCAGTGCAAAGAAAATTAATAACAACATTCAGAGAGGATATTTAAACCACTTAAGATGTGTTTCAAATGGTATCTACTTGTTAAAAGAGAGCTGTCTACGACATTATTCGCACAGAAAGACAGGATATAGATTTAATTAACCATCATGGAGAGCTCTTCATGAGTTTGCTGCTCCTTCCCATTGACCTTCTAAACTCGTAAGATTTTGTTGTAATTTTGGACCCCCATACACACCCTTATCTATAATCACACAAATAAATAAACTGCTTACCAAACCTACACATTTTATTTGCCAACACCTACATTCCACCAGCAAGTAGTTCTTCCAGTTTCAAGAAAATAAAACAAGTAGGCCTTTCTTTTGGCCCACAATAACCACTTTTTTTGAGTCTTAAATGGACTACTCTAAAAACTGCCTTTTCATAATTATATAATTATAATTTTAGCAGTATAAAATTAAAAGAAAAAATAGTTCCTGCTTGAGTAAGGAATGTATAAAAGAGATTTCCCTGTTCCCCGGCCTGTAGATTTCATCACAGAGCAGAAATGATCAGAATCTGTGCTTTAAAGAGAAAGTGCCAAGACTCATTTACAAAACTCTAAATAAAATTATGCTTTCTTAAAATATTATTTTTAGATATTAGGTTGTATAAGAAACCTGCAGATGAAATTTGAAGGCAACTCCTCTCGAGATATAAGCAGGAAAGGCATATATTAAGCATCTTACCAGCCCAGGACCAGCAGATGATGAAATCTGACAGATTGGCTGGCATCATCTCCCCCATTCTGGGTGCTTGTCTCATGCAATCTGCTCCCACGGGGCTGAGCCATTGCCTTGTTCTAAAAACATCTACCACACACACACACACCACCTCCGATCCTGGAAACTGAAGAACTCTACACTGTGGTAAACATTTGTTCTCTGAAGTTTTCTTTACTAAACTTTTAGGATTCATATTTACCACATGCTAAGAATGTACCAAACATACAACATTCAGAAAATATCCTCCAGTACTATCGACAACAGTTCAGAAATATGTGTGCAGTGAACTTCTACTGAGCACTTGCTATTTGCCAGGCACCATGGCAGGTATCCATTAAAGGGGAGACCAGTGTTCTCTCTTTCTCTCTCTCTCTTCTAGATCACTCTCATTTGTATGCTTTTGTGCTAGGGTTTGAACCCCGAGCCTTGCATATGCTAAGCAAACTCTGTGCCACTGAGCCATCACCCCAGGCTATGGTCTTCTCTTAAAGGAGAACAACATATATGAAAAAACAGTATCACAAATACAGCATGAACAGTGCAATAAATGAAGAAAAGGCAGCATGCTCGCTCTGTCTGGGAGACTGAGGAAAGCCACAATGAAGAAACTACATCTGAGCTGGCAGGAAGAATGAAGGGCAGAAAGAGCATTGCAGACATGCTAGCACCCTGAGACCTAGCTGGGAAACCAGAGTGACAAGGGACAGAGCACAGAGATGCTCAGGCTGAGTGACAGGTTGGCAGGAAGGATTTTCAATGTATCTGATACAAAAAGCAATGAGAAATCGTGAATGACTTTTAACCAAGGAAGAGCAATCACACTGAATTATATAATTAAATCATTGTGGCAGACTTAGGAGTAGAGATTGAACAGGCTGAGACAATCAGGCCTTGACACAAAGCTGTGGTGACGTAGAAAGGGGAGGCAAGAGCTGGTCTAGAGATGAGATGAGCAGGCTGTGGGGACTTTCAGATTCTAGAGGTGAAGAACAAGTAGGCATGTGGAATGACTCCAATGATCACAATTACAATGTCAGGTGAGATGGACTTGCATGGTCCAGAAGTGGAGATGTGGGAGGAGAGGCAAGTTTGGGTAAGGAAACAAGCTAGGTGTTCACGAACAGTGCAATAAATGAAGAGAAGGCGCATGCTTGCTCTGTGTGGGAGACTGAGGAAAGCCACAGTGAAGAAACTACATTTGAGCTGGCAGGAAGAATGAAGGCAGAAGGAGCCCTGCAGACATGCCAACGTCCTGAGACTGGACGGATTGTCTGGGAGGATGAGAAAGCGGGGTAGTGGAGGTTAAGGCTGGCAGTCTTTTGTGCTGAAGTCAAAGGTAAACCACATGACAGCAGGAGACAGGAGAGAATGGCGGTCACAGAGTCAACAGATGTGACAAGTGGCCTGGATAGTGATACGTTATGGCAACTTGTATGAAAGAGTGTAACCTAACTGGACAGAATACACTTAGGAGCGATGATCTTGGGGGGCTAACTCAAGAGCATCTGGGTACTCCTTTTTCCAGCGTGGCCTTCAGCTACAGATATGCAAACTCGACTGAGAGCCTGTGGGAAAACTCATACTCCCCTGATAAAAGGAACAGACACAGCTAGTATGTCTTCCGCCTGTATTCTTTGAATGAGAAATGATGCCTAAAAGTTATTTGAGCCAACCTGTCACCCATGAGGTGACAGTCAACACATGGTTGATGGCAATGAGATACATAGATAGAAAGACCCACTTACCAGCCCAAGGACTAGGGAGCCTATAGGCAAGGTCCAAAGAATAGCAGTGACATTGCAGGAAAAGTGGGCTCCCAATAAATCCAGACAAAGGTGTTTATTCTAAAAAAGGTTGGGACACTGCCCTGCTGCTTCCCCAGCATCAGCACAGTGCCTGGCGTGTCACAGACATGCAGCTTGCACCTGGATGGCACAGTGGAGGGTTTGATGGAAGACCCACTATGCTGAACTGGGTGAGGACAATTCGGTTGTCCAGTTAGACCAGGTTGGCTTGTGACAGCAGTCTTTGGTCACAGTGAGGTGGGAAGCAATGCTGGGTGACTGGGCAGAGGGAAGACAGGCTGACTGTGCTCTCTGCCATTATGGCCTCAAGTGCCAGAGATCAAAAGGCAGAAATGCTGCTTACAGAGAAAATAAAGTAAAGCCAATGTATCAGCCATGTGTCTTCATAAATTGAATGGCAGAGGTAGTTATGGAGGCCTTGTATTTCAGGAGATGTATACTATTAGTACTGTGAAAGAAAGTGTCACTCTCAAAAGCCCATAGCTTCCAGTCCCACCCAGGAGACCTGGGTGACACAAGGCATCTTGTGAGGAGTCTCCTTGGTCTTACTCTAGGAAATCCATGGTTCCACCACCCAGTCTTGGATCTTCTGCTTCATCCATCTTAACTGTGTCTGAATTCAATCTGTAAGAACTAATCACAAAGGCAGAAGTTGGACATTGGGCAAGAAAGAACCAGCCACTGCAGGATTCCAGGAGGCGCACCCTTGTACAAGATGGTGCAATATTGTCAGGAAGCATTCTAGAAAAAGATGGCCTTTCAGCCACAAAAGGGAAGAAATTTCCCACTTAACAAATGTTCATAGAATTCCCCACAAAACCTCTCAGCCTCCCGAATTCCCCTGCCTCTTATTTCCTCCTCACATACCTCTCTCTCTAAGTGGCTCCTGCCTGTACTTCTGCTTCCCTACGTGAATTCAATAAAGAAAATAAACCCAGTAATACCTTATGTGACCTTGTTTGCAAATATGTACATTGAAAATACATGCATATACCAGAATTGCATGGAAAAAGAAATAAAATTGTTGGCCTCTGCAGCATGTGAGCCCTGCTCTGTTTCCAGAGACATACTTTCTATCACTTAAATAATATCTAAATTTTCCACTTAAGAATGACATTTTCATGTGTTAGTTTCACATATATACTGTAATTCTAAGGGAGTTCTACCAAATCATTGGAGAAACTAATCTAATTTTCAACAGACCAATCACGTACTCCAGTTAAAACTGCACTGAACACTTGCTCTGTACTAGCTTGCTCACGCACCCAGGAAGGCGAGTCCTGACAAGATGCAGCGCCATCTGTTGACCACACTCTAAAATACAGCCTGATGGTCCTTTTTTTAATCCTATTCAGGCTCAGGGGTCATTCCCATACATAAACTTACTTCCTGTGAACTGATCTTTAACATCGTAACAGGTTTAATAGAACCAAAGTGATAATGAGTACAATAAAATACTGACAATATATTCTGCCTCCATTCTTCTAATCCTACAGGTTATATCCTACAGGTCAATTTCAGGAAAGCATATTGTTATGTCTTTGTATTGACTCACTGATCCATCAAATGCATATTGCTGAGCACCTGTATATCCCCACAACACGTATCTGGTAGAAGACTGGCCTAGCCCCTGGCCCTCTTGAAGCATATTTCTCTAGAATCTGACCACTTCTGTCTCCCACATGTGTGTATTATTGATGCCAGAGCCTCTTCGCTGGTCACCTGCTTCCATTCATGAACCTCCACAAATTCTCCTCACCATGGCGTAGGAGGAACACTTTAAAGCTTAAGTCAAGTCATGAGCCTTCCTTGCTCTAAACCCTCATCCGGAGTAAAGTCCAACCTTCCTTGATAAGACCTGGCCTTTCCTCTCCACCCCGATCACCACACCAACCGTACCGGCCTCTCTGCGCTTGCTCAACTTGAGAAGCTTCAGGGCCTTTGTGTTTTCTGTGTCCTCCCTGGACATGCTTTCCTCGTATATCAGCAGGACTGACTCTGGGCCTTTGCTCAAGTAACACTTTATCAGTGAGCCCTTTTCTAATCACTTCTCATGAAATCCCAAGGCTCCAGCGCCCCATGTGGGGACCCTCGCCTGCCTACCCTTTTTTCTCTCTTCCCAAATACCCACTGCTGTCATACTGTATGCAGATAATTGGCTATTTGTTGGTTTATTGTCTGATTCAACTAAAACACAAGCTCCATGTTTTGTTGACTTTGGAATCTCCAGCACCTAGACCTACATGTCACCCATCGGCTGAACAAAATCTTGCTTGTCTCCTATGTATCTCTCTCATCCTCCAGACCCTGCTTTCTGAGGACAGGGAAGAAAACAGATCATGAGAAGCCCTCACAGGAACTCTTTGGTCTAGAACAAAGAAGTGCTGTCCTTTGTATGTTTTGAAACAAGGCCAGTTCACGAGTGTTCTCTGTGTTCACAGAAGGGATAGACTTGGTTTAATGGTCTCAGTCACCGATTTTAAATTCTTAATAATTTTTATATAAAGGAAGCTGCATTTTCACCTTGCTGTGAGCCCCACAAATTTTGTAGCCTCTCCTGTTTTGAGGATTTGAGGTAGGAGATGTATGAATAAAGAGCCCACTGAAAATAGCACAGAAAGATAAACAGTTCACTTAGTGCATGAGCAGTTTACAATCCGCAGTTACCAGCTATTGCATCACTACTAATTCAAAGAAGTCAGCCTGTGGGATACTTGCTTTTGTAAGTCTTCAGGCTCACTACCCCCTCAGTGAGTCATGGCATCCTTACGAGTAGTTCTCCCTTCTCACGAGGCCACAGGCTGGAATTCCCCACCACCAATGTCAATGTCCACGCATGCCAAGAGAGAAGCAGTAGCACTCATGGATAAAATTGCAAAACTGACAACTCTGAGCCAGCTTAAATTTAAAATAGACAGGAGAGTTTCATTGCAGCGGGCAAGGGAAGTGATCTGTGGTTTTGCATTAGATGTTCCTGGAAGGAAAAGAGGGGACTGGGTCCAGGAAAGGGAGGATGCTCAAAGGTAGTGTGCAAAGCAGGAAGCAGAACAGAAAGGTGAGGAAGGGTTCTAACACATCTCCAAAGCTCAAGACCCAATAAATACGGACTTGTGCTTCCCTGGTCCTGTAGGGAAGAGTGACCGCAGTGAAGAAGAGCGCACAGGCACTCCAGCGCCCTCCGCTGGATCCCGGAGGGACTGCTCTGTGTCCACGGGTCTTTCCAGGCTGAGAGATACACACAGAAAGGGGATGCAAGTACAGGGAGTTAAAATGTGGACAAGCAACACTTTACCCTGCTTCTTTTAACACAGTGAATTACTAAGCAGTGTGGAACAGCTGCTTTGAGAAATCAGAGGAGGGGGGAAAGCCTGAGGTAGGTGAGACCTTTGGGGATGAAGACAGACTTGAATTTGTTCTTGAAGGAGAGCAAGGATTCAGATGGGGATAGGAGGAGTTAAGAAGTGGAAGAAAAAGCTTCCAGACAAAACACAGAAAGAAAAGAACAGAAAGAGCATCCTGAGTTGAGCTAATACCTTGAGTGTTAAGGTCTGTATCCAGATGAAGACAAATGATGCTTTTCCTCAAGCAACAAAGACAACGTCTACTAAAGATAAAGGAGAGAGAAGGCACATAAGGAGCTTGGAGTTAGACATTTAAGTTGGGAAGTCTCACTTTGCACACCCCTGTGAAACAGAAAGTAGGTAGTCAGATGCAAACATTGTCCCAAGGGAAGTGCTGATGTAATTGAGTGCCTGTGAGGCAATAGTTAACCTTTACCACGCCTGAGTTTATTAAGCTCCCTGCATTTCGACCACACCAAGCTCTGTGACACCTATGCTGAGGATGTAGCTCAGTGGTAAAAAGCCCACCTAGCATGATGCCTATGCTGTAGGTCTGTGGGTTTTGCCTGTTTTATGGTACTGAGGATGGAATTCAGGGCCTTTGCATGGTCTTTACATCTCCAACCCTTTTTTAAAAAATATTTTGAGACAGGGTCTCCTTAAGTCACTAAGGTGTTCAGGCTGAGCTTGAACTCAGGCTCCCAAGTGCTGCAGTTGCAGGCATGGGCCAGTACACACAGCATTTCTAAGAACTCCCAATCCTATCCCAAGAGATTCTGGTGTAGGTGGTGGTAATGATGTAGGGGAATGAAACTGCCCACCTACTAAATGTCCAGTATGACTTCGTGTTCTCTAACACTGAAGAATGAATTTTAGCAACAACAGAGGTTAAGAGTAGAATCTATTTATTGACAGAAAGCTTCTGTCCAACAGAGAGACAGAACGGGTCCCAAGTGGGGTTGTCAAGGACTCTGTCTTTTACAGGGACTTTTATAGAGTAAAATCATGGGTTTAAGGTGGGGAAAACTGGGAACTCAAAAGGCAGATGGGCATAAGGTGGGACTGAACTATGGTTAGCCAATAAGATTAATAGCTCAGGTAAAATTGATTACATTAGGGACAAATGGGAAAAGAAGCCCGTAGAAAGTGTCATTCTTAGAAAGCAGTGAATCTTCCCTAGGAGACTGTGATGGTGACTCCTGACTTCCTCAAAGTGATAGGGAACTAATTAGAATATCAGTCCTTAGGATGTGGATGCTTTTGTTTGATCTTTTGTCTTGAGGCCTGGCCCATAGCAGGAGGTATCTGTCTCCCTGACAGTTGCAAGGTATCTGGGCTTTGGAACTGGCTTCTTTGAGGACCTAGCCATGTCTCACTGCCTATAATATTTCTAACTAACTCAGCTGCCTGCAGCAGTGGGACCACATGCTACACTGTTCTTTAAACTGTCTCCCAAGCCACTGGCTGATCAACGCCAACACTTACATGACAGGGTTGGCCATGACAGAAGGCCAGTTTTCTAGGCCTTCAGGCACATTTGCTGTCCAACTTTGGAAGAATGTCCATGAGACTTTTGGTTCTTCTTTCTTATCCAGAGGCATACCATATTCACACCAAGGAAGATTTGAAGGATGCCCTTTCTCCATCCTCTTGGGCTGTTATAACAAAATAGCACAAACTGAGAGGTTTGTAAACCACAGAAATCTACTGCTCACAGTGCTGGAGGCTGGGCACTGCAAGATGAAGGTGCCAGTGGATTAGGTGATGGCCCTTATTGACATGTCCTAACTCAGGAGAAGGAAGAGGCAACTCTTGGGGGTGTTTTTTATAAGAACACTAGTATCACTGTACCCTGGATTGAATCGTGCTTTCTAAGCCCTCACTCTATCACCGAGCTACATCCCCAGGCAATGATACCCCTTTTACGATACCATTCAGAGAAGCTCTGCCTTTACAACCTAACCATCTCCCAGGGGCCGCACTGGGAGCTGAGATTGTAACAGGAATTTTGAGGTGCACAGGGAACGAAAGTTAAGGCCAAGCTCAAGCAAATGGGTTTCTTTTCGAAAATAAATCATCTAGGCTCTGGCCATTTCTGTCAAGCTATGCTTTATAAATGAAAAAAATAAAACCCCAACTTTCATAGATAGAAGCTCAGGTTGTCATGGCCATGGAAGCTCCTGTACCTACCTGGAGTCAGTAGGGAGGAAGTCAGGTAGTGAGGATGGCCTCCCTCTGAAAGGATTTTGCCCTGGATGGGAAGCTGCGATGGTGGGAGGCTGGGAGGCAGAATCAAGGGGCTCTATCTTGAGGTCACCTTTCCCGCCCTTAGTCAATTTACCTATGGCCCAAAATAAATTCCAATGGGCTACCTGTGCATCAGTAATGCCCCTTAGGCACCACCCCAAACCTAAGCTATATATACGCCCCCACACTACGTGTCCAGCAGAGAGAATGCCAGACCCCAGAGGTCGTGGAGTCTCTCTCCAAATTCTTAAAATAAAGGCCACTTTTATTTCATATTTCTTATCTTTTTAGCCGAGCCAAAAACTCTATCACCCTACCAACTGAAATGAGCCAAGTCTTCCTCAACTGATTCATGCACTGTACAGAGTTCTACCCGAGTCCCAGACATCAGAATCCCAATGGTGCCAGACATCAGAATCTCAACAGTAAGCAAAACTGATCTATGTGTCCTTTCTCCCTACATTCTAGTAGTAAACAACAGAAGGTATTTTCAAACAGTAATTAAAAGCTTAAAAAAAAAAAGATTTGGCCAAGCATGCTGGTGCATGCCTGTAATCCTAGCACTCAGGAGGCTGAGGCAGGAGGATCGCCATGAATGTGAGGCCAGCTAGGGATATGTAGTGAATTCAAGACCAGCCTGAACTGCATGAGAGACCTTGTCTCACAAAAACAAAGCAAAAACAGAACTGGAGAAGAGTGATTAGGAAGTAGGATGTGGGTACTTTAAACAGAATGGTCAGAGAGTCTCTGAGAGGTGACATTCAAGCTAAGAACTGAATATCAAGAAGCAGTCAGGCAGGTCCTCTGAGGGAAATCTCACTTGCATGTGGAATCTAAAAAAAGTCAAATTTACTGGGCATGTTGGTGCTGTACTCTAGCAAAAAGAGCTTCGTTATGTTTGTGTTATGCCTAAGTTATAAGACCAAAGTACCTGTAACTCATCATACTGTTCTGTATGTGTCATTTTTCTGGTTGACCTGATTGATATGTTAATCAATGCTCCCCTATGATATGTTAACCATTGCTGCCCTCTGCAAATGACAGATGTTATCTAAAATTGAGTGCTAAAATAAGCTGACAAAGGATTGTTAATTCCTGTGAGACTTCTCTGTCCTCTGCAAAGGGAAACAAAGGTCTTCCTCATTCCTTGGCAGATCCTGATCCACGCCCATAACCCCTTACTTCATAAACCATGCTTTCTACAAAAAGTCTAGAAAGTTTTGAGGAGACACACAGCTTTCGCAAACTCCAACTGCACTGTGTCACTGGGCCCAGGATAAAATAAATCAGCGCTGCTTTTAAAAACATGTCTTGCCCCATTTTTGGACTCGAGGTTGGGGGGATAGGGGCTCATTTTTTAAACTACAAGAGTTGGCAGATGCCTGCAATTCCAATACCCAGGAGACTGAGGTAGAAAAGTGTTGCCAGGTGAGAGGAGTCAGAAACGACAGCCATGTGAGTAAAGGCAGACAAACTTTCACTGCTAAGATGGGGACGTTCCAGAGACCTAATGGGCACCAGGGTAACTAACGCTAGTTCACAATACTCTATTGTTCACTCAAAACATTCTAAGAGAGTAGTTTGTAAATGTTATTAAACGCACAAAAACAAAATACAACAAAAACAGAGAAAAGGTAACTGTGAGGGAGTAGGTATGTTAACTAATTGATTATAGCAATCTTTTCACACTGTGTACATATTTCAGATCATTCTTACCCGAACACTGTTTTGTCAGTGATACCTCAGTAAAGCTGAAAAAAATTTAAGGAAAACTAACTCAAAGATAAAAGTTACAGGAGGCAGGCCAGGGATATGACTCAGCCGCATAGTGCCTGACTGGCAAGCACAAGGTCCTGAGTTCAGTTCCCAGGACCAAAACAAAACAAAAGAAAAAAGAAAAGTTACAAGAGGCCACTGTTTTGGACCAAGCTCCTATTGTAAACCTCAATAGATCAGCTAAGAATAAAAAGAAAGAAAGACATTCCTGCCTCTCCCAAAGCCAAAGTGAAAAAGGTGTTGAAGGCTGAGAACAAAGGGGTGAAAGGCATCCAGGTCACTCACCTTCTAGGGACCCCAAATTCACCCTGTGGCTCTGCAGGCAGCCCAGATTCTGTCAGAAGAGGATCCCCAGGAGAAAGGCGTCTAACCACCACATCAAATTTCCCGACCACTAAATCTGCTGTGAGAGAAGACACAAGACAGCGCCCTTGGACATCGAGAGTGACACGCACCAGATCCAACAGGCTGTGAAAGCAGCTCTGTGACACTGATGCCACCAAGGGCAACACCCTGGGCAGACCTGGTGGAAGAAGGAGGTCTTGGACAGTTAGCGCCTGCTTATGATACTTTCAGTGTTGTCAACAAAACTGGGACCATCTAAACTGGTTCCAAGTGACCGATTCTAAAAATACATGTTTTCACCATTTTAAAAAAATCAAAAGTCATTAAGGTGGGAGACCCACATTGCCAAACTGAACTAAGCTGTTGATCTGAATTTCAGAGAAATAAGACTCACAGTGACAAACACCAAATTTTCCAAACAGGCCAACTTTGTTTTGCATGATAGTAAAGATCCTTTTGCTTTGATTCTTGCATAAAAGAACCTGATATTAATCAGTTACTTACCTACCGTTCTGTCTCCCTACCTCTGACTTACAAAGAAGCAGCTTGAAATGAAGAATCTGGGTTTTTTGTCCTTTTGTTCCTGCTTTTCTGAGCCCTCTCTAACTATAAAACCAACCTTTTCTGCTCAGCCCATCAGAATGTTTACTTTATTTTACGGAATAAAATGTTTCCCAATTCAAGAATTAAAATAAAACCATGGTAAGGGGTATGGCTCAGTGGCAGAGTGCTACCTCACATGCAGGAACCTTAAATTCAACCCCCAACATCATTAAATAAACAACAACCAGACATAGAGATGCATGTCTGTAATTCTAGCTGCGAGGCTGAAGCAGGAGGATAGCTTGCACAACGACATACAGTTAGGATTGTACTGGATGATCTCAAGATTGGGAAATCCCTAAACTCTTTTCTTCTTGTGCAAAATCCTTGAAAGTATATGAAACAGATGCAACAGGATGCACTTCCAGAATGAGGTATCTGACAAGCCAGATAACCTCAGGCTTTAGTTTTACCTTTGTTATGTTTTATTTGGCAAGTTATTGAAACAATATGAGACTTATTTTCCACATCTGTAAAATGGGAATAATAGAACAGTCTATTTATTGACTTGTTGTGGATATTACATAAGAAAAAAATGTAAATCATTTACTAAAGTAGCTGGTACATAATAGTAGATGCTTTTCTTATCCAAGAACCTCCATTTGTCTAATTTAAGACACTGCCGTTAAATAAAAAATATCTCTGAGTAGTCACACTGTAAAATACTGTGCTAGTCATTTGTACTGTAGTGTAATGACTGCAATTCTTCCTCCAAAGCACCATGAAGTTGGGAGGAAAGAGGGGGGGAGAGAGAGGTATTGGGCAGGAAAAAGGAGAAAGTAAAGCGGAAAACAAAACTAGATGCAAAAGAAGTACTATAGCCCCTAAAATCTTCAGTGTTTAAATTCTTTAAAAACTGCTAATAAAGGAAAGATCCCAGTGTTCCAGCATTTATCCTGCCTTCCCTGTACAAACTGCATTTCTGGGAAACTACAATGTTGATAAGAGAAATTTTTCTTTCAAGGGATTTTGGCTAAGCCATCAGAAACAACACTAGACAAACGGTATTAGCATATGCAACCTCTAATGAATTAATACTTCAAGGTAATAATCAAGGGCTACTCACACCACAGAAACAGAGAGAACTGAGCTTTTCATGTCTCTAGAAAAAAAAAAGATTATAAGGTATTTCTTCCCTAACCCCAAGCTTACATCTTTGGATCTAACCATCTGTTTCATGGTTGTACAAAGAACAGAGGAACAGTTTAAAAATCATACAAAAGCCATCAGCAAAGTCCAGACAGTGGGAAACTCTGTTGGAGAAATATCTAGTTTCTTCAACAAATAAATTACAAGGCAAAATACAGAGCATGCTAGAAACCTTGTACATTAAAAAAGATTTAAGAGGTACCCCAACCAACAGTAAAACATAGACCTTTCAAAAATTCTTGATTCAGGCAGACCAACCATAAAAGTAAAAGATAAAAGTAAAATGATAAAATCAGTAAAATTTGTTGGAATATTTGAAAATATTAAGAAGTTGCTACTAAATTTTGAGATATGGTAATTGTATTATGGTTACTTTTTAAAGAGTCCGTATTTTATCGGGTGTGGTGACACATGACTATAATCTCAATATGAGGAAGGCCGAGGCAAGAGGATTGCCACCACAAGTTCAAGGCCATCCTGGACTATATAGTGAGTCCAAGGCCAGCCTGAACTAATAAGATCTTTCTCAAAAAGGAGACAGACAGACAGAGACTATATAGAGATACATGTTATTTATATTACATGTCTATATTTATAAATATATATTTAAATATGAAATAAAATATAGATAAGACGATTCAAATTAGTACAGTGAGGGATGAAGTTCAGGACACGCTATCCCAACATATGACCCTTGGCATTTGCGAAAGAAGCAGAAGCAAAGACAGTCACTCTTTCTTACCTTCCTCCCCTGAAGCAGGTCATAAGTTCCTATTGGGAAGGAGACTCCTTACACAGAGGAAAGGAAAATTCCTTGCAGACTCAGGGACAGACATGGAATCTGAGCAAACAGACCTTGCTAACTTCCCCCAAATTTACCAGCATTAGATCACATCCCTTTGCCCAATCCTGCTTCCAGCTTTCATGAAAGCTAAGCTTAAAAATATACAAGTTTGCCTGTCCCTTTGGTTCTTCATTTCATTAATGAAGGTTCCCAGGTCAGGTTACTCTTTCTCACCTATGAACCTAGCTAAAACAGATGGCAAAAGGAAATCTCTCTTCCCTTGCAGAGGTTTTGAGCTTTTAAAAAGTAATAAAGTAATGCCAGGCATGGTGGGACACACCTGAAATTCCAGCACTTGGGAGACTGAGGAAGGAGGATCACTGCGAGCGTGAGGCCAGCCTGGGCTACAGAAGAGCATTCAAGGCCCACCTGAACTACACAGTGAGACCCCATCTCAAAACAAAACAAACAAACAAAAAGATAAACAAAGTAAAATAAAATTGCAACAACAATTTTAAAAATCAGAATTTTTTAAAACCCCATAATTTTCCCTCTGATCTTGCTTCTCGCTTATGATTTACTGATAACCCAGGGTTCTATGAGTCCCAGGTGTTTAAAAGCTTTGAGATGAACAACATGTTGTTTTTATTATTATCATTGATTTCTAATATTTATTGATAGCCTACATCATTTGATTAAAGCCAGTCCAGGAAAATGTTAAACCAAAAGAAAACTATGGAACTCGCCCTGTGACAAAAAAAAATCAGACAAATCACCCAACAGGATACAAAATCCAGGGAAGCTGAAAGCAGTTCCTGTGAGATCAGGAGCAAGAAAAGGTGTCCGCTGTCGAGGTCCTTATTCAACACAGTACTGAAGTCTGAGCCAGAGCAATTAGGCAAGAGACAAAAAGCAGAGATACACAAACAGGAAAGGAAGACAGCGAACCATCCCTGTTGGCAGATTATGATTCTGTTCATATAAAATCCAGACAACTCCACCAGGACTGTCAGAAGTGATAACCAGTCAGTAAAGGAGCAGTACACAACGTCAGCCTACAGAAGGCAGGAGCTTTTCTATCCACCAGTAATGAAGCTGACAGAAA
The DNA here is from genome assembly GCF_034190915.1 of Cavia porcellus. Classification (NCBI taxonomy): domain Eukaryota; kingdom Metazoa; phylum Chordata; class Mammalia; order Rodentia; family Caviidae; genus Cavia; species Cavia porcellus. Next base: position 49,843,100 of record NW_026947493.1, on the reverse strand, counting down.
GAAATCAAGACAATGCCATTCACAACAGTGCCAAAATAATAAAATATGAAAATATAAAACCTAGCAAAAAATTTAACCAAAAAAATGAAAGACTCCTAAAATGAAAAGTTAAAACACTGATAAACACAAAGAAAATGGAAAAAATTTCCTTGTTTATGCATTGAAGAAAATTAACATTATGCAGTGCAGTTGAAAAATACAGTGAATGTTTACATTTTTACAAAATTTTCTGTACTGAAAGACAGGTCTCCTGAATCCCCTCAGTATACTCCCCTTGCTTCATCAGCCTCGTCCAGGCATTCGTGCCCTCCTTGAAGCAGCTCTGAAAGTCCTCTTCCAAGCCTGCAGCTGCGCCACTGGGACTCCTCAATGTCCTGAACTCATTCAGAACAGTTACTCTTCTGGGCATTCTGGCTTTGGGAAAAAGCTAGAAGTTACAGGACACCAAATGCAGTGAATAGGTCAGGACGCACCCTAACATTTTTATGAGACTGCTTTTGTGCTGGATGGCAGCAATCCTCTATTTTTTATTACCCCTCTTAAAGACACAAAGGAGGACTTTTCTTAAAGACACAAAGGAGGACTTGCAGAGCGGCAAAAAGAGGACCGAGAGACGGGGAGGAAGGGAAGAGATAGAAAAGAATTCAGATGTGTTATGCACATGTACTGACTCCCCGCCAGGAATGTGATCGCTATGGACTACAAACATGTAGTCATAAAAATATTTTTTACAAAACTCCTCCTGAGGTCAGGGTAATAACAAAAATTGAAAAAAAGAATTAAGATGTAATATGTACATGTACCAACGCCCCACAATGAATGTAATCATTATGTACTGTAAACATGTACTAATATGAATTTTTTTAAAAGAATAAATTTGTTCAAAGTGAAGGAAAGTATTCTGAAGGAGATTAATGGTCATGTCTTTTACAGTAATAATGGCGATCCTCCCACCTCAGCTTCCCACATATTGGATTACAGGCATGCATCACCATGCCCAGCTTTAATACTTCTTTTGATTGAAACATTCACCACATATTTTAATTACCCTTTGTATTAATTAAAGTGGCTAGATTACCAAAGCCATCTACAGATTCAATCCAATCTCCATCAGAATACCAATGGCATTTTTCAAAGAAGTATAACGAACAACCCTAAAATTCATGTGGAAGTACAAAAGACCTCAAAAGCCAAAGCAGTTTTGAGCAAAAAGATCAAAGGTAAAGGCATCACAATACCTGATTTCACAACTTAATGCAGAGCCATACTAGCCAAAACAGCACAGCCCGGGGAAGAAAGATTCACAGAACAGTGAAACAGAATAGTAAACCCATATTTCTATAGCCAACTTCTTAACAAAGCTGCCAAAAATTTACACTATAGGAAGGCAATTTCTTCAACAAACAGTATTGGGAAAACTAACTATCTGTATGCAGAAGACCTCTCTTACCCTGTACAAAAAAATCAATTCAAAATGGACTACAGACCTAACTGTAAGTCCTAAAAGCACTAAAAGAAAGCATAGGGAAAATATTGCAAGACATTGCTACAGTAAGTGATTCTCTGGATGGAACTCCCAAAAGCACAAAAAGCAAAAGCAAAAATTAACATTACATCACATACAACATTTCTGTACAGCAAAGGAAACAGAATACACAAACAATCTGCAGTCAATATTTGTCAACTATTAATCAGATAGAGGGTTCATATCCACTATGTATAAATAACTCAATAAAACTTTATTAAAATAACCCAATTAAAATGGGCAAATGAGCTGAATAGATACTTCTAAAAAGAAATACAGATAGCCAACAAATATATGAAAAAAATACTCAATATCATTAGGCAGCAAGGAAGTACAAATAAAAAATACAGAGAGCTACCATCTCACCTGAATTAGAATGTCCATTAAACACACACAAATCCTGGCAAGGGTGTGCAGAAAAGAAATTCTTGCACTGTAGGTGGGACTGTAAATCAGTACAGGCCTGTTGGAGAACAGTATAGACATTAAAGAAACTAAACATCAGAGCTAGGCATGGAGGCACATTCTTGTAATTCCAGCATACTGGGAAGCTGAGACAGGAAGATCAAAAGTTCAAGCCCAACCTGGGTAATTTAGCAAGATCCTACCTCAAAATCTAAAAATAAAGGGGTGGGGATGTAGCCCAGTACAAAGGCCTAGGTTCACTATCTATCACCACCAAAAATAAAAACAAACAACTGGGAATGTTGTTCAGTGTGAAAGCTCTGAGTCTAATCCTCACTGCTGAAAACAGGAAGAAAGGAAGGAAGGAAGGAAGGAAGGAAGGAAGGAAGGGAGGAAGGAAGGAAGGAAGGAAGGACCATCATATGACACAGCTATCCTTCTTCTGAGTTTATCCAAAGCAAATAAAGTCAGAAGACAAAGAGATACCTTCATGCCACGTTTATTGTAGCATTAGTCAGCATAACTAAAATATAAAATCAGTGTGGGTTCCCAACAACAGATGGATGGGTGGATAAAGAAAATGTGGTATATATACACACCAGTATAATATTCAACCATAAAAAAGAGTGACATTCAGTTACCGGCAGCAAAAAGGATAGAACTGAAGGATATGGTGTTGTATGAAATAAGCCAGACCAGGAAGAAAAGTATTGCAGGTTCTGTTTTATGAATTCTCTGTGAGATGGCTAAAAAAAAAATTTAAAAACTGACTACTGGTGGGGGGAGGGAGAATCAATATATGCTGTATTTGTAGAAGGAAATATACACTGAACATCATTATAGGTACAATTAATATGTCATTAAAACAAAAAAAAATTTTTTATCGGTACCAGGGATCGAACTAACGACCACCTGCTTGCAAGGCAGGTGCTTATGCCACTGAGCTAAATCCCCAGCCCCAAAACAAAAATTTTTTAAATAAAATTAGAAAACAGGAAGGTTAGAAGTAGTCACTCACTTTGAGTTCCTTGAATTTGTGTCTCCTCCAGTCTAGTATCAGCTGCTGGAGTCCAGGAAACCAGACTTTATTCTTCTGTCTATTCCCAAATCATGGCTCAGAAAAAAACAATAAAAAAAAAAGAATAGTTCAGAAGAATACAAAAAAGGAAACCACAGTCCAGACATGATGGCACACCCCTATAATCCCAGCATTCTGGTAGGCTGAGGCAAAAGGATCCCAAATTCACATACAGCCTGGGCAACTTAGCAACTTGGTAAGACGCTTTTTCAAAATAAACAAATAAAAGAGGTTTTCAGGTACATTCAACTACACTCAGAAGTCTCCACTCACTACTCTAAACCTACAGCAACCTTGATTTCCATCACAGCCTCCACTACATCCAGAGGGCCCCAACCAGAAACTGTGATCTCAAATGAACACTGACCTGATCCCTCAAGGGTAAGGGCTTCTCCTGCAGCACCTTGCAAAAGTGGAGAAAACGATCTGTCAACCCCTGGCCTGCCTCAGCTAATCAGCAAAGGCTGGCCTCCTCCTCCTCCTGTGGGGCGCCACTTCCCCATCAGAGCCCGCTTCAGCAGCCCTGAGCGGAAGCTCCTTCTCCCACTTCCTTACTGTTGAGCTCCATCTAGTAAGCCTTCCTGTGCCTTGCACTATTGCATCCCAAAACACTTTCCTGAGATGACAGACAATGAACTTAGGTCATGAGGGGTGGGGGTGCTAGCTGAGGTCCCCATTTCCTCTTTTAGGGATCTCCTTGGAGCTCCTGTGCTGATAGTAATGCACTCAGCTGGTGTCTGCTTTATTGAAGAACTGCTTTGTGTGAAGGAAAAAAAAAAATCCTGCAAATCTAGTCAGACGTGTTGTGTTGTTGGGCTAGGGATACAGCTCAGTGGCACAACACCTGCCCTACAGGCAGGAGGTCGTGAGTTTCATTTCCAGTATAAAATAAAACATATTGTATCAAAGTAGAGAACAGCATATTTTCCCAACCCTCAACAAAAGTCATAATACAATAATGTAAACATTATGTGAATTCAGTAGAAACCATATTTTGAATTTTACATATGGATCTTTTCCTGGACTAGTAACATGTAGCACTATATTCCCTTTCAGTGCTGGACAGTAGCAACCAGCCACAGCTCCTGGTCACAATCAGTGACCACAATGGGAAACAACCAACACTGTATCACTGACCATGTTACCAGCATGTTTTGAATACAGTTGTTCCATAAATTGCATGAGTTATACATCACTTTACAATAAAATAGACACTATCATAGAAGATTATACCTAACTGTTAGCTAATGTAAGTGTCTGACCACATATAAATGTAAGTGTAACTAAGCTATAGTGAATAGGTTAGATATATAATATGAAGTATTGGCTTATAATATTTTCAAGTTACAGTTAATGTATGGAAGAATATAACCCCATTATAAGTTAAGGAACATCTAGTATTTAAAACAAGCAAAAATGGATGATGCAGTTCTTATATATTAGTGCTAAAACTGTATTTCGGCTTAAAAAGCAACAGAATGACAAGACTGTAGGTGAGTGTGCAGGTAATACATGGAGATTTGGGTGGGGAAAGGACACAGTGGTAGACACAAAATTTTGGTAAAAATCTAGTTCTTGGGTTAAAGGTGAGATCACAATAGTCATTTTACTGTTATGTTTAATAGCTAATGCTAATGTTATGTGTAACCTTGCATATATGTCATTTTTATTACAAAAGACCTTCCGGAGTCAGTTGGGTTTAATTATGAAGTTGGTCAGGGAAGGACTGGTGAGAGCGTCACACACCAAAGGCAACAAAAAGACTGAAAGACAACTAGAGCTATTTTCTGATTCTGCAAAACATTTTAGGATTACTTCTAGGTATATTCCAGAAGAACTGAAAACATTATACCACAGTGATATATGTGCACCCATGTTTATAGCAGCACAATTTGTAATAGCCAGATCTTGGAAACAACCTAAGTGTCCATCAGCTGAGGAATGGATAAAAAAGTTGTGGTATTTTTATACAATGGAGTATTACTCAGCTATAAAGAATGATCACATTGAGATATTATAAATAAATGGGCGCAACTTGAGAGCATACTCATAAGCAAAATAAATTAAACTCACATGTATAAATACCGAATAGTTTCCTTAGTGTAAGGAACGGTAAGAATACATAAAAGTATGTGGTAATCATAATTCCCCATGATATTGCTTTGAAGCCTTATAATGTTTTCATTCATTAATTTGAATAGTTTTATTCTGGGTTGTTTGATTTTATTGTCTGTGATGGTATGAACAGTTATTTTGAAGAAAACAAGACAATACAATAGTTAGTGCTGATTTAACACCATCTTGTTTTGAAGTCCCATCAAGCTTTTGTTCTTCTGTCTCCATTGGTTTTATCATGTTGTATCTTATTGTACTTTATTATATGTGATAGTATAAACAATTTTTTATAGACAGGGAGATAATACAGAAACCATTGTTCGTTTTCTGTTAGTTGGTTCTAAATACCCTGTAATACTTTCATTCTCTTGAATGGTTTTACACTGTCATGTTATGTTTGATGTTATAGTATACAAAGTTACACTCAAATATTTCAAGGAAAGAAACACTATGGTAACTACTGTTATGTCAGGTTATCTTGTGGTGAAACACTATGTTGCTTAAAACTGTTCTGTTCTGAAAAAAATTTTTTAGGATTTATTATTCAGGTCTTTTTTGTGAACCTCCATGAATCGATTTCCAAAAATATATAGCATTTCCCAATGCACTAGATCACAGAGCACTTTTTAAAAAAAGAATAAAACCAAACAAAATAAAGCCAATTTTTTAGAAAATGAAAGCGATACAGGACTTCAAAACACAGTAACAGAAAATCAACAATGCCTACCATATAATATCTTCATCTTCAAAATAACTGCCCAGACCATCACTCAGAATAAAATCAAATAAAGCAAAACAAAATAAAACAAGCAATAAAAACAACATAGGGCTTCAAAACACAATAATGGGAAATTAACAATGGCTATCACAATGCCTCTTGTTTTCTTCAAAATAACTGTCCAGACCATCAGACATAGGCAGGTGAAATTAACCAAACAATGCAAGAATTAAGTTGCTTTTTTACCTCAATGGTTATCTTTTCAGAAATTTCAAGTACTCAACTTCTAATTTCCACTATGTCTGTGTCTCCTGAACTTGTTCTTATGAGAGCTGGAGGTCTGAGATTGTATTTTGCTCCTTCATTTTGACTTTTTCCTGTGCTCCTCCAAATCAGCCCATTTCTGCATTCGACATGCTTCCTGCACTGGCTGGCAGTCCCTCGGTGTAGTGGACCGGACAAGGTACCTGGGTTCCTCTGATCTGGGGTTTCTGGAGTGGGGAACAAACAGGGATGATGGTTCATTGATGCTCCCCTGATGGCTGTGGGCCTTGGTTTGTGGCTTCTTCCTTTTCACCCATTTGCTCACAGGTATGGTTTGGCTCTGATATTTCTTTGCTGATTTTCTGTCTAGTTGATCTGTCTCTCTGTGACCATGGGGTACCAAAATCTCCCTTTCCAACTGTGTTATTGCTCATTTGATTTTCCGTGTCTACCCATAACTATCCTATATAGTTGGGTGCTGCCATATTAGGTTCATATATACTCATGATTGCTATGGTGTTTATGCTGTCTACAACTTTCTCACCGACCCCAATCAATCTTGTCTTATCCTTCTTTGCTTTTTCTTGTGGCTGTTGGATTGCTATCTCATGGTCTCTTGTTATTTCTGAGATATTTTTCTTTTCATGATCACAAGCTGCAATTCTGTCTTCAGGATCTGAAGTTGTATCCTTTCCTTCATTCCATCTGTTGCATATACTTTCAGTGGAGGTTTTAATTGCCTGGATCTCTGTTTGGATCTGTTTCATGGATTCCATTTCTCTCCTATGTTGGGCATTTTTTGTTTCCATCTTTTTCTAAGCTTTTCTATTCTTTTATTTGTGTCTTCTCTAATATCTTTAATTTTAAGCATCGCTTCTTTTTGTACCTGAGAGATCATTTTCTCTCTGTAACCATTTCCATTTGTTTTTTTCCCTTTTGTTGTTATCATTTTAAAGTTACAGTGTTTGACTTCCAGTGTCATCCATCTCATTGAGTTCTAGGCCTGTCCTGGGTGGCTGGGGGTGTCAGGAAACACTCAGCCCTGCAGCTTGCCATTCACCACCTTCTCGTTTTCCTTTTATTTTATTTTCTATATTGATGCCCACCAACTTCTCATGATATATAGCTCTACCGCTAGCACCGAGGCCTCTCTCAAGGAGGAAAGGAGATGTCCATTCTTCAGGGATGCTCTCCTCTCCAGATGCAGTTAGTTCTCTATAGCTATCCCAAGAACCTTCCTTCTCCTGGTGTTTACAGTGATAATGTCCATGTTCCATCCCAGAGTTGTGCTGCGTATGGAGCCGACCTTGGCCTCTGGATGCCTAGGCTGGGACTGGTCTTCTGTTAGCGAAGTTTTCCAAAATGCAACCGCTGTCTCCTTGCTGCTGCTTCAGATTTTCCACGTTACTGGCCTCACTGGTTACTTTGCCCTCTAAAGGTGTGTGTGTCTGTGCACCAGGCTGCTGTCCTGGGTCTTGAGGTTCCCTCTAGTCTTACACTTTTCCGGCCAGCTGTCTGGAGGGACAAGGACAGAAGCCAGGAGCATGAACTCACAGTCTTCCAGCCTGCATCGAGGAAGGGCACAGAGCACAGACTCCTTGCATGGTGGGGATGGAGGTGGGTAATGCACAGAGCACTTTTATAATTACCTACTCAGGAAATCATACTGATCCTTAAGACTGAACTAAAGGCTTACGAAATAAATGTTGTCTACTTACTTAAGAAATTTTCATCTCTAACAATATAACACCAGGTTCTCAGAATAACATTGCTGCCAAAAAGTAAAAACAGGCCAAATATATTTTTAATTTAAAAAAGTATAGATAGGCATGGTGGTGGTGCATGCCTGTTATCCCAGCACTCAGAAGGATGAGGATAGAGGCCAAGGCAGGAGGATGGCCAAGACTTCAAGGCTAGTCTGGGCTACACAGTGAGTTTAATGGGCTTCATAGTGAGTGCAAGGCCAGTCTGCACTACATAGTGAAACCCTATCTTAAAAATAAAATTAATATATATACACAGATGGCAAAAAGTAAAAACTTTTATCCTTATTTTAGTTTCTAGTACCATTCCCCACAAAAAGAAACCAGGACTCCTTGGAGAAAGAGAAGATTACAGAAGTAGGGCAGGAAAGAGGCAGAGTAAGCTGGGACGAATTTGTCATGCTCAAAAACAAGAAAATTTCCAAAGATTAATGGAATGACAACAAAAGGCCACAGGAGTCAATTGAAAGGGATTTTACTGGCCTAATTGTGGTCATACAACATCAAAAAGAGTAATGGTTATACCTAAAATGATAAACATTGACTATATAAAAACCCCAAAGTTGCCAGGGACTTAGCTCATCAGCATAAGCACCTACTAGGTCGTGAGTTCGATCCCTGGTACCAAAAAAAAAAAAAAAAGTTTGTAATACTGAAAAAAAGATAAAGTCAGGGTGACTCATACGTTACCATCTAAAGAAACTTTTAAGCCAAATTCTAGTTTTGAAATGTAGCTTATTCCTAGTGAAGGCCTTGAGTTCAATCCCCATAGTAAAAAAATTTAAAAAGAAAATTGGTAACCATTGCAGAGAATTACACATTTATCTTCACTTTCTAAAATGAAGTATGTATCAGGAAAGCCAACTGGCCCTATTTTACACAAAAATACTCGTTAAGAAATACAGAAGAAATAATTGGATGAATTAAAAATCATCACTTCACAGCCACAGCTTGAAATTACTGGTTTGTTTTTTTAACAAATGAGTGATTGGTTGTTGATTAACAGAAGTTAAAAGTATTACACAACTGGTGGAGAGGGAACAAGATAGTGAAATGGTGCTGAAGGAACATCACACAGTGGCAGCTGTCACCCCCATCAGGAAGATAAGGCTCTGTCCTTGTGACTCCCAATCATATGCATAAGAAAGAAATTGTTAGTATCAGCTACCTGTGCACATGCAAGTGCTGTCTTTTCTTAGCTAATACAACTTGTGCTTCCGCTCAAGCATTTAAACCCACCAAATTCTAGGTCTGGGTTGCAAAAAAAAGATACAACTTATAGAGTCTGACCTCAGAGATACTAAAAATACGGTTATGATGTTTTAAACATAGACACTTAAGAAACATACACATTTGAAGTGAAATTTAAGCATACTCTTTAAATACAAAATAATATATGATTAATAACAAATGGTTGATGTTTTCAGTCTGTTACATTTATTAACTGCAATGCCCTATGATTGGATCTGAGATACAATGTACTTAAGTCTTTTTTTTTTTTTTTTTAAGAAATAGTGTCACACTCCCAGGGCTTTCTCATAGAGGAGAAGTAAAGTAGAATTTGTCATATAAGAAAAAGTAAAATTGTCTCCTTAATTATGTTTTATTTGCTACATATTTTGTCTTTCATTCAAAAATTGTATTCTTGAATAAGTTTTCCCCAGTGGATAGTCTCCTGAAAACATCAACATTTTATTAAAGACTGGAACTTTTCACAGCAAAAGAGAGAAATGTCTCATTTCTAATTTTAGTGTATCAAATAAATTATAAATGAAGACCTCTAAAGTTGTTTTCTCTGAGGAAAAATGGAAAAGGGGAAACAAAGACCACTTTATTTTTCAACAACACGTAGGGGAAATTAGCCAAATCAGAGCCTCAAGATCAGAGCACAACTATAAATCAGTCAAAAGCATCTGACAAATTCTAAGCCACACTGCCCTGGTCCATCGGCTGTAAATAATGGAATAAGTAGGAGAGTACCAGAATTTGAACTCAGGTACTCACTGCAGAGCCCATTGATCTTTGCACCTTGACAGCTACTTATGGTTACATAATCCTTTATAAGTTATGGACCTTTCTTTATTCTTTCCTCCCATGATACCTTGGGAAAAGGTGTCAGAGTAGTACAATCAAAACTCATACACAAACAACGCTTATAAGAAATACAATACAAATATAGTTGATGCTCCTAATAACATATCCTGTCCTCAATCTTCACCCCTCAACCTTTGTATATATAGCATGCAATATATAGTATTTTCTTACATTTTTCCCATATTAAGGGGCTGGGAGTTTAGCTCAGCAGCAGAAGCACCTGCCTTGTAAGCAGGTGGTCATGAGTTCAATCCCCAGTACCGATAAAAAGTTAAAGTTAAAAAAAAAAAAGACTCAAACATTTTTCCCATATTAGTAGAATTTATCTATCATATGTAATATTATGCATTGTCACTATTATCAACACTTTGTTCCTTGCTTAATTTTTGTTTGTTCATCTACTTTTTCTTGGTTACCAACAAAGGATACTACAAAAAAAAATTTGTTTTTTTTTTTGGTGCCAGGGATCGAACTCACAACCTCACACTTGCCAGGCAGGTGCTTGTGCCACTGAGCTAAACCCCCCACCCCTACTACAAAATTCTAACAATGACTTTTCAAGAATGTGTAAGAATTTCTCTTAAGAAATACTTGAGGAAAAATTTCTCCCAAGATTGAGTATTGCATCCTTTTCTAATGGAAGCAGTTTCTGTGACCTGGTCAGGCCTGCATCAGTCCAGCCAGCATCTTGTCAAAACTTTATGAAAAACCATGACAGAGCAATTATGTCTCTAAGACATTCCCAGATTTCTCACACTCTGTAGCTATGAGACAATAATTTTTTGCTATACTAGGTTTAGAAGAAATGTGTTATACTGTAAAAGATAACTAACAGGAAGTTGCATATTAACAGTGTTCTGACCACAAAAACAAATCCTGAGCCACACTACCCAGGTTCAAATTCTGACTTTACCACTCAAGCGTGTGACTGCAGGCAATCATTACGCATGCGACGACCTCAGCTTACTCATCTGCAAAGTGGGGCCGATAACATCACAGCACATAAAACCACTATGGATTGAGCTGCTACATGTGAAGACCTAAAAGAGTACCTGGCTCCAGGAAGTCATTCACAGAAGAGTCAATGTGAGCGTGAAACTGCAGGCTCAACCAAACTAGAAATCTGGGAAATAAATTAAAACCACAATGAGACACAATTTGCTTCCCCATAAAAGTGGGCAGACAGTGTACATTCTTAGCTTGCATGGTAGCTATGTGCTCTTTGTGTGATAATTTGGGTTTCTGTTTTGTTTTGTTGTTGTTGTTTTGTTTTGTTTTGTTTTGTTTTTGAGACAGGGTCTTGCCATGTAGCTCAGTGTAGCCTTGAACTCACTAGGTAGACCAGGCTGGCCTTGAACTCAAAATAGTCCTCCTGCCTCAGACTCCTGAGTGCTGGGATTATAGCTGTGCACCACCGTGCTCAGTTTTGTATGACAATTTACCAAGATGTGATGTCTGATTTGAGCACTGTTAATGTGTTATATCTCAAAAAGTTTAAAAAAAAAAAAAGCCAGGCACGGTGGTGCACTCAGGAGGCTCAGGCAAGCAGACTGCTGTGCGTTCAAGGCCAGCCCAAACTACAAAGCAAAACCTTATCTCAAAAGCCAAACACACATACACATACACACACATGCGTGTGTGCCAAAGACATACAAAAAACTGAAACTCCCCAACCCTAAGCTAGACAATGCTCTGTCCATACCAAATATTAGCAAATACGCGGAACACAAGAATTTTCACATTTTGCTGTTAAGAGTACAAACTGATAGAACCAATTGGGAGAGAACTGGACAATAGCAAAGTTAAAATCTACTACTAATGTTTCACCTGAATTATAAAACAATAGATTTGTCAATCTCTTTTAAACATTTTTTTTTTTTTTTAGCTAATCATGTTGGTGGTAAGTCATGAGAAATCTACTCTTAAGAAATTTTGAAATATACAATAGGTTATTGTCGTTATAGTGACTCTGCTATGCAATAGTTTTCACAAGTTTATTCTTGCTAGCTGAAACTTTGAATCCTGTGACCAGCGTCTCCCTACTTCCCCGCCCCATAGCGGTTTTCACTAGGCTACCCAGGCTGGGGGAGGGGAGCGTCAACAGCAGCACTAAAACTTGTGACTGGACACGTTTATATTCTTAAGAAGCCTAACAAAACAGGGAGAAAAGTCGAGTCTACTCACCGCCCCAAGCACAGCATGTTAAACATGCCTGGCATGCTCAGCATTCTGCTGTGTGCTTCTGAAAAGGAGAATTCCTAGACAGAACCGTAATCGGGGCTTTAAAAAAAAGAGTCAGAACCTGAAAAGGAATGAAGGATGAGTTATATTAGGAACAACGAAGAGAGTGGGGAAAGGGACTGCCTTGTGGTTAATTCAGCACTTAAAAATTTTTTTATTGTGGTAAAAATTGTGATACAAAATATGGTATTTTTAAGTGTACAATGCAGTGGCATTAATTACCTTCACGGTGTCATGCAACCATAACCACTACCTCCAACCTTTTCATGGCTTCAGTAAGAAAGGCTGGAGTCATTAAACAGTAACTCCCCATTCGCCCTCTCCCAGCCCTCCAGCCCATAATCCTTAAACCTTAATCCACACTGTGTTTGTGTGAATTTGCCCATTCTAGGAATTTCATGTAAATGGAATTATAGGATATTCTTTTTGTGTCTAGTTTATTGCACTGGCTCATCCATGTTGTAACACATATCAGAACTTTATTCCTTCTATGGTTGAACATTTCTTTGCATGTATATTCCAGACTTTGTTTATACACTCATCTATTAAATATTTGTGTTGCTTCCATCTTTTGACTATTATAAATAATGCTGCAGGGAACATTAACAGACAAGTATCTGTTTACATCCCTGATTTTTGTTTTGACTTGGTTTGGTTTGGTTTGGGTGCTAGGACCTCACAAACACTATGTACACACTCTTACCTCTGAGCTCAACTTCCAGCCTCACTTATGATTTTGATTTGCTTTTCCTTAATAATTAGCAATGTCGAGCATATTTTGTGGAGAAATATCTACTTGGATTCTTTTCCCATTTTTTAATTGGGTTGTTTTTCTTTTTTGTTGTTGCCCTGTTAAATTTTTATACATTCTGGATGTGAAACATCACATATGTGATTTGTAAACAGGGTCTCCCATTCTGTAGTTCATTTTCCTGCTAGTGTATTTTTATGTATAAGCCTCTTGCATTTTGATGAAATCTAATTTATCTGTCTCTTCTTTTTATGCTGTGCTCTCGTACCACATCTAAGAATCCTTTGCTAAATCCAAGGTCAAGATGATTTGCCCCAATGTTTTCTTCTAGGAGTTTTACTATTTTACTCTTACATTTGGTTCATTGATCTATCTAGTACTTTTAACTGACAAGTAAATAATGCTATATATTTATCAGGTACAATGTAATGCTAAGATATAGTCACAGTGGTGGATTGACAACTGGTGGCCAATTTATAACACTCAACTAAATTGAATTGGGTGGTGCAGGGTGTGAAAGGCCCACCTGAGGATCCTTGCCAATAGCATAAAAAGGAGAACTGGAGAGGAAGAGGTGGTGCTGTTGGTTCTCCTGGAGAAAGTTAAATCACACTGGCTTTCCTGATATGAACTCAGCTCTTCTTATCATGGGAGCTCAGGATCTTGTTATCTCTGAAGAGAGCTGCTTGGTACTTTTGGGAAGAGCTCTGGTGTTTACCTTGAGCTCTGCTTCCTGGCTCCAGCGTAGATTCCTCAGCCTGCTGGCTCAGATCCTTCATCCCACTGGCGCAGACATTCTAGCTTCCACTGCTGACCTTTGAGCCTCCCCAGCACAGATCTGTGAATCAGAATGCATGAGTCATTGTTGTGGCCTCTAGGCTTCCATCTGGGCTCCTGTTGGGCATTATCATAGGCTCTACCTCTTTAGCTGAATTCATACAAAGTCTTGCCATGGGATCCAAGCCCTCAGGAGGATTCTTTGGGTCTTTAGTGTGTGGATAGATTTCCTCAACTCTTGTATTTGACTCTTTGGGTGACTGTTATAAAATAATCTTATAAACTATGTGTCCTATGTTAAATTGTTCCCCTTACAAAACCCTGACTGCAACAATATGATACATCAGACTGCTAGAATATTACATCAGACTACTTAATATATCTATCATCAGATGCTCATTTCCTTATATTAAGGATATTTCAAATGCACTGTTTACAATCAATTGGATATTTTGAAATAGCTAGTACAGATGCTTTGACATTCTCAACACAAAGAACTGATGAATATTCAAGGTGGTAAATCTGCCTTTTACCCTGATCTGAACAATGCATGTTGCATAAATGAACTGAAACGTCACCCTGTTACTCCATGAATAGGTAAAATTATTACATATCAATTAGAAATAGAGGATAAGGGTGTAGTAGAACACAAGCCTAATACGTGCAAAGCCCTGAATTCAATTCCCAAAACCACACACAAAAAAAAATTCTTAAAGAAAAAAATCTACTCTTTGAGAAATATTAAAATATATAAAACATTACTACTAGTTAGTCACCACGCTGCAGCACTCATCAGAACTTACTCTAGCAGTCTGCCTGCCTGAAACTTTGTATCTTTTAATTACTATCTCCTCTTCCCTAGCCACTCCTCATATCTAGTTCTTCCGATGGAAGAAAGTAAAATTTTTCCCATAGTTATCATATAAACTATCCAAAATCATTTAAATGAAATTAGAAACTGAGTGAAATACTTTGTAATTGCTTAATCTCCCCACTCTCCTCTCCTGACTGAATAGGTGTGATTTACTGGTCACTACATTCATAGGGAAGATCCCACAGGAATAATCACCCATAAAAACTATTTTTAAAAAGAGGGCTACAAGTGTAGCTCAGTGGTAGAGCACTTGCCTGGCATACATGAGGCCTGAGATTTGATCACTGGGACTGGGGGTAAAAGGGAAGGGGAGCCCTTGTATTTTTCTTTTTCTTTATTTTTGGTTTTTTTGAGACAGGGTCTCGCTATGCAGTTCAGGCTGGCCTTGAGCTCACTTTGTAGCCCAGGCTGGTCTCGAACTCACAATGATCCTCCTGTCTCAGCCTCCCGATGTTAGGTCTGAGAAGAGGGGGATGGGAGAAGGAAAGAGGAAGGAATGGAAGGGAAAGAGGTCTGTGGAAGGAGTGGAGTGGACGGCCATGAAAGGAGTGGGCGGCGGTGGCTGTAAAGATAAGAAATATAAAATATAAGTAATCTTTATTTCGGGAATGCGGGGAGAGACACCCCCCGGGCCCCGGGGCGCAGGATCTCCACCCTGGGGCCGGCGGTCTCTCTCTGGAACACACTCTCCCTTTCTTCTTCTTCTCTCGAACACGTGGAGTGAGGCCCATAAGTAGCCTCTGTCTGGGGCGGACCCCAAGGGGCATTAGGGATGCACAGGTATTTTATTGGCACACGTTTGGCACCAGGGACAGGTTCTTAGGGATGGGGGTATGGGGTTACAGGTAAATCTATAGGGGCAGGGGAGGCTGGAGCCCCCTAACTTGGCTGAGGCTTTTCCTGGTTAAAGTGTCCGGTCTGGGCCAGCAACTCTTTCATATCCCGTCTTATGATTATTAGGAAAAGGGGCAAAGATTTCTCTCTGTAACTACTTCCTGCTGGCTGAGGGCGCTGTATTGGGGTCTAGGGGAGTCGACAGGATGAAGGTTGATGCCCAGGTAGACGCTGATGTTAGGTGTTTTAGCCAGGACAACTTCATTGGTGAATGCATGTATGTTAGACTGGAAAAAACAAAGAGACAAGATGTTATGAGGAGACATGGCACTGTCATATTTATGGACCCAAGTGAGGTAGAGGGAAAGGTGTCTTTGATTTAGACCTGTTATTCTATCAGGATGACGTTGAGGTGGCAAGGCAGAATTCTGAAAAATTAAACGTGGAATTAAGAGGAGTGAAGTCATGAGAGGTGCTTACTCCCCCATATGAAAGCATAAAAGTTAAAAGGTAGGTAGGTAAGGTTTGTCTCTGGTATATATGACGTTGGAGTCTGTAGGCAATCCTGTTAGAGAGTCCTGCTATAGAAATGATCATTAATAGAATGTAAGAAATTAAGAATTAAACTGGACAACAAAACATGACAACCTGTGAGTCGTAAGGCAGAGATGAGTATCAAAAGGATGGTTAGATCTATGGCCTGAGTGATGTGAAACCAGGATGGCAGTTTAAAAGGGAATAAAAGCATTTTAAGATTTAGGACTGGGACCTGTATAAAGATAGGCCCTGTTTGTAACTGGCATAGGTTGACCTTTAATACTCCATGAGACATTGAGGATTTATTAGCCTAAAAACTCAGTAAGAACTCTGTATATGTGGTCTCTTATGTCCACAAATATAGAGAATGTCTTACCTTGAGAGTTTTAATGTGATTTGGATTCTGAGACAGATATCCATCAAGGCGGTTGGCCCCTGTGACCTGTGAGGGTTACCAGTTAGGGTGGCCAGGCCACTGTCTGGTGGCCAGGATAACCCAACAGCCGTGGAATAAGGTCTTTTGGCAGTGACCTGTGAGAGCTACCAGGTAGGATGGCCAGGCCACTCTCTGGTGGCCAGGATAGCCTAAATAGCCCTGGAGTAAGGTCTCAAACAATGCCAGGATGGGGGATTTTGTCTGATGTCTTCTGATGAATTTGAGTGAGGCCCATGGCGGGGGGGCAGGTAGTTTTACCTTGTGTAGATTTGTCTGTCTCAGAATTGTAAGTGTTATTTAAAATATGAACAACCATAGCAAGGTCTCTGTGGAGCTTGAAGGTCAAGTTTTGCCTTGTTGTTTGAGATCTGGACTATAGTAAAAGTTATCTGTAGAATTAAGTAAGTATGTAGGAGCTTAATATTGGAATTTAAGATTATAAGGCAGGCAGGTTGGTAAAATTATCAGGTGGCCAGTAATAGTGAATAAATGGTAGAAAAATTGTAAGAAAAAAATAGCCTCTCTTGAGTGGAACTGAATTGTAAAAAAAAAGTTTGGGGTGGAACTGAATTGTAAAAAAAAAGTTTGGGCAGGGCCGCGAGACTTTGGAAACGCGCAGTGTTTAAGGCAGCTTGAGATGCTGAGATAGTACCTGTAAGAAGAGAGCAGAGTTGTGCCTGGGGCGGGATGAGCACCACCACACAGCAGTGGGGGGGGGGGCTGACATGGAACATGTAGAGTGGGCGCGGGGAATGCCTGGACATGGTAGGCGGGGCAGGCTGAGGTCCCACCCAGACGCCATCCATGAGGCGCTAAGATGGTGCAGGGAGCTGCGACTGTGTAAGGGGGTGGGGCTTGGAGGCCTGCAGTGGTGATCAGAGGTGGGGCCTGGCGCCAAGGAACTATGGCGGCCGTGGCACACGCCCAGCGCGTGTCCAGTGTCATGGGGCGGCAGTGGCAGCCTGTGTGTGGGGTGCCGCAGAGGGGTGGGCTGGCAAGGAACATGTAGACTGGGCGGGGCGAATGCTGGGACACAGTAAGTGGGGCAGGCTGAGGTCCCACCCAGACGCTTATTATGACGCGCTAAGTGGCGCAGGGAAATGATGTATTTTCATTGCGACCGTGTAAGGGGGTGGGGCTTAGAGGCCTGTAGTAGTGGCCAGAAGTGACGCCTGGCATCACCGACAGATGGCAGCTGCAGCTCGCGCCGGGCACCCCAGAGGGGCAGGGCAACAGCTGCGGCAGCGGCGGCAGCAGCAGTAGCAGCGCGGTTAGGGGCATGGCCCGCTGCACGCGGGGCCCCGCATGTGGGGCGGGGCGAGGGCGGCACTGTGGCGGCAGGAGACACACAGCATGAAGCGGAGCGGGCTCTGCTCTGAAGGCTCACGGGCCACGCCGCCCCGGGCATGCTGTGAAAGCGGTGGCTCCTAGGCAGCGTGGTGGCGGCGCGGTCAGGGACGTGGGCCGCTGCGCGTGGGGCCGTGGTGCGGTTAGTCTCACGAGTATTTGCCAGAGGCAGAAATGATCTGCTCCAATGAGCCGGTGCAACACGGAATGGGCTGGGCGAGAAGCTGAAACTGGGGCCCACAGAATTGGAACACGATGTGAGAGTGAAAAGAAAAAAAAAGCTGTTTAAAATCTAGAGCAGTTTTATGTGAATCTCTTATTGTCTGGTCTCATTTAAATCTCGGCAGAACGGCGGTGGCAGGGGTGGGTTGGCACGCACTGGCAAACAAAGGGAGCTATAATGTGGTGGGAGGAGGGAGAGAGAGGAGCCGGGCGCACGCGGGGGCGATCCACGGGAAGGGCCCCGGCTCGTGTCCAGAGTCACTGTGCCAGCCCCGTGGGAGATTGCCTCGTGACTGCCAGACCGCCGGTGCAACACGGAATGGGCTGGGCGAGAAGCTCCAGCTCTGAGAACTCCAGGCACCCTGAGGCAATCCAAACAACTGGCTGCTAGGTAGAGGGCTGTCACACCAATGCTCGAATAAATACACTGTGGTGGTTGAGCTGTGTTTTCCTCCTACCCACAGAGAGGGCTCCCCCTGACCTCAGACTTATGCATACTGTCTCTTATCCGTGTTTTTCCATCCTCTCATTGTCCCCACCCTACCCTGCAACTTTGAGAGCTGTGCTGGATGCAGCAGAGAAGAAATACAATCTGCAGAGAGAATGCAAGCAAATTAAAGGTAGGAAACAAAGACTACTTCACAGTGTGAGAGCAGGCCGCTGTGTAAGACAGAGCACAGAGGTAAGAAGGTGAATGGTGATGGCTATCTTTTGTACCTCCCACTCCACAGGCTGACATTAGATCCTGGCTGTCCTTCCAAACTTTACCTCCAGCTAAAATAATTGAAGATAACCATTTTCTGATTGGTCCCAGGCACAGGATTTGGGTGCTTGTGTCCTGGATCTCTGTGATTAATAGGTCACACCCACTTGCCCAGCTGTCTGGCCCTGTCCTAATGGCCTGTCCCGAGTGAGGAACTTACGAATAGGAAACGGGGACTGTATACCCTCCAGGGTAGTAAGCTAATACTGAGGAAAACAGACAGATACATTCCAGTGGTGCACAAACTGGTCATAGTCAACTCTAATCAACTACAGAGATTTGACTTACTAGCATTTTTCCATGGTGAAACTAGTGACTCAAGAACAAGAATAAAGGTTTAGGCTGCGAATTTAGCTCAGCAGCATAAGTGCCTGCCTTGCACATGTGCAGTAGTGAGTTTGATCCCTGGTACTAATTTTTAAAAAATTATATATATAAAGGTTTTTCCATCTGTGCATGAACAGGGTATGAAAATCCATCAAGCTCCATTATCTGCACTCTTATGAGTCACTCATGATTTCCAAATAATCTGAAATTTAACTACCAATTCATAATTTTCATGGATTTCCTTTTCCCTCAGTGTTTAGGACTAAGCTCAGGCTTTCATGCATGCTAGGCAAGCGCCTGACCCCTGAGTTATGTCCTGAGCTTAGATCCGTGGACATGCGATTCCATTAGCCAGCAATCTGGATCCTGCCCCCTAGATTACTGATGCATTACAAGGTGCTGCAATACTCAAAAGAAGGAAAATTACAGAGCATAAACCCGATGGAATGTCTTTTTTTTGTATTTGCCTATTAGTAAGTACCTGAGCATGTGTGTGACTAAAATTGATCTAACATTTGCTGTCGCTGTGAACAGAAAGAAAAGTTGAAGAGATGTGACACAGAGCCATCATTTACAGAAATTTTTGGAGATAACTGCTATTAATCAAAAGGAACCTAATTTATTACAGTGGCCACTCCTTTGGAAATTGTCCTTTGTAGAGTTACTTCCTCTCTTTTGACTGTCATTTGAAATTCTAAAGAAAAACTGCATCTAAATAATTTATATATTAACTGCTAATAATTTTTTTTTTTTTTTTTTTTTTTTGGTTCTTAGGATTAAACCCAGGGCCTCATACTGAGCTACATCCTTCCTCCTTTTCATATTTTGACACAAGATCACTTTAAATTGCTAAACTTCCCAGGCTGGCCTGGAGCTTGGAATCCTCCCATTTTAGTCTCCCAGCATGCTCACATAATCTCTCTAGATTTACAGAGCCAAGGACATTTGGTGATCTTCAGCTGGCATTTTAATGTGTGACACCCTCTTTATCTTCAGCCCTCTGCATCAGCTAACACAAATGTAAATCGCTATAAAGTTTACCTTGCAGAAAAGCAATGTGTTTGTCTAAAAAATTATAATTGAAACTAGCCTCAAGTGATCAAGGTTGATTGCAGTGTTCTTTGGGGGGGGGGGGTGGATACATAGCCTGGCATAGTGGTGCAAGCCTGAAATCCCAGCACTCCAGGAAGCTAAGGCACAAAGATCACAAGTTCGAGCCCAGCCTAGGCAATTTACCAAGACCCTGCTCAAAAGAGAAAAAAAATTTAAAGGGCTGGGGATGTAGCTAAGCACGCAGGCCTTGTGTCCATAATGTAGACTCGTACCCTGGAGGATGGTGTTGTAGTCAGGGGTTGTACACAGAGAACAATTGGATCAAGACATGGAGTTTATAATATTATTTTTATAATAGTCACCAGGAGTTAACACAGGAAAATGCAGGAAATCTATCCAAAACACCAAAGACATAGATTATTTAGTCAAGAGGCTAAACCTCATGGCAATGTCCCACATGAATCCAGATAAAAACCCAGAGCTCAGGACAATGCCTCCCACGAGTTCAACTGGAGGTCCAGAGCCCACAAGAAGGACTCACGCCAGTCTCTTACGGATCTGTGCCAGGAAGCCCCCAGGATCAGCGGTTGAAGCCAGAAAGTCTATGCCAGCAGGATGAAGGAGCTGTGCTAGTGGGATGAGTGTTCTATGCTGGAGCCGAGAAGTCACACTCACAACAAAGACCAGGGCTATCCTGAAGGCACCACAGCTGTCCTCAGCGACACGGAGGCCCCGAGCTCCTGGCAACTTTCCTCAATGCCATGCTGATGTAATCCAGCTGGTGTTAAGTTGACCACCAGTTCTTAACCCATAACAGATGGAGACCCTGCCCAGCATGTAGACTTTCTACCGTTCTTTCTCTGTCCAAAAAGCTTTTTCACACACTGAGTTCCCTAATGTGGGTTTGTTTTGGAGGATGATAGCCCCACCCATGTTCTCTAGATGCTGGCCCATAAATAACACTCCATTTCCTTCCTACCAACTCTCAGATGTAAGTATTGACTTTTGATTAGCAAACAGATAGACTTGGGTCGGGTAACAAATCAACATGCTTGAGTTCACATTTGATAAATGGCAAAAACAATACAAAATGATGTCCATCTCACGTCAGAGCCTATGCTCATTCCTTTCCTTTATATTAGCTTTCAAAACTGTTACTTTTATTAATGTGGTACTGACAACCAAAGTCAGGACCTTGCACATATGAAGTAATGCTTTACACAGAGCTATGTCCTCAGCCCCTTCTAAGAATTACCATGAGTAACTGTTTTCACTACTGCTGTTTATTATAACCTATATATATATATATATAAAAAACCTTCATAAGTCAAGAGAAAGATCAAAGGTAACTCTAAGAGCAGAAAGGGATATCTTCCTAATCTAAACTTGCTTGTTTGCAGGGTAACTTGCTTGTTTGCAGGATGTGACTTCCCCACAGGATGTTTGCCTAATCTAAACTTGCTTGTTAGCCCAACCCTTACCTGAACCTTGCTCTTCCCAAGAAATGTAACCCACGTGTTCCTGTTCTGTAGTGCACAGTGAAACACACACACACACACCCGGCATTGTGAGACCAGCAGATGTTTGCAGTTTTACAGGATAAAAATCCTTTCCTTTAGCTGTTAGGCATGCAGTCTTCCATATTGGCTACTGGAGGCTGCGTCGCCAGGCCTGTACTTTAATAAATAATTTTTTTCTTTCCAAATTATTTTCTCTGGCTCCTTCATACTTCGGGAAGTGGACCGCCACACTGTTAACCACTATTAGTGAAAATTTCTAGGTCACCTGGTTCTCATTTTTTGTAAGCTCAATATATAAAAATCTAGGGTTATCCAAAAGGTAAAAGATACAATATTTCAGATTCTTCATTCTGTGAAAGGCCTAACAAGATTTTATTCCTTTCAAAAGAAAGCATTTTTGGCCCCTTTAACATATGATTTAACTTATGAAAAATTAATATACAGAGAACATAAGCAAGACAGAGAGGTGAAGAAGGATGGGGGTTAAAGAAAGAATAAGTAATGAAATTTGTCAGGAATATAGGGCAGCGCTGGAAATAATTCTGGAAAGGTAACTTTGTTACACATGACCATGCCTTATTGGGCCACATCAGCTTAGTCTTAGAAGTACCTAACAAAAAGCACAGACCTAAATCCAATTAAGACTATATGAGACTGAGGGGATGGCTCAGTGGTATAGCACTTGCCTCGAATCAGTGTGACTCTGGGTTCAATGCCAAGCATTGCAAAAGATAATAATAATAATAATATAAATATCTATAAATATTTTTTGTTTTAACTTAGACATATGTCACAGTAAAAATTACAACAATTTGGTTCAATGATCTTAATTGGATTTATCTTCCATGCTAGAATTGGACGTTTCTTTCCATACAGTAGAATAATTGTTGTTATGCTCTGAGCAGAAAAGTTGGCTTTATAGACAGAGAAGAGCATTTATTTAGCTATGAAGCTCCAAACATTTTTAAATGTTTGTATCTGTACAACTACTGTCCAGTACATTTCCAGCAACCCAAAATGCTAACCCTACCTTCTTACGTACCCTGCCAGCCAAAAAAGAAACCCACTATTCTGACTTGTATCGCCAAGTGGATTTGCTAATTGATACTTGAACTTCATGTAAATGGAATGCACTATTTTTTATTTCCTTCACGTGTCTTTATGTCTGTGAGGTTCATTTATTTTATTGTAAGCAATAATCATTTATTTCCTATTTCCATTGCATTAAGATATGCCATAATTCGTTCTTTCATTGAGCCGTAGAACATTTGGGTCGCTACCCGTTTGGGATGTAAAATCAAACTTTCCTGTTATGATGGAAATTCTCCCAGCAAACTCCAGATAAGTGAGCTCTTCTTCCATCCACAGGAGACGTAAAACAGGCAGGCTTGTGAAGACTGGTAAGAAGCCATCCAGAGCTTAAAAGAGCTACTGCAACCTTTAGAAGTCAATACATTAGTCCTGACTTTTCTATCTAACTTAACGTTTTAATCACTATTAGGTTACTTTTCTGTATATTTGACTTGGTTAACTATTCAAAACTTGGCAAAGAACAGATGCCTTCCTTTACCAACCTTCTCACAATGGCATGTCAAATTTTCCCTCTAGTCAGGCTTGATGGCGCATGTCTGTTATCCAGCACTCGGGAGTCTGAGGCGGGAGAACCACCACAAGTTCAAAGCCAGCCTGGTCTACATAGTGAGTTCAAGGCCATCCTTGAACTATACAGTTAGACTCTGCTTCAAAAAAAATTCCCTTCTTTTCCTTAAGTAGCCTGCAAAATACCTCCATCAACATAATTCACTAAATCTATTAATTTATAATTGTTTTCTATAAAAGTTGTTACAACTCCCTTCTTCTTTGAAATATTTCACTTAAAACAACTTGAATCTGTGATCCTTGGTCTAAGTC
Organism: Cavia porcellus; assembly: GCF_034190915.1. Classification (NCBI taxonomy): domain Eukaryota; kingdom Metazoa; phylum Chordata; class Mammalia; order Rodentia; family Caviidae; genus Cavia; species Cavia porcellus. The sequence continues at coordinate 49,819,545 of NW_026947493.1, read as the reverse complement.
ACTCATATTTGATTCAGAATAAGCAATTTTCTTGTTTTCCTTTAAAGAAATGTTATTTTAGTCAGGTGTGGTAGTGCATGCTTGTAATCACAGCACTCAGAAGGCTGGGGCAGGAGGATTGCCATGAGTTTGAGTTCCACCTGGGCTACATGGTGAATTGAAGGCCAGTCTGAACCACATAGGGAGACCCTGTCTCAAAAAACAAGAAAAAAAGGAATTGTTAGTTTGAGTTGACCACTGGTTGCTATTATAAATAAAACTGTAATAAACTTGATATGTCTTTTGGTGAACTAAATAATCACTTCTACTTAGGATAAAAATTTTAAGTAATAAATTATATATGATTAGCTTTAAATGTGTTCTGCCAATTCCATACCCTCTAGAAATATATGAGAATTCTAATTACTTTACTTCTTCCTTGACACTTGTTATTGTCAGTCTTTTTCATTTTAACCTCCCATGTGGAGATGAAGTGAATACCTCACTCTGGGGTGGAGATTTTTATTTTCTTGGTGTGTGTGGAGTGGTTATTTTTATTTGAGACAATATCTAGCTCAGTTGCTAAGGCTTACCTTGAACTCCTGGGCTCACGTGATCCTCCTACCTCAGCCTGCCAAGTAACTGGAGTTACAAATGTGTGCCATTGTACTCAGATTCATTCTGGTTTTAATTTTCATTTTCCTGAGGACACTGAACACTTTTTCATGTGATTATTTGTTACTGAGAGATCATCTTTTGTGAAATATCCTATTTTCAATGTAGGTTTTACCCAATGTTTCCTAAGAAAAAAAATACAAGTCTATATTATGCAATGCAGCATAAACCTTCCCTTATAATATCCCCTTTAAATATCATTTTTCTTTCTTCTCAAATAGTTGCTTTTTTTCTTTCTTACATTCTCACAGAAATAAAATAAAATATAAAACTGCCTCAATTTTTCTCTCATAGTCACCACTCTATAATCTTCCTCAGGAAAACAAATTTTAACCCACATTTAGTAATTCGCTATTTTCTAAGTGGTTCTCAGTAGATAGAAGTTCTTTGTTTTATGATTTTCAAGGAGCTAAGGGGGGAAGGGTTGTGAGAGTTTCTTTTTTACTATTGCTAAATAAAATTATAGTAGCCCATTGCTTTAAACTAAGCTCCTGCACTGAGCCCCAACAGACCAAGCCAAGGATTAGAACAGAGACACTCAGCAAAGGTTCCCTATTGCAAAGCTAAAACTGATCTTCTGAGAAGTCAGAATTAGAATGATAGCAGTCAAGTTCCAAAACAGGTCAGTTTCAGGTGGTGTGATAATGAAGTTTTCTTTGCCTTCACTTTTTATATATAAAATCAGAAAAGCATTTTATTTTTTCTTCCACATTCTTATGTTCACTAGTACATGTCTTAATCACTTTCCTCATCACAAGACACCTTACCAGACACCCACAGTCTAGAGCAGGAAAGGTTTATGTTGGCTCACATGTCAGGAATCTCAGTCTTCCCATGGTTGGCTGGCTCCAAGGCAGGCTGGCACAGGAGCATAGCAAAGGGATAGCTCCTCCTGTCAGCACGTGGGAAGCAGACAGAGTTGGAGGAGGGCAGGAGAGAGACAGAGAGTAAGACAGACAGACAGAGACAAAGAGAGAAAGACAGAGAGAGAGAGACAGAGAGACAGAGAGAGAGACAGAGAGCCTTCCAGCCCACACCCCTCAATGACTCACCTCCTTTAACCTAACTGCAAGTCAGCTGTACTGCTCACATAATATGGTCATCTTCCCAGCAAACGAGCCTTGGGGGCCACTTCAAATCTAAACCATAACATATTTGCAATACGTAATGATTACATTCAAGTCAATAACCTTAAGTCAACCAGGTGTTTTTCTACCATGCTGCCTCCCTGTTGCTGCTTTACAAGGAAAGTGACTTTTGGTGGGATCTGGGGTCTTAGGATTTGAACCCAGGGCACTGATGCATGCCAGGTAAGTGTTCTTCCACTGATTCATGTCCCTGGATGTTTGTTCGTTGAGATGGGGGTCTTGCTATATTGCCAAAATTGGTTTTGAAATTTTAGGATCAAGTAATCTTTCTGAGGCTGGAGATTAGAGAACGACTTGTCAGTCACAGAGACTCCGGACACTTGTCTTGGACAGGTCCATAACTCAGGATCTGGGACCACCCAGGAAGTACTACCTTCAGTTCTTTTGGTATGAGATCAAATAGATTTTTGATATGGTGGCCTAGATCTGATGTCAGCCTGAGGAATAGGAGATATAAAAGATGTGGGCCTTTAAGTTTGTGACCATTGTGAGCGCTCTTTTTCCCAGCAGCCCACTCGCACTCTGCAAAGCATACTTCTGCTACCTTTAATAAATGTGCAACCTCGCTGCCTCTTGCTCTTGCCTTGCCTTATTTTTTGTTCAGGACAACAAAACCTGGAAGGAATCTCTGAAAAGATGCCACCCTCCACCCAGTACTCAGAACACTAGTAACCTTTCTGCTGTTACCAGTCAGTGTGGTTCTTTGCTTTTGGTAATAATGGAAACTAAAACTAATGTATAGATTTATAGGAGAAGACTTTAGAAAGTAAGAGGAAATGATAAGAACTTTAGCTTTGGAAAAACTGATTAGGCCAGCGCTCAACAAATAAGAGTAAGAAAAATAGGAAAGGACTCAAGCCTGAGCAGCTGGGGAGGGGAGGGTGTCAGTCGATGAGGGGGTCCCCAGCAGCAGCAACCAGCTGCTACGGTTCACCTGGGGTCTAGCGCATCATTCTTTCAGTTCTGGTTCCATAGTTCTGGGCCTCCTGGCTCTAGAGGCAGCTCTATTACCATGAAATGATTGTCTGACTGACAATTTCAGCCATGTGGAGCTCTGCTTTTTCTGAAATCCAGGTGATTATCAGTTTAGGACAAAACGGCTAGAGATTTCTAGGCAGAGTAGAATGTCTCTATAAATCTTAATGTCCTCTGTCTTGTAGGGAGATGAAATAATTCAAAGATAATCAACCTGGTTTTGTCAACTCGTAGACCAACATTCCTAAATGATTAACATCCCTATCTGCAGAGCTGAGAAGGAATTTGAACCAACAAAATGAAGGCTGAGTATGCGGCTCAGTGGTAGAGTTCTTGCTTTACATGCACAAAGCCCCAAGTTCAATCCTAGTACCTCATACACACAAAAGGGTTATGTTTTATTCTACACTAATTACCTGTTGGGCGTCTATAGCCCCAAATGAAGTCACAGGGTTTTTTGTTGTTTTTTGGTTTTGGTTTGTTGTTGTTGTTGTTGTTTTTAGCAAAATTGGCCTGGAAGTTCCTGATTGTCCCAGAAGACGATACAAATCATCCTATCATCCATTCATGAGCAAGGCTCAGAACCCAGGAATCTGCCCATGCGGGTTCCACAGTGGTCTCGGATTTCATCACTGCCTCACCCTCTCAGGGAACATGGGCCTCCACTCTTAACCAAAGGAAGGTGACTTCAAATAACCAATTCCCTGTCTTTCTCTGCTTCTTCAATTTTTTTTTTTTTTTATACTAAGAATTGAATTCATGACCTTGTGCTTGCCAGGCAGCACTTGTGCCATTAAGCTAAGTCCCCGGCCCCTTTCTTAAACATTTTTGTCTATAAAAATCAACTTCCTTTTCTCTGCCCATCATGACACTATTCTATTTTATGGAGCAAAATGTCCAATTCTAAAAATTGGGAGAAAAATCAATTGAAGTCATTATGTTATTATTCTTTTGTCTTTTCAGGTTACTAAATCTCCAGTGCCTAGAAAGGATGTCTAAAACATGTTAAGTACTCAGTAAATATTTCTTGACTAAATGTAGGAAGAATTTAAAACAAAACAAAACAAAACAAAACACCAAAACATTGTAATTGCCCACTCAACATTCACTCCTGTCTGGATTTTAGACTAAGTACCCACACCTACCATCAGGAAAACCAGTTTTATCCCCACTGTGAAGCACACTGTAGAGTCTATCCAGACTAAACGACATAATCCTATTTCTACTCATTGTACTGCAGCCAATGAGATTGAAGGGGAAACAGAGAAGGATCTGGAAGACAGGTTTTCTTGATCTTCTGAGAGACTTTCTGGAAACCTTCATCACCACTTTTTGCCCTGCTCCATCCATCCCCACCCTCACCATAGGAAGGAAGAAGATACAGGGTTTGCCAGTAACCATCCTGTGACAGGGAGCCAGCCTCTGGATAAAAATGAGACATGGGAAAAGAGAAAAAAGGAGTCTGGGTTCTGGGTGGCAATGAATCATTGAATCAGACCAACACTGAAGCCTGTCCTACCATTTGCAAAGGGCAGTAACCTCCTTTATCAGTTAAGCCAGCTTGAGTTTTGTATTATTCACAATATGACACTTCATGACACAGGAAGGAAAAGACACTCATTCTTGTGGTTTAGGTCTAAAATGCACCCTCCCCAGTCTCACTCTTTAGATGATCGAATCATGGTGGCACTATACTTAGGGATTAGAGAGGTGTGAGACAGCATGAGCCCCCCTCCCAGGACGTCATGACTGATCCCAGAGGAACAGGTGGACAGTTCGGCAGCACCTGGAGCTCAGAATAGGAGGAAGGCACTCAATAAAGGAAGCTGAACTTGTAGGCAGGAGTCAGAATAAGGAGCTGAATGGATGACTTGTTAAACTACACTCCTTTGTCCCGTACGTACTGCAGGTGAGGTGGTCTTTGTAGGACAGAAAATTCAATTTTATTTTAGATAGGCGACTGGAGGATTAGAAAAGGGTGAGACTGTGACAGACATACCTCAACAAGGAAAGAGACTGTGAAAACCTGAAAGACGCTGAGACAGGTATGTGAGAAAGGGTCAAACCAGAGAAAGATTTGGGGAAGGTTGAGTCATGGCTAGGTTACCTGTTGGGTGCCAGGAGTAAAGGAGGGGAGGAGTGGGGCTCTGCACATCTCTCTAACTTGGGCTCCTAGCAGTTGGTGGCACCATTCCCTGACACTGGGCACACAGATGGAGTTCCATTTTTGACATGTGGAATTTCAGGGGCTGTGGGATGTGCAAGGGTTGTTTGGCGGGTATAATAATATCCCACATGGTGCTTTTAAACTTTTTTAGTGGCTTAAAACAACATGATTTTATTATAAATGCAGTCCCTAGGTCAGAAGTCTGATATGGGGCTCACCTGGCTAATGTCAAGGCATTCTCAGGGATGCTGCATTCTTTATGGAGGCTTTGGAGGAGTCTGTTTCTTTGCCTTTTCCAGCTCTGAGAGACAATCACATTCCTACTCTTGTGGCTCCCTTTTTCTATCTTTGAAGCCAGCAGTTCTCTGACCCTCTTCCTGTCACATTCCTCTCTGACTGCCTATTGCTTGGAAAGGGTCTCATCTTCTAAACATTCATAGGATTAAATTGTCATGTGGATAATCCAGGCTAATCACCTCCATCTCAAGGCCCTGAACCTTGTCCACACTTGGCAAAGTTCCTGTTGCCATGTAAAGTCATGTGTCCACAAATTCTGGAGATTGGGTTGTGAACATATTTGGAGAGCATTTTTCTGCCAACCACAGTCTCCATTCAGATCAGGAGAGATAAACAAGCACAAGTGGATTTTGGTTAACATCCAACTAATTTAGGAGGGGAAGCAGAAGAAGTGCATGGGTGTACAAAGAGCAGCTAATGTACTGTGTCTAGAACATGCTGTGAATCTGTCAGTTTGTTTTATAAAGGTAACAGACAGAATGAGCCAGAGAGCCAAGCGTGAGAGTGTTGTGAGGAATTTGAGGGGCAGTGCTTTAGCCCAAGAGATGAAACAATGGCGAGCTAGCCCTTGGCCCCATCAGGCAGTGGAGTGACAGCACTGCAGCCCTCTTCGACTGGGTTCCACTGACTTCAGGCTGCTGGACGGTTATTAGTGCAAGTGATGCAAGGGGGCTTTAAAATTTTTTAAATCATTTGTAACACTTGGTGATTAAATTTTTCACATAAAAATCCAATTTTCCCTTTCTCATAAAAAAATTAGCATGGAGCTATGGCTCCATAGAGCAACACCTACCTGGTTTGATTCCCAGTACGAAAACAAAACAAAACAAAAAACAGACTATCAGGCCATTTTGGGTCACTACCCCATAATATTAATTTAAGTAGTGTAGGTGCCCTTCCATTCCCATCACCATGCTCTCTATGTTGTCTTATACCCAGGCTGCTCCATTTGACCCCCTTAGATAGAATTTGCACCTCCTCCTACTTATGGAATTGATATTCTGGGAGTATCTCTTGAATCACACCCTCTATGTGCAATTTCTAATAGTATCTGGACCCCTGACAAACCAGCCTCTCTGATCACACTATCTGGCCACCATTCCCTTTTTTATAGTTAAGCTTGCTGCTATAATCCTGTCCCAAAAGGACTATCCAGTTTCCAGGACTAAATACCAATAACCTCTAAACTCCATCCCATACTTTTCTCCATCTTTGTCTTTTCTTTCTCTTTTTTCTAATACAGAAGTAGGCCACTGTCGGAGCAGGATAGCAAAGGTCAGTAACTGGTCAGGCTAGTCAAGGCTAACTGGGCAAAACTAAGAAAAGAAATTCAGTGTCCCAGCCTTCCAAAAAGATGGACTCACAGGGCTTCTCCAAGAACTCGAGCTGAACAAGAAATGGGACCATTAAGTTATGCTGTAGTTTCCCTTTTCGGCCACTGTTGTCTCTTCCTTCCCTACACCCAGTCATCCTCCTACACACATGCGTACTCAGGCATACATAGCACTTGCTTTCCAAGCAAGTATCGTCCCATTGGCTAAGTCCTGTCTAAACCACCTATCCTCCAAAGCAACCATTGTCTCTCTCCATCCCTATTGCCAAATATTTTGCTTTCCCTTTTCTTTTTGCACATTTAATGACACTAAATGTCTTTAGGAATAAACTTTACACGTACAGTATAACCAGATTAGACCAGTGATTGGCTTAGCATAGTTCTGGGTGTAGATGGTAGGAGGTGTATGGGCGGTGCCAACCAATACCCTTGTAGTCTGGATGGAATAAAAAAGGAAAGGAAAGCTTCCTGCTTGCTGCTTCCTGCCTGCCTTGCCCCTCGGCCATGCCACTCAGTGTTAGAACCAGTCAACTACGTATTGAAATCTCTACAAACTGTGAACTGAAATAAACCTTTCCTTCTTTAACTTGCTAGTGTTGAGCAATTTGCCCCAGCAAGAAGAAAGTAACTAAGACACTTAGTAATTTGAATTGAGTAAACTGAGCACATTTGGGTTAATGTGGAGGACCGCCACAGCACCCTCCCCCGGACCCAATTGTGACTGTGCTTATTTGCAAGCAATGAAAACTGTATGAAGGCAACTTCCCTAAACTGGATTTCAGTTTGATTAATGAATCTGACTGAGGCTGTGTGCTTACCCTGGTGAAAGCAGGCAGGTGGTGTCAGGACTAACATTGTTGATCACCAACAATTAAGGCTGAGATCAGATGGAGGAGCTGTGATACCTTAAGGCTATGATATGAGATAACATCTACACTGAGACCTACAGGACTTGGGAGAAAAATTCCTTCCCAGTACTGGCTACAAAGCAGGTTACTTGTTAACCATAACATAAATCTGGCTGTCTCCTCTATTTTGCTAAAATGCTTTGTTCCCTCTCTTACAAGCCTAGTCTCCCAGTCGCTTGTCTAGCACATCTGGCTGCCATTTTCCCCAGTGATCAATAAATACTGAGGTTCTAGCTGCCTCGTGGCCTTTCATTTCTCTTGAACAACTGGTTATCCCAGATCCCTGCTGCGCTGCTATTTTGTCTCTTGCTCTTTCTTTTCACTGTGCACTGTAATGCCTGGCAGAGACTGGGGCCCCTACTAGGGATGCCCAATAGGTTACCGTGGAACAGGCATCTTATCAGACACAGTAGCAAGTGCCTGTCATCCCAGCTAATTGCTAGGCTGAGGTGCAAAGATAGCTTGAGCCTGGAAGTTTGAAGCCAATGCAGGCAACATAGGAAGAACCCCATCTCTAAAACAAAACAAAACAGAAACAAATAAACAAAAAACCCCAGCTATCTCCTTGTTATGTCCCCACTTTGGGATCTCTTTCATAAGGCTGTGCATTTGGGACTGAATCACCTCCTAGTACTTTCTCACTGTCTTTAAGAGTTCAACAAAAAAATAAAAAGGAGTTCAACCTATGAATTTGGGGGAGAGGACAAAGAAACAGTCAGTTGACTCAGTCAAAGGATTTAACTTTATGGCAAACAAATTCACTAAAACAGATGATTAACAGGAAATATGTGTGGTGGTCACTTCCCAAGGTATGAAGGAACCAGAGAAAATAATTTGGAAAGAAAAAAATTATTTATTAAAGCACAGGCCTGGCTCCAGTAGCCAATATGGAAGACTGCGCGCCTAACAGCTAAAGGGCAGGGTTTTTATCCTGTAAATCCACAAACGTCTGCTGGTCTCACAATGCTGGGGGGGGGGGTGTTCACCGCACACTACAGAACAGGAACACACGGTTACATTTCTTGGGAAGAGCAAGGTTCAGGTAAGGGTTGGGCTAACAAGCAAGTTTAGATTAGGCAAATATCCTCTGGGGAAGGCACATCTTGCAAACAAGCAAGTTTAGATTAGGAAGACTTCCTGGTCTGCTCTTAGAATTACCTTTGATCTTTCTCTTGCTTCCGAGAAGACTTATGAGTGGTATGTTACAACAATATGTACGCATGGGGAAGCCTACAATCAAAAGCATTTCTGAGCAGCTACTGGACAATTTATTAACTGTATCAATCTTCTCATCATCTCACACCCAAGTTACACCAAAAGCAAAACCACTAAGTTCTTGATTTCGGATTCTCATTTGTCTGCACACCACACCTGACACGTACTTGCTGTTCAGGAGCACGCTGTTCTCATTAGCAGCATTTTTGTATCAAGCCTGTTCTTGAACGCTAAGGAAGCAGAAGCCCTTCACTTCCCTTTCTTTGAATTATTGCTTCCTCTCATAGCTTTCAGAATTAGAATTGAATCTCATAGAAGAAAATGTATCTTCCGCACACTGGCCACATGCACGCCTATGTTTAGAGCTGCCCCCTCGTCTTTTCTCTATTATCAGTGACATCTGAGGGGTTGGAAGTATCTTTAAAAGTATTGCTAACAGGATTGGCAGTAGGGGTTATGTTTTGGTGACGGTTATGACATTATAATGTAGCATAACTAATCAAAAATACAACAACAGTAAAGAAAAATGTTAAAATAATAACAATAAGCCCAAATCCCACCCTCAGGTTCTATGGCCATTTTTATTTAGCTTCACCAAGCGCCCGTATTAAATGTATTATTGTACATTCTTTATACTCTTATTGATATGATATGATATGCAAGGCTTCTACATCTGTTTTGGGTGGTGGTGGATGGGTGGGTAAAGATGAGCAATGCCATTATTTATTTACATGTTCTCAATTAGACTCAATTTTTTATCAGCGCAATGTTAATGTTTATTGCTTACTAAAACTCTTATAGTTAGTTGTTTTAATCCTTGAGCCCTCTTTTTAAAAATGATTTTGAGATAAGATCTCAGTAAGTCACTAAATTGTTCAGTTTGGACTCTAACCTGCCATCCTCCTGTCACAGCCTCCCAAGTGTGACAGAATTAAAGATGTGTACCACTAGGCTCAGCTCTGTTAAAATGTTTTGTGCAGGGAAATAAGACAATTTGATTTGTGCTTCAGATCATTTGCTTTATCTTGGAATAGGTGAAGTTATATAACATTATCTGGAGAGACATTATGGTGACTGTCTGGTTTTGCAGTCCTTATGAGCATCAAAACACGTGTGCAAAATTGTGTACAGCAGCACTGCATGTAGTTGACAATGCAAGCATGAATAAACTGTAACTACAAGTGGCAATGTGTTAGACAGCTTTCCTGTCACAGAAACAGAATACCTGACAGTCACAGCTGAAAGGAAGAGAGTTTTACTCGGGCTCACAGTTTAAAGGATTCACTCCATGGTTTTCAGCTCGGAGGCAGAAACATCATAACCAAAGCATGGTGTAGCAAAGACACTTGGTTCATGGTAGCCAGGAAAAAGAGTAGGGGAACAGTGTCAGGGAGGAAAGGGTCAGGGAACAAACGTAGTACCTGAGTCACACCTTCATAACCCAGCCAGACACCCCCAGATGTGTGCTTCACTGTGCTTTTCTAATGCCCTGAGCATTTCTTAATCCAGGCAAGTTGATATATCACAATTTAAGTCACAGGCATCAAAGAGGATGTGCCTTACAAACATTTGTGCTAACCAAAAAGAAAGTGAAGAAAACACAAACATCTAGCAATTGTGGCCCATCCCTATAATCCCAGTACTTTGGAAGACTGAGACAGGAGGATCTCATATTTTATACTTGATCTTAGCCATAAGGCCGAGAAGTGATTGAGGATCCCAAATTTTAGCCCAGCATGAGTAAATGTGTGATTAGGGAGACCATGTCTCAAAATAAAAATGAAATAAAAGGCTAGAAATGTAGCTCAGCTGATTATAAGGCACATCACTATTTGACAAGCTCAGGATCTAAATGTGTTTCTAGGAGACAAGGCCTGTCACTGTGGGTGTGACCTGGAAGGGTATTTTCTGGTTGCCGCTTCCTCTCTGTTCCCTGGTTGCCGTGGTTGAATACTTACAGCTTTATCCTGTCCTTCTGCCACTATATTCCTGTCTTGGAACCAGCTGATCATAGACTGAAACCATGAACCAACACAAACCTCTCCTTAAACTGTGGATGTCAGTTATTGTGTCCAGTGATGAGGAAGGTGACTAAGATAAGTCATCAATTACAAGCCACAGTCCTATTCCCAAAGTGCTAAATGGAAGGACTATGTGTACGCTCCCATGAAAGTGGTGGCCTTGCATACACAAGACCCTGGGCTCAGTCCTCCAACTGTGAATGTGAAAAGAAACCCCGCAGTGTGAAAAGCACTTCTTAGGCTGACAAAAAGACATGTTGTCAGAGATTCATAACGGGCGACACATTTCGGTGGAAAGTAACAGAAATATCAATTGGAGAGAAAATTGGAGAGAAAGCTGCCTTTGTCATCAAGAAGGGCACACACTGCCTGGGATGGTAATGCTTATCTGTATTCCTAGTTATTTGAGAGCCTGAGGCAGGAGGATCGAAATTTCGACAACAGCCTGGACAACTTAAAGAGATCCTGTCTTACAAATAAAAAGGGTTACAGATGCAGCTTGGTTGTACAGCACTTGTCTAGCGTACCTGAGAGTGGGTTCAGTCCTTCATACCACAAAAGGGAGGCACACAGGAAAAGAGGTTTCTGGAGAGCAGAAGTGGTTTTTGTGGGTGTGGATGTTTATTTGTTTCTGTGGTTCTAGAGATGGAACCCAGAGCCTTCACACTGAGCTACATCTCCAGAATTTCTTTCTTTTTTTTTCAGATTGAGTTCTACTAAATTGTCCACACTGGGCCCCAACTTTTGATTCTTCTACTTCAGCCACCCAGGGTGCTGGGATTACAGGTACCCACTGCCATGCCCAGTGCAGAAGTGCTTAATTTCTTCACCTAGAGAATCATTTATGATTGTTCTTTAAACTGTGTCGGCAGATTTTGTTTGCTTTACTACATCCTGTTTTCCCAGTTCAGCAAAGCCTGAGTCATTTTAAGAACAGCCTAACTGGCCAAGGTGGCACTTGCTTGTAATTCCAGCTACTCAAGAGAATAAGAAAGGAGGAATACAGGAGCCTTGTACGCTCACAGGCAGGGCTTTGAAAAGGTGAGTGAGGCTGGGCATGGTGGTGCACTTGTTCCCCGCACCATTTAGGGGTAGGGCTGTGTAGTTGGTCTGTTTTTGATTTTTTGCTTTATGTTTTTGTTGTGTGTGGTACTGAGAACTGAACCCAGGGACTTCCCACGCAGAGACATCTCAGCTTCCTGGCTCCTCTGACACGAGAGCTTTTCACCTGCTGTGTCCCTCTGCCATGCCCTTCTGCCTTGCCTGCCTGGCAAAAGCAAGGTCCTGAGTTCAATTTCCAGTATAAAAATAAAATAAGATATGCATGTGTCCAACTTAATGATTTTGGAGGAGAGACATATAGAAAGAAATAAAGAGAGAAATTTCACTTTTCTCTGCACTTATGCATTATGTAAATTTGTTACACTGAAGTATATTATTTTTTAATATACTTCAAGGCTAGCAAAGACATTTTAATCTAGAGAAAATTTTTTAAAAAGGAAAAAAAGGGCCAGGGATATAGTTCAGCAGTCCAAGCACCTGCCTGGCAAGTGTGAAGTCGTGAGTTCGATCCCCAATACCAAAAAGAAAAAAGAAAAAAAAAAAGAACTTTAAATTATAGATTGTTTCAGAGTCCATTGTGCAAATCAGGATACCATTATCTCTATCTCTTAGACTGTTGTGAAGATTAAATGCAAAATGCCCAGGAAAGAGCCCACCACCAGACATGACAAGCATCAATAAAGGCCGCTTACTAGTATCATTACTACATGTTTTCACCCTCGTTGTTCTAAACTCGATATCAGCTCATTCTTAGGCCTGGAATATACTTTGTCAATTTAGTCAATTCCAAGCTCATGCTCCCATTCTCAGCCCCTGTCACTGCCTCCAGCAGACCCTTTCTCATTCTCTTGTCTCCTGCGACCTCCAGCAGACAGTATGTTACAATAGTCACTTCTTTTGTGATTTGTTTTTCCTTCTAGATTAGGAATTTTGCAGCCACGCATGGTGGCGCACATGTGTAATCCCAGCATTCAGGAGGCTGAGGCAGGAGGATCATTGCAAGTTTGAGACCAACTGGGCTACAAAGTGAACTCAAGTCCTGCTTGATCTGCATAGTGAGACCTTGTCTCAAAAAGCCAAAAGAAAAAAAAATGAATTTTGTGAAGGGGGGAACTGCTCTTGTTTGTCTTGTCACATCCAGACCTTCAAAGCCTGGTACAATGCCTGGAGAAACAACTATTCACAAATGTTTCTGTTTGCAAACAATTTGGTTTACATTCAACAAAATTTTGCTTTCTGTGGCAAACTCTGTAGCTGATGACAAACATGACCAGGCCCATCTTTTTCACATGAATGCAGAAATTTTCCCCAAAGTCCTAAAAAAAATTAAGTTCATAAACTGAGGTACACTGTAAACATTGACATCTCTTTACCTATCAACCTTCTGATATTAGCGAAGGAGAGAATGTGGTGACTAAGCCCTGGACCATATTAATGGTCTTCGGTGTTCAAAGCATTTTTGCCTTTGTGGACTCCTCCATTAAAATTTTTTTAATTGTATATTGTAACTCCCTTAGTCAAATGAATATGATTCACACTTAAATTTGTTGTTACTGTGTGTGCACACACAGCAGACATAGATTTTTTTTTTAATGAGATGAGATCTCATTATGTTACCAGGCTGGTCTTGAATTCTGAGCTCAAATATTTCTCCCACCTGAGATCCCAACTGGAGAGAGAGCTGGCACCACAGACACACAGCACTGCACTGGAACTGGATATGTTATATTTCTTAAACTCTGATTCTAAGCAAAATTAAAATTAAAACTTTTCTATTTCCCCGGGCACATAACTATTGTACCTATTAGATAAGTTGGGCCTGCAAGCATCAGCAATAGAAAAGTTAAAGGCAGGGTACAGCACTTACCCAGCATCCATGAGGCCCTGAATTCCATACCCAGCACAACAAAAGTGCTCTCAGGTGCAAATGGTAGAGTTCTGACTCCAACTCACTAAACTAATAACTGGAAAGTCCTGAATGAGGCAGGGTCCAGGCTTAGCTGATTCAATGATTCCACAGTATCTGTAACCTAGGTTCTTGTCCTTTTAGACTCATCTTTCATCTGTCCACAGCATCAACTTCATGCAGAGGCTGGTGCATTTGTTGTCAGATGAGCATCAACAAAAACAAAGAAACACTTTTCCTTGTGTACATCCAGTGACAGAGACAAGGAATTTTAGTCCTTGCTTTCTGATTGAGCCAACTTCAGTCATGCGACTTTCCTGAACCATGACTGTCCCCTGAGAATTCCTCCTATTGACTGTCCTAGCAAATCAGGACCCACCCCAGAATAGGGATGTGACACACACCAGAACAAAACCGGGGAACAGGAAATGTCTGATGGCCCATTCTGTAGCTTTTGAAGCCTCTCAGCACATCAAGGATGTAAAAGGGTCCAAGGATATTTTAATCCAAAGGAGAATCTTAAAGAGGAGGGTGTCACCAGACCCATCCCCTCCCCCTTCTCTTAAGGGGTAAAATGGAGATGGTAAGGCTGTGCCCTGCCTCCAACCTTAGTGAAGGACTCCACAGGGCTAATCAGAGAGCTGAATGTGCTAAATACAAAGGTCTACACACAATCTTCTCTTTACACGCCTGCATGTGAAAGATTTTAAACAGTGCCTTCACCCAGTTCCAATGGAACCGTGTCCTCCTACCTCCATCCGTTCAGTCTGTCTCACACCAGCACCGTCCACACTCCCATCCCCTGAGTAGCAGAGTACTCCAACACTCAGTCCTTGGACCTCTTATTTTCTCTTTCTATATTCATACCCTGTACGTAACGACAACTTCCGAAACTCCCGCTGGGAACACTGTCCTGAACTTTAGATTCATATATCCACTGACTTTGAAAGCCTTTTACAATATTATACCCACTGACTTTGGAAAGCCTCCACTTGAATACTTAACAGTATTTCAAAATTACAAAGACAAGTTTCTGATTTTTGTCCTCCTAAAACTTGCTGCTCCCTAACTTTAAATAATAGCATCCTTCCATCTGAAAAATAAATAAATAAATAAGACTAGAATCACTCTGTTTCATACCCTGTATCTCATCCATCAGAAAAAGCTTTTTTGCAGTTGGTTCTGTCTTCAAAATACACCCAGCACAGGTCACTTCTCACCACCTCTTCCATCTTTTACCTAGATTACTTCAAGCTTCCCTACTTCCTCTTTCCTTTTCTAAGTAAATGGTCACCAAAAGTCACCCGGCTTCTTCCAGATGGTGCCAGAATGTCTTTTCTAAGTAATATGTCTAATTCTAAGCAGAATTTATGACACTTTCTTACACAAAACCCTCCAGGGGTTTTCCATCTCATTCAGAGAAATAGCCAAAGTCCTAACAATAGTGTATCAAACTCTAATGCATGCTCACCCACTCGTTCCCCTTTAAACTCTTCTTGTCTCATGTCCTTCACTTGAACAGCTCCTTATTCTTCAAACTGCCAGACATCATCCTAACTCAGGGCCTGTCACTAGCTGTTCTCTCCCTTGCAATACCTTTACCCCCTGAAAGCCACATGGCTTGCTCATACACGCCTCACAAATTGCACCTTCTCAATGAAGTCTTTCCCGATGGTTCTATTTAAAATCCTCAGACATCATAACCTCTACTTCTGCCTGTATCTCCCTTCCATGTATGTAGATAGCCCTTAAAGAGTATGTTTGCTTCTAAAGTATTTTGTCATCTAGTTATTCATCTTATCATTCTTTCCCATAAAAATATAAATCCTAGGAAGACAGGCATTTGTTGGTTTGTTGGTTTGTTTGTGACTTTTTATATTTTGGAGATTTCATTTAGTTTTTCTGGTCTGGGTTGTAAAAGCTATAAATTCAATACCTAGAACAGGACCTGAGATATAGTGGATGAACAATAAATATGAGTCAAATGACAGCATGCGAATGTCATCCTTGGTTTTACACTGCATAAATATTTTACAAAAAGAAAGCATTCATTTTTCCATTCCATGGATTCACAGTGCACTATGCTCAGGGCTAGTCAAGAGTGGAGAGCAGGGCTTCTGGGAGAACATGGCACATAGATAACAACAACTATGGAGGCTCTCTGAAATAGCCAGATTAGAATCCAGGAATGGTGCAGTGTGAGGAGTCCTAAGCAAGGGGAAATATACCCTGCTGACCCAGGAACAAACTAAGCTGAGAGAAACCAACTGGAAATGCAATCCCGGTGCGATAACTGGAACACGTAAAATCTCAGGGTTGAAGCTGGAACCCACACCTCTGGAAGCCGTGATTTGAATTTCCTGCCACTGCTGCTGCATCTGAATTGGCACAACAGGGACAGAAATGCAAAACCTCTGAGAGTGGGAATCAGTGAACCGAGTTGAGAGTGGGACTGGTGGGAAGCCCTGCATCGACCTGCGATGAGTGAGAGGAACGGGGACCCTTCCGTAGACTAGGAGGCTCCAACAGAAGACATTCTGGGACCAGGCGGACTAGCGGGAACAGGACGCTGCAGTGACTTCAGTCACATATTCCCCTCTCAAGTGGGATTGGTGGGGAGTGCTTGGCCTGGGTGACGCCATGGACTAAGACCCAGTAGGCTAGCCCAAACCAGGTCCCAGTGCCTGGCGGTGCACCCTAGCAGTGAAGCCTTCGGTAGGTTGACCTGGAGAGGTGGGCTCAGCAGAGGCTGCACAGGTCTGTGTCTGCCTAGTACACTGCAGTGGGCAGGAACACCTAACCGGCGCAATTCAAACAAACTGTAACTGACAAAGAGAGAAACTGGGCTTCCTATATACGCTTGTATGGAAGGAACAAAAAATATGGGAAGAGGGAGAGACAAGAAAGGGTCCTCCCACTTCTTATTAAAAAGTTTCTGCATGTCAAAAGAAATCTCCAGCATAGTGAAAAGAAAACCCACAAACTGGGAAAAGATTTTAGTGAACTCTCTCTCAGACAAGGGCCTCTTGTCTAAAACATATAAAGAATTAAAGAAACTCAGACCTCCAAAATTCAAAGATCCAATCCAAAAATGGGCATCTGAGATGAATACGCAATTCTCAGATGAAGAAATGCAAATGGCAAATAAATACATGAAAAAATGCTCATCATCATTGGTCATTAGAGAAATGCAAATTAAAACCACACTGAGATACCATCTCACTCCTGAAAGAATGGCCAGGATCAAGAAAACCGACAACAAATGCTGGAGAGGCTGTGGGGAAAAAGGAACTCTCCTGCACTGCTGGTGGGAGTGTAGACTGGTACAGCCTTTGTGGAGATCTGTCTGGAAATTTCTCAAAAAGTTGGGACTGGAAATCCCATTTATTCCAGCTATTCCACTTCTAGGCATATTCCCAGAAGAACTGAAAGCATCATACCACAGTGATATATGTGCACCTATGTTTATAGCAGCACAATTTGTAATCGCCAGATCTTGGAAACAACCCAAGTGTCCATCAACTGAGGAATGGATAAAAAAGTTGTGGTATTTCTATACAATGGAGTATTATTCAGCTATAAAGAAGGATCACATTGAGATATTTATCAATAAATGGGCGCAGCTTGAGACCATACTCATAAGTGAAATAAATCAATCTCGCATGTGTGAATACCGAATAGTTTCCCTAATGTAAGTAATGAATCAAATATATAAAAATATGTGGTAATCATGATTCCCCATTAGGTGGCCTTGGAGCCTTATAAAGTTTTCACTCATTAATTAGAAAGGCTTTATTCTGGGCTTCTTGATTTGAAAATATTTGAAGCTAGAGTATATGAAGTTTTATCCAAATATTTCAAGGAAAAAGACACTATGGTAACTACTATTAAGTCAGGTTATATGGTGGTGAAGTACTAGGTTGTTGAAACAGTCATGCTGGGACCTCTATTGTTATATTGTTATGTCCTGTTTTATCTCAATCTCCCCCTTATTGTTTTAAAAAAATTATTTAGTCATTTCTTATGTTTGTCTTAATTAAAGAAAAAATTCAAAAAATTAGGATATATAAATAGTAACTCTTTTTGATTTCCTATTAACTTGTTTTGAAGTCCTGTAGTACTCCCACAATCTTGTTTTGACTGATTAGACTCTGTTCCATTCTATATGGTAGTATCAAGTTTGAAGACATAGGCAACTACTTTGAAGACAATAAGATTCACTAAGATACCCATTCTGGTTTGACTATTGTCTTCTTTGGAAGTCCTGTAATGTTTACAATGCCTAAGTTTTATTGGTCTTGTTCTCTACTGTTTTGTCCAACTTTATAATATCTAATGAGATAGACAATTCTTTTTAAGGAAACAAGGGACAACGTTGATAACCATTGTTGATAAACTTGTACTCTGTTCTACACCATGTGCTATGTCTATCCTTGGTATTGACTGACAGCTTTGTTTTGCCATATTTGACTGTATTCTTCCCCCCCCCCCCAAAAAAAGTAATAAGCACTAAGGAGTAATGAAATCTAAAGTGTGTGAATTTTGTTGTAAAAAAGAGAGGGAAAAAAAAAAAAAGAAAAAGAGCTCTAACGGATATAACAGCAAGTGTGTTTAGGGGTGTTAAATAGCTGACTGTATCAATGTTTTTGGATCATTGAACACAGCTGTTTGCAGTCTACCTGTTTGAATGTCCACCTTGTATTCTTTGATACTGTGATTTGAGGAACTATTTTCAAGATGATAATATGTAATATACTAACAGGTGATTTCTTACTGTTACGTTTTTTTTGTTTGTTTGTTTTGTTTTTTTTGTTTTGTTTTGTTTTGTAGTTCTGTATTACGTGTACCCTTACACCGCTTTGGTTTGTTTTGTGTTTTTCTCTTTTTCCTCTTAAATTAAAAAAAAAAAAAAAGAAAGGGTCCTCAGCCCCCAATCCTGAGAACACTGATCCAGAAAAGGTAATGCAAAGAAAAGGTAAATGCAAAGGAAAATGAGGACAGAAAACATGCAATATCAGACACAGCACCAACAGACATACAGCGATATTTCTGGAGCCTTATAGACGAGTTCAAAAGTGAAGTATTTAACAGAGTAAAGCAAGATATAAGTAGAATAGTTAGAGAAATGCTAAGCACTGCCCAAGAAAAAACAGATGGTGGAATGGAAGAACAGAAAAAAAGGGGAGAATTGTTTGATGGAGAAAATAGAGAAACTAAGGATAGATTATCTGATCTGGAGGACATATTTGTAATGTGGGAGCATGAAATGAAAAACTTTTTAAAAATAACAAGGAAACAAACAGCAATAATTCAAAGGCTAGAAGATGATAAGAGGATCTATAACTTTAGAATTAAGAACATAAAGGAAGAAGTAGGGACACAAACAAATGGACTACAAAGGCTATTCACAGAAATAATCCAGGAAAATTTCCATAATTTAGCAAAAGGTAAAGATACTCAGATGTATGAGGCATATAGGACCCCAGCCACCTACAACCCAAACAGAACTACACCCAGGCATATCATAATCAAAATTCCAGAAATCCAATATAAGAACAGAATATTAAAAGCTGTCAGAGACAAGAAACAGATCACTTACAAGGGAACACTCATCAGAATTACAGCAGACTTCTCGGCACAAACCATCAAATCACGAAGAGCATGGGGGGAAATAATTCAAGCTTTGAAAGATAATAACCTCCAGCCAAGATTGATATATCATGCACAACTGTCCCTAGAAACTGATAGAAAAACAAGCTAGTTCCAGGATAAAGAGGAACTAGGGGAATTTGCAACCACCAATTCAGCTCTACAGAGAATACTGCAGGACATTCTAAAAAAGAAAAATACCAAGATTCCAGAAACAGTGGCAGAGAGTCCACAATGAATGGAGCAGAAAGCGAAATGAAGAAGACAAACTGACAACTAATGACAGAAAAGAGCTCAGAAGAAATGAGGCAGAGAAGGTTGGATGGTAGGAACAGCTATTCTGGAGAAAACAAGACATCATAATAGCTAGTGCTGATTTAATATCATCTTGTTTTGAAGTCCCATCAAGCTTTTGTTCTTCGGTCTCCATTAGTCTTAACATGTTGTCTCTTACTGGATTTTATTATCTGTGATAATATAAACAAAAACTTTTACAGACAAGGAGATAATACAGAAACCATTGTTCGTTTTCTATTAGTTGGTTCTAAATACCCTGTAATACTGTCATTCTCTTGAATGGTTTTACATTGTCTTGATATGTTTGAGCTACAGTATACGAAGTTATATTCAAGGATTTCAAGGAAAGAGAAACTATGGTAATTACTTTTATGTCGGGATATCTTGTGGTGAAACACTATTTTGCTTAAATGGTTATGTTTTGACCTGTGCTATTTTGTTGTTATGTCCTCTTTTATCTCAATCTCCTATTTTTATTATTTACTTTTTTATTTTTATCTTTTTCATTAAGGGAAAAATAAAAATATCAGGATATATTATAGTAACCCACTTTGATTTCCTATTAAATTGATTTGAAACCCTGTATTGCTCTCACCATCTTGTTTGGACTGATTTTCCTCTATTCTGTTTTGCTTGATAGTACCAAGTTCGAGAGTATAGGCAACAACTGTGAAGACAATAAGATTCATTATGACACCCATTCTGGTTTGACTATTATCTTCTTTTGAAAGCCTGTAATGTCTCCAATGTTTTGGTTTTATTAGTTTTGTTCTTTACTGTTTTGTTCAGTTTTATTATAACTGATGATATAGGCAATTCTTTTTAAGATAGCAAAAGGCATTATAGTAACCATTGTTGATCACCTTGTATTTTGTTTTTACATTATGTATTATGTCCATCCTTTTGATTTGACTGACTCTGTTTTGTTATGTCACATTTGGTTTTATCTCTTCAAAAAAAGTAACAAGAACTGTGGGAATAATAAAACCCAAAATGTGTAATTGTCATTGTAAAAAAGAGAGGAAAAGCAAGAGCTCTAAAGGATATAACTACATGTATATTTAAGCATGTAAGATAGATAACCATATTACTGAGTTTTGAATGTCCACTTTATATGCTTTAATTTTGTAACTTGAACAACTATTTCTAAGATGACAATACGTAATCTATTAACTAATGATTTCCTACTGTTTATTTTTTCTGAAATTCTGTATAACTTGTACCCTTTTTCTGTTTTTTTTTTTTTTTCTTTTTCTCCTTAAATAAAATTTTAAAAAAAAGAGTGGAGAGCAAATCTGGGATGGCAAGGTGAAGCTTAGACTAGTGATGGATAATCAGAATGACAAAAGCACCGTTTGAGTGGTAGAAGAAAGGACACAGGTCTACAAGCATCACAGAGAATGCTCGTCCTGTCTAAATGATACAGAGGTTGGTGGAAAGTATCTGTCAGTTTTCCTGTTGCTGAGATACTGTATCCAACATTCACAATCTAAAGGAGAAGAGGTTTAATCTGCCTCATGATTTCAGGGGACTCAGTCCAGGGTGGCTCCCTGGTCCACACAACCAGCACCAAAAAAAAAAAAAATCATAGTAGAAGGGTGTGGAGGAACAAAGCTCTTATTTCATGGTAGCCAGGAAATAGAGCCAGAGAGAATGAGGCAAGGGACCAGACATAGACCCCAAGGCCATACCTCAATGAGCTGTGTAAGTTCAAGGCGATCCTGGGCTACAAAGTGAGTTGAAAGCCAGCCTGAACAGTGTCATGAGACCCGATCTCAAAAAGACAAAGAAAAAAAAAAAAAAGATGAAGAAGAAGAAAAGAAAAAAAAAAAAAGATGCCACTCCATTCTAACTACCTCAGAAAAGATCTAAAATGCAAAGAAAGCCATAGGAGAGTGTCACCAAGGCCTTCCATTGAGTAATTTTTTTAAAGATTTCATTTGCGATTTGCCTCAGTCCAGTAAGGAAAGTATAGACCAAGATGGAAGAGCAATAAGTAGCAGAGAAAGCAGCCTCTCTGAGACTTGCCATCCAGACTCTGAAATATAGCATCAAGAGGAAGACAAGAAGGAAGGAAGTGGGTTCACTGGACTCAGGAGGAATCTGAAGTGTAAATTGAAGCCCACAGACACAGTGAAGAGAGAAACTTCAATGAAGAAGAAGGATGCAGCCAGAGGCACCTTCTCCCTGAGGTGATACTCCTGCACAAGAGGAGCTGTTCGAACCTGTGGGATGCACAGTCATGGTGAAGATGATGACTGGCAATCCCAGAGGCATCTGCGGAGGGATGCAGCAGATGTATAGGACTGCATTGGCTAGTGGTGAGTGCAGAGGACTTAGACCTCACCTAAGAGGGAGCAATTGGCTGGGAGCCATTTTAGAGATAGCTGGCTAAGCCCAGAACCCGGAACTGCTGCTGGCTTGATCTAGCAGCCCTCAACTGGGCTCAGACCTCTGGAAATGGCTCAGGTGGTGGTAAGCCCCATGGATCTGGTCTTGAGGCAGGCTGCTGAGATTATCTTCTACCCTACCAAAAAGGTACTGCTGTCTTGATGGGATAGATCGGATGATTTGGGATCCTATCTCCACAGGCGGTATACTAGTGAAATCAGAGAGAATCCTGAAAGTGAACCGTTTGATTTTCTTTTTGTTTTTTTAAATATTTATTTATTTAGTTAGTTAAGTTTTTTCCTGTTTCTCCTTCATTGTTTTTACATGTGCAAATGTGGTTCCTAGCCTCTTTGTGGATGCAATTCTATCCTGTTCTTCCTTTTATCTCTTCCATCTCTCTTTTACTTCAGTCTTCTGTACCAGTTTCCCAAAGTTGGCATAATCCCTCTTTGTCCTACAGCCTTGCTTCTAAGTGCCTCTTCTTCCATTTCTCTATTTTCTCTTAATCCATTCTAAATTTTAAACCTAAGGGCAAAATTGACACATTGAGAACTTACATACTACATATAATTTCCTTGTTTGTTTTATATTTTGTTATATAATCACAAATCTAGTTCATACAGTTAAAAGTTGCAAATTAAGAGTTAGCTCAATTTGTCATTTTCTAGGCTATGTTTGATGCTATTGGTACCACCATAGCCAAAACTGACATAATTGTTCTAAAAAGCTATTGGTCCTGGTATTCCATGACTGAAATTGACTAAGGGTCACAGAAAATAACATGGCACAGTGCCAAGGAAACAAGCACTAGGCCAAACAAACAGCAACGTCTCATCTCCAACAAACCAAAGAAGTAAGATCTTCCAACAGACTCAAAACTCAAAAACCAGCTATGCCTAGAAGATACCTCATTACCTAAGGTCTTAAATACTAGCAATAAAGCAACTCACTATTGGCAACTTACAGGCATCATCCCAGGAATTAAACTAAAAAAAGAAAGAAAAGAAAATGAGAATACACTTAAACAAAATGCAACCCCAGACATCCAGTTCACCAAAAGCAAATCCAGGGAGCAATGAGGTAGGACAATCCAAAAGCCCCCCTCCAGGACTCTCTGAAGTGGTAACAACAAAATAATTGAATAGGCTCTGGAAAAAATGTAGTCAGAAATAATCTCTCAGATAACTATAGAGGTTACCAAAATACACACCATGCTTAGTGACATTAGAGCAGGCACAGATAAAAAAAAATAGATGAGCTTAAGAAAATTATGGAAGCTCAACATAAGAAAGAAATGGAATGCATAAAGCAGATTCAAGAAGATATCTAGGATAATAAAACCCCCACTGAAAATGTTCAAAGAAGATTAGGCCAATGTAAGGACAGGATCTCAGATATTGAAGACAGGCTTGCAGTTAATGACCAGAAAAAGAAAATCTTCTCAAAAATAGCAAGAGACCATGAGAAATCAATCCAGCAGCTGCTAGATGAGATAAAGAATAACTTAAGATTGATTAGAGTCAATGAAAAAGCAAGAGATACCACAAATTACATTAAAAAGTTGTTCACTGGGGCTGGGGATATAGCTCAGCAGAGTAAGTGCCTGCCTGGCAAGCACAAGGTCATGAGTTCGATCCCTGGTATCAAAAAAAAAAAAAAAAAAAAAAAAAAAACCTTGTTCACAGACATTCATGGCAGAAAACTTTCCTGGTAGAGAAAAAAAAAAATTGACACACAGATAAAGCATAGCCAAGATTCCAGAAATTCAACACAAGAATAGAATCTTAAAAGCTGCTTAGAGAAAAGAAACAAATCACCAAAAAGGAAAGCCCATCAGAATTACAGCTGACTTCTCAGCACAAACTCTCAAGTCAAGGAAAGCTTGGAGTGAAGTCCTATAAGTTCTAAAGGAAAACAACTTTCAACCCAGATTGATGCACTCCTCAAAACTATCTTTCAAAATTGATGGAGAAATAACATACTTCCATGACAAATATCATCTGAGGAAATTTGTGACCACCGAAGCGCACTCCAAAATGTTCCAAAGAACATTCTAGAAAGAGATAATAAGGACTACAGATCTACGAACCCAAACAGAAGGAATCCACCAGGGAAAGAGGACAATTAGATGGAAGACAAAAAAGGGGGAGTCAACATCAGGAAAATAACATGACAAGGATAAGTCAATACGTATCGGTTATAACCATAAGTGTTAATGATTACAATTCAACAATCAAAAGACATAGACTGGAGGAATGGATCAAGAAGCAAGACTCAACAATATATTACATACAAGAAACATTTAATTTTTAAAAATTAATAGACTGAATGTCAAAGAATGGAAAACAATCCTCCATGTGACAGGAACACAGAAAAAAAGCAGGGGTGGCTATTTTATTTATAGACAAAGTGAATTTCAAGCCAAGACTGATTAAGAGAGATAAATAAGGTCACTATATCCTCATGAAGGGAACAATCAAGAGGAAGAGACAACAATCATAAATATATATGCAACAAATACCAGTGTACTCAACTATAAACAATTACTAATGGACATGAAAAATCAAATAAGCCCTAATACAATTGTATTGGGAGACCTCAACACCCCTTTGTCACAAAAAAGACAGATTAACTAGACAAAACGCCATTAATTGACTATTAGAACTTAATCAACTTTTAAACAAATGGACTTAATAGATATCTATAGAGTGCTCCACCCACAACATCAGAATATACATTCTTCTCAGCTGCACATGGGACATTTTCCAAAATAGATCATATACTGGTTCATAAAGCATGCTTAAGTAAATGCAAGAAATTGAAATTATCCTATGCATACTATAGATCACAGTGCAATGAAATTGGAAATCCATGGCAAGAGAAACCACAAGAACTTAATAAACACATGGAAATTAAATAGCAGCCCACTGAACAACCAATGAACAGATGAAACTAAAAAAGAAATGAGACAGTTTTTACAGTTGAATGATAATGACAATACAACTTACCAGAATTTATAGGACACAATGAAATGAACCTTAAGAGGCAGTTTTAAATACCCATTTAAGGAAAACAGAGGAAGTACATATAAACACTTAATGGTGAACCTCAAAATTCTAAAAAAAGAAGAGCGAGCTAAGCCAAAAACTCATACAAGGAAGAAAATTATAAAGATCAGAGCAGAAATTTACACATAGGAGTCAAAAAAACAATATAAAGAATCAATAAATCAAAGATTTGGTTCTTTGAAAGAGTAAATGAAATTGACAAACCTTTATTCAACCTTATCAAAAAAAGAAAAAACTCAAATCCATGCAATTAGGAATGAAAAAGGAAAAATCATAACAGACCTTGCAGAAATCCAGAAGATCGCCAATACCTACTTTGAAAACTTGTGTTCTAATAAGATAGAAAATAGAGAAGAAAATTACAGATTCCTAGAGACATATGAGTTACCAAAGCTGAATCAAGAAGATACAAAAATCATAAATAAACCAATATCAATCAGTGAAATCAAAGATGTAATTAAAAACCTATCAACAAAGAAAAGACCAGGCCCCAATGAATTCACTACTGAATTCTACAAGAAATTTAGAAAAGATCTAACATCACTACTTCTCAAACTCTTTAATGAAGTTGAAAAGGAATCAATATTCCCAAATTCATTCCTGGAAGCAAGCATGACCCTGATAACAAGATCAAAGAAGGACCCAACTAAGAAAGAGAATTGCAGGCTAATTTCCCTAATGAACACAGATGCAAAAATCCTTAATGAGATACTGGCAAAAAAAAGATACTGGCAAGTCAAGAAAATGATACAGTGTGAGCCAACAGGATTCATCCCAGGAGTGCAGGGATGGTTCAACATATGTAAATCCATAAATGTAATACATCACATTAACAGAACCAAAGAAAAAATCATATGATCATCTTAATAGATGATGCAGAAAAAGCTTTTGGCAAAATCCAGCACCAATTCATGATAAAAACTCTAAGAAATTAGAATAGATGATATTTACCTCACTCTGATAAACAGACAGCCAACATCAAGCTAAACAGACAAAAACTGAAAATTATCTCTCTAAAATCAGAAACAAGACAAGGATGTTCACTGTCTTTACTCTTATTAACATAGTCCTGGAAACTTCAGCTGGAGCAATTGGACAAGAGAAAGAAAAGATAAGAAAGGAAAAGTCAAACTATCATTATTTCCAAATGACATGATACTCTACATAGAGGACCCCAAAAACTCTGCCAAAAGACTACTAGAATTAATAAACAAATTCAGTATTGTATCTGGATACAAAGTCAACACTCAAAAATCAATAGCATTTTTGTACACAAACAATAAAATCACTGATAAAAAAATCAGGGAAACAACAGCTTTCACAATAGCATCCAAAAAATTTTATGAAACACTTAGAAATCAATCTAATAAGGGATATTTAAAAACCTCTATATTAAAAACCACAGTACTCTGAAGAAGGGAGAGGTTATTAGAAAATGGAGAGATATCCATGCTCTTAAGTAGGAAGAACCACTATAGTGAAAATGGCCACAACACTGTTATGCAGATTCAATGCAATCCCCATCAAAATGCCAATAGCATATCTCACAGAATTAGCGAAAACAATCCTAAAATTCATCTAGATCAAGAAAAGATCTAGTGCCTACCTAGCAAGCACAAGGTCCTAAATTCAATTCCCAGTACTGAAAAAAAACATCTCTTCTAGGGCTGGCGGTGCGGCTCAGCACTAAGGATTGGCCTCATGCACCAGGCCTTGGATCCTGTCCCCAGTACCAAAAACCAAAATCATACTCACTAAAACTACTATGGAGAACCAGAAAAGGCAGCTCTGGGAAACAAAGGCAAGGCAGGGGGCATCACAATTCCTGACCTGAAATTATACTACAGATACTACTGCAATAAAAACAGTATGTTATAGAGGAAAAAACAGACATGAAGATTATTGAAACAGGTTAGAAGATGCAGAAACAACTCTACCCATACTCTGTCTGCTACCTTGTCTTTGACAAAGATGCCAAATATATTCACTGGAAGAAAGGTAGCCGCTTTAATAAGTGATGCAGGAAAAACTGGCTTTGCACATGCTGGAGATTAAAATTGGGTCCATATCTTTCACCAAGCACTAAGCTAAATTCAAAATCAATCAAAGATCTAAATATTAAAACAGAAACATTAAATCTGCTGGAAGATAAAATAGGTAAAACTCTTGAAGATCTCAATGTAGTCAAAGACTTTATAAATAAAATCCCAAATGCACAGGAATTGTAACAGAGAATAACTGAGATCTCATCTTATTAAAAAGCTTTCGCACAGCAAGAAAAACCACAAGCAGAGTAAAGAAACAACTCAAAGTGTGAGAGAAAATGTTTGCCAGCTGTACCTCAGAGGATTACTAATAAAAACTATCAAAAACTCAAAAAAAATCAGACCTTCCCAATTTAAAGACCCAATCCAAAAATAAGCATCTGAGATGAACACACACTCCTCAGACAAGGAAACACAAAGAGCAAATAAATATACGAAAAAAATGTTCAAGATCATTCATTCAAGAGATGCAAATTAAAACAACACTGAAAAACCACGTCACCCCAGAAAGTATGTTTATCATCAGATATCAAGCAATAACAAATGCTGGAGGGGCTGTGGAAAAAGGAACACTTCTGCACTGTTGGTGGGAGTATAGACTGGTTCAACCATCATAGAAATCAGTGTAAAGATTCCTCCAAAAACTAGGATTAGAGGTCCCATTTGACCTAGCTTATGGGTATCTTCCCAGAAGAATTAAACACATCATATCACAGCAATATGTGTGTACCTAGGTTTATAGCAACACAATTTGGAATAGCTAAATCTTGGAAACAACTCAAATGCTCATCAACTGAGGAATGGATTTAAAAATGTTGTCATTTTATACAATGGAGTACTACTCAGCCACAAAGAAGGATAAACTAAACACTATTCTAGGTAAATGGATACAACTCGAGACCATACTCATAACTGAAATAAATCAGACCCATATGTGTAAACACTGTATTGTCTCACTAGTATGAAAAACTAAAAGAGTAAATCAGATCCCAAATGTATAACAGATCTTGTGAATTGGGAAGAAATGGTTCAAAAACAAAGAGAAACTGGAATGCAGGAAAGGAAAAAATAAGGAAATAAAAAGCAAAAGCAAATGATAGTTAAGAAGTTATACTACTAATTTCTCAGAATTCATGGAAAAGAAAGATTTGTGCTAATGTTTGGACAAATAAATGCCTATATCTTGTACTCTGAGTAATAATTTAAAGATAACGATATTCAATGTATTAACCATTGTCACTCTTCTATTATCTTGTTTTGAACTGAACTTTTACTAAAATTTTTCTCTTTAAAATAAAACAGAAAAAAACACTCTGAAGACTTAGGACACCCTGTCTCCAGAATTCCTTACCTGAGTAGAGTACCATACATTTAAGAAGACTACCTAGCTCCCAGCTTCACCTAAGAACTGGGAGAAATTGGTTTGCATGACAAGCACCCAACTCCTCCAGAGTGCTCCCAAAGGACTGGATTCTGTCTTGCTTGTCTTGGAGCTTTAACAGATCCATCAGCAACAGTCCAGCTACATAGGAGAGAATGATGACAGTGGCATGGGATGGTAAGCATGACTGATCTTCTCTTCTGCTCATCATACAGTGAACAAGTGAAAAATAATCCCAGTTCTCACTTTTTCCCCAGGAGGGAAAGGGTTAATCCACAAATGCTGCACGGAATCTTCTCTAAAACTAGTATCTTTCTCAGTAGTCCTGGAATTCTGATGGGTCATGCATAGCCTGTCTATCAGGAACAGAAAGCGATGACTACATGGCTGACCCATGCTGTAACTCCTAGCTCAGCACAGACTGAGCAAAGCAAACTTGTAATGCCTGCTTCTCAAAGGACAGACAGACAGACACAGATGTAGTGCAGGGATGGAGAGAGGGAGAGAAAGAAAGAGAGTGCGCCCCAGAATCTCTGAAAAAGAGCTAGGCATATAGCTCAGGGGCACAAGTGGCTGCCTGGCAAACACAAGGTCGTTAGTTTGATCCTCACCAACAGAGTAAAGAGACAACCCACAGTGTGGGAAAAAATGTTTGCCAACTGTTCTCAGACAAAGGATTACTATTGAGAATGTGGAGGGGCTGGGGATTTAGCTCAGCGGCATAAGCACCTGCCTTGCAAGCAGGCGGTCGTGAGTTCGATCTCCGGTACCAATAAAAATGGGAAAAAAAAGATAGAGAATGTGTAAAGAACTAAAAAAAAAAATTAAGTCCTTCCAGATTCAAAGACCTAATCCAAAAATGGGCAGCTGAGATCAATACACATTTCTCAGATGAAGAAATGCAAACAGCAAATAAATATGTGAAAAAAAGGTTCAACACCACTGGTTATTCGAGAAGTGCAAATTAAAACAACACTGAAATTCTATGTCACTCTGGAAAGAATAGCAGTTTATAGCAACACAATTTGGAACAGCCAAATCTTGCAAACAACCTAAATGCCCATCAACTAAGAAATGAATAAAAAGATGTGATATTTTTATACAGTGGGCTACTGCTCAGCCATTAACAAGGATAAGCTGGAGACTTTCTAGGTAAATGGATGCAGCTTGAGACCATGCTCATAAGTGAAACAAATCATACACTCGTGCAAACATCATATTGTGAGAAGCTGAAACAACATAAATATGTAAGTATATGTGTATATGTATATGTTTATATAGATATAACATATATAAACATAGTTATATATATATAAACATAGTTAAGTATTGATTTCTCTGAGTTCATCGAAAGTAAAGATTTTTGCTGGTGTTGTTTGGACAACTGAATGCAGATGTCTTGTGCTCTGGGTGAATGATTCAGAGTCAACGATGCACAATGTATATATTATTGGCCCCCTAATTGATGTGCATTAAATTTTAGGGGTTTTTTTCTCTTTGAAATAAAATGAACTTGAAAAAAAATTCTACCTTACCTACTGACAATTTCAAGGAAGTCGTCCTTGTTAAACAGATAGGACTTCGTAAGCAAAGGTCCAGAGATGGGGAGACTGGTTCACTCCACAACACAGAGAACAAGGGGAGTTGGGGGAGGAGGCAGTGGGAAAGGAAAATGCGGGTAGGGTTGGGAAGCTCCCAACACCTTCTAATTGTATCCCCCTTTTCTTTGCTTTTTCTTTTGTTGTATTTGCATTGCAGCCCTAGGATCAGACTTGTATTTTGAAAATATTCCTAATATGACCCTTGCAGAGAAAAGCTTGAGGAGGTACCTGTGCAGATGCAAGAAGGTCAGCAGGAGACTGCAGAGTAGTCTATGGAAGGTGCTGGGACCTGCCCCAAGGTAGTAGCAGACAAACTGGGGGGAAGGCAATGGGTTCAAGAGGTTTTGTTCCCTTAGGAAAAAAAAATACGTGAAGAATTGTGTTAACCAGGCACTCTTATTTTCTGTATCTCTGATGCTTTGACATCAGAGATCTTGCTGACTCTGACTGGAGCTCTCCTCCCAGAGACACCTACCTAATCCTTAGCTACAGTGACGACACCTTTTGTATGCAACCAGTCAACCCAGAGCCCTCACTCCAACCACTTCCTCGAAGGGATGCTCAAGTTCAGGGTCACTATCCACCCACCCTCGTAACCCCAGGGCCAGGCACCAGAAAGGGAAATGAGGGGAAACCCCTACATTCCAGAGACTGCTTGTATACACCAGTGATCTTATCACCTGGGGGTGGGGGTGGGGGGATCACAAGTTTGACACCATCCTGGGCTATATAACAAGATCCTGCCTTGAACAGACAGCAACAAAAGTACACTTTCTCTCAAGACAGTCATTCCTGTGTCTCATGTCTCCCCATACCCAATTAAAATAGATTCTAGGTCCCTTATATTACATTAAATAAGAACATCTTCAAAAAATAAAAAACATGCTTAATTTATTTTAATTAAAAACGAGGGAAGTGCTCAATGGTAAAATTCAAACAAAAAAGCCTTTCTTCAATGTCCCCAACGATGGCTTCCACAACACAATAATATTTACCCTAAAATGAGGAATAAGAAACAAAACAATGTTAGATTTAACAATCTAAAAAATGTTACATGCTACTATATTAAAGGCTTTGTAAGAACTTTGTCTTAACAGTAGAATGCCACTCACACTGAATTTGTCAATATTTCTTAGGGCAGTGGGGATCAACAGGGCCTTGTGTGTGCTGGGCAAGTGCTCTACCACTGCACTAACACTCCCAACTGGATTACTACTTTCTTAATTTTCCAATGAAAAGAAATTTTCTGTCCCTGTAAGCTCAATAAGCCTACAGTCCATTTATTTCCCACTTATAAGATGTGGAATATTTATAATTTTTTTAAAATAGCCTACAAGGTCTTCAAATATTACATATCATTTATAACAAAATAAGAGTATGCATTACTAAAGTTTACTTTAAAATAGTCACCAAAAATGAAATGTGTAAAATTTCATTGCTAGATGTATAATGCAAATATCCACATTAAATGGTATTCATTGAGAAAGTTATTTTTACAAAGGCCTGACATCCAAGCTAAATTCCATCCCACAGAATATCATACAAAAATAATCCTATAATTTATGTGGTTTTTATGCTCCCAATTTTTACATTCTATTTAATATATTACACAAATAGTTATAGACTTATACACAGTAGTTACTGCCTTACAGAAAATTGTTGCTGTTATGTCTTGTGTCCAGATGTCCCCCAAAGCCTCATGTGGGCATTGCTGGGGCTTTTTCAGAGGTAGCTGAATCTAGAATGTGTAATTGATTCATGATGCAATGGTGGGAGTAAGGGCCTGTGATTACTAAATCAGTCCCCCAGTTGTTTTGGCACCATCCTAATCCTGGTAACCTAGATAGAGTACAAAAAGGGTAGGAAAAAACTGCTAAGGTCCCCTTGCTTATTCTTACCTGCCTGTTAGCCATAGACTATTTCTCTTTTGCAATGCCCCTCTGCCACGCCTCCCTGCAGTGCAGCCAGCCAACTATAAGCTGAAATTTCTACAAGCTGTGAACTAAATACATCTTTCCTCCTTTAACTTTGGGTGTTGGGTATTTTGTCTTAGCAAGGGGTAAGTAGCAAGATAGTTGCCCAGTATTTCCATATGAAGACCAACAGAGTAAGAGTGAGCGTTCTCCTTATTTTTAGTCATGTACATGGGAAAGAGAAAGTAAAGTGAAAACAAGCTTTCTTATTTAGTACTGAGGATCAAACCCAGGGACTCAAGAATGCTAGGCAAGCATCCTACCAGTAAGCTATATCTGCAGCACCCCCTCAAAAAAAAATTACCTTACGTGCAATTTTTCCATATTCTATTGAAGGAAGAAAAGCCTAAAACACAATATTCTTGAACACCTTAATCCTGAATCATTATTTTTAGAAGTCATGAATTCCTTGTTTCAAACTCTTAACACATCTGTCACTACTAAACATTTAGAGAGTACAAAATAAATCTTGAACGATACCTTAGAAAATCGTATTCCCGTGAAGGAGAATGGGATTGATGCATTCATAGTCTCTGCAAACAAGATGCAAAATAGAAAACATTACTGATCATCATTAGGTGTTGTTTTGCTCTTTGTAGTATGGAGAGTGTCTTTATGAACTACACTTGCTACTGGCAGAAGTTGTCCCAAACAGAAGTATAATTAGTTCTGTACTCTGGCTCTCCTTCTTCTGTAGCTTCCTCTCCCCAGAATCCTCTCTCTGTACCAGCCTAGATCTCGCCCCTAAGGAATGCAGACTCTTATCACTTACTGGTCCCAATAATGAATGAATGAAAATACACACCATCCCAGGCACCCACATGTACATATTTAATAGCAGCTTTCAGAAATAATTCTATGTCTTTAGCTGGATACAAAGAGGATTTTTCCTAAGGTAGGAAAAATATCTCAAGGCACTCAGTCATACAATTGGTGAATCTAAGAACTTTGCCTCAGTATAAATGTACAGACATGTGCCTGGTCCTGCACAAGCCATGCAATGCAATCAGGCATGCAGGAAAAATGACAGGTTACTCTCTAATTAGACACAGCAAAACAGTAAACTTGAGGTGGGGGTGGAATGTGATAAGGTTGGAAAGGGAAACATTTTTAATGTGAAGCAAAAAAAAAAAAATAGTAACCTTAGAATCTTTTTAAAATAATATATCAAATGTAAAACAGTAATGGTTACTGTTCTTAGAATTGGTTAATACTTCCAAAATTGTACAGATTTAATGCAATTCCAAACAAAATACCAATAGCATATCTCACAGAATTAGAGAAAACAATTTTAAAATTCATTTGGAACCAGAAGAGACCTAGAATAATGAAAACAATTCCAGGTAACAAAGGGAAGGCACAATCCCTGACTTGAAATTACATTACAAAGCTACTGTAATAAAAAAAACAGCATGGTACTGGGGGGGAAAACACACCTGGGATCAATGGGACAGATTAGAAGACATAGAAACAGCTGCAAACACACTCAATCACCTTAGCTTTGACAAAGGAACGAAACACCTTCACAGGAAGGAAGCCTTTTTTAATAAATGATGCTGGGAAAACTGGCTTTGCACATACTAGAGATTAAAATTGGACCCATATCTTTTTTTTTTTTTTTTTTTTTTTGTCTTTTTCCTTTTTACCAGTAGCGGGGATCAAACTCACAGGACTGCCTGCTTGCAAGGCAGGCGCTTATGCCGCTGAGCTAAATTCCCAGCCCCTGGACCCATATCTTTCACATGCACTAACCTAAAATTAAAATGGGTCAAAGACCTAAATATTAAAACAGGCCAAGTATTGTAATGCACACACTTGGGAAACTGAGGCAGGAGAATCACTGCAAGTTTGAGGCCAGCCTGGGCTACGAACTGAGTTCTAGGCCTGCCTGGACTGCAAAGTGAAACTTTGTCTTAAAAATACCAAAAAACAAAAAAACAAAATCAAAATTTAAATAAACAAATATTAAAACAGAGACACTAACTCTGCTGGAAGATGGACAGACTAGGTAGAACTCCTGAAGACACTGGGGTAAACACAGACTTTATGAGCAAAACACCAGTAACACAGGAACTATCACAAAGAATCAACAACTGGATCTCATCTGATTAAAAAGCTTTTGCACAGCAAAAGAAGCCATCAAAATAGTGAAGAAACAACCCACAGAGTGAGAAAGGGTTTTTTGCCAGCTGTTCTTCAAAGGACTAATATCTAGAATATATAAGGAACTCAAAAAACCAGATCCCCAAATTTAAAGGTCCACTCCAAAAATGGGCATCTGAAATCAATAGACACTTCTCAGATGAGTAAGTAGAAATGGCAAATAAATACATGAAATATGTAATATATCACTGGTCATTCAAGAAATGCAAATTATAACAACAATGAGATTCCATTTCACTCCAGATTCCATTTAACCCAGCTATTTCCCTTCTTGGTATCTTCCTGAAAGAATTAAGAGCATCATACCACAGCAATATATGCTCATCCATGTTTATAGCAGAAGAGTTTGTAGTAACTAAATCTTGGAAATAGCCCAAATGCCCATCAACCGATGAATAGATAAAGAAGATATGGAGATATATATATATATACATATATATATGTAATGGAGTGCTACTCTGACATAGAGAGGGATAAGCTTGAGGCATTTCTAGGTAAACACATGCATCTTGAGGCCACACTCTTAAGTGAAATAAATCAGGCACACATGTTTAAATACCACATTGTTTTCTCTGGTGTGAAAAATCAAAAGTGTAAATAAGGACCAAAAATGTGTAATAGATACTGGGAAATGGGAAGAAAATTTTCAAATGAGAGGGGGAATAAGGGAAGGGAAAGGAAAAAGGGGACAAGAAAAAAAAGAGAACAGAAGAAAAAATGGAAACAAAGCTTTTGTAAAGGAGAGGACACGGGGTTAGGGAAGGGGAAAGGAATGGGGAAAAAAGAAGAAGCAAGATATATCATGTACAAATACAAATCCTATGAGGAATGTTATCATTTTGTATATATAAAATGTACCAATAAAATTTTAAAGTGCAAAGAATACTAAAAATCCTCAGTAGTAGGTGAATGGATTATGCCTGCATATGCAGCTAAATTCAGTTCCTGAATTTAGTTCCTTCCACAATTCTGGTCACAAACCAAATTAGATGA
Organism: Cavia porcellus; assembly: GCF_034190915.1. Classification (NCBI taxonomy): domain Eukaryota; kingdom Metazoa; phylum Chordata; class Mammalia; order Rodentia; family Caviidae; genus Cavia; species Cavia porcellus. The sequence goes on along the minus strand of NW_026947493.1, from coordinate 49,784,298 downwards.
GAAGCAAATCAAATTCAATGGTTAGGACCACGGTGACCTATGGGGAAAATTTGATTTGGGTCTCATCCAGTTTGTTTTGCATCCAGAATCATGGAAAGAATTAGATTCATGAACCAAGGCACCACTGTATACACCTATTCTTATAAACATTTCTTTAATTCTTAGAGTATCTTTATTTAGGGTGTTAATACAATGAGGTGCTGCCTAAGCTTAGTGAAGTGATCGCCTCTTCATAGTCTTAGATCTTTAAGGCCAAACCAATTTAAAAATTTAACAGTTCAGCAGATGTTTGTCTAATGCCTACTATATGCCATGGACTAGAGACAATGGTTAGGACAGTACTGTTCCTTCCTTCAAAGAGCTAAGTCAACAGAGGACATGGAGATGGACATAAACTGGTTCAAGTGCAATATGCAATGGGAAAGATGTAACAAGAACAAAGATGGCACAGCAGGGGTGATGTTCTGGAGCCAGAACTACTTGGGTTTGAATCTGATCTCTCTACTAACTTGGTGTTGACCTTGAGCAAGTCACTTAACTTCTGTTGGCCTCAGTAAAAAGGTGAGTGGTGATAACACTCCTCACTTAGGAGTAACAATACTCCTGGTATTATCATGAGGGCTGTAGAGGCTAATGAATGTTAAATGCGCAGGGAAAAGCCTGGGACTCAGCATTAAAGTTATTAAATGCTTGGGGTTTGGGGAGGATTGTCTGGTTGGGTTTGTTTTGGTGCTGAGGATTGAACCCAGGGCCTTCCCCATGCTAACCATGCATACGCTAACCATGTGCTCAACCACTGATCGACCCCCAGCTCCTAAACTATTTTCTCCTTTCTAGACTTCCCTCCCTGGGCATCTTATGCATAATAATAATATATTATACTATTGATATATTAGTTCTATTTTTTTTTTATCTTTTTCATTTTTACTGGTACCAGGGATCGAACTCACGACTGCCTGCTTGCAAGGCAGGCGCTTATGCCGCTGAGCTAAATCCCCAGCCCCAATTCTATTTTTTATATAGTATTAATATAATGTCAGTCTCACCCATCTTTTAGTTTATCTGGTTTCATCACTTCATCACCATCTTTTCATTCTACACTGCTAGTTTTAAAAACAAACAGCAAAGCACTTCACTCTGAGGCAGAATCACTGAAACTGCACAATTTGTATTTCACAGGGCCTCCCTAGAGGGTGTCTTGAGCTGACCGGAAGAAACCACCACAAGGCAGAATAAAGAAGATGGGAAGGAGAAAGAGAAGGTCCCTCACACATAGAGCAGCCTGAAAGAACACTTGTCTGATAGGGTCTCCCGCCCACGAGCTGCCAGCTGCCTCCTCCCCCAGTGAGGGAAGCAAAGGCAAAGCATAAAATTTAATTCCCTCCTCCCATCTGTCCCATGGGTGACCCTCTAAGGCACTGCATGCAACCTCTGTGCAAAACCCTCATGCCTATCTATTGGGGGAGGAAGAGGAACACGCCCACCTAGTTACCCACTGAACAGCTGTTAGCACAGGTCAGGTGGCCAACATTCTGCCCCATCCTTGACACTGCAGGGTGTCTGCACCCAAAAGCACACCAGGGCCAGAGGGTGGCAGGTGTCAATGGATAGGAAAGGGTAGGGTGGTGCCAGGCAGGACCTTGTGTATGCAGGGGGAGTAACTGGCAGGGAACAAAAATCCCATCAAGCAGGAAAGGTGAATATACATCCATTGCATCCTGAGACTTCACTTAGAGACATAAACTCCAAAAATATATTAAGAATTTCAACATTATGATCATAGTGTGTTTTTGAAAGGTGTAACAGGGATATGTGTATAAAAAGTGGTAAGATTATGGGTAATTATTTTTTATTTTTGTTTGGCTATATTTTCTAAATATCATATTCTAATGATGTGTGACTTTTGTAACAACAGGAAGGAAAGTTATTTTAAAAATAGATATGTATGGTACTTGCAAATTTGACTCTTAGACTTTAAGGGTTCCTTGATACGTCAATGCTTCTTAAATCAGAATGTCCTAAGCCACAGGCCCACATACTCAGCTGCCAGATGGACATGTTTATTTGAGTATTCCAAAATTACCTTGAGCTCCACATGCTCAAACTGGAATTGGTTATCTGCCACTTGAAAAATCTGCTCCTTTTGGGGACTAAGAGATGGAGGGAGAGGGGAGACTTGGAGGGGGAGGGGTAAGAAAAAAAATAAGATGTGTTATGTACATGTACCTGATTAACATAATCATTACACATTGCAAACATGTACTAACACATCATTGGAAATAATGGAATTCCCAGATGTCTAGTCACCAGCGCTTAAAGGTTCTTGGTTATGTTATCTTTGTCCAACATCAAATCCGCCAGTGTGTCCTGCCTAGTCTGAGTTCTAATCTGCTCTCTCACCTCCTCCTCTCTGTTCCTCGGATGCCGTCTTGTTTAGTCCTCATGGTCTCTCACACAGTCTCCTGACTCTTCCACCTTTCACCCAAGTTTCCTGCCCCAGCCAACCCCCACCTCCTTTCATATGGACACAAATTATCCTTAAAGAATGGAAGAATCAGCATGCAATCTCTGCCCACTTACTATAAGGACAGGCCAATATTTTGTGCATGACTTATATGCTCACCCTGTCCACTTTTCTAGGCACATTTCCCAGCAATTCTCCAAAGTACATTCTGCTCTAGCTTTAAAAAATCTACAAATAACCAGATCCTTGTAGCTAATGCATTTGCATATGCTCTCTTCTCCAGAGACTGTTCTTCCTCTGACTCTGATGTTCTAAGATCCAAGACTAATCTAATACTCTGTAAAGACTTATGTGTGCTACCCTATTACCATGAATAACCACAGAATTAAAACTAACAGCTGCCAGGCATAGTAGCACATGCCTATAACACCAGTATTCAGGAGAATGAGGCAAGACGATCTCGAGCTCAAGTCAGCTGGGACTACGTAGTCAGACCTTGTCTCAAAAAAGAAAAAAAGAGTAATAGCCTAAAATTTCATTAGTATTTCTGACACTCCATTGTAAATTTTGTTTCCATGACTACCTTTCCTAGAGCAGATTGACTATCTGAGGAAGAAGTCCCTACCCTCCATCTTTGGATGGGGAGGTAGCTTGAGCCTCTGCCCACATTGATGTAGCCAAGAGGGAAGTCAGATGGGGCCAGCTAAAAGGACAGAACCAAAACTATGACTTGCACAAATTAAATTCAGCAAATATTTGTTAGAAGAAAGAGGAGGCATTTTTACCCCCCAGTTACTGTGTTTTGAAACTTTGTCTTATTTTTTCTCTTTAAAATAAAATAGATCTGAAAAAATAAAAGAAGAGAGAGTTGAGAGAAAAAATAGGCAAGCTAGGGTTGACCATGACATATGACGCCCTCGAAGAAAGTGAAACTTTGAAAATTCCTACAAAACGTCAACATAACCCCACAGAGATATTGTGAAACAATTATGCAAGAGAAACAATTAAAAAATACTAATCACTGGCGAGAGATTTTGCTCATTGAACAGAAAGCGTGGCACAGTGGAAGAGTCATGGATTATGAGGCTGTGATAGCACTAGTTTTCCCAATGGCCTTGGACACGCTAGACGGACTGCAGAAATCAGTTTCCTCGACTTTAAAAATAACAGGTCTAGAAAATCAAGAACAAAAGAATTCTTACTCTGAGCACTGTACCAAGCTTTTTGTTTACCTAGATTCAGATTTAATCCTGACAACCAATTTCATTGTCCTCAATTTACAGAGGAGAATGGGGCTGAGACAGGTTAAATACACTCCCAACATCATGCTGCTGACCGGAGAAAGCTGAGGTACAAACTTAGGCCTCTAACAGCTGAGCCCAGACAGACACAATGTCTGCTGCCCAGCTGACAGCTGTCATAGCGGGTGCCACACAGGTGAGTAATGAGGCGGGAAGAGTGGCAGAGATGCATCCAGAAGCTTGATCTGTCTGCTTGAAGCAAAGTGCAGGCTTTTTGGTTTTGAATTTGTCTATTTCTCTCCTTCCATTAATTCTCTACCCTTATTTTCCTTTCCCTGTCTCCCAATCTCAATTCTAAGGGTCAAACCTAGGAGCATTCTGAGCTGTAGCCCCAGCCATGTCATTCGTGTGTGTGTGTGTGTGTGTGTGTGTGTGTGTGTGTGTGTGTGTGTTTTTAAACACAGCCTCACCAACTTTCCCAGATGAGACACACTTGCAATCTGCTTGCTTGTGTGTCCCTAAGTCTTGGGATTACAGGCATGTAACGCCTTGCTAGATTTTTATTTCCCAACTATAATTTTGTTATATCACTAATTAAATGTATGCCTATCAACTACCTGACATTCTACTTTAAATAAGATAGAGTATAAGTTAATAGTGAATAATTATACAGGAAAGCAAACTGCAATGGTCATTTTTAATTTTATTTTATTTAGTTTTGCAGTGCTGGGGATCAAACACAGGGCCTCGTGCATGCTGGGCAGGCAGCCTACCACTGAGCTGCACGCCAAGCCCAATGATTTTCAAAAGTTAATAAAACAATTAAGTGAAAGCTTTTCTTTTGTTTTGCAGTAGCAGGCATTGTACCCAGAGCCTCTCACCTACTAGGCAAGTGCTCTACTACAGAGCTGTATCACTGGCCCTTTTATGTAAGTTTTTAAAATAAATTTTTAAAAAATTTATTCTTAAACTAGGTGTGGTGACACATGCCAGCACTCAGGGGATTGAGGCAGGAGGATCACTGCAAGTTCAAGAGCAATTTAGCTATATAGTAAAATCCTACCTTAAAAAAAACAAATAAAAAATTGTTTTAAATTTATAATGCTAAATGCTTATAAGAGAGAAATTAAACCATTATACATATACATTGCTTGTTGTATAATATATTAATAGGTACAAGCCTGTAGGAAAACAATTTGGCATTTTATAAACAAAATTACAAATATATTCAAATTGTTTAATTCCAAAATTCTCCATGGGAGTTATTCATAACTTTTTCTCCCAAGTATGAAAATATTCAAATCTCAAATATAAAAATAATTACAAATGGAAATATATTTATTATAACATGAAAACAACAGAAGGAAATGAAGTGCAATAGAATGCCTGAGCATGTAAGGGTACACACACCCACTAAGGAGAGGCCTCATTACCCGGCTCAGCCCTCGATTTCTGAGCCTCACAGAAGAGTTATTCAAAGAGTCAAATAAAGTCATTTTTAGGAAGAAAATTAAAACGTAGTACTTACAGCTAAATACATTTAAGATCAACACTTAAAAAACATAAGAAGAAAATATTAGCTGGATGTGATGGCACTTGCCTGTAATTCCAGCACTCAGGAAGCTGAGGCAGGAGAATTGTCACAAATTCTGGGTAACATTGGTCTATATAGTGAGTTCAAGACCAGCCTGAACTAAGCAGTAAGACCCTGTCTCAAGAAGAAGAAGAAGAACAAGAAGGAGGAGAAGGAGGAGGAGGAGGAGGAGGAGGAGGAGGAGGAGGAGGAGGAAGAGGAGGAGAAGGAGAAGGAGAAGGAGAAGGAGAAGGAAAAGAAGAAGAAACTCCAAAATGTTTTTAGAAATATGACTCCACATCATTTTGTTGTCTATATTTTTAATTTTTAGAAATGTGGCCATGTAATGTTTATGTATCATCTTTTAAAGTATTTAAATATTAGTTTTTAAACTATTAAGAACAAACTTAGAGGTTTGTACTAAATGATCTTTCAGGTTCTAAACTCTGAAATCTATGATTCTGTGAATAACTTCAGCGTAGAAATAAAGAGAAGATATTAGTGGAAACAGCTCTGCACAGTTGGCTATGCAGAAAAACTGAGTGATTTCCTGTGGAAAATGATGTTTAGAAAAAGGTATCCACAACAAAAAGAAAGAAAAAGACATCCATAGTCAAGAGTAAATGTAAAATATTCATTTGAACAAAGCAAGCATTTTAATACTCCTTCAAACACATTCACATAAATTGTCATTGTAATCACAACTCAGGAACATAAGTGATATAAATGTCTCTGGGTGAGGGGGTGCACACCTGTAATCCCAGCATTTGGGAGGCTGAGGCAGGTGAATTACCTTGAATTCAAGGCAAGTATGAAATACATAGCAAGACCCTGTCTCAAAAAAACCAAAAATATTAAAAAACAAAAAGGAACATACTAGTAAAATGTTTAAGCTGCTAAGAGTAAAAGGTTGTATGGAAAGGAAGAATTGTGATCAGAGGAACTTCGTATTTTCAATGTGTTTAATTTTCATAACATTCTGATAAAGAATTATTTTCCCCTCTACAAGTAATATGAACTGAATGCTTACCTCCTTTTAGAGTTCTGCAGAAAGAATACTTGTCATCATAGCCTCTGCAAATAACTTCCTTGCGTTTTGGCAAACTCATGGATTTGAAAGACACATCCAGATTGAAGTACAACTTTCTTAAGTCTCTCCCTTAAAAAGAAAGCACTCCATTAGCCCCTCAACTAAGAGATTCTCCTCTAAAGAAAACATTGTTGTACGCTTAACACGGGCCCCATGCCCGTTTCCCACATTTCTTCATTTCAGTCACCACAACTCTCCACGAGGTGGATGTTATTATTCTTGTTCTGTAGATGAGCAAGCTCAAGTTCAAAGTGGACAGACATCTTTATAGCCAAATAGAATGTTACCCCATAGGAACTGTGTATGCTATGCCTAAAAATAGAGTAAACATCATAAGGTCATAACTTGATGGAGAAAACTATCAAACAAAACAAAAATTTCAGTGTTAGTTCTGCTAGAAAATCCAAAGAGAAAAAAAGAAGTGAGGGTAATCAACTCATGTCAACTTATGTTTTCAGTTTTGTTTTGTTTTGCTTTGTTTGAGGCAGGGTCTCACTATGGAATCTAGTCTAGTTTAGTCTCAAACTCACAGTGATCCTCCTACCTCAGCCTCCTGAGTGCTGGGATTACAGGTGTGTGCCACCACACCCAGCTTATATCAGACTTTTAGGGGTTTTGATAAAATATTTGAAGATTGAATCTTTTGATTACAAATTAAATATATGGGTGTTTTAAGTTTCTTCATGATCTCCCTATTGTCAGATAACATGGAAATTCCAGTAAGTAAATATGTTTTCCTCAATTCTTCCAAGTTATTCAACTGGTCCAAATAGAGAAAATATATAAAATCATTTTTATAATGAAGGCAATTATTGTAACCACTTCCTCTCTGAAAATGTTTTCTAAATAAGGTCACCCTGAATCTTTGCAGCCAAAGTCAAAAGACAATTTTCCCATCTTTAACTTGAACTGAGCTATACTTCAGAGTTGCCGGCTCCTTTCTGCTCCTTTGAGGCTGACACCACCACTTTCTTTTACTTGCCCTCCAACCTCCCCAACGTCTCCTTAGTGCATGTCATTGTATCTTCTTAAGGTTTGTCTTCAGTTGTCCTCAGTTTTCGTTCTGCAAGTTTCCCTGAAGTTAAGTATCATATAAGGTAATGATTTGGAAATCATCTCTGGATCTTTACTCTCAACCTTTCTCCCAAGTACTGTACTTATATTATAAATTCATTCAACGTCTCTACTCAAAAGTTGCTTCCTTATCTCATACAACAAATGCAAAATTGATTTCCTCACCATCATCATGAAATTGGCACTAGAATCCTCACTACCATGAGCAAATCTTATCAGACTCTTTTTCTTCTCATTACCACTGCTTTAACACAGGCCCTCGTCACTCTGAGTCTGATGTAACATCAAACATCCTCATCTGTCTCCGCATCTCTATTTTCAGGGTTGCGTGTAGAGAAGACCATCATGGAGTTCGCTTCAAGCAGAGGTTCCAAGGCTCACGCCACAAATGTGGGCCGGAAACTCTCCCAAAGCAAGGCTCAGTGCTGAAGTTCATGAGCTGTTTTTGCAAGGAATTTCTGGAGCCAACAGACACAGAACGGTACTACTGCACTGGCTCAGGACAACACAGAGCAAAGGAGCCCCTTGCATTTCTTCATGAGGCCCAGCATGATTCTAATCTTTGAAGATTCTAACGAATGAAGTCCTGCTTTGACATCTCAGTGGTTTTTAGCTTGAGAAGCTCTTGGCCTTGGACACACTGTGGGCATGTGAGGCACATGAACTACAGCAGTAGTGAGACAACACTTTCGTGGCTTAGCAGTATATCCATGTGGATGTTGAAGAGACAAGAAACATGGTGGTCATCATGTAATAACATAGAGTATTTTTGAGCCTGCGACAACTCTAGGAACTTCCAAAACTACCTTGAGGGAGGCTTATGGACAGCTTTATTTATTATCAGTTAGCTGATAGTCTACAAGGATTCGTTAGCAAGCCTACGAAGTCTCAAAATACATCATTTCTCTTCCCAATGTATTTTTGGTTCAAGTTTTACTTACAGCTCTTAAGAATTTAAACAGAATGAATGCCACAAAACTAAGTCAACTTCTATGAATGGGGGCTCACACATCATAGTGCCGTTATAGTAAATTACAGAGAAATTCAGGTCACCGTTGCAAAGCATTATCTTTGAAATGACTAATTCATGACTGAATTAATTATGATTTGTCCTATGTTATATTTAATAAGTGGTTGAAGTAATCTGAGGTGTGTCACTCAAACCTCTCTTCAGAAGAAACAACAGTGAGAAAGGTGGGTGCAGACAGCCTGCAAGTGCTGGGCCTTGAGATCCCACCCTCACCATGGGCCACACTCCTGCAGGATGCTCCAGGACTCTCAGGGACAGCAGTTTGTGCTCTGGGGCTGGCCTTTGACATAGTTCAGAACACTGCCTCTTGGTCTGATGATTATGTCACCTTAATTCTCCTTTTTCCCCTTTCACTCTTTCTTTTTCTTTCTATTATTATTTGTTGAGTTTTGCTTCATTTCCTCTTATTTTGTTTTTGTGGGTACTAGGGATTGAACTCAAGGTCTTCAGACTGAGCTACATCAATAGTCCTTTATTTTTTATTTTGAGATAGGGTCGTAAGTTGCTAAGTTACCTTGGCTGCACTTGAACTTGTGACCCTTTTTACTAAGCTTTCCAGAGAGTGGGATTATAGGCATGTGCCACCTATCTGCCTGGCCAGGAATTTTTGGAGATGGGGTATATTTTTATTGGTACATTTAGATATACATAATGATAACTTCATTGGAGATGAGGTCTTGCTATGTTGCCCAGACTAATCTCAAACTCCTGGGCTCAAGCAGTCCTCCTGCCTCAGCCTCCTGAATAGCTGAAACTACAAGCAGGTGCCACTGTACTGCCCTCTTTCACTTTTCAAAGGTAGCAGAACCACAATCCAATCTCAATACTCTCTATGTCTCCTCTGACTTTCACTTTCCTTTACTGTTCACAAGCATTTGCCCCAACAAAAATCTAGCATATCTAATCACTTAAGATCTGTCTTTCAGAGAATCTTAAGTAATGTCATATTGTTTTATTGTTTGAGACTGGAATAATACAACCTGCTTCCTATCAGGCAAGGAATTCACCTGAAAGTAAGGGATTCATCATTCACTAAGTAAATAATCACTTAGGACAAGCATCTGGGGGTCCAACATAGCAAATAGTTCAGGAAACAGAACTTGGGAAAAAGGAGGACATTATAGGGCCTTTGCTTGATGAAAAATTTCTTTTACTTTTGGTGAATAAGTTGAAGACAACAGTTAATCCTTGTTTGCTCTGAATTACTGTTACGCCTGACTGCTATCATTTTATTTATACCATTTTCTCTGTAGATCCATGTCTCCTGTTGCACTGACAGATTCTTAAAGATCAAGAGAATGTCTTTTCAATGACTTCATGGCACCTACTACAACACTGGAAATATACTAAGACCTTCCTACTTCTTTTCAGTGCTAAGTATTACACCCAGAGCTTCCACCATGCAGGCCAGCGCTTTAACACCACGGTACACCCACGGTCCCAAGTAGTTTTCTAATGAGTAAGTCAAGGCCAAGATAAAGCATCAAAATACAAGCTGACAATTAGATTCAGAAAAATTAAAACCCAAATTCATTGTTTATTATTCCTGAATTCTCACTACTTTTTCTTCTCATAAGCTGGAGAACTAAAATCAAGAATGAAGGGACAAAGGTGTTTTTAAGACCATTTATATAAAAGTACTTTGTAAAGTATAAAACAAACTCCAAATCTAAGATGTACATGATAATGATGATAAAGATTAGAATTAGTTTCCTAAGAGCCCAGGACTTATGAGAAACAAGAAACACACAATGAAAGCTGACAAGTCAGAGAGGATGAGGCACTAAAAACACCCCTATCTCCACTAATTTTTACTATCCTGACAACAAATAATGAACCACACAGAAAAAAAACAAGATACAAAACACTTTGCCTTTTTAAATCCCCTTATCACCATTTTTTCTCTTAAAGAACTGGCTGAATTACACACAGATCTTTGACTAGTAGAAACCAAACGGCACTAACCAGCTGAATACTTAATGATTGACAAAGCATGTACATGTGAGATTGCTAGAAATCTCAAGAAATTGCCAATTCTATTCACATACTTTTATATAATTCCTTCCTCGGGGTGTGGGTGTGAGCAAACACAGCGACTTCCTTCTTTTTTTATACTTTTTTTTTTTTGTCTTTTTCATTTTTATCGGTACCAGGGATCAAACTCATGACTGCCTGCTTGCAAGGCAAGCGCTTATGCCGCTGAGCTAAATCCCCAGCCCCCACAGCGACTTCCTTCTAACCAACAGACTAACTGCACCAGAGGTGACAGAATGTTGCTTCCTCAACTAGGCCACTTTCATCTTATTAACTGTACTACATCCTGGTTTTGATAAAGTTATGTTTAAAAGGCCCAAGTGGTAAGAACTGAGGTATGGCCATCAGTATCCAGGAACTAAATACAGTTGAAAACCATACAAGCATAAAAGTAGATTCTTCCCCAGCCTTCCAAGAGTCCAGTCCTGGTCAACATCTTGAGTGTAGCTTTATTAAAAGGCTTGCAGCTAGCTCAAGTAAATTATGCCCAGATCACTAACCTACAAAGACTATGAATAATAGGGGCTGGGTATTTAGCTCAGCAACATAAGCGCCTGCCTTGCAAGCAGGCAGTCATGAGTTCGATCCCTGGTACGGATAAAAAGGAAGAAGACAAAAAAAAAAAGACTATGAGTAATAGGTAGTATTGTGTTAGATTCCTAACATTGTAGAAATTTGTTGCATAGCAATAGGGAACAATCACATTTGGAACACAATTATTTATTTTATATTTCTTGAACCCTTTAGTTGATCTAAGGAAACAAGAATTGAACTTACTTGGTATGTGGTAAATATTCAGAAATCCAGATGATCCCTTCAATTCTAAACAGGGAGTTAAAGAAATTGAAATAGGTAATTTCTTATTATCTAAAAGAAATAAAGAAAACATGAATAAATTGTTATAAATCACTTCTAGTAACTATAGTGTCCTGAATATTAGACCCCAAAGATTGTTTTTGCATTAAAATTATATAAAAAGAGCAACAGAGAGTGATTGTAAATATCTCCTCAGAGGAATAACATCAGCAATATGGCAGAGTAGGAAGATCCAGATTTACCACTGTATAGCAATGATTCAAAGTTGAAATTCATTTGTGAAAATTAGACCCTAATTAAAAGGTCCATGCATCCAGGAAAACACAAAATCAGACTCATGGGACCAAGGATATATCTCAGTGGCACAGTGCCTACCCAACAAGCACGAGGTCCTAAATTCAATTCCCAGTATCAGAAACAAATCTCTTCTAGGCTAGGTGTATGACTCATCTTGGAGGATTCACCTCATAAGTACCAGGTCTTGGGTCCTGTCCTCAGTAACAAAAACGAAAATCATATCACTAAAACTACTATGGAGAGCCAGAAGAGACATAAAAGAATAATAAAGGCAACTCTGGGAAACAAAGGCAAGGCAAAGGCCATCACAATCCCTGACCTGAAATTATACTACAAAGCTACTGAGATAAAAACAGTATATTACAGGGGGGAAAAAACAGACATGAAGATCATTGAAACAGGCTAGAAGATGCAGAAAACAACTCCGCCTTATCTTTGACAAAAATGCCAAATATATTCACTGGAAGAAAGGTAGCCTCTTTAATAAATGGTGCAGGAAAAACTGGCTTTGCACATGCTGAAGATTAAAATTGGATCCATATCTTTCACCAAGCACTAAGCTAAATTCAAAATCAATCAAAGATCTAAATATTAAAACAGAAACATTAAATCTGCTGGAAGATAAAATAGGTAAAACTCTTGAAGATCTCAATGTAGGCAAAGACTTTATAAATAAAATTCCAAATGCACAAGAACTCTCACAACTGAGATCTTATTAAAAATCATTTGCACAGCAAGAAAATCACAAACAGAGTGAAGAAACAACTCACAATGTGGAAGAAAATTTTGCCAGCTGTACTTCAGACAAAGGGATATTATGGAAAACACATAAAGAACTCAAAAAAATCAGACCTTCCCAATTTAAAGACCCAATCCAAAAATAAGCATCTGAAATGAACACACATTCCTCAGACAAGGGAACACAAAGAACAAATAAATGTATGAAACAAAGTTCAACATCACTGGTCATTTAAGAGATGCAAATTAAAGCAACACTGAGCTACCATCTCACCCTGGAAAGAATGCCTATAATCAAGAGAGCAACCAATAACAAATGCTGGAGGGGCTGTGAGGAAAAAGGAACACTTCTTCACTGTTGGTGGGAGTGTAGACTGGTGCAACCACTATAGAAATCAATGTGAAGGTTCCTCCAAAAACTAGGATTAGGGGTCCCATTTGACCTAGTTTATGGGTATCTTCCCAGAAGAATTAAAAATATCATATCACAGCAATATCTATGCACCTATGTTTACAGCAGCACACTTTGGAATAGCTAAATCTTGGAAACAACCCAAATGCTCATCAACTGAGGAATGGATAAAAAAAGTGGTCATCTTATACAATGGAGTACAACTCATCCACAAAGAAGGATAAACTAGGCACTATTCTAGGTAAATGGATGCAACTCGAGACCATACTTGTTTGAAATAAATCAAACCCATATGTGTAAACATTGTATTGTCTCACTAGTATGAAAAACTGAAAGAGTAAATCAGATCCCAAATGTATAATAGATCTTGTGAACTGGGAAGAAACTGTTCAAAAACAAAGAGAAACTGGAATGCAGGAAAGAAAAAAATAAGGAAATAAAAAGCAAAAGCAAATGATTGTTAAGAAGTTATACTACTAATTTCTCAGAATTCATGGAAAAGAAAGGTTTGTGCTAATGTTTGGACAAATAAATGCCTATATCTTGTACTCTAATAATTTAAAGATAACAATATTAAATGTATTAACCATTGTCACTCTTCTATTATCTTGTTTTGAACTGAATTTTTACTAAAATTTTTCTCTTTAAAATAAAACTTAGAAAAAAACACTCTGAAGACTTAGGACACCCTGTCTCCAGAATTCCTTACCTGAGTAGAGTACCATACATTTAAGAAGACTACCTAGCTCCCAGCTTCACCTAAGAACTGGGAGAAATTGGTTTGCATGACAAGCACCCAACTCCTCCAAGAGTGCTCCCAAAGGACTGGATTCTGTCTTGCTTGTCTTGGAGCTTTAACAGATCCATCAGCAACAGTCCAGCTACATAGGAGAGAATGATGACAGTGGCATGGGATGGTAAGCATGACTGATCTTCTCTTCTGCTCATCATACAGTGAACAAGTGAAAAATAATCCCAGTTCTCACTTTTTCCCCAGGAGGGAAAGGATTAATCCACAAATGCTGCACTGAATCTTCTCTAAAACTAGTATCTTTCTCACTAATCCTGGAATTCTGATGGGTCATGCATAGTCTATCTCTGAGGAACAGAAAGAGATGACTACATAGGCTGACCCATACTGTAACTCCTAGCTCAGCACAGACTGAGCAAAGTAAGGTTGCAACTGCCTGCTTCTCTAAGGAGAGAAAGACAGATAGACAGACAGACAGACACAGATGTAGTACAAGGAGACACAGAGATGGAGAGAGACAGAGAGAGACAGAGAGAGACAGAGAGAGAATGTACACCCCAGAAAAAAAGCCAGGGATATAGTTCAGTGGTACAATGCCTGCCTGGCAAGCACAAAGTCAGGAGTACCAAAAACAAAACAAAACAAAAAACAAAAACAAGCCAGGCATGGTGACTCACGCCTGTAATCCCAGCACTCAGGAGGCTGAGGTGAGAGATCATTGTGAGTTTGAGACCAGCCTGGGCTACAAAGTGAGCTCAAGGCCAGCCTGAACTTCATACTCAAAAAAGACCAAAAAAAAAAAAAAAAAAAAAAAAACAACTCTGAAAAAGCGTTTAATCAGTGTCTGCTATGTAAGCCCAGTTCTTAAAGACTGAAAGTGCCTGCTTTTCCTAATGTGCAGGTGCCAACATAAAAAGTCAAAGACAATGGAAATCAGAAAAAAATGTTCCAAACACAGAACCAAGATAATGTGAATAACTAACCTTAAAGAAATGAAGCCATGGGCTGAGAATTTAACTTAGCAGCACAAGCTCCTGCCTGGCTTGTGTGAGGTTAGGAGTTCAATCACTAGTACCAGAAAAAAGAAGAAGAGGAAGAGGAAGAAGAAGAAGAAGAAGAAGAAGAAGGAGAAGGAGAAGGAGAAGGAGAAGGAGAAGGAGAAGGAGAAGGAGAAGAAGAAGAAGAAGAAGAAGAAGAAGAAGAAGAAGAAGAAGAAGAAGAAGAAGAAAAAGAAGAAGAAAGAGGAGGAGGAGAAGAGGAGGAGGAGGAGGAGAACGAAAGTCAGATAATTTATCTGATGAAGAATTAAAAATATTTCTCAAAAAGATGTCCACTGAAGTCAAAATAACAATGCATGAATAAAGCGAGAATTTCAACAAAATGAAATAAAATACGAAAAACTACAACACAAAAACCACAGAACTGCAGAACATGATAACTAAACTGAAAATATCACTAGAGAAATTGAACAACAGGAAGGAGACCATAAAAGGAGGGGAATAAAAATGGAATTAAAGTGTGGTTTGTACATATACCAGCTTTCCATAAGGGATATAAATCATTATGTGCTGCAAACATGTACTAATAAAAATAAAAGTCAAAAAACTATTAGAAATAGAAACAACCTGACTGGCTCCTGTATGCCTCATCAGAAAATTTGTCTCCTGTGGACAGCCAGCACACACAGGAAAAAACATCAACCAGACCTGCCCTTGTATGTATGCTGCTATTGAGAAGCTTACTTCCCTCAGGTAACCAGTGTGGACAGGGAGAAACATCCAGATACACTCACTAGGCCAACAAGCTATCGGAGCCAGGATATGCTGGGAGAACCACACAAACACACCCCTGAGTACCTGCTAGGATTAGAATAGCTCCCCATTAGTCACACAGGCTGAGAGAAGAAGCAGTCCCCCCACCACATACCCATAGCCATCGGAGAAGCCTCGGTGTGGCCACACAGGGCTGAAGAAGCTTGCCTTATGCCCACTGTCTCCCTGGGAATCTGGCTTTAGAGAAACCCAGATGCTTGACCCATTCCACTATACTGCAGAGGAGCAGTCAATGTGTGAAGTGCTTGGGAACTGACTTGCTGGGAGAAACCTACAAAAATGTCAAGATGAAGGAACAAAAGACAATCTCAAACCTCCAGCTCATACAGAACAACTCTGGGAGATAGGAACATGGAATAAAATGGAAGTTACACACCTGAAATCTCTGAAAGAATAGCAACTGAAATAAAGAAATAACTTCATGAGACTGTAAAAGTAACCAAATCAGAAATAATGTCTCAGGTAAAAGAAAAAATTGCAAACATAATGAAAGACTTACTGAGCATATCTAAAGAAGACATAGATAAAATAAGAGCATAGGAAAATGATGTAAACCTTGAATGAATAATATAGGAAAGAATTACAATGCATGAAATAGATTCAAAGAGATATCCAGGAAATTAAAGGCAATTGAAAGCTGGAAAAACTGCTTGAAAGAGATTGAAGATAGACTCTGAGACCTTGATGACAGGATTGCAGCTAGAAATCATGAAAGAAAAGATCTCTTAAAAATAACAAGGAACCAGGAAATGACAATTCAACTGCTGTTATACAATGCAAAGAAAAATAATTTAAGAGTGATAAGTGTCAGCAAAAAATCAGGGGTCAATACAAACGACATAAAGAGACTATTTATAGAAGTAAAAACAGAAAACTTCCCAAACACAGGAAAAGGGTCTGACATACAGATAAGCAAGGCATATAGGTCTCCAACTAGCCATCACCAAAGTAAATCTACAACCAGACATATGATAAAGATACCAGAAAGTCAACACAATAACAGAATATTAAAAGCTGTTAGAGAAAAGAAACAGATCACCTATAAATGAAAAGCCATCCGAATCATAGCAGACTTCTCAGCACAAACCATCAAATCAAGAAGAGTTTCAAGTGAGGTGTTTCAAATCCTGAAAGAAATCAACTTCCAACCCATATTGATGTACGCTGAAAAACTATCTTTCGAAGTTGATGGAAAATAAGACACTTCCATGATAAACAACAACTGAAGGAATTCATGGCCACAAAACCAACCCTACAGAGAGTGTTATACAGAATATTCTAGAGAGAGAAAAAGATGACCATGTTTCCAGGAATAGCTGCATAGGGGTATCATCAAACAGGACAGGCAACTGAATGAAGTGGAAAAGTGGAGGGCCAGCAACAGGAGGATAGCATGGCAGACATGAGCCAGTGCATGCCAGTTGTAACTATTAGTGTAGATGGCCTCAATTCAGCAGTAAAAGGAAACATAGGGAAAATGGATGAAGAAATACAAAATGATACCTCATTTTCTCTGACTTCTACAACTTCCTCTATTCAACAATATTCTACTTTTAATTTCTGGTCCCTGATTATTTAATATAGTTATAAGATAAAGTTTAAGTCAATGACTTTCTTTTTTTTAAATTTTATTTAAGGAGAAAAAGAAAAAAAACAGAAAAAGGATACAATTAATACAAAGTTCAAAAAATAAACACTAAGGAATTACTAGTTAATAGATTACATATTCTCATCTTTGAAATAGTTGTTCCAGTTACAAAATTAAAGCATATAAAGTGGACTTTCAAACAGTGAGACTGCAAACAGTTTTGTTCAATGATTCAACAAAACTCAGTAATATGGTTATCTACCTTATACACTTAAACATATATGCAGTTATAACCTTTAGAGCACTTTCTTTTCTTTTGTACAATGACAATTATACATTTTGGGTTTTATTACTCCCACAGTTCTTATTATTTTTTTTGAAGAGAGTAAAACCAAATGCAACATATCAGAACAGAGTCAGTCAAATCAAAAGGATGGACATAATATATAATGTAAAAACAAAATACAATGTGATCAACAATGGTTACCATACTGCCTCTTGCTATCTTAAGAAGAATTGCCTATATCATCAGTTATAATAAAATTGAACAAAACAGTAAAGAATAAAACCAAAACATTGGAGACATTACAGGGCTTTAAAAGAAGATAATAGTCAACCAGAATGGGCGTCATAATGAATCTTATTGTTTTTACAGTTGTTGCCTATACTCTCGAACTTGGTACTATCAAGGTAAGCAGAACAGGAGAAAATCAGTCAAAACAAGATGGTGAAGGCAATACAGGGTTTCAAATCAAGTTAATAGGAAATCAAAGTAGGTTACTATAATGTATCCTGCTATTTTTTATTTTTCCCTTAATTGAAAAGATAAAAATAAAAAAGTAAATAATTTAAAAAGGAGATTGAGATAAAAGAGGGCATAACAACAAAACAGCGCAGGACAAAACATAACCATTTAAGCAAAATAGTATTTCATCACAAGCTATCCTGACATAAAAGTAGTTATCATAGTGTCTCTTTCCTTGAAATCTTTTGAGTATAACTTCGTATACTGTAGCACCAAACATATTCAGACAATGTAAAACCCCATTCAAGAGAATGACATTATTACAGGGTATTTAGAACCAACTAACAGAAGATGAACAATAGTTTCTGTATAATCTCCTTGTCTATAAAAGCTTTTGCTTATATTATCACATATAATAAAATCCAATAAGATACAACCTGGTAAGAGCGATGGAGACAGAAAAATAAAAACTTGATGGGACTTCAAAACAAGTTGATACTAAATCAGCACCAGCTATTATGATGTCTTATTTTCTCCAAAATAGCTGTTCCTACCATCCAATCTTCTCTGCCTCATTTCTGTTGAGCTCTTTTTCTGTCATTTGTTGTCAGTTTGTCTTCTTCATTTCACTTTCTGCTCCATTCATTGTGGCCTCTCTGCCACTATTTCTGGAATCTTGATATTTTCCTTTTTTAGAATATCCTGCAGTATTCTCTGTAGAGTTGAATTGGTGGTTGAAAATTCCCCTGGCTCCTCTTTATCCTAGAACTTCTTGCCCCACACCATTCCTGGATTTTAAGTGGGGTATCTCAGAGAGCCTCCATAGCTGCTGCTATCTATCTGCCATGTTCTCCCAGAATTCAAGTCAATGACTTTCTAATATTGCCCTCTTTCCTATAGTATCAAAAGATGATGGTCCATTAAGCAATGAAACTCATCTTCCTTTGTCTCCTTCACATCAGTCAGGGTGTGACCTTTGATTCCTAGCTAAGCAGGATCAACACCATTCCTCAGCCTAAAGCAGTTGTAAGAAGACAGTCTTCATCCTTCTGTTATAAATAAAGAACTGATGACTGAGAGCAGGAGGATGCAGGAGGACAGAAAAACTAAGTTAGGTAGAAAGGAGATAAGAAAAATCCTAACTAAAGGAATTATACTTTTAAGAAGACTGAAACTTCAGGACATAATCATCATTACCCATGATTACCCAGATCAATGATCTTTAGGTTCGTTTACTTTTTTTTTTTTTTTTTTGGCTGATCATATCCAAAATTCCTTAAAGATACGGTAAGTGCATAAATTGGCTTAGTTGAGAAAGTAAAGAGCAAGAAACTGAATTTAAGATAAGCAAACAGACTGACAGAATTCAAGAATGCTTAAATCATCCCTCCTTTAAAAAAAAGTGATAGAGTTCATGCCTTATGCTTGTAAATTGAGCCATGATCTTTCAGTAAGTGGATCAGCCTTCCCCTACAAACCACAACCCAAGATAGAACTTCCAAAGGCGCATGAATTCCATAGGTTTCTATTTATGTTTCAAGAGCATAAATGTTCTCAGGTCAAGGAAATAATGCTCCTCTCTCTCTCAAGGGCCCATATTCTATTTCTTTGAGTGTGTACTTCTAAACTTCCATCAAATAAGTCTCTTTGTACCTCTTTTAAAAAACAAAATAGGGGAGCTGGGGACTTAGCTCAGCAGCATAAGCACCTGCCTTGCAAGCAGGCAGTCATGAGTTTGATCCCCGGTACCGATAAAAAAGGAAAAAGACAAAAAAAAAAAAAAAATAGGGGTTGGGAATTTAGCTCAGTGGTGTAAGTGCCTGCCTTGCAAGCACATGGTTGTGAATTCAATCACTGGTACTGATAAATAATGATAACAATAATTTTTTTAAAGGCTGGGGATATAGCTCAATGATAAAGCATTTTATTGCCTAGCATGCATGGAGTTCTAGGTTCAATCACCAGGACCACAAAAAAAGGTTAAAATATGAGGTATTAAAAATACTATAAATAAAACATGTCAAAAGATGCATAATATTAACAGATAAATTATGACAACAATAACATAAAGGATATATGAAGATTAAAGTATACAGTTTTTGTATATAATTAAATTTAAGAGGCTATAAACTTAAAACAGACTATCAAAACTGTAAAATATATGTCATAAGGTTACCACAAAAAACTATGAAAATTACAGTAAATTACTTTAAAAAAGGAATCAAAGCATAGAAATAAAAAATTAATAAAACTAAGAAAACAGTAAGAAAAAGCCAGAGAAACTACAAAAGAGAGAAAACAACTAACAAAATGACTACAGTAAATCCTTTCTTAGCAATAATTATTTTAAATATAAATGTGAGATGTAAGGTATGCAATCACACACACAGTTTAATCAAAATATAAAGAATTTTTAAATTTCAAAACTTACTTACAGGCAAAGATACATTTTTCTTAATCCCCCTCAAAGTACCCACTCTTTGAATATATACTCATTAGACTCATCCATCATTCTTGGCACTTTCTGAAGCAGTTCTGAGAGTCCTCTTCCATGCATGCCTTCATGAAGTATGATATAAATAAGATGAATGTTGCTGCCAAATGCCAGTCAGTGAACAGGAACGGTTGTAACAACATCACAGCACATCCTCGCCCACCTTATGCACTGCCTCTGGCACTGTGAGACTGCTGGCTATTTCTCAAAGTCAAAATGACTACGAAAGGTAAATTTTTTGAGTCAGTTCAGAACACTGAGGCTACCTTGACACCACAACTAAAGACACAAAAGAGAACTTCCAGAATGGCTTCAGGAAGTTGCAAGAACAATGGGATAAGTGTGTCTGAGATGAAGAGGATTTTTTTGAGGGGGATTAATGACAATGTGTCTTTTACTGAAATAATTGTTTAATTTAAATGTTCACCTTATTTTTCAATCATATCTTGTAAAGTGGCTAAGTGAAAAAAAAAACCAATAGTATGTCGTCTACAAAAATCTCACTTTAGATTTCAAGATCCAGAAAGACTGAAAAGTAAAGAGATACAAAAAGACATTCTTCATAAATGCTAGCCAAAAGAAATCTGAGGTGACTATATTACATCAGACAAAATAAATTTTAAGTTTAAAACTATCAGAATACATAAAGTGATATTTTATAATAAAAGTGTCAATCTATCAGGAAGATGTAACAATTTATGTATATTAAGTATATATATATGCCCAAGATATATATATTAGATATATATGTATACCAAACATCAGAACATTTAAATATATAAAGCAAATGTTAACAAAGCTAAAGGAAAAAAAGAAGAGACAGAAATATAAATAGTGAGTTATTTCAATATTCTGCTTACCATAATGGACTGAACCTATAGACAGAGGATCAAAAAAGAACAAAAAGGAATTGAATAGCACAATAAACTAATTTGAATATATATATATATATATATATATAACATTCTACCCATAGCAACAGAACACACATTCCTCTAAATTAAACTTGGATCTTATCCCAGAATAGGTCACATTTTTTATCATAAAATAAATCGTAACAAATTCAAAAAAACTAAGAGATACCAAATATTTTATGATCATATTGAATAAAAGTAGAAAATAATAGCAACTGGAAAATTCACAAATATATGGAAATTATACAACACAATTTGAATAACCATTGGATAAAACAAGAAATGAAAACACAATCAGAGGGCACTCAAAATGAATAAAAACAACATTCCAAAACTTATGAAAAGCAACAAATCCACTGTGGTAAGTACAAAGCAGGAAGTTGAGAGTGACAAATAGCTATATTTAAAAGGAGAGAGGGCTGGGGTAATAGCCTATTGGTAGAACGTACACTTAGCACATGCAAGACCCTGAGTTCAATCCCCAGCACAATAAAGAGAAGAGAAATGTCATATAAACAACAATCTCATCAAGGAACAAGAAAAGAAAAACAAAGTAAATCAAAATTATTGAAATTAATAAACATTAGAGCAGAAATAAATTAAATATAAAATCCATAGAAAAAATCAACAAAACAAAGTTGATTTATTTGAGGAGATAAACAAATTTGACAAATCCATACACTAACCAGAGGAAAGAGAGAGAAAACAGTCAAGTAACTAAAATCAAATATTGTAGTAAAAATATAGTAAGTGTTCAGTGAGTGAGTAAATGTGTTGATAAGTTGACAAAGAAATCTTCATTAAAAGTTTCACTAGGGAAGCAAATGAAGTGTTCATACACGTGACCAGTATAATGTACATGTTCTTTACCAGATATTTGCTTGTAGAAAATCACCAGAGCAAACAGACCAAGCCTATAGCAGAAGGTGTGAACAAATGAACAGTTTTAAGTCCCCAAAGCTATATTATAAGTTATACAAAGAGTTAAAAGAGAATTCCCATTAAGGTTTCCACATGTTTGAAGTTGGTCTGATTATAAAGACCACAACAGTGATGCAATTAGAAAAACATCTAGAAAGCCCTACAACTGCTTGGTGTTTGACCAGACATCAGAGTGTGGGGTCGAGGGTGGTAGATTAAAAAAAAATATAAGATTCAGGCTATAGGTGTAGCTCAGTGGTAGAGTACTTGCCTAGCAAGCATGAAGCCTTGAGTTCAATCCTCAGTGTCACAAAATAGCAATAACAACAAAAAGAGCACACGTTCCTGGGCAACTTAGTAGATCTTATTTCAAAATAAAAATGCATAATGTTTTTAAAAGGGGTTGTAGCCCTTTTAGATAGAGTACTCTACCTGCTAGGTACAAAGCCCTAGTTTCAATCCCCATCATTGAAAAAACAAAACAAAACAATGATAGTGAGCATATTGCGGGGATGGAGGAACAGAAGATGAACTTGATAGGAGCTTCTACTATGTTACTCAGTAAGTGGCAGGAAGGAAACAGCTATGGACAATACAGAAGAGCATTTTAATCACGCAGAGGTGAGTGTGACATGAATATATTCAAATAATAAATACATACAAAAGGCCATTGTATAGAATGTCTTGTATATTCATGGTGACAGAAAGTAGAGTAGAGGTTACTGGGAGCTGGGGAGACCATAGTGCCATGATCTGAATATGGCTTATCTCCACCAAAACTCATATTAAGGCTTTATTTTTCAATGCAACAGAATTGGGAGGTAGGAATTTGTAGGTAATAGTGAAAAGATAAATGTTATGTGGCAAGAGCGAATCCT
This sequence comes from Cavia porcellus, assembly GCF_034190915.1. Lineage (NCBI taxonomy): Eukaryota > Metazoa > Chordata > Mammalia > Rodentia > Caviidae > Cavia > Cavia porcellus. The sequence continues at coordinate 49,761,406 of NW_026947493.1, read as the reverse complement.
TGCTTTCAGGGGACTTGGTTTGTTGCTGGGAGACCAAGTTGTTGTAAAGCAATTTTTTCCCTCTTATTTGATCTCAACACATGCCTGGTGTACTTCAAGCTTCTCTGAACATGCAGCAAGCACAGGACTCTCAACAGAAGCCAAATAGATGCACCTGCTCAGTCTGAAAGTTTCAGCTGCCAGAACTGTGAGCTAAATAAACCTTTATTCTTTATAAATTGCCTGGGTCCAGGTGTTCTGTTATTGCAAGAGAAAATAGACTGAAACAAAGATGTATTGCTTGGTGTGCACAGAGTTTGTCTAGAAGGTGAAAAAGTTCTGGAAATGGATGAAGACGGTCATTGTACAACACTGTGAATGTCCTTAATACCACTGAAAGCACACTTTGAGGTAGTTAAAAGGGTAATTTTACATTGTGGAGAGATGAAGGTAGCACGAGGGGCAATAAAGAACAACTAGAAATAGTTCGATACAGAACGGGCAGTGTAGGTCAGTGGTAGAGCATTTTTTTCTGAGAGGTCCTGGGTTCAATTCCTACCACCACAAAAAAAAATGGATATCAAATATATTACAGAGAAACAAACCATGAATTACTGATATAGTAAATTGGATGTGATAGGTGAGGGGAAAAGATAATTAAAGATATCCCTAGTTTGAGGCCCAAAGAATCAAATGGATGATGAAATAGAAAGGATTTAAAAAGGAAGAGTTTTCAAAAGGTATGATATCTAATGCAGATGGCTATTAGACTTCTCAATGGCCACAGCAAGTTTGTAAAACAAATGAATGAATTGTGGGGATTGTAGTCCTACACCCTGTCTCCAAAGTTCCTCACCTGAGTAGAGTACCATACAATTAAGAAGGCTACTTAGGGACAGGGATTTAGCTCAGTGGCATAAGCGCCTGCCTTGCAAGTGCATGGTCGTGAGTTTGATCCCTGGTACCGATAAAAAAAATAAAAAAGAAGGCTACCTAGCTCCCAGCTTCACCTAAGAACTGGAAGAAAGTGGTTTGCATGACAAGCACCCAACTCCTCCAAGAGTGCTCCCAAAGGACTGGATTCTGTCTTGCTTGTCTTGGAGCTTTAACAGATCCATCAGCAACAGTCCAGCTACATAGGAGAGAATGATGACAGTGGCATGGGATGGTAAGCATGACTGATCTTCTCTTCTGCTCATCATACAGTGAACAAGTGAAAAATAATCCCAGTTCTCACTTTTTCCCCGGGAGGGAAAGGGTTTATCCACAAATCCTTCACTCAAACTTCTCTGTGGCTCCCCCTAAAACTAGTATCTGTCTCACGAGTCCTGGAATTCTGATGGGTCAGGCATAGTCTACCTACCTGGAACAGAAAGCCTGATGTCTGTTCAGTAAAGAGTCATTAAACTGAACTGAACTGAGCTGGGATCAATCTGGGAAGCCTGGACTTTGGGCAGACCTCAAAGGATTAGCAAGACACAGAAGGATGGATGTGGATATTTCAGGTTAAGAGTAGTAGACACACAGTTGGAAGGCATGGGGTGGAGGACATTCCAGATGCAAAGACACATACACATCTAGAGAGGAAGATTGTATGTTGAAACACAAAACCTCACCCCATTCATATGTTACAATTCTATCCTCTGCTACTTCAGAATGCAGCTGTGCTTTGAGATGGACTCTTGAGAAGGATGATTGAGTTAACAGGAGGATATACCATGGGCCCCAATCCAGTCAGAGTCCTATCTCTTCTCTCTCCCTCTTCCCTCCCCCCTCACTTCTTTCTTTGTGTTTTGTTTCATTCCTGACAGTCTCAGTAAATTGTCCAGGATAGCCTTATAGTCTTGAACATATGATCCCCCTGCCTCAGTCTCCAGAAAAGCTGGAATTACAAGCATGTGACACCAAGCCTGACTGACTGGTGTCTTTAGAAGAGAAAATTTGATGAAAAAGATACTAAAGGTGTCCAAACACAGAGGAAAGCCTACATGAGGACACACAGTGAAAGTAGCCACCTACAAGTGCCTGTTTTGTCCTGCTATAATACATGGAAGACTTGGGATAGAAAATGTATAAAAAACAAAAATTGAGGAGCTAAAGAGTCCAAGATCAAAGAGCCGGTATTTGGTAAGTGCCTTCTTGCAGCAGCTTCTCAGGGCAGGACAAGAGAAGATGAGAGAGAGAATGCGCTTGATTCCTACTTGTTCATACTCTTGCAATGGTAATTAAACTTCAACACGAGTTTGGGAGAGGACAAACATTGAAACACAGGACCAAGGAAGCCAAGGAGAAAAGCCTCAAAGAAACCAGCTGTGCCAATCCTTAAAACTTAGATTTACAACTTTCAAATCTGTGAGAAAATAAGTTTTTGTTGACTAAGCCATGTAGTTGATGGCATTTTGTTATGGCAGACAGAGCTAAGACTCTGTACATGCCCAGGGATATCACCCATGCCCAACACTCCTATCACTTCATCTAGAGGAATCAGGGCTTCTCTTGGCCGATGCATCTCTGGATCCACGGATCCTCTTAGGAAGGGAAGGGAGTGACGGAGCTGTAGGGATGGCAGCCGTGTAGCCCACTTTTACGCACCAGCATTTAGCAAGGGGGCAGCTGGAAAGAGCTAATGGTTTTTCAGCATTTGAGCAGAGATAAGGGCCTCCCTCAGAAAGTCACATCAAAAGGCAAAATGAACGACTGCTAGTAAAAGAGTAAAAGCCAAGTAACAATATGAAATGTTCTGTCACTAAAGCCACATAAGAATGGCATAAACACCATGTAGTACAAAAGGTCCAAGGGAGGAAAAGAAAGTGGGGGCCGTAGGTGAGATGGAGTGGTTATAGCTGAGAAAGATTCTGAGATAAACTAAAAAAGAATTCAGCATAATTCACCTCCGAAGATTGGCTGCAAATAGGTATTATTCACATACTCACGTTTCATTCTCACACCTGGCAATTACCCTTATTCTCCCAAAAGTAACTATATATTCCCATTTGCCAGAGTTCCTCAAGATAATCAACATATAATCCAAGAAAAATAAATAAATAAATATGAAAATGTTGTGACTAAACAGACTTCTTTAATGCAGTTTGAAATTCTCAAAGTACATTTGTAAACCTCCCCGAAATAATTAGGCCATGAATCCTTTGATTCCTCCAAAATAATCTCAAAGGACTAACATTGTGGGAAGCATCACTGCCATCCTGACGTGTCATCCTGACCAAAAAATAGCAGCCACCATGGTGAGCAACCAAACTTAAAGAATAGCTCTGCCTTCAGACCCCAGACATTTGCTAATGAGTTGTATGTGGGTATGTATGTGTGACAAAATAATTAGAGTATAGCTACCCTATACAGTTAGCATTAGGGTATAGCCGATTTAAAAAAAATAATAATAATAATCTTACTGTTTCTGTGGGACCCTGTGCTAAAAACCTTACCCCACAGCAATCCTTGCATAAAAGTCTTTTTTTTTTTTTTTCTTGCACTTGCAAGGCAGGCACTGGACCACTAAATTATATCATCTTGCATGAAAATAAGGTTTTAAAATCACCTTCATTTTGCAGCTATACGAGCTGAGGCACAGAGATGCTAAGTGTTTTTCTCCTGGTCAAGCATCTCATAACTGATAGATCCTCTAGGGGCATGACTTGAAGTAAAATCACAGCCTGAAAAAGAGGGGTGGGGCGGGAGAGAAACACCTTCAGGAAGCAGCTAAAACTCTTCTATCTTCCGGAAAGGACCAGCTAATCTCTGAGCTAATGCAGAAATAGATGGTTCTACTGGAACTAGGAAGAATCTGAAACCAGGCTCCAAGTAGACATGGACCATAGAGATCGGCAAAAGCACTTGGAAGTCAGATAAAACACAGTTTAGAGGTTCACGAGCTCTGCAAAGTGTCAAAGGATCCACACAGGGAAGTGCTTTTCTTGCTAACAGCAGCAGCAGCCCCACCAGCTCAGACATACGTGCTGGCATTTTCTGGGTCTGGACAGCAGCCTAAGATTCTTGTGAAAACTTAGCCTCAAGTTTTTACCCGTTGTTGCTGTTTACTTACCACAGTAGGTGTACGAAATATTTGCATCAGAGGAGTTGCAGATCCAGTAGTGGTCCTTAGGCTCAGTAAACACGGGAGAAAACAGAGTAGAAAAAAGTACAAACGGGAGCATGATTCAATGTCTCTGTAACTTTAAAAATGTAAAGAGGATCAGTAAATAACCATTAGATGTTTCCTTTTCAATAAGCAGGAAAGATTTAACTTAGTCACTGGTCACATGATTCCCGAGTGCCTATCCAGTAGTTTCCTCTTTTTATGTGTGTTACACTGTGTGTTCGGTATTTGAGAACTTCCTGGAAGGACAGAAAAATGATTTACGTCGTAGTGTTTTTGAACACTTTGTGAAAGTGAAAGTGACTGGAGGTTTAAAAAAAGATACTTTCCAATTAATAAGTAAAAAAAAATCCTCTACTTTCCTGCTTTTTAAAATGAAAAACAATAAAATAAAATTTCATAATCAGATAAAAAAATAGCTATGCTATTTCATGTTGTATCATCATCTTCAAAGTAGTTACTCAGAGTACAAAACATAAACGGAAAAAGATTCTTACAAAAAAAAGCCAGATAATAATTCAAATTTCTTCTTTTCAATGAACTAAGATGAACTAGTAGTACAAATGAAATTAATTAGCATACATATTGAAATATTTTTAAAACACTGAAACTTATAATTTGGGGAAGAATTTCAGCTTCTCTCTTTTTCCTATTTATGTCTCTTCCATTTTGCTCTTTGTGTTTCTCATATAAGAGAAGCCATGCAATATTTGAGCTTGTGTGTCTGACTTACTTCACTTAACATGTTCTTAAATTGCATCCATTTATCCATGAATGCCTCAAGACCATCTTTCTTTATGGTGGCATAGAACTCTACTGTGTATAAATACACATTTTCCTTATCCATTCATCTGTTGATGGACATATATACTGTTTCCAAGAATTACCTATTATAAATTGTGCTGCTGTAGACAGAGGTATGTATGTATCCCTGTAATATGACTATTTTAACTCTTTGGGACATATCCAAAAGAGGCATAGCTGAGTCACATGGAATTTCTATTTTTAGCTTTTTGAGGAATCGCCACATTGATTTCTATAATGATTTTACTAGTTTCCATTCCCACTAACAATATAATAGAGTTCCTTTTCTCCTACATCCTCACCAGGAATTGTTATTACTGGTATTAGGGTTTCTTTGATGATAGCCATTCTTTCTGCAATAAGATGGTATCTTAGTGTAGTTCTAATTTGAATTTCCCTAATGGCCAGTGATAAGCATTTTTTTCCATGTATTTGCTATCCATCTGTATCTCTTCTTTTGAGAAATGCCTATTCATTTCAATTGCTTATTTTTTGGCTAATTCTTATTTTGGGAGTCTAATTTTTTTGAGTCCTTTCTATATTCTTGATATGTGTCCTCTGTCTAAGGAATAGCTAGCAAAATTTTTTTTCTCATTCTGCAGATTCTCTTCACAGTTTCCTTTGTTGTGCAGAATATTTTAAATTTAATATGATCACATTTGTTGATTTTTGTATAACAGTTTTGCAAGTATAGGCATTTTGACTATGTTGGCTCTGCGTAACAAGAAACAGGGGATATTTCTCCAATTTCTGATGTTCCCCTTGATTTTGCTTTTTAGTCTGATGCAATTTTCATTTCTAATTTATTCTTAATTAGGTTACCTAAGTATTTAATTTTTATGCTATATGAATAGTACTATTTTCCTAACTGCTTTTTCAATGTGTACATTCTAGTGTATAGGAATACTATTGGTTTTTATGTGTTTATTTATTTTTTTTTTCTTTTTTTGTCTTTTTCCTTTTCATCGGTACCGGGTATGTGTTTATTTTGTATTCTGTTACACTGCTGAGTTTGGTGATCAATTCTAGTAGTCTTTGATGGAGTTTTTTGAGTCTTGTAAGTAAAGAATCACATTATGAATACTTTTTTACTTCATTCTTTTATTTCTTTGGCTTGCTTGATTGCTCTGTTTAATGTTTTGAGGACTATGTTGAACAGGACTGATGATAATGGACATCTGCTCTCCTAGTAGTTAAGTTTCAACAGATGCATTCTTCATCTGCATAGCCATTCTCACCTGCAAGCTCTTAATGCAATGATTTCTTATGGCTCAAAGAACTGCACCTATGGATTTGAACTAAACAGGGGTGCAAGCTACTTCAGCTCAGCAGCAGGTTCAGCCTCAGGACAGAAGCAGCAAAATGACAACCTACACAGGGACACCAGCCTACAGCACTGAGTTCCAAGTAAGGCCTCACTGCTGTGAAAGAGTGCACTTTTCTTCTGAGTTTTCTAGTCTTGTTTGATGCTTGGGATTGAACCTGGGTCCTTGTGCATGTTTGGAAGTATTCTACTTCTGAGCTCTAATTCAAGACCTACAGGGAAATTTTAAGTCCCGATATTATTATTTTAATGTGGCATGTATTTCATTTCAAACTTGTTACTCTTAGAGAAACAGCTATCCCTTTAGATGCTCTGCTACTTGAAATCCTTTATAGGATGTGTTTTAGTGTTAATCACAAATGGCAGAGTTGTGGCTTAAAAATCTGCACACATAAAAGGAAAATAATGTTACACCGGTAAAAGGATTTACTGTGGAACTGTGCTACATTTCCATCTTTAAAAATGTAAAAATCCACAAGAAGAGGAGGAAATGGGAAGTTATTCAAGGGATACAGTTTCAGGCTTAGTGAGATGAAAACGTTCTAGAGATCTCTGTTGCACAGCAATATAAATATAGTTAACACTAGTGAACTATATGCTTAAAATTGGTTAAGATGATAAATTTTGTTGTGCTTTGATCACAACTTTAAAATAAAAGGATTAAAAAGTCAAGCTGGAATGCTGTGGGACTGTAACTGTAGCACTCTGGAAGGCTGGGCAGGATGATTGCAAGTTCAAGGCCACCTTGGGCTACATAGCAAAACTGTCTCAATATCCCCAAAAGGAGGAGGAGAGAGACAAAACCCCATGAATACCTCGTATTCCATTTCCTACAAGAAGAAACCAGAATTTCATGGAGAAATGATTGATTTCAGTTTGGGGATAGAAATGTACAAGATTAACCAGAAATACTTTATCGTATTAGATAACCAATTTGAAAAAGATTCTATTCACGGAAGAAGAATGTTACTAGTTTCATATTGCAGCTGTAATGAATTACCACAAATTTAAAGAACTAAAAAGTTACAAATATATTCTACACTTCTAGTGGTCAGAAGTTCAAAATGAGTTTCTCCAGACTGAAATCAAAATATTTATATTAAGCAAGAGCTCACTGCTTGGTACACATAGAAGACAATATTATGGCATCAGTTTTTGCAAAAAGAAAAGGCTTTTTTGTAGGTCCCACAAGGAGAAAAGAGTCATGTTCCCATCTGCCTGACTTACCAGGCTCCTACAGAAGGAATTTAAAAAATAGAAGAAAAAGATGAAGTAGTAAACTGACCGTTGTAACCAGGAGTCCTAGTGGAATCATCTCCCTATCCCAACCGCCCATACACTGTCCAGGTGAAACTGTGGATATGCGGTAACTAGTAGTTTCTGTCCTGTCCCTCTGTCATTTCTATCCTCCTGCATTTGTTGACAACATCCCTGGTTTTTGGTCCAGGTCCAAGAGGTGCGGTTCTCCTTCAGTTTCTGCTCATTGAAGACCTTTGGTTTCCCCAAGCTTTTAAAGTCATTTTAGTTCAGGTTTTAGGATTCTGCACTTCTGCCCTGAAAAGCAGCTTGAGCAGTTTTTAGAGCAGAGAATTGTTTCAGTGTCAGCAGAGCTGGTTCCTTTCAGAGACTTCAAGAGAAAAACATTTTCTTCGCTTTTTCAGCTTTCTCCATCTTCATAATGCACAACTCAAATCTCTGCTTTCAGTATTCCACCACGTTCTCCTCTGATCCTGGGCCTGCCTCTTGCACAACTCAAATCTCTGCTTTCAGTATTCCACCACGTTCTCCTCTGATCCTGGGCCTGCCTCTTACAAGAACTCCTTATCCAAATGGGCCCAGGTAGATAACCAAGGATAAGACAATTCAAAATCCTTAATTTCATTATATCTGTAGAATATTTTTTTTTTCTGGTACTGAGAATTGAACACAGGCCTTCACACTTGCCAAGCAGATGCTTGTGCTATGGAGCTGGAATCCTTTTTGTCATTAAACATTCAGTTTCTCATGATTAGACTATGAACATCTTATTGTACCATTTAATATTCTTTTTGACCATCAATAAAATAGTGCCTGGAGTAAGTTGAAATACATAAATATTTAAGTCCACAAATTTATAGCATATTTTTACATCTAATTATCATCAAATGATATGTAAGGATTCTCTCTTCTCTCTCTCTTTCTCCCCCCCCCTTCCCTCCCTCCGTCCTTCTCAGTATTTTTAAACAGTTTTATTTTGAAGCAAATTCTCACTGATTCACTAATTGCCCAAACTGAGGTTGCATTTGAGCTCCTTTAATTCAGCCTCCCAAAGTCCTGGGATTATAGGCATGCACCACCACACTTGGTTTATTTCAACTTTTCTGTACTGAAAGACCTACTGACTTATGAAATAGAGAGGGGTAATTTCCCCTTGCCTTCTTGTATACTTATCTCTACTTTTAGGAGTATTTCCCCTAGTAAATGAAAAATAGACTAATAAAATATAATCATTTTACATCTAATGAATTAGTAGATTTTGGCATTGCGAATGAATGGTTGTTAATACCACCAGAAATAAAAAAATCTTGGAAGCAGCTTATATGTCCATCAACAGATGAATGGATGAATAAACTGTAACATATATATGTATATATATATACATTTATATATATATATATATTAGCTATAGAGAAGGATAAATTGGAATCTTTTGTAGGAAAATGGATGCACCTTAAGATCATAATGCTAAAAGAAAAAAAATCAGACTAAGGTTAACTATTGGATAGATTCTCTTGTATGAGAAATCCAAAGTATAAATAATTTAAAGAGCAAAACAAAAGCTAATAGGAAATAGGGAGGTAGACCTTTTGCAAATGGACCGGGGATCTAGGGATGGAAAAAGAGATGGAGGATACATATTTGTACCACCTGTCACAATGAAAGTATTGATTATGTCCCATAAATATGTACTAATAAAAAATGTGAGACCAGGGATTTAGCTTAGTGGTTAAGCACTTGCCTGGCAAGCGCAAGCTCATAAATTCAATTCCTGGTACCAAGAAGAGAGAATGAGAGAGAGAGAGAGATGACGGGGAGAGGGACCACATGTGACTAATCTTCGGAGAAAAAAACATTGAGCTAGCATTGAGGTAGCTAGCCTCCAACATGGCTCTCAAAGAGCCTTATCCTGGTATGTCCCTGTAAATCATCTCCAACACTGAATAAATCTAACTGCATAACCATTGTAGTACAACAACAGTGTCAAGATGTCCCCTCAAAGCCTCGTGTGGTCATGGGTTTCCAGAGGTAGATGAACCTAGAGTGTGTGATTGATTTGTAGTGTGGTGCTGGGAATAAGGGTGAGACTGAGACTGGGTGATGGCTGGATCAGTCTACTGATTGGATTAGCACTGCCCTAATCCCAGTAGTCTGGATAAAAGGAGCAAAAAAAGGCTTGTTTCACCCTTTTTGCTCTTCTTGCTTTTGCTATCTCCCCCTTCCCCACTATTAACTGTTGCCTTTCTGCTCTACCAACCTGCCCTGGAGCCTACTGATTATAGACTGAAACCTCTACAAACTGTGAGCCAAATAAATCTTTCCTCCTTTGAGTGTTCAGTATTTTGTCTCAGCAACAAGAAACAAGTAACTAAGACAACTGCCAAAAAGCTAGCACCAACTGTCAGTCACAAGAGTGAGCCATTTTGGAAGCAGTTCTTCCTGTTCCTGTCCAGCCTTCAGATGACAGCAGCACCAACTAATTAGTGGACTGCAACTTCATGAGAGAACTTGAGCTAGAACCACTTTGCTAAGTCACTGCCCAACTTCAGACAAATACAGGGGCAATATTATGCAAAATTAGGTAACCCCTACAGTCATATACAACTGTAGGTGACTAACCCAACCCTACTGTCAAGAAGCTTCCAGATCCAACTACCAATTTGGAAGAATCCCAGAGCATAGAGAACCATGCTAAAATGCACTTCAGGGATAAAATTAGAAAATTTAGACCATGGAAAAACCTAAAGGAGTAAACAACTCAGTTTCAACGGATCATTTGCAAGAGGAAAAAAAGTGGAAAAAAATAGGGAATTCATACACAGATGATTCGTGAGACATTCCAATATTTGGTATGAATATAGTATGAACATGCTTTAGATCACAATCCAAATAAAATGTGGGAAGTGGTAGAAGGATGCAAAATATAGGATTAAATATTTGATAACAGGGTTTTGTTTTGCAGATATGGTAATGCTTCTGTGGTTATTTTTTGAAGAAATTCTTCTCAGATTTAAGAAAGAATATTATTGTGACTGGGATTTGCTTCCAAAAAAGTTAGAAGGCAAGTGGTCAGGGCTGATGACACAATATTGATTATGAATTCATCACTGTTGAACCTGGATAATAGCACTGTCTTGATTCACAGTAATCTATTTTTCTAAGTATGAAATCCTCAAAAGAAAAAAAAATAAATAACAAATTGTCTTAGTTTCTTTTCTCCTTGTTGGGACAAAATTCCCAACACCCAAAATTAAAAGGAGTTTTATTTAGCTCAGTCTGTAAAGGTTTCAAGCCATTAACGGCTAACTCCATGGCAGAGAAAAGTTCATGGTGTCCACAAGGCAGCAAAAAGCAACAAGGAAAGTGGGGAGACACGACTCTTTCTGTTCTTTATAGTGTATGCAGGCTACCCACCCTAGGAGAGGTATAACACAGCCTTAGGCCTAGCCAGAATTATGCCAAGCCAATTAGTGGACTGATCTACTGATCACACACTCTAGATTCAGCTACCTGTGAAAAAGCCCCATGACTGCATGAAGCCGTACGGGGACATCTAGACACAAGGTATCTCAGAAGAATCTGAATACAATCTTTTTTTTTTTTTTTTTTTTTTTTTTTTGTCTTTTTCATTTTTATCGGTACCAGGGATCGAACTCACAACTGCCTGCTTGCAAGGCAGGCACTTATGCCGCTGAGCTAAATCCCCAGCCCCCTGAATACAATCTTAATAAAAACAAGCTAATGCATCACTCATAACAACAGGTATTTTGTTATTTTTACCTACAAAAAGTGAGGCCTTTGAGTACAATGAAATTTATATTAAGGAAAAGGACTGCAATGATGTATTTTTGTTGTGATTGCATTTATTATGATATAGCATAGATGTATACACTCTCATATCAGCTAGGTTCACTAGTGGAAAAGATTTATATATATATATATATATGATTATATCAAATATTTACAAGGAAGGCTTACAATGGCTGTAGCGAAATCAGTGGTGGAAGAATGCAAAATGACTACCTGCTGGAGAGCTGGAGAATCCCAGAGGATGTAAGGCTTGGAGCTCACTGCAGAGTCCAGGGCAGGTTTGTATTGGAAAGTCAGTGTTTGTGTTGAAAAACCGTACCCTGAAAGAACGGAGCCCAACATCCAAAGGCAATGAAGACTGGAAATCCTCCAAAGTAACAAAAGGGAAGACCTCCTTCTTTTACTTTGTATTTCATCCAACGTACAGCCTATTGGTTGGTGCCACCCACACTGAAGGTGGATCTTCCATGTTCAGTTTGTGACATACACTTAAATCATCCAAGACACACCCAGATCCACTCAAGTAGACATATCAATTACCAATCATAGCCCTTTTGAGAATCAAATAATAGACTCACCACCACTTTCCCTAAACAATCTGAGACACATTTCCTTCAGTTTTTTGAGGGAACACTGAGATGAGGGTGGCATGGTATCATGAAGCAGGGACATGCATTTTATTCTCCTTGTGGTCTAAGTAGTTTCTGCTGACTTATTTTGATGATGCTTCGTAGAAATAATTGCTGATCCCTCCTGTGGTCTAATTCCAAGCCATGTCCTTCAAGTCTCCTTTGCCATTTAGTGCTTTTTTCCTCCTACTCTTCTGATTTATACAAACTAATAAAAACTTTTTCATAGGTGAAAAAAAATGATCACTTGGATATGACATTTAAGGAGTTACATATTCCTTGCAAAAGTGTGACATCACTTTCTGTTCCTTGCAGTTGACCTTATCATCTATGTTTTGAAGAGCAGCAGTATCCGATGACTTGTTTCATGGTTTTGCATTTTGTGAATGTTTCTTGAAGATTAAACATTTGTGTAAATTATATACTTAACTTCAATAAAGGGTTTTTTTAAAGAGATGTACTCAAAATTAGTTATTGAGTTGTTGGGAGCCATTGAAGCTGGAAATTGACCGTATGTGCAAGGCTGGAACATGACAATTTCAAGAACAAAGAACTCCTGGGGCAGCCACCTGAAGCAGCTGCTTCAGCCCACAGAACACCTAGCCCTAGGAAGATCTGAACAGTGGGTTGCTAGGACAAGAGGATGTAATGTAACACTAAGTCACTCAAAGGTATAAATAAACACCTTTGCAGTGAGGAGTCAGTATCTTTCCTCCCATCAGGATGCTTTTTTTTTGGTCTTTTTTAGACAGGGTCTTGCTATGCAGTTCAGGCTAGCCTTGAACTCACTTTGCAGCCCAGGCTGACCTCAAACTCACAACAGTCCTCCTGCCTCAGCCTCACAAATGCTGGAGTGTGACCTGGAAGAGTGTATTCTCGTCCCTTCCTCTTTTCTCTTATAGCAGATCACAAACTATACATAGACATTCTTACTACAGACAACAATGACTCTTTCAAAATGTTTTTATGTGGCAAAAAAATATTCATACACTTAGAAATATCCAAATGCAGAGAAAAACACAACACTCCTGTTTGCTTCTGACATTTGATCCTCAGTTTAGGAGAAACCACATTTACACCATATAGGCATATAACAACATGTGTGTATATATTCACTTTCTAAAACAAATATGAGACTATTTTTTATTTTTCAAACATAGCTACTCTATTATAAAGGATCATTCTCTGAAAATTAATAGAAGCTCTGATAATTTCAAATTATTTTTAACAATGACAATACAAAAGTAAAGGCAATTTTATACCTGGTAACATAAATTACATTTAAGCACAAATATACAAACAACAGGCTCATTTCTCAGCCTCAAGCTGCTTCTTTTCACTGTCTTCTTCTACATCAAAAGTAAATGGTTTGTCATAACCCATTAGATGGTTATAGTCTTCAGGGTTTGGAAAGAGCATTGGATTAACTAACAGTGATTTTGTTTTAGCATAAAATGTGGTAAACACATGTGTGCTGTCTGGAATCTTCACGTCATTCTGGTGAAACACTGTGCTTGTTTCTGAAAGCACTACACTGTAAGTAATGGCTTTGTAAGTGTCCGTTGTGGGCTCGTGGTACAACCGAATGACATAGCCTTTTGTAAGAAAATGAAGCAGTGCCGGGGTGATCACCGTAAAGCTTCCTATAACACCATAAAATAGGACTTGCAAAGACAGATTTCCAAATATATTGCTTTGTGAAAAGAGGTATGGTAGAAATGTAAGGCTGATCAAACTTGTAGAATAAGAGAAACATTTCACACCTAAGTGGGAAAAAAATTGAAGAAAATTAATAATTAAATTTTATAAAAGAATCAATGTATCTCATTAATTCTACTTTTCTACTCCTATATCATCAAAACACCAACAAAATCAAAACATAAGTATAGTATTTATTACACATCAGACTCTGTCCTAAGTACATCACGTATTTTATTCATGAAATCTATCGAAAATCCTCAGGAAAAGATGTGTATGCTGGCACAGTGGCACATACCTGTAATCTTAGAACTTGGGAGGCTGAGGCAGGATAGCTACAAGCTCAAGGTCAGCCTGGGCTACCTAGTGAGTTCAAAACCACCCTGAACTAAACAGCATGACCTTGCCTCAAAAAAAAAAAAAAAAAAAAAAAAACTGGAACTATTATATCATATAATTTTAAAAATTAGAAAAGAAGTAATTTGGTGTGCTAGTGCATGCCTGTAATCCCAGCACTCAGGAGGCTAAGGCAGGAGGATCTTGAGTTCAAGACCAGTCTGAGTTAGACAGGAGAGACTCTGTCTCAAAAAAGAGAAAAAGAGAAAGACTGGGGCAGGGGGTATATCTTAATGGCTAAGTATTTGCCTATCATGCTTGATACATCAGTAGTGCCCAACCTATGGCATGTGTGCCATAGCAGGCTATTAGGATCACTGAAAGTTCCAAAAAGTTCACCATTGCTGCTACAGATTAATCCCCAGTTTCACAAATTCTTAGGTAATTAACTAACTAAAATAGAAAAATAAGCTAGGTGTGGTGGTACACAACTATAATCCCAGCACTCAGGAGACTGAGGCAGGAGCATCACCACAAATTTGAGGTCAACTTTTGCTGGAGAGTGAGGTCAAGGCTAGTTTGAACTACACAGTAAGACACTGTCTTAAATACAGAAATAAAAGGAAGAAACAAAAATGAATAATGTCACAGAGCCATCAAGTAGCTATGATGCAATTCAAACCCAGGGAATTTGATTCTATAGTTCATGCCACTGGTGACAGGTAGCCCTGCCTCACCAGCCAGGAAATCTGTTAAGGATAAATGGCTTTCATTGAATGCAGTGGTGGCACACCTATAATCCCAGCACTCAGGAGGCTGAGAAGGAGGAACGTAGCAAATTCAAAACCAATTTGGGCTACAAGTGTGCTCAAGGCCACTGTTTGGGCTCAACAGCACTGAGACCCTGTCACACACACACATATATACACATACACAAAAGGATAAATGGCTTCCATCAATAAAAGATTTAATATTACTTAAAAAACGTTATTATACTCTAAAAACTGATTCTGACAGATTACCAAACAAACAAAAGGCTCGATTAACAAATATTTCTATATATCTAACATAAAAGATTTAACATGGAAAATTCTACCAGGCTAAGTGGTGCTTAAAATTAAAATAGTAGATCAGCCAGGCAGGGAGCACAGCAATGATCCCAGCTACTCAGGAGGCAGAGGCATGACTGCAAGTTTAAGACTAGTCTGGGCAGCGTAACAACTTAATGAAACCCTGTCTCAAAATAGAAAATAAAAAGGGCTGAAGATTTATACAATTCAGAGCTAAGGCTTGGGTACAATCCCCCATACCATAGGTACAAACAAAAAAATTGAACAAGTAACAACAATGAAACAACCATAAATCACCACAAACTAGCATTCATGGTTAACAAACACAACATGTGATGGTTTATTCATTTGTTTGGTTTGGAGACAAGGTCTCCCTAAGTAGTAGAGATAGCCTTGAACTTGCATATTATCCTGGATGGGCCTCAAATTCACAGTGATCCTTTTGCCTCAGCCTATCCCAGTCCTGGGATTACAGGAGTATACCACCACACCCAGCCAGTGTTATGGTTTATATGTACATGTTCCCGCAAAACCTCACACGCTCATAGATAGGGCTTTTGAAGGTGAGTGGCTTATTCTAGATGGTTGCCGTTAGGTGGGATCTGGTCAGAAGAGATGGGTCACGTGGATGTAGCCCGGAAGCCTATTTCCCGTCCCGGCTCCTCCTTGATTTCTTTCTTGTTTCTCTACTGCCATCCACAGCCACTTTTTCCTCTGCCATGCTGTACTGCTTGAAGCCAGCCAACCATGGGCTGACATTCCCACAAACTGTGAGCCAAAATAAACCTCTTCGTTCAGTTGTGGGGTTTGGATATTTTTGCACCAGCAAGGAGGGAAATAACTAAGACAGGAAGGCTGTCAACTTCTTTAGCAAAGAAAACATTCTAATTAGACCAGTGAGATACTAGGTTTATTTATGACATTAGAGAGATGAAAAATAATTTCTAAGATAGTTAAATTGCCAAATTTTAAATTAGATATATATTTTATTTATATTTTAAATGACTTAAAACATAGTTTCTTAGTTTTAGTTTAATTTTAACAGGATTCTTAAAATATCATCTATTTGGCATATAGAAAAGTTGAGACCTAAACAAGTTGATTATAAAGTTCATCTGGAAAAATAAAAAAAAGAAAGGAAATGATTCCTCTCAAATATTAAACCACAGCCTCCAGCTGGGGATTTAACTCAATGGCATAAGCGGCTGCCTGGCAAGCATGAAGTCTTGAGTTCAAACCCCAGTACCAGAAGGGAAAAAAAAAACACAGCCATGGGCATAGCTCAGTGGCACAATCACCTGCCTGGCAAGCACAAGGTCATGAGTTCAATTCCCAGTACCAAAAAGTTTATAAAAATTAGTGTTAAGAGAATTGGAATTTATAAAAATAGTGTTAGGAGAAATGGAAGAAAAGATTATATGGATGGAGATATACACATACAACTATATGTATATGTGAGCAAGATAGATAATTGTACTACTAATCTCTGTTCATCAAAAAGAACAGTTTGTGTGGTCATTGCTTGACTGATCATTTTTTTTTTTTTTTTTTTTTTTTTTTGGTCTTTTTCATTTTTATCGGTACCAGGGATCGAACTCACGACTGCCTGCTTGTAAGGCAGGCGCTTATGCCGCTGAGCTAAATCCCCAGCCCCTGATCATTTTTTTTTGACTAGATCTTGTAACCTGAACAACTTGTAACCTGAATAACAATATGCAATACATTAACTAGTATTTTCTTTTTAAAATTCTGTATTATTTCTATCTTTTTTCTGTTTTGCTTCTTAAAATTAAAAAATAGTGATAATGCAGAAATAGACAAATCAATGGAACGAAATGAAAAATCCATTAATAAACCCAATTGCATATGTTAATTTAAGATACATTCTAAAATCAGTGGGCAAACAGTGGTCATTTTAAGTTAGTAACATTAGGACAACTGAATACCAAAAAAAAAGACAAAATTCAACATTTCTCATGTCATATACCAGGAAAAATCCAGAGATTTAAATGTTTAAAAAAAAAAAAATTCATGTCTAAGAAGATACATCTGTGAACTTCCATACAATAGGAAATCTTTTCTAGGTATGACTTAAAATGCAGAAGCAATCAGGGAGAAAACTGACAATGTGACTACATTAAAAAAATGTACAGACCTAAACACCATAAATCAAAGACAGATAAGCAGAAAAAACTATTTTCAACTTACATCACAAGAGCTAATATTCCCTATATAAAAAGTTTGTACAATATGAGAACATTAACAATACTTAAAGGGCAAAAATGCACATTGCCCTAAATAAAAGGACACTAAACCTCATTCCTAAGATACATACAATTAAAACTATGACAAGTTACACTACTGCTTTTCCCACAAATGAGCAAAAAACAAATTTGATAACGTTATTGCTGAAACTAACAAAGTACACTGCAATGCCATCATACACTGCTGTTGGCCAAAAACTTAATTATCTAGTATCAATAATTTAAAAATACTTCCTTCCTCTTCCCACAGGTAGGTGCTATGACATCAACACATATGGGCTATAAAAGTCTCCTGGGATACCTTTTATCTCTATTACCTTCCTCACATTGTAGTGGGGTTAGGTAGTGTCCTCCAAAACTCAAACCCACCTAAAAGTTCAGAATGTGACCTTATTTGAAAATCGGGAGCCGGGTGTGGTGGCTCACACCTATAATCCCAGCACTCAGGAGGATTATTGTGAGTTTCAGACCAGCCGGGCTACAAAGTGAGCAAAGCCTGCGGGAACTACATAGAGACCCTGTCTCAAAAAAAAAACAAAAAAAATAAAGAAAAAGAAAATCAGCTATGCCGGGCATGGTGGCACACACGTATAATCCCAGCACTCAAAGATGAGGCAGTTCAGGAGGATGGCAACGAGTCTGAGGTCAACCTGGGTTACAGTGACCTCAAAGCAAACCTGAACTACATAACAAAAATTCAGATCTTTGCAATTTTAAAGACTGAGATGAGATCATGCTGGATTAGGGTGGGCCCTGGATCCTATGAAAGTATCTACAAGGACACAAAAAGATAATTAAGAGCCATACTAACTTCAGAACTGCACTCAGGGATGATGATAAATAGCTAAAATTCTGCTTTAAACATATATTAATTCTATAGCTTTACAGAGTAAATATTAGATAATTATTTTACACAATCATGATCAGGTATAAGTGTGGTTGCTAAAATCTTATAGCCATCCTTGGTGAAAAAGCAAGCCCTAATCAAACTCTGGTTACATTTCTTTTAAGTTATTAGAATGAAATATGATCTCTGGGAACTTAAAACAGATCGTGTAAATTTGCTACATTATTCTACACTTCTCTACAAAATACTGTTTTGCTTTGTTTTTTTTTTGTCTTTTTCATTTTTATCGATACTGGGGATCGAACTCACAACTGCCTGCTTGTAAGGCAGGTGCTTACGCCGCTGAGCTAAATCCCCATTCCCAAAAATACTGTTACGATCTCAGAAAAGTCAAACTTGTACACCATTCAATACACTACCTTTTTCGTCTCCTTACTCTCTACCACCTGAGAAAGCCACTAAATAAATTCTAAAATGACCAGAAAAGCTGGGTGTGGTAAGGCCAGGGGTACAGCTCAATGACACAGCCCCTGCCTGGCAAGTGTGAGGTTGTGAGTTCAATTTCCAGTACCAAAAATAAAGCTGGGAGTGATGGCATTCCTGCAATCTCAGCTCTCTGGAGGCTGAAGCAGAAGGACCTCCAGGAGTGAGAAGCTTCCCTGGGCTGCATAGTGAGTTCAAGGCCAGCCGGAAATACACAGGGAGACTCTCTCACCAAAATAAATAAATAAACAAACAAACAAATAAAATAATCTGAGCAAAAATATAGTTTATATTTTTTGAATTGTGAAAGTTTTTAAAGAAAAAATATGATCTAATTTTGTCTTGTTCTTGAAGAGATGCTAAACAGACAATATATGCTAACAGAGTTTTTACAATTAAAAAAAAATTCCCTCTGCCGATTACCCACCAAATACTGCACGGGCCAAATTTCCAGTATAAATCAGCCTTCCATCTTCTGACTTGCCAAGTTGTGTATGTGAACATCGAACACATCCTTCCCAGCAAGCAGGTATCTATTGAAACAAAAGTAATGAATACATCGCAAATTGCAATTTTTAAATATTTTACATTTTTAAAGGTTAGTTTTAAAATCTAATGAAGAGTAAAAGAGAAGGTGACTTGAATTCTTTCAAATAATCTCCAGAACTAAATAAATCAAACTGGCTAACAGAATAGTTAAGTTAGTTTCAATCTTAAGTAGAAAGGTCAGGGGAAATAGCCTAGTGGTAGCGCTGAACTAGTGTGTGTGAAGCCCAGAACTGGACCCCTAGAACGCAGCCCCAAAATAAGGAGGCACATTTGCGTGTGGAAACCTTGCATAGGAAATTGTTCTGTCGGCACCATGTTGCATCAGAAACCATTGTACTGAATTCATGATAAATATGAGGGGCTGAGAAAGATCAAAGTTTTGAGTCCAGTTTGGGGAACTTAGCGATCTGGCAAAAATCTCTCTCTAAATTAAATAAGTAATAAAAATAAGAAACGTGCTGAGTTGGAGCTTGGTGGGTTTGCATCCCGTCTCAAGTTTTTAGATTTAGTGTGACGCTGAACAAGTAAAAATAGCTTAGCGGAAAAATTTCTTAATGATATCATTCTTCTTCGACTTAAGTTCATTGGCTTTGCAAAAAATAAATTTTATTTTAATATAGTAATCTAGGTAAAACACTGCAAATTTCAATTATATTTATAGTCCAGGTTTTTCTTTTAACTAGTCAACCAAGTGTTTCACTAAAGGCTTTGTAAATAGCTTGTATACCACTTTTAATAGGGAAATTATATGAATCCTGTATCAAATTTCACGAAGAGTTCCTCAAACATTGAAAATGAATTTCATAACGCCCACACTTCAAATTTTAAAAGGCATGCCTAATTCATGTTGAACTTAGTTTCCATTTTAGATATTTTTCTAGGCTTGTCGATCCTGACATTTTATAGTATAGAATTAAGACACAATTTAATTAAAACGAAACGTCCACATCTCACCGAGGACCAAAAGAATTCCTAAAAACACTCACTTAAAACAGACAAAAACACAAAACCTCAGGTTTTCCGGGCCCTTTCGGTTCGAATTTCTTTGCAAATTAACCCTTCTGAGCTTCTGCTCAAGGGTAGAAAAAGGGCTAACCTGAGTTACCCAGACAAACCCACTGATCTCCTGGAATCAGCCCTACCAGCGCCTGGTCGCGCCCCGAAAGTAAGCACGTTCGCCTCTCCCACAGAGCTCAGAGCTTGCTATTTCTGCGAACCCGCCGCAGGGAGCGCTTCCTCCCTCCGGCCAGCCAAGAGCTGGACAGAGACGCCGCACAGGTGCCTGGCCTGGCGCGATACCCACTCCCCGTGCCCCAGTCCAATCCTTGGGCCGCCGACCTGCGCTCGCCCGGGCCGCAGGAGGAGACGCGCGGCTCCCCACGGTCCCGCGATCCCGCCGCCCACCGGCCTCGACGGCCCGCTGCAGGAGGCTGCCCGCGCGGCAACCACCCGGGGACTTCGGAGCGCGACGGCCGCCCACGAGGCCGCCCTCTTCCCGCCAGGCCGCAGTCCCGCCGCCCACGACCCGCCCAACGCCGAGAGCAGCATCCTGAGGATCAGAATTGGAGAAGCACTCGGCGGCGACGAACAACAGCGCGGAGACCCGAGGACCCTGCCGGGCGCGCACGCCCCGCCCCCTGGGACCTTGCTGGGCCGCACCGCCGGCGCCTGTGCGGGCACAAAATTTACTACCGGCTTGCAACATTACCCGCCACGCGAGTTCCCAGGCAGAGGTGCTGTGAGCCCGCCGCAACGGTCCCTATTTTGAGTCCGCAAATCCCCAGCCTGTGTCCAGCTCCCTTTTCTTAGGATTTAGCATTCTTTTTTCCACTCCTCCTTCTCTTGCTGGAGATGAAACCTAGGGCCACGCACAGGTTAGGCAAGTTCTCTCCCACTAAACTGCATCCCAACCATATAAAAATTTTTATTTTGAGACAGTCTTGCTAAGTTGTCCACGCTAGCCTAGAATGTGTAACCCTGCTGCTTCAGTCTTAAGAGTAGGTAGGATTGGGGCTGGAGATACAGCTCAGTGTCACAAGCACCAGCCTGGCAAGCGAGAGGTCCTCAGTTTGATCGCTGGAATCCAAAAAACCAAAACAAAAAAGGTAGCTAGGGTTACAGGAGAACCTGTCACATGTACCTAGCTGGGTTTGGCCCATGGCCAACAGCTAAATCTTACTATTGTGGACTTCATTTTGTGGGCCCTAAATTTTTTTTTGCTTTGGTGAAATGACTGTAGACTATCGGCACAAAAAAAGAAAGTAATATGATTTGAACAAAAATGAATAAGTGTTCAAGCACTGGGATGGTCGAAAAATGGAATTTGTTCATTAACCATTAAAAAATATTGGATGATAAAACAACGAAAAACAAACAAAGCTAAGGAATTTGTCTAGATGTTCCTTTTCTGTGCTCCAAATGCCTCATTTCCCTGTCAATTACTTATTTTGAGCTACCAAAGCAGTCAAAAAAAAAAAAACTTTTACTAATTCTGCGAAGTTGACCTATGGCAGCATGTTCCATTCTTTTTTTTTTGCAATTTTTTTTTTTTTTTGCATGTTCCATTCTTGTAATTCTAAAAGCACTTTTTAAAATCTGCTAAATCCACTAAAAACATTTCAGGCAAAAATCACTAGTCAACAAAGTACATTTTCTTTATCTGGACATTGTTACACGACAGTGTCTGGTTGAGTAGCCTGCAACAATCCCAGCCCTAATGATACAGGGGAATTAAACTCCCAACCTCCTATGTCCAGTATGAGCTCCTGTTCTCTAAAATCAAAGAATGAATTTTAGGAACAATGGAGGTTAAGAGTAGAATATATTTATTGAGAGAAAGACAGCTTCCGTCTGAGAGACAGAAGGGATCCTGAGCGGGTTGCCAAAGATTTTGAATTTTCTCAGGATTTTTATAGAGTAAAATCTCGAGGTGAGGCAGGTCTAAAGTTGGGGAAAACTGGGAACTCGCGAGGTAGACGTGTGTGAGGTGGGACAGAGCTATGTTCAGCCAATAAGTTTAATTGTTTAGGTAAAATTGACCAAGTCAGGGAGAAATGGGGAATCCAGTCACTTAGCAAGCAAGCATTCTTTTGGATCAGTGATGCTTCCTTTAGGGGGTTGGGATGGTGACTCCTGGCTTCTCAAGGTGAGCCAGTCGTAATCCCTAAGGATTATATTGAAGGGTACGGTTGCATGGCCCACAGCAAAGAGGTGTGTATCTCCTCCAAGGTCACTATAGACATCTGGTCCTCGGTGCCGACTTGATGGCCTAACCCTGTCTGACTGCCTATAATATTTTTGGGTTGTTTTTTTTTTTTTTTTTTTTTTTTTTGTCTTTTTCTTTTTTATCGGTACCGGGGATCGAACTCATGACTGCCTGCTTGCAAGGCAGGCGCTTATGCCACTGAGCTAAATCCCCAGCCCCTGCCTATAATATTTCTAACTAGCTCAGCTGCCTGTAATACTAACATTCTCTTCAGGTCACACTCCACCAAAACAGTAGAAGGTAAACTTAATTTAGCTGTTTCAGCCTTCCTGGAAAAGTCCCCGATAACCGCAAAAAAGCAAGCAAAAAGTAAAGAGCGGTGCGGAAACCGGGCGGGGTCAACCGGAGCGCTGAATGAGAAAGATGGTCTCACAATTGAGTACAGGCGCCAAGATTTGCTGTAAACTCATTACTTAGCAAAGCCTGGCAATCTCTTGGGACCGGGGAATGGCCCTCAGGGTGGGAGTAGGGACGTGTCTAATTTTCGTTAAACATCGAATGTTACCGAGAAAGGAAGAAATGAAGCTAGCTGAGCGAGCCCTTGAGGTGACTGTCAACTCGCGCTGCAACTTTTCAAAGAAAAGGGCAGAAGCGGCGTCCTTAAGCGCCCGACCTTCATGGCGCTACCGCGTCTCGATCTTTCCACTGCAGTCTCCCACTTCCAGGCGTACCCTCTAACAGGAGCCAGGGAAAAACTTTCAAAACCACCAAAATCTTAACACGCACTACAAGCCCCAGCACTCAGCGCGGTCTGGGGCCAAACACCAAAACGGAGCCGCCAGAAAAACTACAAAGCCCAGGACACAAGGCTCCTTAGGATCCTGAGAGCCTCTCTGCAGAAATTAGATCCGGTCAGTGCTGCATGCCGGGAATACAGAAGACTTGGAATCTGATTGGTTGAAATTTGCCAGTGCCATCTCTTAGGTGGGGCAGTGTTCCCAAAAGGCACGGTAGGGGGCGCTACGTACTTCCTGCAAACGGAAGTGGGCGCCTGCGTCCGTCCGTAGGTCCCCGCCTCATCAGGTACTGATCTCCCGCGCGACGCCGAGAGCTGCTGTGACCTAGCGGAAGTAATTCCTTGGACTGCCCCGGAACCCACAGGGACAGGCAACTGGGGGTAGAGGGGCGGCCCTGGAGTAGGGGCTGCGGCGGTAGGGAGAGACTTGGCTGCGGTCGCTGTGGTGCCGAAGAGTGAGTCTGGGATTGGGGCGGGGACTGAGGTCGGGGTTCGCGTCGGGGACGAGAGAGACCGGGACTGGAGGAGTCTGCAGGCTCTTTTCTCACACCTTCCCATCTGGGCGGGAAGGAACGGAAGCTCTTAACCTCCCGGGCCTCCTTGGGTCCCGGTTTGGGGGAGGGGAGGGCGGCGGGACCTTCAGAGGCGCCCCTCGGTGAGCTTGAAAAGCGGTGGAAGAAGGGGTGGCTGAGGGTGAGAACGCTGTTTCTGGGCTGAACGTGGGGAGGGTGGAGTTAGCATGGCAGCCCTGTCGCTTTTCATTTTTACTTTTCTCCTGCACTCAGCTTCATTCTTTTCTTGAGGCAGATTCCTAAACTCAGGAGAGTGTCCTCATTCATACCAGCTATGAGACCCCTTTAAAAAGTTTGTTTTACTCAGCTTGTTGGGCGATCTCACTGACTTGGTGCTTTGGGGTTTTCGTGCATCTGTCTCCCAGTCTTGTCTGAGAAGACGGTATGTATTATCAAGTACCGTGCCCTCTAAGTTTTTCCTAAGGAGCTAAAATCTCTTTAAAGTCTTTTTAGCAATATCTATTTAACTATGAAGTGTGTCGTTCCTTCTGAGCATTTCTACTGTACATTTCTCTCATATAGAAAACTGTTGAACTCTTGAACTCTTTAGTCCTAGAGATACCGTTTTCAGACTGCCAAATTTGTTTTGTCTGTGTGTATGTGTGTGTGTGTTATGTTTTAGACTGGCTTCCAATTCATTTTACCCCAGGCTGGATAGGAACTTTTTTGAGAGAGAGTGTGAGAGAGAGAGAGTGACTCCCTATGTAGTTCAGGCAGGCTTGAACTCACAATTTAGCCCAGGCTGACCTTTAGTAGCAGTCATCCTGCCTCAGCCTCCTGAGTGCTGAGATTACAGATATGTACCACCGCGTCTGTCTGTGTCAGGAACTCTTACCTTTATTATTGTCCTGCCTCAGGCTTCCAGAGTGTTGGGATTACAGACACACCAACATAGCAGATTTACTTTTTGATCCTCAAATAGGTAATCACTTTTCCGTTGTGTGGCCTAAAACGATAAATACCTTATCTTATTTACATTATAACAGAGGATTTAGCTCAGCGGCAGAAGCGCCTGCCTGGTAAGTGCGAGGCTCTGAGTTCGATCCCTGCCCGGTACCACCCCCCCCCCAAATTTACATTATAGTTCATGTTGTTGGACATCACAGTTCACACTTAACAAGAAAACAATTGTTGTCACTTCTCGCATGGATATTTGTTTGTTGCTAGCGATTATTTGGGATTCTAATTTGTTGGGTTTTTTTTTTTCTTTTTCTTGCTGTGTTGGGGATTTACCACACATTAGGCCAAGTGCTGGACCACTTAGCTACCCCTTTTTCTAATTATGAGATTTATCTAATGACCATCTTTTAAAAATACATATATTTCAAATGGAGAGAACCAGTTCTATTACTAGATAGTAATTGTGTAATATAATTAGATGATATGTGCCTAACAGTTACAGTTAACTCCTGTGTATTAATTTCTAAAATATTGTAATGCTCTTTGGGTGCGTTTTTTTTTATTGTTGAAAAATAATCAGGAAAGTTTTTTAATTTATACAATTATGTGTTAGTGCTTTTCAGTAAACGCTTTATTGTTACATTATTAAGTAAGATCAGACAAAGTTAATCAAGCAATGCCTGAAATTCTTTTCTTTCTTGTCTTTGGTTTTTGCTGAAGACCAACCCAAGATCTTGAGCATGCTGGGCAGGTACTCCAGTATGGAGCTACACCTCCAGCCCATGATACCTGAAATTTTAAGCTTCAGAGATTGAAGAAAATGATAGCGTTC
The DNA here is from genome assembly GCF_034190915.1 of Cavia porcellus. NCBI lineage: Eukaryota > Metazoa > Chordata > Mammalia > Rodentia > Caviidae > Cavia > Cavia porcellus. The sequence goes on along the minus strand of NW_026947493.1, from coordinate 49,735,940 downwards.
AAGAGATATTTATTAAGCATCTATTCTATCAGGCACTTTTTTCAGTCTACCTTTTGGAACTTGAGAAAAGCCACTCACTGAAATAGGGAAGATGAGAGAGGGAACATCATCTCTGAGAGAGCTATCAGTAGTTCTATACAGGACTTACTGAGTTTGCTAACTAATTTACCTGAGAATATGTTTGGAAGGCAACTTAGATATCAACTGCTGGTACTCAGGGAAGAAGCCAGAACAGGAAAATAATCTTAGATGCTATTTAAACCTGTGGACTGGAAGACATCCAGTAAAAGAACGTTAATGGAGAACAAGGGGGTGGGCTAGGAGTACAGTGGTCAGAAGAGAACTGGGGAAGAAAAGGCAAGAGTTTAGCCTCTGGGGTACTAAGGAAGACAATGTTTCTAGGAGAGTTGTGATCACTGTAAAACACTACAATGAACAAAGTAAGGATAAAAAAGTTAACCATGTGACCAAGCAAGTAGTTCACATTTGGTAAGATCATCTTGAGTATGTTAGAGTAGATTAAGAAGTAAATGATGGCTGGAAGGTATAGCTTCAGTCCCCAGCATCAAAGGAAAAAAGTGAATGGATGGTAATTGGAAGTAGCAGAGAGGGGAATAACTACAAAACAAGACCTTGAGTGAAAGGGGATCAGACTCAGTGTTTAAGGGGAAGGTAACCTTAGACCAGAAGAATGGTTTGGCTTTGGAGACAAAAGGATTGGGCAGCAGATATGGTTTATAGATGTAGGCAATCAAGATAGGCAATTGAAATAATTTGTTTCAGTTTATTTTTAGTTCATTCTAAAGGTTCTTTTAATTCTTTTATAATAGAATTTGTGATTGTATATAATGCGAATAACTGCTCATACTCTTTTTGGTTTTGAGTGGTTTTTTGTTTGCTTGTTTTTGATGCAGGGACTCACAGATTGACCTTGAACTCACTGTGCAGCCCAAGCTGACCTCAAACTCCAAGCCATCTTTCTTCCTCAGCCTCTTGAGTGCTAGGATTACAGGCTTGCCCCAGCATCCCTGGCTACTTTTGACAATTTGAAACAAAGGAATTCTGTAGACTCTATTGAATTTAAGAAAGAAACTAATAGTTTACAGAGATGAGGCAGACATTCAATGGGAAAATGTCTTTTGTGTTGTCTGGGCATGGCTTCTTTAAAAAGATAAGAAGTTGAGTCTATTGGAGGGGAAAGATTAATTTCAGATGGATTCAGTTACAAAATGATAGTTCTAAAAGGGACTTTTAGGCACAAGTTAGTCACATTCTGTTGTTTGGGAAATGAAGAATCAGAAGTTCTGTTGCATAACTTGTATCTTGGTCAGGAAAGAAATGTCTGATGTATAAATTCACATATGGGGATAGTTTTGGGTCCACGTAAGGTACTGTATTCATTGAGATTTATTTGGTAGAACTAGTTCTTAATTTCTTTTCTGATTAGAGACCCCTTAAAATTCTGATAAAAACTTTGTATCGTTTTGCTCAAACCTGGAACTACAGATAAACCCAAAAATGCACATATGGATTTAAGGGCTTGAGATTCTGCTGCTTCTTATCCATGGACTCTTTTTTTTTTCAAGACAGTAAATATATTTTAATTGCATTTTTAATTTTTCAACATGAGGCAAAAGGAAATATAGTTCTTAACCAGTATTCACACAGTTAAAGCGAAATATTGTAGACTTCAGGGATTTATAAGTGATTACATTTCTCAAAAAATTGGGATCAAGATAATTTAACTTTTTGAATTTTCCCGTTGACTTTTTACAGTAGTAACAAGTTCTAGTTACATTAGATTCAAGGCGAAGTTTTAATCACTCTCATCAGTGCCTACTAATTCTACTTTGAAAATAAGTTTTGCATTTGGTGGAATTTTGGCATCATGCTGGTTCACTCTTCTCACCTTTACTCATAGTGAAGTGCTTCGTCTCAGCCTCGGATAAACTCTGCCCTCTCCAGCCTTAATATTGAAAGACTTGGTGGTTGGGAATTTAGCTCAGCAGCAAGGCATCTGCCTGGCAAGTATGAGGACCTGAGTTTGATCCCCAGTACCAAAAAAAAAAAAAAATAGGCTTGGCATTTTTTCTTTAAACTGGTTTGAATATTAGTATTAAAAATTCCCATCTGGTAGCATTCTTGTATACCGGCAGTGAATAGCATCTCCCATTTTGGTAAAGTTGGTCTTATCTCCCTTTTTCAGAATAGATTTTGTGTATGTAGGGTTCTCATCCCAAAACTTGGGTTTCCTTAGACTTTTCATTAAGCTTCCCAACGTCAGTCACTTTACTTACACTTTCAGTACCTTTAAAATGCTTAGTTTCAAAAAGATGGTTATAGGTTATAACCAAATGAGCAAGCTTAGCAACATTTTTAATGTTTCTTAAAAATTTATGCTCTTCGAGAAACAAACCTGAACCGTAATCCTATAGAAACTTGATTATGTCCTTCTTGGACAGCTGTTCTATGGTCCACACCCACTGTGGCAGGCAGCTGCCATCATCCTGATCCATGAATTTATTTGTAATGTGAAATTTAAATTTCTGTGCCCATAAATAAGATTTTTAGAACACAACTACACTCTTATTTACATCTTGTCTGGTGGCTTTTGCACTCCAGTTGCAGGATTGGAATACTCATGACATAGACCTATGGCTTGCTAAGCATAAAATATTTGCTATCTGGTCCTTGCAGAAAAAGGTTGTGCCGCCTTCCCCTAACACTCCCATTTAAATGTAAGTTTCTCTATTGGGTGGGATATTTGTTTTGCCCACAGATTTTTCCCAAGCATCTAGAACAGTGATGGTGAACCTTTTAAAGCTTTCAGTGCTACAAATTATGTCACACATGCCTTAGTCTCACCCCCACTGATTTAAAACAATGCCTGGCACATGGTAGGCGTTCTGAGTGTGTATGTGTGTTAGAAATCAACTTTTGGTTGAGAAGTAAGAGTCATAGAAGTTAATGTTTTTGTTTACTGTGTGCTAATGACTATTCTGTGATTGAATAAAATTTTATTTGTTTGCAATAACCCTGTGAGGTACATGCTTTATGATTCCCATTTTACTGTTGAGGAAACTAGGCACAGAAAGTCATATAATTTCCCTATAGGTAGGAATTGACAAAGGCTGTCTACAGTATATTATGTGGAGAGCTAAAATGAAGTCTTTTGGAGTGATAGGTACAACAAAAGAATGGATAGGAGAAAATAGAAAGGTAGCAAAGAAAAGCTGCTTGCCCAAAATTATATTAGGTATTCAGGACCCGTGTCACCAGTCACTGGTCTGCTCCCTTCTCTCTGGCCTCTTTTCTTACACTCCGTGACTTACTCCTCTGGTCAAACTGGTCTTCTTGATCGCCTTTCAGTGCTCTTACAGATAACCATGACTCACTCCCTTTTTTTTTTTTTTTGGTCTCTGTTAAGTGTCAGATTTTTTTTTTTAAACCACCCTGAATTAAAAAAAAAAAAAAAAAAAACAGGCTTGGGGCCAGGGATGTATCTCAGCACAAGCGTCTGCCTAGCAGGTCCTAAGTTCAATTCCTGGCACAAAAAAAAAAAAAAAAAAAAAAAAAAAAAACAGGCTTGGGGCCAGGGATGTATCTCAGCACAAGCGTCTGCCTAGCAGGTCCTAAGTTCAATTCCTGGCACAAAAAAAAAAAAAAAAAAAAAAAAAAAAACAGGCTTGGGGCCAGGGATGTATCTCAGCACAAGCGTCTGCCTAGCAGGTCCTGAGTTCAATTCCTGGCACAAAAAAAAAAAAAAAAAAAACAACTTCACTCCTTGCCTATCCCCATTCCTTATATATTTAACCTGGTTTTATTTTTCCCTATTGCACTTCTTTCATTTCCCCCACAAACAGTTTTGGTTTTCTGTCTCTACTGTTCTTCCCATGAAGTTAGAATCTTTGTTGTGTTGTGTGTCTAGGACAGCACTTGGGATACTAAACTTCAGTAAATATTTATTGAATGTATGAATTTGTAAAGACATTGTAGCAATAACGAGTTATTCTGTATCTTCAAACTTTGATTTGTTTTATATTGTTTACTTAGCCTAGATCACCCTCTCCTTCTAATTTGGCCTGGTAAAAAGCATTTGTCTGAATTACTTTCCTGTTGCTGGCACAAAATACCCACTAGCCACAAGTTAAAGGAGAAAGGGTTTATTTTAGCTCACAGTTTATAGAGGTTTCAGCCCATAGTCTGGCTCCATGAGAGGGGAGAAACAGTGTGTGGCATGGCGGTAGGACACAGCCAGCAAAGAGCCTCCCTATCCTGTTTTCAGTTCTGGCTACAAGTCTATTGGTTGGTGCCATCCACTCTCAACGTGGGGCTTCACATTACCCACACCCAGAGCCTTGCTAAACCAAATAAATGTGCTAATCCATTTATCACACCTGTAATCCAGCCACACCCCAAAAGCCACACCTATAAGTGCCTGAGCTTTGAAGGGGATATCCATTTATATAAGTTATAGTAACATCTCTATTGAGACCAGATCAAAAGCTCTTCCCTCTCTCTTCCCTTTACCCTCCCCTCTCCTGTCCTCTTCTCCCCTCCCCTTCTTTATTCCCTCCTCCTCTGTTCTCTCTTCTTTTGAACAGTTTTGCTCTGTAGCCCAGGCTGGCCTCGAAGTTATGATTCTACTGCTTCACCCTCCCAAGTATTAGAATATTACTGGCACATGTCACCATACCTGCCCTCATTCATTGATAGCTGTTCACTTAATAGATTTTCTGTTAAGGATTTACTTACTCTGGGTTAGTGAACATCCTATTCCCTATCTGTTAAAAACTGTTTTGAGAAAATATGGACTAACTTTATTATCAGTGTATCTTTTGAAAAGTTAAATCAGGCAAAAAAATCTTCCTGGATTGATGACATCTGTGAAATTAAGCCACTGAGACTTCAGAAGAGCCATCAATACATTTTTAAACTCTTTAGCCTTCTAAAAATTGAAGTATAAAAAACGCATACTATACAGTGAAAGTGTTTATACCATTTATTATGACAAATACATAATACTACACATTTTTGTCACTCCAGAAAACCATTTTCTTTCCTAATCACCCCACCTTCAAAACTGATCTGTCCCATAATTTCATCTTGCCTAGTTTATAATTTCCCACAAGTGAAACAATACAGTGTATACTTCTGTTTTTATAGTACTAGGATCTTGCTCATGCTTTATAAGCATTCCACTCCTGAACTTCATCCCCAGTCCCTTTCCCAGGCTGGCCTCAAACTTAGAATCCTCCTACCTCAGCCTCCCAAGTGCCTGATATTACAGGTGTGTGCCACCATTTTAAGCTATTGATTATGGTTTTTTTGTTTGTTATGTTTTCACTTACAGTATTTTCAGTGGTTTTCCATGCTGTGTATCAGTAGGTCATACCTTCTTGGTTTTGAATATTGTTCCTATCTTAGCTTATTTATCCATTCTTCCGTTATGATAAACATTCAAGTAGTTTCTTGTTTATGAATAAAGCTGCTTTGAGAATTTTTTTTCAAGAGTTTTTGTGGGTACACTATATTTTTGGACATTTTGAGAATGGGGTTGATAGGGCATAAAGTAGAGACATTTTTGATGTTTTAAAGACACTTCCAGGCAACCATGCTAGAATCCAGTACTGGGTAAACTGAAGCAGAAGGATGACAAATTTAAGCCCAGCCTGGACTTTTTTTTTTTTTTTTTTGGTACTGGGAATCAAATTCACAACCTTGCACTTGCCAGGCAGGCACTTACTCCACTGAGCTAAATCCTTGACCCCAACCTGGGCAACTTAACAAGACCCTGTCCTAATCTCCATCTCCCGTTAAAATAAAGAAAAGAAACAAGTGGGACTGCCAGTTTTCCATTTTCATTAACAGTATGAGGAGGAAGCTGCACCTTTCAAATAGAACAGTGATTAATAAGGGACGCAGTTGGAGATGCAGGGATGAAGACTTGGGGAAGGCACATAGTGATTCTTTACTGCACTTATGTGCTTATATTTTCCCTCCCTGACAAGCTGTGAACACTTAGCTGACTGCTGAAAATATGATTTTGAGGCCAAGCATGGTGGCGCACCACTGTAATCTAGCGCTCGGGAGTCTGAGGCAGTAAAGCCAATCAAAGCAGTAAAAGTGGTACAGAACTTCGAAGCAAGGTAACAGGGAATCATAGTATATCATGTTTATTTTCACAATAGTTGTCTAGTCAGTCAGACATAGTAAAATAAAACATAATAAAATCAATCAAAGCAGAACATTGAATAAACAAAACAATCAGAACAAAACAGCGAGAACGATGTTGGATTTCAAAAAAAGACAGAAGGAAATCCCCCATATTTGCTATGTTGCATATTGTCATCCTCCCAATAAATACTCAGACCACCAGCCCCAGGCCTGCAAAGTCAACCAAGCAAGACAAGCATTCAGTTTTGTGCCTCAGTTGCTATCAACTCAGCCTGTCCTCCGAACCAGCCGGTTGCTTGGGGAGGGAGAGTTGTCTTGATTCTAAGCCCATGCACCAGTTGGCTCACAGGAGGGGCAATCTGGCTTCTCTCTTCTTGGGCCCTGCGTGGCTTGCACTGCTTACTACAAGGGCACATTGGCTTCTCCTTGATTTTGATGTGTTCCTCACAAACCCAGAATGTCGTTTGCCAACTCACAGGCAAGGCAATCTTGATTTTGAGCACTTGAATTAATTTTCATAACATGTACATGTTATGAAAGTATTTTATCGTGAAGCTATAAGGCTAACCCCTGAGCACTTTTTAGTATAAATATCTGTTAGGTTCTGTCTCTCTCTGTTTTGTTTTGAAAAACTGTCATTGCACATTCCAGACTGGATGTGAACTCATTGTAGCCTAGGCTGGCCTCACTCACAGTAGTCCTCCTGCTTCAGCTTCCCAAGCACTGAAATTACAGGCATGTACACTGCACATAGCTCTATTGGTTTGTTTTGCCCAGCTTTTTTTTTTTTTTAATTAGCACATGTCTTCAGTACAAAATGGTTACATACATTGTGGGGAGTGATACATGTATGTAACTTTCTGTTTTATCCCCTACCCTTTCACTCCCTCATATTCCATCTTGTGCTCCCCTTCCCATTTGCAAAAGCTATTTTTTGTCCAAATTTTTCATTCTCTTCCTCTTCGTCCTTCCCTCCATCTCTGTTCCTTTCCTATTTGAAAAAAATTTCCCTATGTCCTACTATCTTTTATTTTACTCTTTAAAATTTTGAATTTCTTATGTAAGATAAACTATGCAGTATTTAGGTGTACGTGTCTGATTTATTTCACTTAATATTGTGTTCTCAAGATGCACTTATTTACTTATGAATGACTCAAGTTTATCCTTCTTTATGGATTTTCTTTATTCACCTTAATCTGTTGATGGGCATACAGGCTGCTTCCAAGATTTAGCTGTTATATGAGTTGGGCTCTTACAAACATGGATATGCATGTGTCACTGTAATGATGAGTTTAATTCTCAGGAAGATACGTAGAAAGGAAATAGTTATATTAAATAGGATTTGTATTTTTATAATCACAGCACTTGGGAGGCTAAGGCAGGAGAATTGTTTGCAAGTTTGGGACCAACCTGGGCTGCAAAGTGAACTACATAGCGAGATCCTGTCTCAAAAAAGACCAAAAAAAAAAAAAGAATTTTTATTTTTAATATTTTGTGGACTCTCTACTGATTTCCATAGTGACTGTACTGGTTTACATTCGTAGAAACAAAGCCGACCTCCCCATCCCACCCCCTACTCTGCCACAACATTTAAAATGTACATGATTTCTTGATAATATTCTTTCTTTCTAGAGTGATACAGAATCTCAGTGTTTTAATTTTTGTTTCTCTAATAGCCAGTGATGGTGAAGAGTTTTTTCATATATTGATCATTCACACTTTCAAGAAGCGTCTGTTCATTTCAGTTACCCATTTTTTGCCTGAGTGTTTTGGTTTTTTTTGGAGGGGGGTCCAGTTTTTTAAAGTTCTTTATGTATTCTAGATGTTAGTCTTCTGTCAAAGGGATAGCTGGCAAAAATGTTTTCCCATCTGTAAGTTGTCTCTTCACTCATGGTTGTTTCCTTTGCTGTGCAGTAGCTTTTTTATTAGATTTGGTCCCATTTGATTCTTTTTACTATTTCTTGTGCCATTGGGATTCTGCTCAGAAAGTCCTTCCCTACACCTTTGTCATCAAGATTTTTACCTATTTTATCTCCCAACAAGTTGTTCCTGTTTTAACACTTACATCTTTGATCCATTTTGATTTTAGTTTCGCACATGATTAGATGATACGGCCTTACAGTCAGTTCCCTCACTGTGTTGTTGGCCCTTTGTTTAAAATCAGATAGCTGAGTGTGCCTGAGGTTGATTCAGCTTTCTGTTGTGCTCCTTTGTGCCTGTTTTTGTGGCATTATCATACTGTTCTATCACTGCAGCTTTTTTTTTTTTTTTTTTTTTTTTTGTACCTGGGATCAAACTCATGACCTTGTGCTTGCCTGGCAGGCGCTTGTGCCACTGAGCTAAATCCCCAGCCCCACACGGCAGCTTTTATCGGTGCCTGGGATCGAACTCACGACCTCCTGCTTGCAAGGCAGGTGCTTATGCCACTGAGCTAAATGCCCAGCCCCAACACACTGCAGCTTTCTAATCTCAAGTGATTAGATAGTGATGCCTCCTACTTTGCTTTTGTTACCCAGGATTGCTTTTGCTATTTTGGGTCTCTTCTAGTTCTATATGAATTTTAGAATTGTTTTCTCTAGATCTCTGAGGAAAGTTGTTAGTTATTTTGATTAGGATTGCATTAAATCTGAATCAATTTTAGAAGTATAATCATTTTGACTATATTTGTTTTGCCTATCCAAGAATAAGGAATATTTTTCTGTTTTCTGATTTCCTCTAGATTTCCTTTTTCAGTGATGTAGCTTTCATTGTAGAGAATTTCTAAGTAAATTTTTCTTGATGCTATTGTGAATGGTACTGTTTGCTTAATTTCTTTCTCAATGGATGTTGGATTTTGTCAAACTTTTCTGTATCTATTGATTGTATTTTTGTCCTGTTTATGTGGTATTAGTATTTATTGATTTGCATATGTTGAACCATCCACGTATTCTAGGATGAAGCCTACTTGGTCATGATGTATGACCTTTTTTGATTTATTGTGTTCTGTTTCTAGTATCTTGTTGAGGAATTTTTCATCTGTGTTTTTAAAGAGGTTGACCAATAGTTTGCTTTTTTGTTTGGATCCTTTTCTGATTTTGAAATCAGGGTAGTACTGTCTTCCAGGAATGACTTTGGGAAGTTATTCCCTAGATTACTGGCATTAGATCTTCCCTAAAGTTGAATCCATTAGGACCTGAAATATTCTTAGTTGGTAGATTGTTTTACTGCTTCAATTTCATTGTGTTACTGGGTTATTTGAGGTTTTAAATTTTACTTGTTTCAGTTTTGGTAATTCGTGTATACCTAGGAATTGTCCATTTTTTGGATTCTTCAATTTATCTCCCAATTTATCTCTTCTTTTTTTTCCAAAGAACTATCTCTCCAATTCATTGATTGTTTGTATTGTTTTAGTCTCTATTTTATTGATTTTTTGCCCTGATCTTTATAATTTTCTCCTTATACTCACTTTGGATTTGGATAGTTCTTGTTTTTCTAAACCAATGAGGTCCATATTAACCCAGTTAGGTTACTTTTTTGGGCTCATTCTGTTTTTCCAGTGTGAGCATTACGTGTATAAACTTCCCTCTTAGGTCTGCTTTCATTGTTTCCCATAAGTTATGGTACATTATACTAGTGTTGTTGTTTAATTCTAGAAATTGTCTGATTTCTTCCTTGATTTTTTTTTTCTGTGAGACATTGATTATTCAAGATTGTATTGTTTAATTTCCACATGTTTGTGTAATTTCTGAGGAAGCTTTTGCCATGGAGTTCTACTTTTGTCCCAAGGGTTTTTTGGTTTTGGTAGTTGTAGTTTCTATTTTTACAATTGACTTTTTAGGAAGTTTTGATTACAGGTACAAATCTTTTTTTTTTAATATGTGTTGTGTATAGTTTCTCCCAGTTTGTGACTTTTTGTTTATCGTATGAGGTGAAAGTGAAGTTCTTGTTTGCCAAGTGGATATTCAGCTGTTCCAGGTTCACAAGTTGAAAGAATTTTTTTCTTCTATTTTTTTAATGTACATTTGTTTTTTAGGATAAGGATTCATAAAAGCCATTCTTATTTTTGCAACTTGTTGTAAAGCACCTTTAACCCTCCAAGACATGAATAAACTGATGATCATCAGCTGCAATATATTCAGCAGCCATTTAAATTACTGTAGTTGACTGTTGTAGTCTGTTGTGGGTTTCTGATTGATCAATTATGGCCATATGAAGGTAGAATTCTTAAATATCTTATCAAAATTTCTTGGGTCCCCCAATTTATGGCAGGTATATTACAGAAAAGCTACTTGTAAGAGTATTCTTAATTTTGTCTAAAAGTGTTTTCTCACTTCTCTGACCTGTTTGCAGAGCTCAGAGGCTCAGTCATAAAAGTTCAGATGTTCAAATTTTTCACCCAACTTAGATTTCTGCAGATAATTTATGAGTTACAAACTTACTGAGATTCCAAGTATTTTAACTAATATTTAAGATTTAGGAAATTTAACTCGTTGGTGTTTTTGGTGTTTTCTTATATTGGTGTGTCGTCAGCCTCTTTACCCTTTTAATCTGTTGTATACATGTGGAGTTCATTTACTATGTTAAGTCTATAGAGAAACTGTTTCTATCCAGATGGCTTCTAAGATATATAACTTTGTATGGCTGCCTAGCTACTAATAGTTAAACAAACATCCTAGATATTTTACTCCTGAGATTATCCAAATAGAAAAATTGGCAATTGAATGCCAGGTATGGTGGCTCACACCTGTAATTCCAGCATATGGGAAGCTGTGGCAGGAGGATCATTGCAAGTTCGAGACCAGCCTGGGCTACAAAGTGAGCTCATGGCCTGCCCGAACTGCATAGAGACCCTGTCTCAAAAAAAGACAAAAAACAAAAAAAAAGAAAAGAAAAGTTGGCATTGAAATTCTTGCATTTCAAGCCTTTCTTAGCATTTTTTACTTTTTTTTTAATTGTAAAGCAATATTTAAAAAATAATGGCTTTGATGAATTTTAACTGAAGCCATATGTTACAATGAATAAAATACTTTCTGAAATGTTTATCAATTATTAGACCTGCAAATTATTAAATATAATACTACATTTCCATTGTTTCCCTTTTTCTCTGCTTTATTTCACATTAGGTGTTGTTGACCAAGGTTGATTTTATTTTATATTTTTAAACTGGAATTTTGTAGTCATTACTCAGACTGGCTTCAAACCCATTGGCTCAGGTAGCCCAGCTGCCACCACTCCTGCCTTTTCCTCTCCCCTTCCTCCCCTCCTTCATCATCATCATCTTTTTCCTCTTTATCTTCTTTAGATGGGGGTCTCATGTGGTTCAGACTGGCCTCAAACCCACAGCAATTGTCCTATCTCAGCTTCCCCAGTGTTGGGATTACAAGTGTGCACCACCACTCCCAGTTTAGTCTAGCCTCTTCCTCAGGATTTGATTTCTATTATTGTGTTGTTACATGGAACAGATTGCAGGGTTTCTCTATAAACTGATTAGTGACATGAAGAAGAATACTGATATAGTAAGATCCTTTTAAGAGATGCTATGGTATGTATTTGTTTGTTTGTTTGTTTGTTTTGTACCAGGGATCGAACTCACAACCTTGTGCTTGCGGGGCAGGTGCATATGCTGCTGAGCTAAATCCCCAGCCCTATTGTATGTTAAAACACAAATTACTATGGACCAGGGATTTAACTCAGCGGTATAAGAGCCTGTGTGGCAAGTTATGAGATTGTGAGTTCGATCCCCAGTACAAAAAAAATATCTTTTCCTTTAGATGTCATCTTATTTTGTAAAATTTAAAAACTACTCAAAAATTACTTTTTTTTTTTAACCATTATTAAGTTTTAGACCTTTGGTGGCCTGTATGCAGAAGAGATGGAAGAGCAAAATTTTAGATACAGTAGAAACTAATGTCCTTCACTATCTCCAGTTGTCATTCATTCAAGCAAATATATGCTTAGTTCTACCACTATCTGGTAAATAAGGAATTGCATATATGTACCACATTTCCTTTTGCCATCTTCATCTGTTGATGGGCACCTGTGTCCTCAGCCTGTCGAGTCAGTGGGAGTGGCCTTCCCAGCACACTGACAAGCAGCAAAGCACACTGAACATTGTTAACCACAAAAGCTCACCTGAGTATGCAGACTTTTGCTGATAGAAGCCTGAGCGACATGATTGAATTCAGTCTCAGCCTGCTTCCAGTGAAAGTCGTGCTTGTTCATAAGGCCCTCCATTCTGGGTCCTCTAGTTACCTTAAACTATCTCAGGCACACTAGTCAACTGCTTAACATAAATTATCAGGGTCCAACATGAATAATGGAGACATTCTTATCAGTAGTGAAATTCCAAGGATTTAGAAGTTACCTGTCAAAAACCCAAGGACAAAGGTTTATTCTAAAACTCAAGAACAAGCTTTTATTCCACAACAGGACCTGTAGATTTCTTAGATTCTTGATAGAACTCTTTACTCAGAAAAACCATAAAAAACCATTGCTTTAGAGCATCTCAGTATGGCAGTGTTTTCCTTGATCATTATTATATATATGTTTGTCGTTTAATGAGCTATACTTTTTTACGTCTGTTAACTTTTTTCTTAATATATTTTTGTTTGTATTTTACAAAATACTGGATTTCATTGTAGCTGTAATTTTATATATACATACAGCATAATTTGATCATTGTCATCCCCTCTTACTCCCCCTTACACTTAAGTCTTTGTGACTCACTTCTGATTGTCTTTTTACTTTTTTCTTTTTAATATATACTTTGTTGCTATTAATTTTACAAAATACTGTGTCAATATAGTATGTTCATACCTGTGTATGATTTGATCGTATCCATCCTCCCATGACCCTCTTTTACACCCTTCTCCCCTGCACCCCTTATTCCCTTCCTTTCCTCTGGTGGTCTCCCTTCTGTTGTGTTACCCTAGTTTCCAGTTTCCATATAGGGACAGTGTGTTCACTTCTGAGTCTGGCTTGTTTCACTTAACATGTTGATCTTATGGCTGAACCATGTTCCATTGCATGTATATATCACATTTTCTTTGGCCATCTTCATCTGTCAATGGGCACCTTGCGACCCAATGCGGCTCCTGAGATTCTTGGTGTTAAGGACTGCAAAAGAATGAGAAAAATAAAGAAAAGACAAAGCTGGGGTCAGGTGGAGCCCTTGTCCTCCTGATGAGAGGAAAGGAACTGCTCAACCACTGTAACACCTTTATATACTGGGAAAGATGTCAATTTCAGCTCTTCTGCCTAGCAACCCATTGCTTGGCAGGCCTGGGCCCCTTGCCTTCTTGGTGCTGGAACAACTTGTTTACATAACTTGTTTTGGTCTCTTTTTCCTGGGCTGGTCTTGCTTTAGCTTCACACATGTCATCAATCTCCAGCTTCAACGCTCCCTACAGCACCTAAATTGGTATTGTATCTTAGCTGTTGTGAGTCATGCTGCAAAAAACATGGCCATGTAAGTGTCCTTGTAGCATGATGATGTTGATTCCTTTGGGTATATACCAGGGAACTGTATATAACAGATCATATGGAGGTTCTATTTTTAAAGGATTTTTCTCCTTTGTTTGTTTGTTTATTTAGACAAGGTCTTGCTGTGTAGTGTAGGTGATCCTCCTGTTTCAGCCTCCCAAGTGCTGGGATCCTGGGCATGTGCCACCACAGCTGGTTGGTACTATTTTAGTTTTTTGAGGAACCTCTTTTACTTAATTTCCATGTTGGCCATACTGACTTACCTTCCCATCAGCAGTATGGAAATACTCCTTTTCCTTATTTTCTTACTGGCATTTGTTTGTTTAGTTTTCATCATGATTGCCATTGGAGTGTGAAGGGGTTTCAGTGTTTTGATTTACATTTTCATAATTGCTAAAGATGATGAATATTTTTTCATATGCTTCCTGGCTTTTTTTTTTTTAATGTTTCATTTGCCCTTTTAATTGACCTGTTTGGGGTATTTTTGCGTGCCTTCAATGTTTTGAGTGTTTTGTGTATTATAGTTTATCCTCTGTTAGAAGAATAGCTGGCAAAGAATTTCTTGTATCTTGTCTCTTCCCTCTGTCTCTGCTGTGCAGAAACTTTAGTATGATGACTCATTTGTTGATTTGTGGTATCAGAGACCAAGTCAGGAAGCTTTTGCCTTTGCCTAAGGCTTTAAGTATTTTCCCTGCATTTTCATATAGCAGTTTCAACATTTTAGGACTTATGCCTAAGTCTTTCATTTGTTTTGAATTGATTTTTGTGCAGAATGAGAGGTTGGAATCTAGTTGCCATCTTCTGTATCTGGATATCCATTTTCCCCAGCATTAATTGCTAAGGAGACTGTCTTTCTCCAACATATGTTTTTGGTTCCTTCCTCAAGAATCAGATGACTAAAGTTGTGCAGGTTTGTTTCTGTGTCCTCTGTTTTATTTCATTGGTCTGTGTGTCTAGCTTGATGCCAGTACCATGCTATTTTTGTTACTGTGGCTATGTGATAATTTGAAATTGAGTGTTGCTCCAGCTTTGCTCATTGCTCCAGCTTTGTTCTTTTTGCTTAGGATTGCTTTGGTTATTCTGGGTCTCTGTGTTTCTATAGGAATTTTAAGATCTCTTTACTGGATCAATGAATAATATCATTGAAATTTTGATGAGAATTGCATTAAATCTGTACATCGCTTTTGGTGATGTGACCATTTTAACAATTCTGCAGTTCCATGGATTTGGAAGTGTTATTGGGTAGTTCCTCTAGAAGTGACTCACCAACCAAAAGTATTCTAGGTCCTTCTTGCCTCAGATAAAGAATCAGATGAGACAAGCTCAGAACTGAAAAGTGAGGAGTGGAGCTGGGGATAAGTTTCAGTGGCATAGTGCCTGCCTGTCAAGCACAAAGTCCTGAGTTTGAGTCCCAGTACCAAAAAAAAGAAGGAAGGAAAAAGTGAAGAGTTGAATGAGAAACCAGCTCTACAGAGTGAACTTGGGCAAAATAAGAGAAGAAGAAGAAAAAAAAAACATGAAAGTACACTGTGCAGGGGCTGGGGATTTAGCTCAGCGGCATAAGCGCCTTCCTTGCAAGCAGGCAGTCGTGAATTCGATCCCTGGTGCCGATAAAAACAAAAAGACCAAAAAAAAAAAAGAAAGTACACTGTGCGTCAGAGCAACACAGCGTGGGCTACCATGGAAGTCATGATAGCAAGAACCCCTTGACATCTGATCTTTGTGTTTTCTGCATTTCATGGGCGCTAGGCAAAAAGTTCTACATTAAGAGGTCCTACTTGTTTCCCTAGCCAGCTTTGCCATAGCCTAGCCCCTTTATCAGTTCTTTCCATCTTGTAATGTCTTCAGTCTCTTTTCCAGTATTTGAAGTTTGCATTGCAGAGGTTTTTGGCCTTCTTAGTTAGATTTTTTAAATGTATTTTTAAAAAAATATTGTGAATGAAATTGTGTTTCCAATTTTTTTTTTCAGCTAGTTCATTATTTGGTATATAGAAAAGATGCTGAATGTTGACTTTGTCTACTGTCCCTGTTGTAACCTCCCCCGCCAAAAAACAAGGCCCCATGATGAAAAACGGGGCAAGACCCCTGAGATGATAAACGGAGCAAGACGGCGACATCTTAAAAGAAGCACTTTTATTTTAGCTGGCCCAGCGACACAGTGCAGATGTAATTTGCAAAGCTGTGCGACTGAGTTAGAATTTTGACTGATTTTCATAGTTCATTTATGATTAGCTCATTGATCATTAAGTACATAGCGATGAGAAACAGAAACAAGGTGGGCCTTTGTTCCCCTTTGCTTGAGGTCAGAGGCATTTCACAGTGGATGGTTAGCCAATTCATAGCCCTTAGTCTGCCAATTCTAGGAACATTTGTCTCTCATAAAGGGAACAATGGTTGACACAGCATCATTTGTCTCTGATAAGGGGAACAAAATTTGACACAGCAAACAGGTTACTAAGGTGGGGGGGAACGATGCATACAAAACAGCATGATGACGTGGTCAGTTAATTTATAACCAATTTTAGTTTATAACAATGTGGTTGGCGCTCCAGGTACATGGTTACTAGGGTGATAAGCATAGAGCATAACATCCCTTCCAACTTTGATGTCATTATTTCCCTCACCCTAGATATTATGTATTAGGGAAAGTGTGTGATACCTTTCTTTCTCTTAGTCTAGCTTATTTCATTTAACATGATCTCCACATTCCTTCCATTTTCCTACAAATAACATGATTTAATTTGTTTTTTTTATGAACAATACTGTATTATACATATTTCTTTACCCTTTCATCTGTTAATAAGTACATAAGGTGATTCCATATGCTACAAACTGTGTTTAAATAAACCATCAGCATGCAAGTATGTCTATAATATGCTGGCTTTATTTCCTTCAGGTATATATCAAGGAGTGGTGTAGCTGGATCAAATTATAGCTCTATTTTTAGCTTTTTGAGACATCTGCCTACTATTCTTAACAATGTATAAGACACAGGTATACTATATTTCTCCCTGCATCTTTTTGGTGGTGGTGGTGTTCTTGTTCTAGAGATTGAACCCAGGACCTCTGCACTGAATTACATCCCCAGCCTTTTTTACTTTTAATTTTGAGAGAGGATTCTCATCAAGTTGCTCATGCTGGACTCTTGCTTTTTTGGGGGGCAGTGTGGTGGGTTGATTACCAGCAATCTAACTCACACTTGTCAGGCAACAGGCTGGACTCAAATTTTCAATTTTAAGCTGGGTGTGGTAGTGCTTGCCTGTAAATCCAGCATTTGGGAGGCTGGAGGATTGTTGTGAGTTTGAAACAAGCCTGGCTTACAAAGTGAGCTCAAGGCCAGCCTGAACTGCATAGTTGAGACCCTGTCTCCCACAAAACACACACAACGCACACACAAAACCTTTGAATTCTTCTCCCTAGTTTACCACAGTGTTGAAATTACAGATGTTCGCTCTTTTTTTTTTTTTTGACAAGATTTTACTATGCAGTTCAGGCCTAGGCTGGCCTTGAACAAGCAGTGATCCTCTGGCATCAGCCTCGCAGGTTCTGGGATTACAGGTATGGACCACCACACCCAGCTTCCAGTTTACTTTTTTTTCTCTCTCTCTCTTTTTTTTTTTTTTTTTTATTTAAGGAGAAAAGAAAAAAAAAAACAGTGAAAGGGTACAAGTTATACAGATTTACAGAAGAAAAAAATGAACAGTAGGAAATCACTAGTTAATGGATTATATATTGCCATCTTAGAAATAATTGTTCAAGTCACAAAATTAAAGCTTGTAGAGTGGACATTCCAACAATGATACTGCAAACAGTTCTGTTCAATGATCCAATAAAACTCTGTGATATCATTTTCTATCCTATACACTTAAATATACATGCAGTTATATAGTTTAGAGACTTTCTTTTCCTCTCTTTTGTACAATGACTATTACACATTTTGGGTTTCATTGCTCCCACGGTTCTTATTGCTTTTTTGGAAGAGAGTAAAACCAAATGAGACATAACAGAACAGAATCGGTCAAGTCAAAAGGGTGGACATAATAGATAATATAAAAACATAATACAAGGTGATCAACAATGGTTACCATAATGCCTCCCGCTATCTCTAATAGAATTGCCTGTATCATTAGTTATAATACAATTGAACAAAACAGTAAAGAACAAAACCAACAAAACCAAAACATTGGAGACATTGTAGGTCTTCAAAAGTAGATAAAAGTCAACGAGAATGGGCGTTATAATGAATCTCATTATCTTCACAGCTGATGCCTAAACTTTCGAACCTGATACTATCCAGCAAAACAGAATAGGGGAACATCAGTCAAAAACAAGATGGTGAGAGTAATACAGGGCTACAAATCGAGATAATAGAAAGTCAAAGTGGGTTACTATATTATATCCTGCTATTTTTTTCCCTTTAATTAAACGGATAAAAATAAAAAAGTAAATAATGGAGTGGAGATTGAGAAAAAAGAGGGCATAACAGCGAAACAGCGCAGATCAAAACATAACCATTTAAGCAGAATAGTGTTTCACCACCAGATAATTCCGACCCAAAAATAGTTACCATATTGACTCTTTCCTTGAAGTCCTTGAGTACAACTTCGTATACTGTAGCATTAAGTATATCAAAACAATGTAAAACCATTTAAGAGAATGACAGCATTACAGAGTATTCAGAATCGACTAACAGAAAATGAACAATGGTTTCTGTATAATCTCCTTGTCTTTAAAAGGTTTTTGCTTATACTATCGTACATAATAAAATCCAATAAGATACAACCTGTTTAGACCATTGGAGACAGAAGAACAAAAGTTAGATGAGACTTCAAAACAAGATGATACTAAATCAGTATTACCTATTAAGATGTCATTTTCTCCAAAATAGCTGTTCCTATCATCCAATCTTCTCTGTCTCATTTCTGTTGAGCTCTTTTTCTGTCAGTAGCTGTCAGTTTGTCTTCTTCATTTTGTTCTCTGCTCCATTCGTTGTGGCCTCCCCGCCACTATTTCTGGGTTCTTTGTATTTTTCTTTTTTTAGAATATCCTGCAATACTCTCTGTAGAGTTGAATTGGTGGTTGCAAATTCCCCCAGTTCCTCTTTATCCTGGAAGCACCTTGTTTTTCCATCAATTTCCAGGGACAGTTGTGCAGGATATCTCAATCTTGGCTGGAGATTATTATCTTTCAAAGCTTGAATTATTTCCCCCCATGCTCTTCGTGATTTGATGGTTTGTGCAGAGAAATCTGCTGTAATTCTGATGGGTGTTCCCTTGTAAGTGGTCTGTTTCTTGTCTCTTACAGCTTTTTATATTCTGTTCTTGTATTGAATTTCTGGAATTTTAATTATTATATGCCTGGGTGTTTCTCTGTTAGGGTTGTAGGTAGCTGGGGTCCTGTATGTCTCATACATCTGAGTATCTTTACCTTTTGCTAAATTAGGAAAATTCTCCTGGATTATTTCTGTGAGTAGCTTTTGTAGTTCACTTGTTTGTGTCCCTACTTCTTCTTTTATGTTCTTAATCCTTAAGTTATGGCTCCTCTTATCATCTTCTTGTCTTTGTATTATTGCTGTTTGTTTCTTTGTTATTTTTAAGAAGTTTTTCATTTCATTCTCCCATGTTTCAAGTCTGCCCTCCAGTTCAGATAGTCTGTCCTTAGTTTCTTTCAAGCTGTTATGCCAGTCTTGGATAGACTTCTTAATTTCTTGATAGTCCCTTTGAACCTGTTTCACGTACTCTATGCTTTCTCTGTTTTCTCCATCAAACAATTCTCCCCTCTTTTTCTGTTCTTCCATTCCACCATCTGTTTTTTCCTGGGTGGTGCTTAGCATTTCTCTAACTATTCTACATACTTCTAGCTTCAGGTCGTTGATAACTTCATTCCTGAATTGGTCTATGAGGCTCTCTATATGGCGCTTAATGTCTGTTGGTGCGGTGTCCGCTATTGCCTGTTTCTCAGAATTGGGGGCCGAGGAGCCTTTCTTATTGCTTTCCTTCCCCATATTCTCTGTTCCTTATATATATGCAAGCTTACATAGGAGGCCCAGCTTCCCTGCCTGTCAGCCACAGCCTGATCAAATTGCGCTGGCTAGGTGTTCCTGCCCACCACTGCACACCAGGGAGTTTCGGACTAGGCAGCCTACGCGGGAGTCAGTCGCCCTTCCGGGCCACCGTCAGGCTCTGGGATCTGGGTTAGGCCAGCCTACCAAGTCCGCCCGCAGCCTCACGCAGGCCAGGCACTTTTCACCAATCCCGTCCAAGAGGGGAATGTGTGGCTGGAATCGCCACCGCGCCCTGCTCTTACAGGACTGCCCGAGCCCAGAAAGTCCTCCACTGGAGTCAAACTGTGGTAGAGTGTCAGTTTCTCTCACTCACCTCGCCACAAGTCAGTGTACGCCTCCTTGTCCCCAAATCGCGGTTTCCAATGGCGCGGAGTCCAGCCTCCACACCGAGTCTTTTCTATTCCTATTTTAGCGCCAGGACTGCATTCCAGGTTGGTTTCTCTCAGCCCAGTTCGTTCCTGAGTCAGCAGAGCATATCTCTACCGGCTCATGTCTCCTTAGTCCACATCATTCCTGACTTCTGAGCCGAGCCTTTCAGAGAGCCTCCGGTAGTTGCTGTTATCTGTCCGCCATGTTCTCCCGGAAGTCTCTCCAGTTTACTTTTAGCATGACACATACTTCATGACCTTTCCATGATTGCCACCACTCCAGTCATTTTCTGGTGGTTACTTGTTAGTTTTCTAATTTAAATACTCTTACTGAGTTTTGACACCTCTAATGATTAAGCTCACAAAACATTTTGATACTTTTCATTTGATTGATAGACTTGTGTGTTGGGATCATGATTGAGGACATATTAAATAATAATGAGTGAAAGTGTGACTGTTACATTAATTTTAATACTGTGTTTTCATATTTTCAGGGAACTACTAACATTCCTGTGGAACCAAAGTAGAATTATATAAGAACATAATGGGTAAGTAATTTTTCTGTTTTAATTAGTAGAAGCTAGCTTTTCTATTAAAGAAAGTTGGTCTTTTGAGTCATTAAATGCAAATAAGAAAACAGCAAAACTGCAACTAGTTGTTAATGTCAACAGCTTGTTTACTGTATATTTCTGAAGGGCAGATCAGTATTGTGCAAGATCTAATTGGTAGTTTTTAGTGCGTAATTGTTCCTTCAGAAATTCATAACTTTCCCAACAAACATAAAATTGCTTTGTCTTAAAAACATATTAGAAACAATTTCAAATTGAGATAATTGATATTTTAAATTTTTTCTTAGATATTAGCAAAAAACTGCTAAGACTTGAATAGTCTTAATTTTGAAATTCTTTGCAACTTTGAGTCTTCCAAATTTTTTTTAATGAAAAATTGCAATAATAATACAGTCATAGCTTCCACTGAGTGGTTAATGTTTTGCTATGTTTGCTTTCTCTGCATGTTGTGTGCTGCCTCTCTATTTAATGTTCATGCAGCAGACTTTGCACCTAAATATTTCCACATGTTTCTTCTCAGTTAGTCCATGTCAGAATTTCCCAGTTGTTTCAGTAGTGATATTTACAGAAGGTTTTTTTTAATCTAGGACCCCGTAACATGTCACTTATTGTATTAACTTGTTTCTTTAGTGTTCTTGTTTGGCTTGTTTTGTTTTGTTTCGTTTTTGAGCACTTTATAGTTCAGCGTAACTCACTGCACAGCCCAGGCTGTGATTCTCCTCCTGCCTCAGCCAGAGTGCGGGGCTACAGGTGTGAGCTACCGTCCACAGCTTCTTTAGTGTTCTTGGAATAGTTCTTTATTTGGCGGGGGTATGGAGCAAGATTCTTTGGTGCCAAAAAGCTATGTCAACTGTTGTGACTGCTGTGACCGTGGCAGTACAGATATCTGGTAGCAGATGCATTCTCTCTTATTTTTTATTTTGGTGGTAGTGCTAGGAATTGAACCCAGGGCCTTGTACATGGCAGACAACCACTCTACCACTGAACTGCATCACCTAGACCCTCTGTGCTGTTTTTGAGTTTTGTTCTTTTGTTGGTTGGTTGGTTGTTTTGAGACAGGGTCTTGCTTTATAACTCAGACTGACCTTAAATTCATTATGATCCTTCTGAGTGCTGGGATTACAGGCATGCACCACCATGCCCACCTTCTATTTGGAATTTTTTAAAAAACTATTTTGTGTGTACTTCAATCATCTAATAATTTAAATTGATAATAAATAGTTCTAATAGTTCTTTATGGATCAGAAATAAAATGATAAGGAAAGCTTTAATTTCTAGACTTGGGGCTTGCCAAAGCAAGATTATTTCAGATGGCGTATAAACATTAAATCACAAACTGCAATTTATTGCTAAAAATGTATTTCACATGATATAATTAAAGTCATACTATTTAAATATTTTTGTCTTAGGCTTCACATTTGAATGTGCTACTTTAGTCACCAAAAAATACTTCCTTGAGAATTTCTGGTTGGTTTTTCATCTAATGTTGTATCATTTGACCCAGAGTTTATATGATAGTGGAAGATAAATAGATATTTTAGAGAATAGTAAGTAAATCAGGGTATTAAAAACTTGAAAATCGTGGTAATTACCTTTCCGAAATGTTTTGGTCTTAAAATCCTCAAATGTTAACCTTGATAAACCTAATTCATGTATTCTTTCTTTCTTCATTACCTCCATTCTTCCCTGGTGCGCTAATACTTACTTTTTCTTTTGACTAAGCTTTGTTAATTTTCCCAGCTTGGCCTCACACATGTGCTCCTTTTGCCTTAGCCTCTTACATAGCTTAGATTACAGGCGTTTGCCACTGCTCCAGGCATTGCTTCTTCTTAACACATATGTAATGCAAAACTCACTTTATTATTTTACTTTAGATGGAGAGGAGAAAACCTATGGTGGCTGTGAAGGCCCCGATGCCATGTACGTCAAATTGATATCTTCTGATGGTCATGAGTTTATTGTAAAAAGAGAACACGCACTAACATCAGGAACTATAAAAGCCATGTTGAGTGGCCCAGGTAAGTACAGCTCTTTGTTTTTCCTTTATATATCTTTTGTTTGTCAAATGTGTTTTTAAGTTGAGTCAAACAACTTCTAAAACTTAGAGTAACTATTCCAGCATTATTGCGTGATAATGTGGATTGGGAAAAAACTGGCTTCTCCTCTTTTCTGTTATTATTGACTCTGTAAAGACTGAATTCATTGTATTATAGATTTGTTTCTCTACATTTATTTCCATTGTCAAGTGTCTTAACTAAGACTGATTTGTGATTTGTTCTAGTTTTATATACTTTATAGAAGTTATTTCCCAGATCTGTATTAACCTTTTTTTCTTGAAATACAGTTTTTAATATGAAAAATGCACATACAGTTAAATTTTAAAGTGTACAATTTAGTGTAAGTTACTACTTTTCCAGTGTTTGCAACCATCACTTCTAATTCCAAGACATTTTCATCACTCCAGAAGGAGCCTCCGTACTCTTTAAGCTTTCATTGTCTTCTCCCTACCAATATTCAGCAGCTAGCAGTCAGCTTTTAATGTATCTGTTCTGGACATTTCATACAAATGGAATCATAAAACGATGACCTTTTGTGTCTGGCTTTTTTTTCACGTGGCATTAATATTTTCAAGATTCATCGATGTGGGTAGCATATGTAGAAGTAGCAATTAAGTCTTTTAATAGCTAATAGTTTACTGAATGACTGTGCCACATTTTGTTTATCTGTTCATTAGTTGATGAATTCTGAGGTTGTTTCCACCTTTAGGCTATGATGAATATTGCTGCTATGAACATTCATATATAGATTATTTGTTTGAAAATCTTCTTTAGTGTCTTTTGCATATATTCTTTGTAGTGGAATTGCTTGATCATTTGTATGTTTAACATCTAGAGGAATCACCAAATTGTTTCTACAGCACAAGAAGCCATTTATGTTTTTACCAATAGATAGCATATTAGAGCTTTTTACATGTCCTGGCCAGTATTTGTTATTGTGTCCTTTTAGCCCCCAGTACTGGGGATTGAACCTAGGTTCTTACAAGACATGTGCCCTACCATTGTCATACTTCCCAGTCCTTTTTGATCTTGTCTTTCCTAGTAGGTGTGAAGGAATATTTCACTGTGGTGTCCGATTTGTTTTTCTATGATAAATATTTGAGCCTTTTGCCTGCATACATTCTACCAATGAGCTCCCTTGTCTTTTTCCTGATGGTATTATCTGGAGCACTAAAGAATTTTAATTTTGAAAAATACTTTCTAATTTTGATAAAGTATGATTTATTTTTTAAATTTTATTTTTCTTTGACTTCTAAACCCATTGCCAAATCTAAACGTGATTTTATGTAGTTAGATCCCCTATATTCTAATTCTGTGGGTTTAACTCTTTTTTCTTTGGTTTTAATTTTTCTTTATGATGTGGAATTGTTCAGCTTTATTCTTTAGCATATGGGTACCATTCCTTCCATTTTGAATGGTCTTGTCACTTTCGTTAAAAATCAATTGACTGTAGATGTGTGTGAGTTTATTTCTGAGCTCTTGGTTCTGCTGATCTATATGTTTATTGTTACACTAGTACCATGCTGCTCTGCTTACTACATCTTTGTTGTAAGCTTGTAAATTGGACTGTGTGAAGCATCTAATTTTGATTTGTTTCAATGTTGTCTTGGTTATTTGGTATCATTATAATTCCTTTTCTGTGTTTTTAGTATGGAAGTATTAAACAGTGAGAAAAGTATAATACACCTCCATATACCCATAACCAACTTTAATAAGTTATTAACATTTTATCCATCATATTTCACTTTACCTACCTTCCCTATATTTTAGTATTTCAAGCAAATTTCTGATTTCATGTCATTTCACTTCTAAACTCTGTGATAGTTCTCATGTACCTTCCCATTTTTACACATACTACCAGGTTTTTTAGAGAAACAATCAGTTATATAATGTCCATATTTTGGATTAATTTAATGTTTCTTCCTGTACACTCAGAATTATTGAGTTGTGATTAGATTCTAGTATTTATTTCTAGTTAAGAGTATATTACAAGTGCTACTTTTGTGTTCCTTCAACTTTGTGGGGGGTTTAATTGCTTTTTGCTTTTTTGGTTTCATTTTATGGTTCTGGGAATAGGGCCCACCACCTTGTGCACTAATAGTATTTCTATTATATCACATCTTTCAGCAATGTCAAGATGGGGCGGGGGGGGGGGGAGTCCAGGATTGTCAGACTGATTCATCCATGAAAAACTCCCTACTCTGACTTTCATGTAATGATTTTAGCATTCATTGTGACTATTGTGATTCACTTCATTTGTGATTATAAAATGGTGATCTCAGGTAATTCTGTAATTTCTTCTGTCTTTATTAGCTAGAATCATCTTATAAAGAAATATTTGATTATTCCAGGCAAAGTGGAGATTTCAATCCCCAGTATTATAGAAATGGGATTTTGTGGGAAAGTGTTATTGCATACTACAGTATGAATGCATTTCCAAAACAAGCTCACTAAAAGCAAGCTGACACTTAATAGGATTTAATTTGCATGTAACACCCAGAATAGGTAAATCCATATAGATGGAAAGCAGATTGTTCGGCAAATCCTGGGGAAAATGGACATGACTGCTTAATGGCTTATGGTTTGATTTTGGCTTAATGAGGCAAGAGGATTGCAAGCGCAAGCCCAGCCTGAAGAATTTAGTGAGATCCAGTCTCAAAAATAAATAGCTCTTCGGCCACCATTTTAAATCCAGCTTCATACATTGCTCCGTGCTGCCAGCATCTCCACTACCCAGACCATGCACCTCCCAGCCGTGCCCATGGCTCTGCCACCAGAGTGTCAATGAGTACAGCAAAATAGAGGAGATCTCAGACCAAGGGGTCTGAGATGAATGTGACCACGAATGCTAAAATATTTATTGGAGGCTTGAGCTGGGATACAAGCCAGAAAGATTTGACTGAATATTTGTTTGGATTTGGGGAAGTTGTAGACTGCACAGTTCAAACAAACCCAGTCACTGGAAGATCAAGAAGCTTGGGATTTGTGCTTTTCAGAGATGCTACGGGCATGGATAAAGTTTTGGAACTGAGCCGGGCGTGGTGGCTCACGCATGTAATCCCAGCACTGAGGCTGAGGTGGGAGAATCGTTGCAAGTTCAAGACCAGCCTGGGCTACAAAGTGAGCTCAAGGCCAGCTTGAACTGCATAGTGAGACCCCTGTCTCAAAAAAATAAATACATAAATAAAATACAGTAAAATAAAGTTTTGGAACTAAGCACAGATTGGATGGCAAATTGATAGACCCCAGAGGGTCGAAGCTTTAAAAGGGAAAGAACTCCTTTGTGTTCTTTCCAAATACTTCTAAAGAACAAATTAAAGAATATTTTGAAGCCTTTGAAGAAATTGAAAATATTGAACTTCCCATGGATACAAAAACAAATGAAAGGAGAAGATTTAGTTGTGTTACATACATAGATGAAGAGCCATTCAAGAAACAAGCAGCAGTTTGGTTCTAGGAAGTGTGAAATCAAAGTTGCACAATCCAGAAATGTGAATTGGCAGCAACATCAGCACTGAAAAGGAGGAAGAGGCTCTGCAGCTGGTGGATTGGTGGTCCTGGGGTTTCCAGCCAAGGTTAAAACCAAAACTGGAACCAAGGAGTTAATAACTAATAAGATCAAGGGTATGACAATAACAGTAGTGGTTGTGTCTGGTGGATATAATCATACTGGGTGGAACTTCGGAAACTATGGGCATGAACAGGGACATAAAGTATAATCGTCCACCAAGCTCTTATGGCATGGGGCTAACAGTCACCAAAATAATTGCCAGCCATGCTAAAGAGGAAGACATTGGAGAAAACAGAAATACTAAACAAACCTGGCAGGACAGCATTGAAGATTGGTCTTCTGTTGCTCTGATGATTATTTATAAACAACTTTCTAGTATACAAGGCAATTGTGTCCTACTGTTTTTAGCTCTGTCAGTTAGCTTTGTTTTTACTTTGTCCTTTGCTGTGTGTTAGGATTCAGTGTGTATTTGTGTTTATACAGATTTTATCTGAATGACTTCATTCAGATAAATAGTTCTTTATGTGGTGATGGATGGATAGATGGACAACGGATGAATGGACAACAGATAGGACTAGGGAAGTAGCTCAGTAGTAGAGTACCCTAGGACTCAGTTCCTAATACTACAAAAACTACTAAAAAAATAGTTTTTTATTGGCTGGATGGCTCAGTTATACAACACTAAGCAAACTAAATGCCACCAAGTTGTATACTTTAAAGTAGATGATTGTGTTTAATGGTGTTCATTTCAACAAAGAAAAACTGTTGATACCTAATAAATCCTAGTTTGCCTGTTGATAATATTTCATATATACATGCAAGAAAAGGAAATTTAGTATTGTTGTGAATTGTCTTGCTGAATACTGCCTTTTTCCTTTTATACTCCCACCCTCCCATAGAAAATAGAAAACTTAATACCACATTCTCAGAAAAATGTACTTTTAATATGAAATGCCTTTTGTATTCATTATGCAGTGTCAGTACTAGACTGTTAAACATTTTGTCCATGTGAGTAAATGCTAAACAATGTTACATATGTGGCTAAAAATATATTGATGGATGCCTGAAAACTATGAGCTGCTATTAAACAGAAAATTCTTAGGAGAATATGTCATTAACATGAGGCTTCTTTTTTCTTTTTGTTTTTTTTATTCTTTTTCATTTATAGTTTTGGATATTGAATCTAGAGTCACTACCACTGAACTGTATCCCCTAGCCCCCTTCACTCCCTTTTTAGACAGTGTCACTGTGTAGTTCGGGTTGGTCTTGGACTTACTGTATAGTCCAGGTTGCCCTCAAACTCCCAGGAGTCCTCCTGTCTCAGCCTCCCTAGTGCTGGGATTATAGGTGTGCCCCACTACACCTGGCATCCCCAGCCCTTTTTATTTTTTATTTTTAGACAAGTTGATCATGCTCATAAGCATATTTTTTTTAACTAAAGAAAGAAATAGTGGATTTCCTTGCTAGAAAGGGGTTTTTTTTGTTTTGTTTTTTTCTTTTCTTTTTAATAGTATATCTTGGGTTAGGTGTAAAGCTTAGTAGTAGAGCATGCATTTACCATACACAAGGCCCTGGATTCAAGTCCCAGTGCCAAAAAAGTATTTGTTATTTAGTACTTTATATACTTACTGCCAAAGGACCAATAGAAAATCCGTTACTTGCTGTGATGTTATTTTTATGTAGTAATTCAGTACAGCATGGGATTCCTGGTAATCTGTAAAGACTTGATTCTCCGAGCTGAATATTAAAAAAATTGGTTAGCTTTTTTTTTCATCCTTCCTATGTTTTAATAATCAGACCATCAAGATCTTTAGGAAAAGCTATTTAAGTCTCTCACCTATGGGGAGAATATTAGAATTTAAAAGTCAGTCTTAATTCTTTTTTAATAAAGATTTATGTTGTTTATACTGAAAAATTCAGGTAATCTGTGAGTTGCTGTGTAGTTACTCTTTTAACATTTGTTTATTTGCTAGAGCTGCCATAACCATAACAACATACCGTAGACCAAATGGCTTAAACAAAAGATTGCATTTTCTCACAATGGTGTAGTGTAAAGATTGAGGTTCAAAGCATTGACAGGGTTGATTCTTCTGAGGCCTCTTCCTTGCTGGTGTAGATAGTCCTCTCCCTGGGTCTCCACTTGGTCTTACCTCTGTACCTGATCCGCCCTGGTGAGATCAGTCATATCAGATTGCTACCCAGAGTCCTCATTTTAACTTGATTAAATCTTTAAATACAGTCACACTCTGAGGTCCTAGATACCTCCACCATAGGAATTGGGGTGGGGGCCTACTATTCAGCCCATAACATACAACAATCGTTTTGTTTTACAGGTCAGTTTGCTGAAAACGAAACCAATGAGGTCAATTTTAGAGAGATCCCGTCACATGTGCTTTCGAAAGTCTGCATGTATTTTACCTACAAGGTTCGCTACACTAACAGCTCCACTGAGATTCCCGAATTTCCCATCGCACCTGAGATAGCACTGGAACTGCTGATGGCTGCGAACTTCCTAGATTGTTAAATAAAATAAATTATAATAAACTGTTAATTTTTCAGTATTTAATACTTGTAGTTCAGTTAGTAATTTTTTCATATATAGCATGTTGCCTGTATGCAATTGAACTATAAAGTTAATTGCAAAGCAGATTATCTTGTTTTTTGCATAGCAGAGTTGACATTTGTTTGCCATATCAGCAAATTAAGGACGTTTTCACAAACAGAAATAAACAGATATGCCAATTCGTAGGTGGTTTTGCCTTATCTTTTGGATGTAACTTTAAAAATTAGAACAATGATATAGCAAATGCTGAAATATAGGCATAAATGAACATGTTCTACAGGTAAAAAAAATGGGGCTAAGTATTTTTATGGTTTTTGTTTTTAAAAAAATTATGATCCTATAGTTGCTGATAAGTGTTACTAGTTATGCAAATAATTACATGATAAACATTTATAACTTAGTCAAAACATTTTTTATAACTCAAAGAATAAGAGTTTTTCTTAAATGTGTTTTTTTATAAACTGCAATATTGTTTAAGTGTATTGTGTTTTGTTTATTGCTACAATTTAAGAAGTTAATTTAAAAGAAATTTTGGAAGGTTATAAGTACAACTTTTAGGGCTATAACTGTTTGAACTGTGGCCAGATGGTCAACAAGGAAACTACATGACTTAGGAGTTCTGTGTATTGTGCGTTTTGGGCAGTCCAAAGTGCTGTGTTCTCATTTTACGATAAACTCCCTTCCTCATTCTTCCTACATAGTCCTTTTTGAGTATACTTCTACTTGTTTAAGTGTATATTAAAACAATCACTATGAGCTTTATCTAAATCTTAAAACCAGACAATTCTAGTCTTCCTCCACCTAAGTGAAATGTTATAAAATAGAACAATGTGGAGAGATGCAATGAAAATTTTATAATGTACTTAAATATAGTATGATTATATCTTCTAATTAAAATAAGTTCCAATAAATATAGTGCCATCATCAGTGGGTGTTCTGAAATTAAACTCTTATGAGTCATGCTGTATGTTATGGCATGCCTCTGTAATCCCACACTCACGAGGCTGAAGAGGATCATGGTGAGTTCAAGGCCAGCCTGGGCTACAGAGCAAGACCTTGTCTTTAAAAAAACAAACCATGACACGACATCTTTATTTAGCATGGGAAAAGATGCACTGGTGTTGCACTTAGTATTCTTTTAGAACACAGCTGTCATAGCAACTGTAAATCTTCAGCGTATTTCCTTGCAAAATGAGCTTAAGCTGGATTGGTATCACACACACCTGTAACCTCAGCTATTTGGGAGGATCACAAGGTTGCAGCCAATGTGGACAACTTTCTATGACTGTCTCAAAACAGAAAAATACACAAAAAGACAGCGAATGAAGCTCTGTAGTAGAGCACACCTGGGTTTTATCTCCAGTACCTTTAAACTCAACAAAAACTAGGTTAATGTAGATCATTTTGTCAAAATCTCCTGTTACATCATGAAATAAGTTTGTGCTTAATCCTCCTGCGTATCAGCTGTTTTAGCTTCACTATTAAATTTTGACACAGACTTTATTGTACTTTTGAGCTTGTGTAATGTCATTTTTGCTTCAGAATACTTTCAGAGTTTCTATATCAGTCTCAAGAATGAATTTGAATTGGTAAGTATGCTTTCTTTAGGCTTTCGACACAGTTGTCTTCTATAATTTGATTTAAAACTTTTTAAAATACAGGTTTATTTAGTTTCTTACAGCCACCATTCAGATGAGATCAGTGTGTTTAGGGTGGTATGGCCGTAGGCCAGCCACCATTTAAATCAACCAATATGTTCTTTTTTGAAGTTTTTTAAAACAAGAGCCCAGGATAAAACTTCAGTAATCCAAGACAAACTGATTTGCGGTGAGATATTAGGTCTAGACTTTAGTTCTGGTTAAGTAAAACTAATCCCAGCACTCAAGAGGCTAAAGCTATGAATTGGAGGCCAATCCAGGCTAGGTAGTGAGTTCAAGGCCAGTCTGAACTACATAGGGAGAGCCCGACTCAAAAAAACCAAAAAGATGCTTAGATTGTAAATGAGTTACATCTATGTTAAAATTTGAACTGCTATATAAAATGTTAAAATGGTGGGAGGTAGGGAGTTAGTATGTGCTTACAACCTACATACTTTAAAAGAAAAAAAAATTTTTTCCCCTCATTAACAGCATCCGTCACTTTGCAGGGTATTTGTTGCTCAGATGTTTTTGGAACTGCCCTTTAGAGGTTATCATGGGTTTGGAGCGTTGGAGAGTGAACCCAAATCTCTCCCATGTAGGGACTCTGTCACTGAGCTAAAGCCTTAGCCAAAGCTAATCTTTTGAATGGCCTCACTGGTGGGAGATGGTTTTAAGTATTTTATAACAATGAGAGTTTTCTTCATTCTATACAGAATACAGGTGAGGGATTAGGCAGAGTCAGAAAAGGAGGGACAGAACTAAAGGAACTAGTGTAGTCAAATGCAAGACTGAGTAGCATGTAATGTTACAGGGCCAAATTTAAAATTGCAAGATTAGCCTTGAAAATAAAATTATAGTAACTAAAGTGTTTTTAACAAATATTTTAACAAAAATGTACACCTTCCTGGCATATCTGAAAACCTTACTCAATTTTCTTTGTTTAAGCCATCACCAAGTTTGGCTTTGATAAAGGATAACTACATCAAGCCCCAGGCATAGTGCATGTGTATAATCCCAGCAACTCTGAAAGTTGAGCCAGGAGGCTCACAAATTTAAGGCCAGTCTGGGCAGTTTAGCAAAACCCTGTCTAAAGGGGAGAGTGGTATCATAGTAGCTCCTGGGTTCAATCCCCAGTACCACAAAATAAGTTTTAAAAGATGACAGGTGTAGTTCAGTGTGAAATGTTGCTTAGCAGTGTAAGACCCAGAATTCAATCCCCAGTACTGAACAAAAAGAAACAAAGTTGCAACACAAGTGAATTTTGTAACACTGGGGTGTTATAATGGAAAATAAGGGCCAAGGGAGTAGGCTCAGTGGCATAAGGGCCTGCCTGGCAAGCGCAAGATTGTGGTTTTGAAACCAATACCAAAAAAACCGATCTGTTACATTACTTGAAGTGCATAGGGTTCAAGCAGTATTCTTGTTCTGGCCTGCTTGAGAGATTGAGGCAGTAAGATTGTAAATTTGAGTCCAACTTGGCCAACTTACTTTGTCTCTAAAATTTAAGAGGAATGTAGCTCAGTATAGAATGCTTTGCTAGCTTGGGGTTAGTCTCCAGTACCACACTGACACAAAATAGTTGGATGTGATGTCCACACCTGTAATCCCCACACTCAGGAGGCTGAGGCAGGTGTGCCATGACTATAAGGCCAGGCTGAGCTACCTGTTAGCTCAAGACCAGCTTGAAGTGTAAAGCAAGACCCCATCTTTAAAAAAAATTTTTTTTTAAATACTACCTTAAATGGTGAAAGATTCCTTACAGTGAAAAATTTCCGAAGAAAGCAGGTCCATGTGAAGTTACAGGGTCTAATGTGTTGGAACAGCAAGTCTAGAATTATAGTCAAAAACTCATGAAACGATTCAAAATTACATGATTTGATTTTAAATGTTTTTTTTTTTTTCATTTTCCTAGTGGCAGTTTTTGTCCAGTGTACATCCTCTAAGAACCGTAAGACAAAAGGAATGGCAATCAGGTGTTTCAGGTTTTTTGTTTTATTTATTTCAAATTTTTGAAGTGGTAGGTAATTTTCCCTAACCTTTGGCACAATGCTAAACACATACCGTAAATGTTTATTAAACTAAATCTAGCTCATTGGTGTAAAGTTGTCTTAATTATATTCTGCTGGGTCCATAAGTTTTACATCTAAACTATCCATATATAAAAGCTGAAATAAAAGATTGATCTCCCGGTACCCTAACGGGAGTTGTGTCTGCCCATCCTCCAGTCCCAGTTGCAGGAAAGAATGG
Source organism: Cavia porcellus (assembly GCF_034190915.1). Classification (NCBI taxonomy): domain Eukaryota; kingdom Metazoa; phylum Chordata; class Mammalia; order Rodentia; family Caviidae; genus Cavia; species Cavia porcellus. The sequence continues at coordinate 49,703,283 of NW_026947493.1, read as the reverse complement.
TCAGGAGGCCAAAACCTGTGCTCTGCATTGTTGGTTACCAATCTGGGTTTTAAAGTGTTCTTCCATGAAAAACGGTAATGGTCACTGACCAGACGTTGCTTCAGAGAAAATACATAGCTGATCCAAATAATACATGAAAACATATTCAAATATTTAGTCATCAGGAAAATGCTAGTAAGAGCTACAGTGAGTTACCAGTGGACTAGTTTCAATAACAAATGTCCAGGATATGTACAGATTGGAGCCTTCCTATATTGCTAGTAGGAATGTGAAATGGTACAAATCTGTGAAAGTTTGGCAGTTCTTCAGAAAATTAAGTAGAGCTGTCCCCACCTCTATAAAGAAAAAATAGTTTCATGTGGTCAGCAAATCTGTTCCTAGGTATAACCCCAAAAGTTCCTATTGTTTGGGGGTTTTTGTTTTGGTTTGGCTTTTGGATTTTTTTGAGGCAGGGTCTCACTCTAGTCCAGGCTGGCCTTGAATTCACTGAGTAGGCTAGGCCCCTAAACTCCCAGCAATCCTCCTGTCTCAGCCTCTGAATTTCTAGGATTACAGGTGTGTGCCACCATGCCCGACCCTATTGTTTTTTAAACATCCAAGTACCTAATAAAATCAAATTGTGATAGCACATCTGTATAACCAGGTACTTAGGAGACTTGAGGCAAGAGGATTACAAATTTTTAAAGCCAGCCTCATTTAGCAAGACCATCTCAAAAATTTTTTTAAAAAAGTAAAGCTGAGATAATCACTCAGTGTGAGGACCTGGGTTGGTTCCTAGTACTGAAACAAACAACAAAAAAAATTTTTGAGAAAAATGCTAGGGAAAGTAAGAAATTACAAAATCTGGACATCATGGCATATGCCTGTTCTGGGAAGTTGAAGTTAAGCAGTAGAATGAAATTTGAGCCCTTCCTGGGCAGCTCAGTGATCCAGTGAGATCCTGTCTCAAAAAAAAAGCAGGCTCTGTGTGGAATGTGGTCGGGGATATAGTTCAATTAAGGTTGAGGTCCTGGGTTCAATCCCTAGTGCCTCAAGAATAAACAACTATAAAATACAAATTAGTAAAGTAGAACATTTCAAAGAGGTGATTCCAAATATTGTGGAATAAATCAAAAGAAAATTAAAAGCAAAACGGCACATTTACCCAAAAAAAAAAATCTATAGCACTTGTGAAAAAAATTTGTACCCAAAAATAGAGAAAAATCTTTATGGACTTTTATACCATACCAAGAATTTAAAAATAGTAATAAAGTAGGTGATTTCCTAGAAAAATAACTTACTGGGAATAGTTGAATTAGCTGTCGAATAAAGTAGTTGCCGAAAGATTCCTTCCAAAGAGACATAAGACTGGATTATTTTGTAATTGAGTTTTGTTTTGATTTTGAGACACTATAATTCAGGCCGGCCTTGAACTTATGGCAATCCTGCTTCAGCCTTCCTAGTGCTAGGATTACAGGTATGCACCATCACACCCAACATGAATGGTTTTTTAAAATCAAAGGAACATTCCCATATTGAGCTATTGTAGCATATGGTAAAAGATAGCAAAGTCTGTTACAAAGCTAGTGTAATTCTGATATCAGAAAACACCATTACCTAAAAACAGATTTTATAGGCTTACCCCACAGGCATATAGAAGCAAAAACCCTGACTCCTCTTGCAAATCAAGTCCAGCCTCAAGGAATACCACAACATAACTGCTGTGTCTTTTAAGAAAGCAAGGATGGTTTACAAAAATCTATTGAGTTTTCCCATAAAAAATGGAATCATCTCAATAGACATCTAAAATACATTTGATAAAATAGCTTTATACTCAAGCAGGCAGTCGTGAGTTCAATCCCCGGTACCGATAAAAAGGAAAAAGACAAAAAAAAAAAAAAATAGCTTTATACTTTAGTACATGAACGAAATAGAAATGTATGAAAGTACTTAATTTGGCTGGGTGTGGTGGCGTGTGCCTGTAATCCCAGCATTTGGGAGGCTGAGGAAGGATTAGCACAAATTTGAGGCCAGCCTCAGCTATATAGTTCTAGTTCATCCTGAACTGCATAGCGAGACCCTGTCTCCAAAAAAAAACTTGATTTTAACTCAACCCAGTAAATTTGTTTTATCAAAAATTACCATACACATTCTCATTTAAAAATGAGAACCAACCTAAAAGTACTTAGAGTTAATTTAGCGTTTCTTAGAAATTTCAGGTCAGGAATATAACTCAGAGGCATAGCGCCTGCCTAGCAAGTTTGATTCCATGAGTTTGATCCCTGGTACCAAAAAGAAAAGAAAAAAAAAGATATTTAGATGTTACAATTTCTTACATTAGGTATAAAATTAGTAGGGCAAAGATAAAATATCTGCAGGCAATGTGTGTTGGTCACAAAATTCCACAGGTGTGAACTGAAAACAATCTGAAGTGTAGAAGAAAAAATAGACATCTGTGGAGTATTTTTGTTTTGAGCTGCAGAATAGAAATCCCCATCCCATCCTGGCTTTGGGAAATACCCCATTATCCTAACCTAGGACTCAAATATCCTACTTCAAAAGTCCAGAAAGAGACTTTTCCTATTTCCTGACCACCTGGGCTGTACGAATATGACTATGAAGCCCTATGTAGCCTCCCACTAAGTTTCTGTTGCTTTCCACCCAGCCAGTGCCAGTTCAGTTGTCTTCAGCAGAACCGAGACTCTTTTTTTTTTTTTTTTTTTTTTTTTTAAAGCCTACAGCACCCGGTATTCCCAGGCGGTCTCCCATCCAAGTACTAACCAGGCCCGACCCTGCTTAGCTTCCGAGATCAGACGAGATCGGGCGCGTTCAGGGTGGTATGGCCGTAGACTAGAACCGAGACTCTTAAAGGAATTAATAGGAATCATTTTCTCACTCTCCACCCACCATGACTCTGCTCCATAGCTAAGTCTGATCCCAGCTTGGGGTGAAGCAGTTGGAGGAACTGCCCTCCCTGGAGTTACTTTGCACAGAGAGCTAAGTTTTACTTCCCCATGCCAGTGGTTCAGAGTAGAAATGTAAGTGGCACATGGAGATTCCCTGGATCCAGTACCAAAGCTAATTGTACTTCTAGTTTCTGGAACAAAACACCAGACATGCCTCAGTGGAGGAGAGATTTAATGTGGCTCATGGTTTCACAGAATCAGTTCATGGCTGGCTAACTCCAAACCAAGAACCTCATGGCAGATGGTGTGGTGGAGCAAATGTTTAGTTCACAGTGGCTGAGAAGCAGAGCTGGAGAACAGTACTGGGGCAGAACCAATTAGGGACCGCAGTTCTACTCGAGGCCACTTTTCTGTGACCCACCCAGGAGTACTCAGCATTTCATTATCCAGTGAATCTGACATGTCAGGATTAATGGTCACACGAATGGAGGTATACAGCAACCCCATGAAGCCAGGATCACTAGGAAATTAAATCCATCAGGGATGAAAGTTGCAGGTATCTTTCTGTGTAAAGAACTCCAGCCAGGAGGCTTAGAGGATGTAGAGAAATCATAAAATCCTGTTTCAACCTTATAGCCTATTAAAACTAAAATTACAGCCTCTCCTTTTATATCTTTCCCTGCTGTGTCCTATGCATATTTACTGTGTGAACAACCCACCTTTTGTTTACTATCTCTTTTTCCCCTACTATGTTATTTAGGCATTTTGGAGACTGAATTTTTTTAGCCCTTTAGGGACGCACAAATGAACTAGAGAAGTAAACATCATGTAGAGATCCCGAGTCATTCTATAATTCAGTGACTGAAAACACTGAATTGCTCCTTTTTTGGGAAGATGTAGTGCCTTTTTTTTAAGCAGCAAGAATCATTGCATTATGTTAGGCAGTAGCCATTTTTTCTTGAAGTATAAATCTATAAAGGGTGAGCAGTACTAATCCTAATTCTAACCCTAACTGTACTTAATATCAAATGGATGTTCATTGGTATTGAGCAGCTGAATATTCTTCCTAGTTTTGGGTATTCTTGCATCATGTGACTCTTGGTAGGACAGGGATTCTTAACCTATTTTATGTTTGAATTTATTTTAGCAGTACTGGCTTTGCACTGAACTTCCCCAATTTTTTCCTTTAATTTATTTTTTATTTTTGGATTGGGTCTTGCTAAAATCATTAAATTGCACAGGCTGGGCTGAAACTTTTTTCAACTTTTATTTTTTTATTAGTACCTGTTTGTAGTACATGATGATTACATTCCACATGGAGAGTTGGTACACATGTATAACACACTTCAGTTCTTTTTTTAAATCCCCTTCTCTCCTCCCTCCCCCTTGCTTTCATTGCTTGATCCCCTACTCATTTGCAAAAGGTCTGTCTCCATGCTTCCTATTATCTATCTTTTATTTTTCTCTTTATTTATATTTTGATTTTCACATATAAAAGAAACCATTTTATATTTAAATCTGTGTCTGACTTAATATTATAGTCTCAAGGTGTATCTATTTTCCTACAAACGACTCAAGTCCTCTTTTTTATGACAGAGTTGTACTACAGTATATATAAATTTCACATCTTTGTTCATCTATTGATGGACATATGGGCCTCTTCCAATATTCAGCTATTATGAGTTGTGCTGTTGTAAACATGGGTATGCGTGGGTATGTAACATGATGCTCTTAAGTCTTTGGGGAGTATACAAAGAAGGGGAACAGCTGTGTCACATGGTGTTTCTAGTTTTAGCATTTTGAGGAATCTCCATATTGACTTCTGCAGTGAACTATACTAGGTTACATCCCTACCAACGATGTAGAAGGGTTCTTTCCCCTGCAGCCTCAGCAACATTTGTGGTTATCTGATTTCTTGATGATGGCCATTCTTTCTGGAGTGACATGGAATCTCAAGTTGTTTTAATTTGCATTTCTCTAGTGACTAGGGAGGTACATTTTTCATGTATTTATTGGCTATTTGTACTTTTTCTGGGAAGTACCTGTTCATTTCCATTGCTTGTATTTTGAGTGGGTCTTTCATTTTAGGGGGAACCTAATTTTTTCAGTTCTTTATATATTCTAGATATTAGGTGTTTATTCAAGGAATGGCTGACAAAATTTTTTCCTCATTCTGTGTGTTGTCTGTTCATTCTGTTGATTGTTTCCTTTGCTATGTAGAATGATTTGATGTAATCCCATTTTCTGATTCTTATTTTTCATTCCATTGGGTTCTGTTTAGAAAGTCTTTGTCTATGCCTATGTCTTCGAGAGTTTTACCAGTGGATTATCTTCCAGCGGATTAAGTGTTTCTGTTTTAACATTTATTTGCTCTATTTTTAAGTTTAGTACGTGATGAGATGTGTATGTCTATACTCAATCTTTTTAATGAGTATATCCAATCTTTCCAGCACTTTTTATTAAAGAGACTAAGTTATCCAGTGTAAGTTTTTGGCCTCTTTGTCAAAAATCAGACAGCTGAATGTGTCTGGAGCTGTTTCTGCTTCTTCTGTTCTGTTCCATTAATCCTCTTAGCAGTTTTTGTGCCAATACCAGTTTTCCTAACATTTAAAATATGTTCATTAGTACATGTTTGCAGTGCATAACAGTTGCATTAATCATGGGAAGTTAGTATATGTACATAATACATCTTATTTCTTTTTCATACCTTTCTCCTCCCCCACCTTCGCATTCCTTCTCCTAGCATTTTCTGTCCTCTCTTGGTTGAATTTGTAGATACAAAACCTGCAGGTATGAAATGTTAGCTGCAGGCTCAAAAGTGGAATTGAGTATACTGTATTTTATGATAATTCCACTTATAACCTACTGTAAAGCCACCATAATATTGTTTTCTATACAATATTTTGCACATATAAAGGTATTGATAACTATATGTTGATTTTCTGTCCTTGTACTTTGCCAAATTATTTTATTCTGCTTCATTATTGACTTACCTTAAGTTATCAGGAATGACATATATACAAGCTACAAACTTTATACAAGCTACAAATAAAGACATTTAGGTTTTCCCACATGACTATTATGCAAAATTAAAACAATTAGAATTTTTTATTCAAATATAATATTAAATAGTAATGAACAGTTTTACCTGTTCTCATCTTAGTAGAATTCCTGTTAGCATTTCCCCATTCACATGGATTTTGACCATATGACCGGGGTGTATATGTTATCTTTGGGGTATTTCCTGATGCCAACAACCACTTGTTCTCTGGACGCCAACCAGGTGTTAAAAATTCAGTACTAATGTTAACTACTGTGAGTTAGTGTAGACCCTACAAGTTAAAGTCTGAGTCCCACAAGACTGTCCTCACTTCAAATGCCAGCTGCATGTCCCTGACTTCCCTTCTTCCTCCATTTATTTATTTATTTGTTTGTGTATTTCTTTATTGTACTCTGAATTGAAACCAGACTCTTCATTGAGCTACAACCCCAGCCTTTTCATTTGTGACAGGGACTCACTTAATACATTCATGACAGGCCCATAATTCATGTATGTCTCTCTGCCAGGGAGCTCTGATTTGAATTCAGTTGTTCTGCCAGATTGAACCACCAGTGGTACATGTATAATTGTTCCATTGGGCATCTTGTACCACTTCTTGGAGCATCTTTGCAAATATCTAATGCAAAGGAAGGTGTTAATTTAACAGACCAGATACCAGCTCCTCGAAGAAAACATTAAAGTGGTATAAAAAATTGTAATATAGCTAATTTGTGATGCAGCATTTATAAATGCATATTATATGTGCCAGCAATGGAGTTGTTCTAACGTTTCCATGTTGAAGGACTAGGGATTTAGCTCAGTGGCATAAGCGCCTGGCAAACATGAGGTTCTGGGTTCGATCTCCGGTACCAAGAAAAAAAAAAGATTTCTATGTTGAAATGTAGAAAATTAATTACAGTAAGATTACAGTAAGTGCCCAAATTATGAACATTTTCATTATGAACTTTCGCAGTTATAAATGGGCCTCAGATTATGAACATTTCATAGATGAAAACAAATCACCTAAGTGGTTAATATGTCTAATGGACACTGTCTCAGTGGTATTGCTGTGTGCTTGCTGTACAGTGTAGTAGGGTACAGCAGTGCAGTGCTCAGGCAGAGCCCAGGATGTCTGGAAGCAAGAGGAAAAGCAGCGATGATATGGAGGAGATGCTAGAAAACACAAAGCAATAACCATGGAAACAAAAGTGAAAATAATTGAGATTGGACCAAGGTGAAAAGATGGTAGGCGTCACTCATTCTTATAACGTGAATCTTTCAACCATTGGCACAGTTCTAAAGAACAAGGGCAAGATCACGGAACATGCAAAGTCAACAATAATATCCAAAATGCGTGGTAAAGTGACAGAAGAGATGGAGAAATTTCTCAGCATGTATGTGCAGGATCAGCATCAGTGTTGAGTCCCACTCAGCTTAATGCTTATTCAAGGAAAAAAGTTGAAAGCCTGTTTGGAGACTTGAAGGAAAAAACAGAATGAATAGTTTGCTTTTTTTTTTTTTTTTTTTTTTTTTGAGACAGTGTCTTGCTGTGCAGTTCAAGCAGGCCTTGAACTCACTATGTAGCCCAGTCTGGTCTCAAACTCACAGTAATCCTCCTGTATCAGCCTCCTGAGTGCTGGAATTACAGGCATGTGGCACCACTCCCAGCTTGCGTGCATTTTATACTGTCAGCAATGGATGGTTTTATAAATTCAAAGCTAGAGCCAACCTTTGCAATTTAAAAGTGAGTGATTAGGGGGCTCAGGATTTAGCTCAGCAGCATAAGCACCTGCCTTGCAAGCAGGCGGTCGTGAGTTTGATCCCTGGTACCGATAAAAAGGAAAAAGAAAAAAAAATGTAAAAAAAAAAAAAAAAAGTGAGTGATGAAGCTGTATGTGCAGATAACAGGGCTGCCCAAGAATTTCTAGCAACACTTAGAGAAATTATTGATGAAGGTGCTTATTATGTCAGTGAGACAAGACTGTACTGGAAGAGGGTGCCAGAACACGGTTATATCAGTAGAGAGGAAAAGAGGATGCCAGGCTTCAAAAAAAGGAAAGGACAGACTTACCCTGTTTGGCTGCACCAGGCTTCAAAACAGGAAAGGACAGACTTACCCTGTTTGGCCGCAGTGCATTTGACAATATGAAACGAAAGCCTCTCTTAATTTACCTACCTTTCAGAGAACCTAAGAGCCCTCAAAAACATAGCCAAGGGTTCACTACCCATTGTATGGAAGAGAGTGCCAAAGCCTGGGTTAACAAGCCATTTTCTAGGACTGGTTTCCATCACTTTATCTCAGAGATAGAGAAATACTGTTTGGAGAAAGATGTCACATTCAGCATTCTTTTGCTGGTTGACAGTGCACCAGGTCACCCTCTATTCATGAATGACTTTCATCCCAACATCAAAGACCCAGTTTGTCAGACTTATGAATTCAACTTATGAACGTTCTCCAGGAATGGAACTTGTTCATAAATCAGAGATTATCATATTGGTAAATTTTTAAAATTATAAATTCATTTCTTATAATTTAATGAAATTATTTATTATTATAATAATTTTTAAAGTGGTATTGATAACATTAATTGATATTTATATTTGTACTATAAGTATTCATATTATGGCAACTAATTAGATATGGTCCAACTGTAGATGTTTTATTAATTTTATTAGTAAAAAAGACCAATAAAAGTGATTAGATCTGTTTGTATCATCATTGGTAAAGCTGCCCAGTGAGACAGTCGTGCATGTTGCACTGGTGATTTAAGCCAGCAGTAACTTATTAAGTTGCTCAGGCTAGGCAAAAATTTACAATTTTCCTGCCTCAGCCTTCCAGATTGCAGCATGCCTGACTTTCATTTTCTTTTGTCCCCAACCAACTTACTAGAAAACCAGGAATTTCTGGGACCACCATTCTGAAGCCTTGACAATTTGCTAGAATTGCTCACAGAGCCCAGAAATGCTTTACTTTTGTATGCTGGTTTATTTTGTTTTATTTTTATTAATTTTGTTTGTTTGTTTGTCTGTTTTGAGAAAGGGTCTCTCTGTGTCAGCCCAGGCTGGCCTTGTAGCAATCTCCCTGCCTCAGCCTCCTGAGTGCTGGGTGTACAGGTGTATGCCACCACATCTGGCCTTACTGGTTTATTTTAAAGGACAAAATAAAGAAATACAAAGGGCAAAGTCTGGAAGCATTGATTCTGTCCTGCGAAGCTGGGGTGCACTTGCCTCACAGCATGTGGATGCATTCATGAGCTCAGAAGCTTTCTAATCCCTACCATTTTAGGGCTGTGGTGGGTGTCATTCAGGCATGATCAATTATTCATGCCATCTCCAGCTTCTCGCCTTTCCTCTGAGGTTGGCAAAGAGGACTTAAAGTGCCAAGATTCAACTCAAGATGCTGTGTATCTAGTATCTAGTGACTTGAAACTATCTAGGGTATCTGCTTATCTGTCTGCCGAAAGTCACATCATTAGAACAAAAGATACTATTCCTGTATCCCAAGAAAGCTCGTCAGCAGCCAAGGACAAGGAACAAATATGTACACTTATCGTCTCTGAATTATGATGATTTGGTTTACAAATTTTTAACTTTACAATAGCCCACACTATTTGACAGAAACTGTACTTCAGATTTTGGACTTTGGTCTGTCCATGTAGGATTAGCAATATGCAGAGCGTACTCTTTTGTGATAATGCTGCTGCGCAGAATACCAGGATATGAGGCTATTAGGTTGGTAGTGAGGGGAATCAAATGCATTTTTTTTTGTCTTTTTCATTTTTATCAGTACCAGGGATCGAACTCACGAGTGCCTGCTTGCAAGGCAGGCGCTTATGCCACTGAGCTAAATCTCCAGCCCTCAAATGCATTTTTGATTTATGGTTTATTTAGCTTCCAGTGGAGTTACTGGGATGCAACCAGATCACAGGTCAAGAAGTGTCTGACTTTCTCATTGTTCCCATCTCTTACTATTTTTGTTCCACTCATTATTTTTCTTCAAAAATCACCGACTATGCCTATATATTTAATGAGATACTTATGACTCCATATCCATTATTTCTTCTCTAATGTTTCTTTAATCTGTTTTTAAAAACTATATCCAGACTCTTGAAATTTTTCCTATTACTCAAAAATGTGTTTTTACAGTTGGTTTGTTTGAATCAGCCTAGGTTGACGCATTCACTGCATTTGTCTAATTGGCTTTTAAGTATCTTTTAATCTTTGACAATATAGGTCCCCCTCCCTTTTATGGCATTTATGAAACAAAGCAGGTCATTTGTCTTCATAAATTTTCTATGATCTAATTCTGGCTGTTCACCTCTCATCATGTGATTTAATAAGTTCCTCTATTTTGCACATCTCTGGTCCCATATTTCTCATACAGTGGTCATGAGATACACAATCTTTTCTTTCTTTTTTGTCTTTTTGAGACAGTTTCACTATGTAGTTCAGGCTGGCCTTGAACCCACTTTGTAGCCCAAGTTGACCTTAAACTTGCAGCAATCCTCCTGCCTCCTTACACTGTATGCTACCATGTCCAGCCTGAAAAACACAATTTTGGTTAGATTCTTTTGACAAAAGTTTCTTCTCTGTTACTACCGACTGTGCTGTCTTCAGGAGGCATAGTATCTGGCCATCTGGCTATCATTTTCACTGATAATGTGGTCAATAGGTTCATTTATTAGCCAGCATAGTGGCATATGCCTGTGATCCCAGCACTCCGGAAGGCTGAGGCAGGAGGAGCATAAATTCCGGCTCAACCAGACAGCTTAGTGAGATCCTATCTCTTCACTCCCAAGCACTGCCCCAGAAAGGGGCAGGGCTCATGAATGTCAGCATGATTTGCTCATTACAGTTGCTCCTCAGTATCTGTGGGAGATAGACTTCAAGACTCCTCTACACACCCAGATCTATGGATGTGCAAATCCCTTATCCAAAATGGTATCATATTTGCGTGTAACCTAATGTATACACTCCCATATATTTTAAATCATGTTGTGTTTGTTATTTATTTTTTATGAAGCAAAAGCAGCCTGTGTAGCCCAGGCTGGCCTCATACTTGAAATCCTCCTGCCTCAGTGACTCACATACCTGGATGACATACTCACTGCACCACACCACATTATCTCTTGCTTATCATACGAATTCAGTGCAAATGTTGTTTACTGTTTTAATTGTTATACTGTGTAGTGTATACAGTTTAGGAAACAATGACCAAAGCATGTCTGTACACATTCAGTACAGACACGGCCATCACAGGCCTAATGATGGAATGAAGGAAGGAGATGTAAGAGGAATTGTGCCTGAGTGCTAGAGACTGAGCGTCTGTAGAACACCAGGGGCCACAGCACCTCCTTGGTGTTGGTTCACTTTAGGTTTGGCACTGAAGAATTCACGAGTGCTTTTTGGAATTGTTGCAGTCAGGGTTTGCAAGGGAAATAATTTAATGTAGGACACATAATTTATAGAATTATTTTATAATATTCATCCAAAGAATCAAATACAAAAGAGTACAAGAAATCTTGCCATACACTAAAGACTCACAGAATCCAGCTGAGGGCTTGGATCCAGTGACGGTGTCCTGCATGAGTCCAGCTGGAAGCCTGGAGCCCACGACAATGTCTCATGCAAGTCTGTATCAAGGACCTATACTGAGAAGACCCAAAGGTCGATGGTGGAAGCTAGAAAGTCTGCGCCAGTGGGATGAAGGGTCTGTGCCATTAGGCTGAGAGATCTGTATTGGAGCCAGGAAGCAACAACATTCAACCTAAGGACGAGAGTTCTCTTAAAGAGAACCACAGCCATCCTCAGCGACAAAGAGGACCATTAGCTCCTCTGACGATGAGAACATCTGAGTTCATATCAGGAAAACCAGCAGGACAAGCTTCTCCAGGAGAATCAACAGCACCACCTCTTCCTCCTCAGTTCTCCTTTTATGCTGTTGGCAACAATCCTCAGGTGGGCCTTTCACACCCTGCACCAGCTGATTTCGCTCAGCTGTATGTTGCAAGTTGACCACTAGTGGTCAATCAACAATAGGAACTTTCTGAAATTTTTTTCCAAATATGTTTGATTCACAGCTGATTAATGGATGTAGGGCCTGTGAATAAGGAGGACTGACCAAGCCTGGCGTGGTGATGCGCGCCTGTAATCCCAGAACTTGGGAGGCTGAGGCTGGAGGACCTTTGCAAGTTCAAAACCAGCCTGGGCTACAACGTGAGCTCATGGCCAGCCTGAACTGCATAACAAGATCTTGTCTCAAAAAGACCAAAAAAAAAAAAAAAAAAAAAAAGACCTAGCCATGTTAGACTCATCAACTGCTCTTCTAATTGTTGATTGATGCAATAGTCCATTATTCTACTAGGTTTTGTAAAGTTATTCTCTAATTTCATAGCATCCATTGTGCAACACATATATTTTTTATTTTTATAAAGTTATATTTTTAGGTCTGGCTGTATGTTTCATTTTATAATAATCCTTATTTGTTTTCTTGCTGGGTCTTTCTTCTGCCAGCAAAAGACCATTCCAGGATTTTGTAGTTTTTGGCTTCTCTATCCTTTTTGTTCTTTCTTAAAAACTTTGTTTGACACATAGTCTTTTTATGCAGCCTGGTCTGGCCTTTAACATGCTACCCAGGCTACAGTGACCTCAGACCAAAGCAATTCTCCTGCTTCAGCCTCCGAGTGCTAGGATTACAGGTATATGCCACCATTTTTAACTTAGCTTCCCTAATCTTTTTAAGCTCTCTATTCTTTTTCAGGCTATTTGATATATCTAATTAAGGAAAAAGAGACAACAGGATGAACTATAAGATCTCTGTCAGTGATTTTCAGTTTTCCAGCCTAGCCTAGGCCTAACCTAGCCTAAAATAACTACTAAGAGGAAAAAGGGAAAAAAGAATTGAGAAGTGTTATGTACATGTATCAATCCTATACAGTGAACATATATTAATAGAAAAGGAAAGAAAGATAAATAATTACCAAATAGTAAGATTCTTATTCTAAAAAGATATATCATATCTGGCCTGTACTTTTTTGATTTTTGGTTTTGTTTGTTTGTTGAGACAGGGTTTTGCTATGTAGTTGAGATTGGCCTTGAACTTACTGTATACACCAGGCTGGCCTCAAACTTCTGGCAATCCTCTGGCCTCAGCCTCCCAAGTGCTAGGATTACAGATGTGTGCCACCACACTCAGTCCCTGGCCTGTGGTTTTGTAAAAACAGTGGTACCTCAGTTCATGAACTTAACTCTTCTCACAATTCCAGTCACAAACTTGATTGGATGAGCACTGAATCAAATTTCCCCATAAGATCAATATTGACCTAACCATGATTGTACTGTAGTATGTCATATCCTAAGTATATGTGTCTACCAGCCTTCTGGTGTGATGATGCAAAAAGCTACCAAGAGTCTTCTTCCCTTTTAAAAGAAAAATATAGGGGCTGGGGATTTAGCTCAATGGCATAAGCACCTGCCTTGCAAGCAGGCAGGCATGAGTTTGATCCCCGGTACTGATAAAAAAAGAAAAAGACAAAAAAAAAGAAAATACAAACTGAAAATAATCTATTCGATTCTTTCAGGAAGATATCTAGAAGGGGAATCGCTGGGTCCAATGGAAGTTCTAGTTTTAGTGTTTGGAGAAATCTCCATGCTGATTTCCATAGTGGTTGTACTAGTTTACATTCTCATCAACAATGTAGTAGGGTTCCTTTTGCCCTGTGACATCACCAGCATTTGTTGTTATCTGATTCTTGATGACGACCATTCTTTCTACCATAAGATGGAAGAATCTGTGTTGTTCTAATTTGTGTTTTGTAGGGAGTGGCGTGATTGTCCCATTGCTGCCTCCCCGCCTCTCTCCTATGGGCATATGATGCACCTGCCTACATTAACCATAATCCTCTCCTGCTTACGTCACATACCCGGACTAATGATGACCTATCAGAAACCACCCCATAGCCTCTTCCTGTCCCACCAGCCCACCCTTGACCTATAAAGGTGACCACTTCCTGAATAAATGAGGCTTGATCGAATTCTCTCGACTTGCTTCAATTTCTCTTTGTCTCCCCCCTGTTTTATTTCATCCCTGTTTCCCCTCCAGGTATATACCCCACGGATTGATCCGAGGGCCGGATCAAGTGGCGCCCAGCGTGGGGGATCCTAGCACAGGGGAGTCAATGAGGGAGCCATTCGAGAACGCCGGCTAAAAGTGGAAGCAAACTGAATCAAGGACCAAGGCTAAAAGTGAAAGCACGTTGAATCAAGGACCGAGGCCTGTGCGGACGACCACCCGATGTGCTGCCCGAGTCACAGTGAGTGAACGGCAACCCCATCCCCTTTCCCAGACATGGGTCAAGCATTGAGCGAACATGAATTGTTCATGGGAGGCCTTAGCAAGGCATTAAAGACAAGAGGGTTAAGGGTTAGAACAAAAGAATCGTTGCAATATTTTCAGTTTATCCATAAAGTTTGCCCCTGGTTCCCCCTAGAGAGTTCTATAGATACCAAGAAGTGGAAAAGAGTACTAGATGCTCTAAAAGATTATTATAGGGTTTTCGGTCTGGAAAAGGTTCCGGTGACCACTTTTGCATACTGGAATTTAATCTCTGAGCTGCTGACTCAGCGGCATGTAGATCCTCAGATTGAGGAGACGGTCACACAAGGCCCTCTGAGCTACACAGCCTTATAGTGCTCCTAAGATGGCGCCTGCCTCAGGCAAGCCTCGTGGCACTCTTAAAATGGCGCCTGTGTCCAGCAGCTGACCCTTAGCAGTTCTCGTGGCCAGGCCCTCCCCTACAGGGGGATCAACTCAAAATTGGGAATGCAAAACTAAACCCCAAATACCAAAACTAAATAACCGACTGGGGCCTTGCCCACAGGAGTGTAAGTCATATCAGGAGTGTACGTCACATACCTGGATGTGACGATGACCTATCAGAAACCACCCCGTAGATTTATATGCATATCATATAGAGATGCATAGCTCCTGTTATGATGCTGTACAAGAACGTACTGGCTTAGATAATGCCATTTATTTTACAGCCATACTTACAAAAATAAAAATGGCAGTGGCCGGAGGCAATTGAGGCCTCAACCCCTCTGTATCGGGAAGCCCCATAATATACCCTAGCCTCCTGCAAAGGCGAAATCAACAAGCCGGTCTGTTGGTATAAGAGGGCTCCAATCCATGTCTCAGATGGGGGAGGTCCTCAAGACAAAATGAGAGAGCTTTATGTTGAGAAAATACTAAAAGAAATGAAAGACAGTCTATTCCCAAAGATCAATTACCATCTGTTAGCTCTCCCCAAATCAGATTTAGACCCACAAACTTATGATATCCTCTCAGCCACTCACCATGTACTTAACCTCACTAACCCTGCGTTAGCGCAAGACTGCTGGTTGTGCATGGCCTTAGGCACTCCTATGCCCTTAGCCATCCCCTTCAACTCAAAAATTGACCCCTCTCATGATCCATATAATTTTACCTTTAGACCTTCCCAATCATTTCTAGTCCAGTCATTAATGACACTCAACATATCCATGACCTGCCTACAGGGCTCTCTCCAAAATGATTCTACCCTTATCGATATGGGTCATCTCCTGTCCACTGCCTGTGTTCAATTTGTCAATCATACAGGCCCCATGAGCCCCCTGACAGGACACATTTTTGTTTGCGGTAATAATAGGGCCTATACCCATATTCAAACTGCTTCCCTCCTGCCCGACATAGATATTGTCTCAGGTGACCAACCTGTCCCAGTGCCAACACTTGATTACATTGCTGGCCGCCAAAAACGAGTGATAACACTGATCCCGCTTTTGGTGGGAATGGGCATCACTGGCGCTGTAGCCACAGGTACTGCTGGCCTCGCCATTGCCTTAGATAAATATGCTGACCTATCCAACCAGTTGTCTAAAGATGTTCGAGCCTTATCCTTTACGATAAAACTCTCCAAAATCAATTAGACTCACTGGCAGAGGTTGTCTTACAAAACAGACGAGGGCTAGACCTGCTCATGGCAGAGCAGGGGGAAATCTGTCTTGCCTTACAGGAAAAATATTGCTTCTATGTCAATCAGTCCGGTGTTGTGTGAGGCAAGCTCCAAGAAATAGAAGAATGGCTTCAACAGCGACAACAACAAATGGCTGCTAACCCCTTCTCCTTGATGTGGAGGGGACTTTTCCCTTACCTAGCACCCCTTTTGGGTCCCCTACCTGCCCTGTTGCTTCTCCTCTCTGTGAGTCCTTGTATTTTTCAGAGGATTATGAGGCCCATTAATAACCAGATAGACACGTTTATGGCAAAGCCCATTCAGGTACACTATCACCAGCTGGAGATGGCAGATCAACAAACCTACCGGGAAGGAATTCCCACGAGTGGCTCATATGACGATGCAGCCTAACTGCCCTGGGGCAATGGACAGGCAGCCAGAGACGGGCAACTAGGACATGCATGTTACTCCACTGGCCACCTAAGACAGGCACAGGACCAACTGCTGTCCTGCAAGCACATGACGGGTAAGGCCCAGTTGGGTTCATGTAATGAGGTTCCTTGACCTAAAACAGGCACTGTCCTCACAGGGCCTGCCATATTCCTGATTAAATAATATAAAAAGAGAGGAGATGTAGGGAGCGGCGCGACTGCCCCACTGCTGCCTCCCTGCCTCTCTCCTACGGGCACATAATGCACCTGCCTACATTAACCATAATCCTCTCCTGCTTACGTCACATACCTGGACATGACGATGACCTATCAGAAACCACCCCATAGCCTCTTCCTGTCCCACCAGCCCGCCCTTGGCCCATAAAGGATGCAACCACTTCCTGAATAAATGAGGCTTGATCGAATTCTCTCGACTTGCTTCAGTCTCTCTTTGTCTCCCCCCTGTTTCTATTTCATCCCTGTTTCCCCTCCAGGTATATACCCCATGGATTGATCTGGGGGGCCGGATCAGTGTTTGTGTAAAGGCCAGAGATACTGGAGTTCCTTTCATGTATTTTTAGCTGTTTGTACTACTTCTGAGATGTATCTATTTCATTTGTTCATTTTTGATTAGATTTTTTACTTGAGAAATTTTAATTTTTTTTGAAGTCTTTATCTATTCTAGCTATTAGTCATTTTTCCAAGGCTGACAAAAATTTCTTCTCATTCTGTATGTTGTCTTTTTACTGTCTACTGCTAATTTTTATGTATTGAAGTTTTTAAATTTGATATGGCCCCATTTATTGAAATCTTGGTGCATCCTATATGCTCATCAACAGATGAATAAATAAATATGGTATTTATACATAATGAAGTACTTCTCTGCCATAATGAAAAATAAGAGTTGTTTGTAGGAAAATGGATGCATCTTGAGACCGTAATGTTAAGTGAGATGAGTCAGACACACAAGGTTAAATACCACAAAGTTTATCTTATATGAGAAGCCCAAATTGTAAGTGAGCAAAATAAAAAATAGATAATAGGAAGCAGAGAAACAGATCTTTCTCAAATGTGAAGGGGAGATGCAGTGGAGAGGAAGGGGAGGGAAAAGGGTTGAAGAAAGGAATGAAAAGATGTTATGCACCTGTTCCATCTCCACACAAGGAAAGGAAACATTATGTACTGCAAACAAATATACATACCCTACTAAGTCTTTGTTCTTCAAATTCCCAGCATTCTCAGGTACCTCTGTCTCCCTCTCATCTTTGATCTGTCTTCCATCTGTGGTCTTTGACTCCTTTTAGCCAATAAAAATGCTCATATCTCTTTCTGAAACAAAACGGTGAAACTTCCCTCTACTCTTTTTCTTTTTAAACAGGATTCTTATTAAATCGCCTAGGTTGGCCTCCAACTCTCAATCCTTCTACCTCAGTCTCCCTAATACCTGGAACTGTAGGTGTACGCCACTGTGTCCTTCCTTTTTCCCTACTCTCAATCTTACATTTGTATAAAATCAGGGTTGCATCCAGCTAAATGAGTGGCACAAACATGCAATTCCAGCACTTAGGAGGCTGAGGCCAAAGGACCCCTGTGAGTTTGAGGCCAGTCTGTACTACACAGTGAGACTGTGTCTCAAAAACACAAAACAAACAACAACCGCAACAAAAGATTTCTATCAACTATACTCTTATCTTTCCTTCTTTTTCTTAAGTTTCTTGATGTCTCTATTTCTTCACTTACCAGTGTACTCCAACAGAAAGTAGTTTGGTGGTGGTGGTGAGTGTCTGTGTGTCTATGTGTGTCTGTGTGGCACTGGGGATTGACTTTAGGGCCCTCTCACCGAGCTGTATTCCTACCCATCCCCTTTTGAGACAAGGTCTTGTTAAATTGCTAAACTGCCCAGGCTAACCTCAGACTTGCAGACGTCCTGCCTCAGCCTCCCAAGATGCTGGGATCACAAGTATATGCCACCACACCGGGCTGCTTTTTTTTTTTTTTTTTCTTTCCTCCTCTGATTATACCTGATCAAATCCATCTAACTGCTAGGGATTATTAGTCTAAAATCTAGCCTTACCACTTCCTATTTAATGCTTGGGTATACCCAATAGGCTCTAAGATAAACATCTGACCTCCTCATCAACAAACCAAGCTTTCCATGACCATGTTGTTTTTGGTCTCACTTTCCATCACCTGCTGACAATTCCTGTTACATATTAGAAACTCCTACCCTCTTAGGTTTTTTCTGTTAGAGGTCTTGCTTGCATCTCTTTTCATTGCTCAGGTCTTTAGCTTTTTCAAGAAGATACCTTCAGGTCCTGGGTGGAGTCAAATGGCCCTTTCTATGTTCCCAACATATCCAGTTCAGTATCTTTTCCTATATTCTACCAAAACCCAATCTTTTATCTGCTTTTCTATTATAAGCAATGTGAAGACAGGGATTGTGTCTTATTCACTTTTATGTCTATAGTACCTGGCATTCAATATATGCTTATTGAACAAAGCTGCTACATATTTTTTTATTTTATCAAGCTGAAAATTTACAATTAGAAATAATTATGAGTAGCAGTTATTCTTGGGAAAATGTAAAATCCATTTTATGGATTATGTTTAATAATTTATAAGAATCAACTTGATCAGAAGTTGTTTTTTCCTACAACCTCACTGATATGAATCGTTAAGAGAATAAATTCAGAAAGACATTGTGTGGTATATTAGATTGCCTGTTGCTGAGACAGAACACCTGACACTCCCAGTTTCAAGGAGAAGAGGTTCAGCTTGGCCCATAGTTTTGGGGAATTCAGTCAATGGTCAGCAACCAAGGACAGAAGCCTCTGAAACCACAAGCCAGAATAAATCTTTTAAGTTATTTATCTCCAGTATTTTGTTATAGTAATACAAAACTGATAGCCAGAAAATGAGTGAACTCAAGTAGTTGGGACTACAGCTACACACCACTGATTGTCAATTTACCTTTATAAAAACAATTTTTATTGTTTTTATTGTAAAGGCATCTGTACCAGAAAGAAAGCTACTCTGGTGCAACTTTCATCATCCAAAAGACTCTTATCTGCATTCCGAAGCAACTTTTATTCACCATACATTTTCTCTCACCTTCCAGGGTGGCATATACCACACTCCCATTCCCTTCCAAAGCTGAGAATGATGTATGAGCCTCAGCCATCTATAGATCTTGGTCAGGAATTTCTCAGCCACTGCGACATAGGCTTTATCCCTGGTCAACAGGTCACTTCCAAACCGGACAGAGAAGTTGAGTAATAAGGAAGAAAACTACAGGACAACTCTTGCCTCACATTCGTGATGTCAATCAGTTTCCACCACAAATCACATGCTTGAATTTTCTTTTTTCACTTTACAAATAAGGAAGCTAAGGTTTAGTGCACTTTCGGTGACCAACTCCAGATCACAGAGCTTACAGGAAGCCAAGTTTGGATTTAAACCTGTCTTTTGATTTTAAGCATAATGTCTCTTCTGATGGGAACAAGCAGAGATCTGGCAAAAAGGGAAGCACAGTGGCAAAAAGGGACCACAGAGCTGGCAAGAGATAAAGTCATGAGACAGAGCTGTCCAGCAGGGCTGGTGTTACTCCTGGAGCACTGAGAAGGTGACTTATATGCCTTATAAACAGGCAGGGGGGGCGCAATATGAATTAAGATGACGTGGTTATAAAAGTTTTTGATAAGGACAAGAATTCATCTGGACAGCTTTGAAGAAATCACCAACCTTCCATTTAATGAAGAAACTCAAAGCCAGGGTGGCGCTTGATCAGCTGTAAGGTCCTACAACACCAATGGTGAAGCCAGACCAAGGGCCAGCTAACACTCACTGGGATGGGGTTAAAATATTGCAATGCTTCTCTTTTCTAACTTTAATTTTTCTAACTTTTTTGAGAGGAAGGGTCTCACGATGTTTTTAGGCTTGCCCCAAACCTTGGATCTTCCTGCCTCAGCCTCCCAGTTAGTGGGACTATGTAGGTTTATTCCACCATTCTGGCTGGACTCTTCTTAAACAGTTTTGTTGGTATATAATTTACACACTATCAACTTCACTGTAAATGTGCAGCCCAGTACTTTTTGTTTTGGATATTTTTTGGGCCAAGGTCTCCCTATGATGCTTAGGCTAGCCTTGAATTCCTGAACCAAAGTGATTCTCCTACATTAGCCTCCTCAATGCTTTTTCATAAGGTTACACAATTGGGTAAACATCAGTACATTCCAGAATTAGAACATCTGCATCACCCCAAATAAAAGAAAACATTAAAATATCTCTAGCCATTGCCATCAACCTCCCAAAAGAACCTCCCTTCCTAGACATCTGAACAATCCTGGACTTCCTGCAATCTAATGAAACATCCCTGACCCTACCCAGCAGTTCCCAGGCCTCTACCCCAGCAGTGAGCAGCCTCTGTTCTGAGTCACCATGACCTATGCCACACATTAAATAACTTTCATATTGTTCTTGGGGAGAATCAAGGCAAGTACTCAGCTCTTCTGGTTTCTGATCCAATCTTACACCACATCTTACCTTTCAGGAAGGTTTGGCCCTTGAATGTCCTCCAAAGGTCCCTGTGGAAGGCTTGTCCTCAGCCGGTGACACAACTGGGAAGTGGTGGAACTTTTAAGAAGCGGGGATTAGAAGGAGGATGTTAGGTCACTGTGGCAAGCGCTTGAAGAGGGCATTGGGAACCAAGCTTCTTCCTCTCCTTTTTCTTGGTTTCTTGGCTGCCGTGAGGTAAACAGTACTTCTGTGTGCTCCTGCTATGATACATTCTATTGCTACAGGCCCAGCAACCAAGGACAGAAGCCTCTGAAACCACAAGCCAGAATGAATCTTTTAAGTTATTTATCTCCAGTATTTTGTTATAGTAATACAAAACTGATAGCCAGAAAATGAGTGAACAAAAAGAAAATATATTGTATGAAGTTGTCCATATCAAAGATAAGACAGATTGTGGGAGAGTACATGAAATTTTTTCCTGTGGAACAGGTGAATGGCTTTCATTTGACTTTTCATGGCTTTTGTTTGATTCTTTTTTTAAATCTTTTGTGGTTCTGGGCATTGAGCCCAGTGCCTTCACACAGAACTACATCCCCTTTGCACTGAGCTCTGAGCTATATCCTCTCCCTTTGCTTGTGGTGTGTGTGTGTGTGTGTGTGTGTGTGTGTGTGTGTGCGTGTGTGTGTGTGTGTGACAGAATCTTGCTACTTTGCTAAGTTGCTCAGGCTGGACCTGAACTTACTATGATCTTCTTTCCTCAGCCTTTCAGAGTGCTGGTATTACAGATATGTCAAAAATTTTAACGGCGTCCATAGGACAAAAGGAACTATAGTCTTTTCAAATAATAACTTACTAAGCACATGTTTGCTCAGGGTCCTTTGAGACGAAATAAGCAAGGACCACAGACCTGAGTACAAGGACTCTTGTGAGAGAGCAAGGAAAAGAATAGAGTTTTTGATATATAATGTTTCAACATGTTTTTTTTGACTTTATGGTCATATAAAAATGATATGCATTCAATAGAAACTGCACTTCAAATTTTGGATTTGATCTTATCCTAGGCCAGTGAGACATGTACAGCAGTCTCTATAGAGGCTGGGCAGTCACAGTGAGCTTCAGCTTCAGCCACCTCATCCCAGGGGAAGCCAACCCTGTCTACTGCAGGTCACATGGATAACATTCTCTGGATGTGTGTTTTACATTTTTCATCCATCGTGTCTACAAAATGCCCACTTGTGTCTTCTGCACCCATACAACCATTCTATGTTTCATCTTCATTATACAGTCCAAAATAAAATATATGAGCTATTCAACATTATAGAAGAGGCTTTGTGTCAGATTATTTGCCCATTTGATGTAGGCTAATGTAAGTGCTCTGAGCCAGATTGTTAGGCCACGATAACCTGGGATGTTTAGCAGCTTAAGTGTATTGATACAGTTTTGTTTATTTGAGGCACTGAGGTGGAACCTAGGAGCAGTCTACATGGAGCAGTAGCTCCGTGACCCCCCCCCCATCTTTTTTGGGACAGGTCTCACTAGGTTGTCCTCACTTATTTCAAACTGTGATCCTCCTAACTTAGCATCTCAGCCAGCTGGGATTACTCACGTGCCACCACATCCAGCTGTATTTTCAATTTATGATGGGTTTAGTTGGAGGATATGTAAATTTTTTCCTGGTTCACAATTTTGTTTGCAAATAAGAATCAACTATTTTGACATGTAGAATAAACCACACAGAATAAGATAAACATATAAGCTATTCTTATATTATTAATTTTCTTTGCCCTTTATTAGGAAATTTACATGACATGATTGAGTTGGGTCCAAAATGATAAAAATAATAGTTTTTTGCTTTATAGCTATGCTTTTCTTTCTTTCTTTTTCGCTTATTTTCTTTCTTTTTTTTTTTTTTGTCTTTTTGAGACAGGGTTTTACTATACAGTTCAGGCTGTCCTTAAACTTAATTTGTAGCCCAGGCGGGCCTTGAACTGACAAAGATCTTTCTGTCTCAGCCTCCTGAGTGCTGGGATTATAGGCGTGTGCCATCATATCCAAACAAAAATGTGCTTTTCTTTACTTTTTTTTTTCTTTTTTATCTTTTTGAGACAGGGCCTCACTATGCAGTTGGGGCTAGACTTGAACTCAATTTGTAGCTCAGGCTGGTTTCAAATTTGTAGTGATCCTCCTGCCTTAGCCTTCCATGTGCTGGATATGCTTTTCTTAAAGTATTACTACAAATTATGAGTATGGGGAATATGGAGTTTTTGCCAATTCATGCAATGCAGTACCATTAGGACTAGTTAACATTTAAACATTGTTAACTAAAGCCTCCAAGTAATTCTATGTAAATACAATGAAGTCAAGTTCATTCCTTAATATATTTACAAAAGTGACTTTAAAAGTTAAACAATGGTCCCTTTTCTCTATGTATGTATGTATCTTTCCTTTTTTAAAAAATTATTTTATTAAAAAAATATTAAGATAAAAGAGGACATAACAACACAGGTCAGAACAGAACAATTTAAGCAACATAGTGTTTTACCACAAGACAACCCGACATAACAGTAGCTACCATAGTGTCTCTTTCCTTGAAATATTTGAGTATACCTTGATATACTATAGTATCAAACATAAAAAAGCCAGTCTAAAACCATTTAAGAGAATGAAAGTATTACAGGGTATTCAGAACCAACTAACAGAAAACAAACAATGGTTACTATATTATCTCCTTGTCTATAAAATATTTTGTTTATGCTATCACATATAATAAAATCCAATAAGATACATGATAAAATTGATGGAGACAGAAGAATATAAGCTTGGTGGGACTTCAAAACAAGATGATATTAAATCATCACTACTATTTTAATGTCTTTTTTTTTTTAATTTTTTTTTTCCGGTACTGGGGATTGAACTCACAACCTTGTGCTTGCTAGGTAAGCACTTATGCTGCTGAGCTAAATCCCTGATACTTATTTTAATGTCTTGTTTTCTTCAAAATAGCTGTTCATACCATCACAGACAATAAAATCAAACCACCCAGAATAAAACCATTTCACTTAATGAATGAAAACATCATAAGGCTTCAAAGCAATATAATGGGGAATCATGATTACCACATACTTTTATGTAGTCTTACCATTTCTTACACTAGGGAAACTATTCGGTATTTATACATATGAGTTTGATTTATTTCACTTATGAGTATGGTCTTAAGCTGTGTCCATTTATTTATAAATATCTCAATGTGATCATTCTTTATAGTTCAGTAGTACTCCATTGTATAAAAATACCACAACTTTTTAATCCATTCCTCATTGCTGGACACTTAAGTTGTTTCCAAGATCTGACTATTACAAATTGTGCTGCTATGAACATGGGTGCATATATATCACTGTGGTATGATGTTTTCAGTTCTTCTGGGAATATATCTAGAAGTGGAATAGCTGGAACAAATCCAATCCCAGCTTTCGAGAAATCTCCAGACTGACCTCCACAATAGTTGCACCAGTGTACACTCCCACCAACAGTGCAGGAGAGTTCCTTTTTCCCCACAGCCTCTCCAGCATTTGTTGTTGGTAGTATTCTTGATCCTGGCCATTCTTTCTGGAGTCAAATGGAATCTCAGTGTGGTTTTAATTTGCATTTCTCTAATGAGTAATTATGATGAACATTTTTTCATGTATTTATTTGCCATTTGTGTTTCTTCATCTGAGAAATGTGTATTCATCTCAGATACCCATTTGTGGATTGGATCCTTGAATTTTGGGGGTCTGATTTTTTTAATGCTTTATATGTTTTAGACAGAAGTCCTTTGTCTGATGGACAGATGGTTTTGCAGTTTGTAGGTTTTCTTTTCACTATGCTAGAGATTTCTTTTGACATGCAGAAACTTTTTAATAAGACACGATCCCAGTTGTTGATTCTGGAAAGTATTTCCCGTGCAGTTTGATTCCTGTTCATGAATTCTCTACCTACCCCTATGTATTCAAGGTTTTTACCCAATTTGTCTTCCAATAGATTTAGTGTTTCTGTTTTAATATTCAGATCTTTGATCCACTTAGATTTTAATTTAGTACATAGTGATAGGCATGGGTCTAGTCTTAGCTTTTGGCATATGGAGAGCCAGTTTTTCCAACACCATTTATTAAAGAGACTGTCGTTCTTCCAGTGAACATGTCTGGCCCCTTTATCAAAGATAAGGTTGTTGAGTGTGTTGGTAGTTATGGTTATATCTTCTAATCTATTCAATTGATCTTTGGCTCTGTTTTGATTCCAGTACCATGTTGATTTTACTACAGTTGCTTTGTAGTATACTCCAAGTCAAGCATTGTGATGCTTCCTGCCTTGACTTTGTTGCTTAGAATTGCCTTTGCTATTCTAGGTCTCTTCTGGTTCAGATGAATTTTAGGAGTGATTTCTCTAGATTTATGAGGTATGTTGATGGTATTTTTACTGGAATTGCATTGAATCTGTATAACAGTTTTGGGAGAATGGCCATTTTCACAATATTTATTCTTCCTATCCATGAGCATAGAATGTCTTTCCATTTTCTGAGATCCTCTTCAATTTCTTTTTTCAGTGCATTATAATTTTCCTTATATATATCTTTCACTTCTTTTGTGAGAATAATTCCTACATATTTCAGTTTTTGGTTGCTAGTTTGAAAGGTGTGGCTTCTCTTATTTCTCTTTCTGTGATTTTGTTGTTAGTGTATAGGAATGCTATTGATCTTTGAGTATTGATTTTGTATCCAGCTACATTGATGAATTTATTTATTATATCTAGGAGTCTTTCAATGGAGTTTTGGGGGTCTTCTATGTAGAATATCATGTCATCTGCAAATAATGATAATTTAACTTCTTATTTTCCTATCTTTACCCCTTTTATTTCTCTCTCTTGTCTAATTGCTCTGGCTTGCCTGGCAAGCATGAGGTCATGAGTTCAATCCCAGTTCTGCAAAAAAAAAAAAAAAAAAAAAAAAAAAAAAAAAAGCTCTGACTAGTATTTCCAGTACTATGTTAAATAGGAGCGGTGATAAGGGACACCCTTGTCTTGTGCCTGATTTTAAGGTAAAAGCATTCAGTTTAATACTGGCTGTTGGTTTGTCATAGATGGCCTTTATCATATTGAGGTAAAGATCATCTATTTCAATTTTCTGTAAGGTTCTTGTCATGAATCAATGTTGGACCTCATCAAAAGCTTTTTCTGCATCTATAGAAATGATCATGTGATTCTTACTTTTGGCTTTATTGATGTGGTGGATTACATTTATTGATTTACGTATGTTGAAACATCCCTGCATGCTTGGGATGAATCCCACTTGTTCATGGTATATAATCTTCTTGATGATTTGCTGCATTCTATTTGCCAATATTTTATTGAGGATTTTTGCATCTGTCTTCATTAGGGAGATTAGCCTGTAGTTCTCTTTTTTAGTTGGGTCTTTCTCAGGTTTTGGTACTTGGGTAATATTTGCTTCCAGGAATGACTTAGGAAGGATTGCTTCCCTTTCAATTTCATTGAAGAGTTTGAGGAGTGCTGGCACTAAGTCTTCTTTGTATTTCTTGTAGAATTCTACAGTGAATCCGTCTGGGCCTGGGCTCTTCTTTGTAGGTAAGAACTTAATTATATTTTCAATTTCATCAATAGAAATTGGGTTATTCAACAGTTTTACATCTTCTTGACCCAGCTTTGGTACTTCATATGTTTTTAGGAATCTGCCATTCTCTTCTGTATTATCAAACCTATGAGAGTAGAGGTTTTTGAAACAGATGTTGATCTTTTGTATTTCTACACAGTCTGTAGTGATTTCACCTTTTTCATTCCTTATTGCATGAATTTGAGCTTTTTCTTCCCTTTTTAAAATAAGGTTGGCTATGGGTTTATCAATTTTATTTATTCTTTCAAAGAACCAACTCTTTGACTCATTGATTCTTTGGATTGTTTTCTTAGTCTCTATTGCATTAATTTCTGCTCTGATTTCTATAATTTCCTCCCTTCTTTTGGCTTTGGGTTTGACTTGTTCTTCTTTTTCTAGCTGTTTGAGGTGTAGCATCAGGTTATTTATTTTTATGCGTCCTGTTTCCCTAATGTGGGAACTCAGTGCAATAAATTTTCCTCTGAGGACAGCTTTCATTGCATCCCACAGATTCCAGTAAGTTGTATTTGTATTTTCGTTTGCTTGTAGATATTTTTTAATTTCTTCTTTAATTTCCACTGTGACCCACTGATTACTCAAGAGTGTGTTATTCAGTTTCCATGTGTTTGTAGGAATTTTGCAGTATCTTTTATCATTAGTTTCTAGTTTCATGGCACTGTGATCAGATAACATGCATGGGATAATTTAAACTCTTTTGCATTTATTTGAATATGTTCTGTGGACTAGTATATGGTCTATTTTAGGGAATGTCCTATGTACTGCTGAGAAGAATGTGTATTCTGATGTTGTTGGATGGAACACTCTGTAGATGTCTATCAAGTCCATTTGTTCACAGGTGTGATTCAGTTCTGTTATTTCTTTGCTGATTTTCTGTCTAGTTGATCTGTCCGTTGGTGTCAGTGGTGTGTTAAGGTCTCCTGTTATAATTGTGTTATTGCTAATTTGGTTTTGCATTTCTATTAATACTTGCTTTACATAACTGTGTGCTCTGGAATTAGGTGCATATATATTTAAGATTATTATCGTTTCCTCTTGAAGTTTTCCTCTAACCACTATGTAATGACCTTTATCTCTTCTGATCATTCTTGGTTTGAAGTTCACATTGTCTGCAAACAGAATAGCTACCCCTGTTTATTTTGGGGTTCCTGTTGCATCAAGTAT
Source organism: Cavia porcellus (assembly GCF_034190915.1). NCBI lineage: Eukaryota > Metazoa > Chordata > Mammalia > Rodentia > Caviidae > Cavia > Cavia porcellus. The sequence continues at coordinate 49,675,597 of NW_026947493.1, read as the reverse complement.
TGTTTTCTATCCTTTGACTTTCAGTCTGTGAGTATCCTTTTGGGTTAGATGGGTTTCTTGTAAACAGCAGATGGTTGATGTTGTTTTTTGATCCATTCTGCCAGTTTGTTTCTTTTAATTGGTGCATTGAGACCATTTACATTAATAGTTATAAACTGTTATATATTGCTTTATTGTTGACATGTTAGCTTTCTGCTGTTGCATCTTTATCTTTCTGTTCTAATTGTCTGCTTTGCTTAGGGCTTTTTTTGTAAGTGTATCTAAACTGTCTTTCAGTATTCTTTGCAGAGTTGGCATGGTGATCATGAAGTTCTTCAGCTGTTCTTTGTCATGGAAGCATCTTATTTCTCCATCCATTTTGAAGGACAGGTTTTTAGGGTACATCAGTCTAGGTCGGAAATCATTTTCCTTTAAGATCTGAAACACTTCACTCCATGCTCTTCTTGACTTTATGGTTTGTGCTGAGAAGTCTGCTGTGATTCTTACAGGTTTTTCCTTTATAAGAGACCTGTCTTCTCTGACAGCTTTTAATATTCTATTCTTATCTTGGATTTCTGGGATGGTGATTATTGTATGTCTGAGTGTAGTTTTATTTTGGTTATGGCTATTTGGAATGCTATATGTTTCACTGATCCTGATGTCAGTTTTCATTCTCATGTTTGGGAAATTTTCAGCTATTACTTCTCTATATATCCTCTTGACATCCTTTATATTGTGTCCTTCTTTTTCATTTATCCCTATCAATCTTATGTTGTTTTTCTTTGCATCATCTTGCAGCTGTTGAATTATTTCCTGATTCCTTATTTTTAAAAGATCTTTCCTTTCCTGTTCACTAGCTGCAATCTTGTCTTTGAGGTCTGAAATTCTATCTTCACTTTCATTGAGGTGGTTTTTACAACTTTCAATGGAGTTTTTGATTTCCTGTATATCTCTTTGCATCTGCTTCATGTATTCTGTTTCTTATATTGTTCATTCAGGAATTTTTTTATTTCCTCCAGTTTTTTAACTGTGTCATCTTTAGATATGTTCAGCATCTCTTTCATTTCTTTTATCATTTCTTCTTTTCCCTCGGAGATTGTTTCTAGTTTGAATTCCTTTAAAGCTTCCCAGAGTTGCTTCTTTATTTCATTTGCTGTGATTTCAGGTATTTCAAGTGTATGGCATATGTTTTCTTCTATGTACATAGCTCTTAAGGTTTCTTCGGATGGGCTAGAGGCTTGAGATTATATTTTGGTCTTTCACTTTGTCATTTTCCTATATTTCTGTGTTTCAAGAGTTATTCCAAGGCTTCCCCTGGGCCTGTTGGAAATCCTCTTCTATGTTCTCAGCTTCTGGGACTCTGGCTGCCCAGTTCCCTGGATTGAGAGAAGGTTACTGGGGGTGGGGCAGGCAGGCTCAAGCCCTGCTGAGCTGGTCCAGTGAGGCAGGAAGCAGCAAAGCTCCCTGGTTGGCGGGAGCAATGATCTTAACTCCCTCCAGGGGCTCGGGATGGTGCAAGGACATTCACCCCAGGCCTCCCAGTCTCAAGAGTTGAGGGCACAGGCAGGCAGGCCCCAATCCCTGGAGGTGGCCAAGCATGGGTGCTGGAAGTTGGTGCAGGCAGGACCAAGCCCTGCTGAGCTGGTCTATCCTTTATTTTCTTATGCTAGAGATTGAACCCAAGGTCCCATGTTTGCTGGGCAAGCACTCTATCATGGAACTACAATCTCAGTCCCTTAACATAGTATTTTAAACAAATCATTTAATATTGTGATGTTTAGCCAGGCATGGTGGCTCATGCCTGTAATCCCAGCACTCAGGAGGCTCGGGCAGAAGAATTTGGTTGAGTTTGAGACCAACCTGGACTGCAAAGTGAGCTCAAGGCCAGCCTGAACTGCATAGCAAGATCCTGTCTCCAAAAAAAAGTCATGTTTTAGATAGGAGCAGTGGCGCGGCATATGTATATAGCTCTGGCACTTGGTTCAGGCAAAAATATCATGAGTTCAAGGCCATCCTGGCCTATAAGGGAAGACCCTGTCTCAAAATAAAGCATTATTTACTGAATGCATAGAATTTGAAATCTGGATGAAACTGTAAAGATTATACAGTTTGACTTTCAAAATTTTACTGACATAAACAAACCCAAGGAAGACATATGTCACATGCCTACCATCCCAGCATTCTGGGAGGCTGAGGCAGGAGTATGAGAAGTTCAAGCCCAAGTTGGGCAACCTAAGTGAAACTCTGTCCAAATGAAAAGATTACCAAGGATCTTGGTCTAAGACTTTCTGTCATTCCATCCTTAGTATGTATGTCTGTGTGTGTGTGTATGTGCAGCTTTGATCAAGCTAATGATAGAACTAGGATAAAAAGGCAAACTTTGAGCTCTTTACTTAGTGAATTTTCTAAAATGCAAGTAGAAAGTTTCATTTCTCTGGTGAGATTTGTCACTAAGAACAAACTACTCTATGGAGACAGAACTTCTGTGAAGTAAGGACTTCTGCTTCAACTACTCTGCCTTTTCACACTTCAACAAACAGATCTTCATAGGACTGTTTTTGACTTTCCAGTCTAATAAATCAGTAGAACACAAGCATCTATAATTCACTATATTATCAATATTGTAGCTCAGTAGTCCTTTCATGGATCCTTCAGGGTTCTTAAGGGAAAACTAACTGTCCTTGTAACCTGATAGTCATCTCCAATTGCTGTGAAGATTTTTTTAAGTGCCATTAGCAAATCTAACAAAAGGGGATTTAGCTCAGCGAAATCGTGAGTTCGATCGCCAGTACAAAAAACAAAAAAATCTAACAAAAATAATCATTCTGTAATATCCATTCTATGCTTAATTTTTCCTACATCTCAAAACTATCTTTGTTTAAAGCAGAACCGAAAAGAGAAGGACACATTGTGTTTAAGATGTCTTTTAAGTATCTTTACTACAAATGATGGAATCAAAAAGATTTTGTAAGGATACAACTTCATTATTGCTGAAATGTTTTCTAAAGTGATTGTCTCACTTTGACTCCTGCAGAGTTTATGAGATAACCACTTCCTCTGACACTGATGGTATTGTCAGACATTTTAATATCTGATAGTAAGTCTCATGCTATAAATACAGGAGATGCGAGCTTCATCTTCAAATATATAATCAAGCGTTTAAGATAAAAACATTTTATGGTCATTGGAAATGATTATACACTCCTATATCTTCTGAAAGTCATTGTTTTAGATACGTGTCAGTATCTCCAGGGCATTGTACACACTAGGTAGAGACTACTGCCCAGATACACATTCAGCTCTCTCTCATATATTAATGAAAGAATACAGATGATACTTAATTGTGCTCAATTTAGTATTTCCTAGGAAGGATGTGACTTGGTATTGACATTACCCTCCTGTGAAGAACCCTTTAGCATATATAAAGCCCAAGGGGCCATGTATTCTGTGAGTAAATTAGAATTCCTGTAACCACATTCTTCCTTGTTAGTGTTTCTCTTGGCAGGCTGATGCTCTGATGATGCCATAATGCTTTGTTTGTGGGTCACCTGACGTCACTTAAACCTTTTGGAAGGATAAGCAGTTAGGCAAGATGAAACTTATGTGGTAAAACCTGATCCTCTGGAGCAATTTTCTGGGATCATAGAACTCTCTAGGAGAAAGTATATCTGGAAATATTTTCTATAAGCTTTCATCTTTCATTAGATTATGTGGTTTTACTCACTTTTGTAATGTTGATAGCAGAAATAGGTTAGCACATGATATGCTTCTGGTGCACTCACATTTCCTTTTGACATTTTACACACATCTAAGAGAAAAGCAGCCCACTTCTGGCAATAGAGTGGTAGTCAGAGAAAAGAAAGTATATACCAATACAACTTCTTGCCTAGTGAGAAGGTATAGTGTGTTTAATACTGTATCATATAAAAATGCCATATTTTAAAGCTCTTTTTCCTTTTTGAACATGTCACATTATAGATGTTCCCAGAGAACAATCTATCTTTAAAGAGTGTGAAAAATGATATCCTACACTGGTTATATTTATATCTTAGAGAAAAGTCTGAAAAAAAAGCAATAAAATGATGGATTTTAAGCTTCCATTCTGTTAAAGTAAAAACCTTACTCACTGTGTCAGCTACCTTAAAAAAATTTTTTTAAGAGATAGAACACGAGATGCAAGCTTTTGGCTTCTATTTTCCCCATATAAGCTGATGACATCTTCAGTTCCGGAGGAGCCTTCAAAAATGTGGATTCTGATATATGTTGGCAGAACTGGTGCATTCCTAGAATAAATTTTCTGTGCTCAGCTTTTCTTACCCAAATTTATCCATAGGTCCGGTGACCACCAAACTACCAACCAAAAAACCTGCACGCCATGAAACAGGCTGAAAAGAACTCAGGACACGATGGAAGGTCTGTGTGTATTACAGTGTGACGCTGGTACATTACATTCATGGCCAGGATCACATTTCTAAATCAATTTTTGACTGCTGTAATACCATAATTATTACTGATATATATTTGTGAAATTTAAAATAGAGGAGATCGGATTTATGGAGAAAACATTTGCACACAAACAAAAGAAAAACTTCAAAATTTTTTCTCCCAGGGCGGGGCGGGGGTATAGTGCCTGCCTGGCAAATGTGAGGTCGAGAGTTCAATCTCCGGTACCAAATCAAACAAAACAAAAATACTTTCTCCTCTCTTTCAGGCAAGTTTCAGCTCTACAAATCTAAATGTTCTTGTCTTTGAAATATACCAGTGTTGTTCTGCTCAGCTGTCAACCCTTTGTCCAAGGAAGACTGTGTCTCTTTTCCTCAAATTAATGAGGTTTCCAAGTCCGTGGACGAACTTTAACCTGGCCACCAACGCTGTGAAAGTGGGTTTGGTGTGGAAAAGACATGGGAAAGGAAAAATTCTGTAAAACACACACCTATACTTGGAAACACAAAATTAAACAGAAAAAAATAAACCACCCGGATCTAACATCATCAAGATCTCAGAAAAACAATATAGGCACAAAAATTAGGCACAGTGATCGAGTCAGAACTGCGGTTGAGATTTCCGCGCCGCGGTGACCGAAGGCAGACGTCCGGCGGGGCTCCAGGGTACCCCACCGCTCCTATGATCACGGCCCCGCCCCCTCCGCGGGCCCCCGCGCGCCAGCCAATCCGCTCGCGCCCATCCCCTTCCCATCGGACGCCCCGCCCCCGCGCCCGGGGTGTTGGGCCCCCGCGGCGTGACGCGAGCACGGCAGCTCCGCCCCCTGCGTCTCTGGCCTGGCTGGCCCTGGGGGGGATGGTTCCATCATGGCGTCAATGCAGGTGAGAGGAGTTTGCAGCATCTGGGCGGGTGCGGGAGCCGCCGAGAGACTGCTGGCGTTTGGGTGGGGATGGTGTCTGGAGCTCCTGGCCAGCCGAGCGGACTCTGAGGTGGATCCAGTGGCCGGTCTAGGTCTTCTCCATGGCTCGGGGCGTCGGGGAGGGGTGAGAGGCAGCGAGAAGGGCGCGGGGGGGGGGGTGGCGGCACGTCTGGCTGGGTCGAAGCGGGCACCAGTCGGCCGGGAAGTTGGGGTGTAAGGAGGGTTTAGGGGAAGAAAGGGCGAAGTTTGGCTTTGGCTTCGCGGTGGTGATCTTGGAATCGCTTCCCCGTACATAGACGACCGTGCCGGCCTCCCTGCCCGCCCCTGGGATGCCCCTTCTCCTGCGCGGTGCTCGGGTCGGCGGAAACAGCTGCGCCCGTCGTTGTCGCCCAGGCAGGGGCAGCCCTGAGAGGGGCTGAGTGTGGGGTAGCGGGAAAGGCGTTCCCCGAGAAGGCGACTGGCTGCAGTCGGCTCTCGGCGATCTCTGCCCAGGCCTCCCACGCCCGGCCTCCCCCTTCGCTTAGTCCGCTTCGCTCTCTTCCCTTCGACTCTTAATCCTTTGCCTTTTAGGTACCTCTGTCAACCTGAGCACCCACGAACGTTTTCCGGCAGCTCACTTTCCCACTCACCCCGAAACTGCCCTTAGTGCACCAGCATCATTTGCCGCCTAGTGTGCAAGCTCCAGATCCCAGTCATTTAGCCCTCTTAAACCTCTCAGGATAACTCGCCCTCTAATTTATTTTTTCCTACCATGCCCCACCCTTGCGGTCGCTGAAAGGCTATATAGCACTTTGCCCTTCTTCCCCAGACCTTTGGTGAAGCCTTATTGTGACGGGAGGCGTTTGTTAACCAGTGTATCTACCTACTTGTCAATGCGTGATTTTCTGGCTAACTTAATTTACAGCCCCGCCCCCAATCCAGGGAGTTTTTTTCATGGGAAGATGACAACCACGGCTGTAGTTTTTAGAGATTGACTGCATTATCTACAGCCTGTATTTCATTCACAGATTAAACCAGCCTTATTAAAATACGTAAAAAGAAGCGGCAGAGCTCTCATTAGGAATGCCAACTAAAATGCCTTTTAGAGTTTTAATAGCACTCCCTTAAGAGATCACGTTTTTCTTAGATTTTTTGTTTGTAGAAGAATAAACACATCTTTGTCCTGTTTTTGGTTTTTCTGCACTCCAACTGTTTTTTTTTTTTTTCTTTCTCCTTTTCAGTATATTCTTCCCCTTTTGTGTAGGTTTTTTTCTCTTTGCCTCACGTTTACTTCTATACTTTAGGTTATACCGTTTCGAATCTTTTTTATCGTATTCCTTTCCTCCCTTGCTTCTTCCCCTGGCTTTTCCTGCAGAACAATAAAATTGCATGTATCATCTCTAGGTGAAGGGATGTCACGAAATGGTGCAGGGAGAAACTAGAACAATTTCAGGAAACGTTATACTACACTAGTTTCCCCAGAGATGTTAGAGAAGTTTCGTCATTTGAGGCCAACAAAGGAACTGAAATACCAGTTCCATATAGCAAATGAGTTATATGACTACTCTTAAGATTTGTATCTGTATTAAGATTAAAACATTACGTGTCATGACCAGTTTAAGATTGGTATCTGAAGGTGTAAACATTATTTAAGACTGAAGATTAAAATCCACAATACTGTTGTATTTGACAAGAGGGAGTGTTAGCCAGTTGGATTTAGACTTAAATTGTTTGGAAAAGGAAGGTCTGTTTTTAAAAGAGATACTGATAATCTTGAATTTTGCATAGTGACTCAAGCAATAGAATAAAATACTTGTCAATACAATAGTGCATTTTTTATACTACTTTAGGTAGCCTTATCAGCATTCATTCTTTATTCCCTTGTCTTCTAATTCGAGAAATGGAAAACTGGTGCTTATCTTAATTAGTTCAGCAACATAATTTGCCTCAAACTTTTTCTTTTCAAAAATACTTGAGGTTTTCTGAGATAGTGTTAAAATAGTTCAGCACAGAAAAATCAAACTTTGTGAAATACCATACTGCTTTCTGTGTTTTTATTCTGTGTCTTATATGGAATTTACTTGCTGGTCATCTTAATGATATGGGTTAATGCTTTTCAAATAACTAAATTATACATAAAGCTATAACCAAATGATTAAATGTGTTCATTGACTCAGCAAGTATTTTTGGGGTCCAATATGTCAAGCACCTAGTTAGGTGCTGGAGGCAGCAATGAACAAAAACAAGATATCTTTTGTGGATTTAATAGTCTAGTTGAGGGAGACAGATATGAACAGAATATGTTAGCTGTGTATTATTTAGACAGTGATAGTGTTAGTACTGTGGAGAAGCAGCAAGAAAGTTAGGATATCAATACTTTGAGGATTTCAGTTAGGAAAAAGTAGGCCATGGTACAGAATGCTGGTCTAGCCATGTCTTTGTCCAAAAAGCTTTTAATAGGTTATTTTATCCACATCAGGGTATTACTGTTGCTGAAGAAGTTACTTAAGCTCTAAAAGGAAATATGTTTCAAAAATATGGTATATTGTGCAAATGTAATATTTAGTAAAAATAAGTAAGTCTGTAAAGATTGATGCAATGAAATCAGGTAGACTGAATTTCCTATTGAAAAGTATACATTAAAGTTGAGATTGAAACTGTTTAATAAACTTAGTCTTTTCTTTGAGATCATGCCTCACAATAAATTTGAGGGAAAGGTTTGAGACAGGGTCTCAGTATAGTCCAGCTAACTTTGAACTCACTACATGGCCCAGGCTGGCCTCAAACTTAAAACAGTCCTCCTGCCTCAGCCACCCCACTCCTAGGATTACAGGCATACACCACTATGTCCCATTTAAAAAATATTTTCATGGTACACCAAGATGGATGAGGTTGTTGGAGATTGGAGGCACTGACCAGGCAACTCTTTGTTAAATACCAAGTAAAAGGTGCTCAATATTGTGACACAGCTGTAATTCTGCGGAAGTTCTACTGAATAATATGGCTGGAATTCTCCATGTACAGTTCAAGGTAGTGATTTTCACACTTTTGTCAGTGCTTTGAGACAGTCTTTTGTGTTTTTTTTTCCTATTGTTTCTTCTTAGAACAGAGTCACGAATCACCAAGTAAAATTATAGTTAGATTATATTTTAAGAAACTGCTTTTAACCAAGAGTCATGGCACATGTTTGTAATCCTAGTACTAAGGAGGCTCAGGCAGCAGGATTGCCATGAATTTGACGCCAGCCTGAAGTACACAGCCAGACTCTCTAAAAAACCAAAAAGAAAATACACAAAGTAAAAAAAACAAAACAAAACAAAACAAAAAAGAAAATACCTGTTTTTAAGAGAGTAGTATGGTCATGGTGATAGTTAAAATTGGCAGGAATTAAGTCTACATTTAATTTTGGTAATTTAAGAAACCTTAAAATATTAAATGGAACAAATATATTTGGCTATTTGTTAATGTCATTTGCAGTACATTTTAGTTTTGTACTTTACGGACTCTTAATTATTAGATACAAAGTTTCCATCTCCAAATGATTCTAAACATTTTTGTAAAGAAAGCAGTATTGAGCTATTATTTTCAGTTAAATCCTAAAATTTTTTGTGTTGTCTATTTTCATTTTATAGTTTTTCTCTTTTCCAAAGCTTGTATCATGTTTTGAAGTACTTAGCTGGTGTGGCTTCCTTTATATTTTCCAATTTGCATTTAGCAGTTTCATCCAGACTTCTCTTTAAAAGTTTTAGAGTATTACTTGGTATACACTGTTTTCTGTTTAGATACATTGTGCTTACTTTAGGTCCTTAACTTATTACCCGGAACTTGCATAATCATTGATATTTGTCAACTCAGAAAACAGTGATGTAAGTGAGAAATGATCGGTTTGGTGATTTGTGAATTTTCTGCATTTGCTTCCTCTTACCTAATTGGATCTCAGACTATTGATTGTTGATTTGGCTAGCTGAAAGGATGTTGAGATTTAGTAACAGGAGATAGAATATGAGTATGTGCTTATTTTCACATGGCTTAGAAGCAGTCAGTTATTTTGGATTATTCACAGCTCTCCGTATCTCTTTACTCAGGTAAATGGATGTACTGATTGAGAGTTCTTAGTATACTATTATAGTAGTCATGTTGCCTTGATAATTAGCTATTACATGGCTATTTGTTAATGTCATTATTTTATTTTGTTTTTTTTTTTTATCGGTACCAGGGATTGAACTCACAACTGCCTGCTTGCAAGGCAGGCGCTTATGCCACTGAGCTAAATCCCCAGCCCCTATTAATGTCATTATTAAGGATCATATTGTACTGCAAAAGTTAGACAGTTGCCTTATCTTTGATGCTCAGTCTCATTGAGCACTGGGAACTTGAATTGTATCTGAGGTTTGCTGGATTCTTTAGAGATAGAGCTGTTGGATCAGGGACAGGGGGAAAGGGAAAAGGAAAACAGAATAGAATTTAGGGTATTTTGTATGAAAGGTAAAGATAAGTAGATACTAAACTACGTGTGAACACCAGAGTAAAGCTATGATAATCCTCTCACTGTGAAAACAATTGTACTTTTCTCTTAATCAGTTATAGCCTTATGATATCTCTTTTATATTTGTTCTGAGTATGTTTAGCTTTTATTTTTTTTGAAACAGGGTCCAGATGTGCAGTTCAGACTGGGCTCGAACTTACTATGTAGCTTGGGCTTGCCTCAAACTCACGGCACTCCTCCTGCCTCAGCCTCCTGAGTGCTAGGCTTATAGGTGTGTTTCACCATGCCTGGTTGTTAAGGTTTTTATTAACATTTCAAGTCTCCTCCTTTGGCCATAGACTTCTTGAAAGCAAGAAACATTTTCCTCTTGTCTTCTGCCTGTGCACATAGTAAATACAATAAACATTTGTCTCTCACTGGACACTACAAGAAACATCCCTAAGGGTCAAATTCTGTATTCATTTAATTCTGTCTCAAAGAAACCTTTTAGGCAGTTCTATAATAGTAAGATTGAATACCTAAAATAGAATAATTTAAAATTCATATTTATATATGGCAAAAAGTTCTTTTATTTTTTTGTACCAGGGATTGAACTCATGACTTCACAACTTGTCAGGCAGGTACTTCTGCTACCAAGCTGAATTCCTGGCCCCAAAAGTTCCTTTTTTTGATTTGTGTGTTTTCTTTTCTTTTCTTTTTTTTTTTTTTTGTCTTTTTCGTTTTTATTGGTACCAGGGATCTAACTCATGACTGCCTGCTTACAAGGCAGACGCTTATGCCGCTGAGCTAAATCCCCAGCCCCGATTTGTGTGTTTTCTAAACTGTGTTTTTCAAAAATTTTTGCCTGGATTCTTATTTAAGCTTTGGAAAAGGGAAAGTTAGGTAACATTTCATTCTGATAAAGACAGAAAAAGTGATTTCTGGTAATTACTTACTTGGGTAAGTGACTTAGTGACAGTAACTGAGTGGTGAAGCTGCTCTGCCATGTGTTAATGCTATGAAGTTGTAGGTGATGAACAGTTTAACAAGTTTGGCATTATAGAGAATTTGTTGGGTAATTATTTAACTTTTCACTCAAGAAACAGTTAATATAGTCTTAATAGTTCATAATGTAACATTTCTTCTCCCCGCTGCCCCAGTACTGGGGATTGAACCTAGGACCCCACTGAGATACATTTCCATTCATTTTTTTTAAATTTTGAGACAGGGTCTCACTGAGTTGCTGCTACTGGGCTGCTCCCTCTCACAGAGTGCTGGTATTACAGGTGTGCCCCCTAAGAAATAAGAACTTCTTTATGGATTGTTTGTCTTTGTTATTTGTAATTTTTACAGGCCTGAGGGATGGAATCCCAGGTCTTGCTCATTAGCTAGGGAAGTGTTCAACCAATGAGTTATACTCCCCAGCCCAGTGGATCAAATTTTAGGGAGATTATATGTGAACCAGAGTAGTGAGTACAATTACCATGGTAAATTTTTACAGTTTAAAAATAAAGTTCCAAAAGCCATGGATGCTCAAATTCCTTATGTAAAATGGCAGAGTATTTGTGTATTAACATGGACATCTTTCTGTATACTTTACCACCTGTAGGTTACTTGTAATACCTAATACCATGTAGTGCTATGTGGGTAGTTGTTATATAGTTTAGGGGATAGTGACAAGAAATCTGTACATGTTCAGTACACATGGAGTTTTTACTCTAAGGTTGGTTGAACCCATAGATACGGAACTTTCCGAGGTGGAACCCTTGTGCACTGAAGGACCTACTGTATAGTTATAAATCACAATACCTATCACACTAAGAAACTACCAGTCCTTTCTATGGCACATGTACTATTTTACATTTCTTCCACAGTGCGCAAGTTTTTTAAAGAAAAAAAATTTTTTTTGTGGAACCAGGGATCAAACTCACGACCTTGTGCTTGCCAATCAGGCGTTTATGCTGAGCTAAATCCCCAGCCCCTTTAGAGAAATTTTTAGAAAAGAAATCTAGTTGTCTTTTTATTGACTTGTAAAAGTTCTTTATATATCTAAAATACCTACCTCTTAGTAAACATGTGGTCTGCAAGTATTTTCTCCTATGGGCTGTGGTTTCACTTCCTTGATGGTGTCATTTGAAGCACAAAAATTGTTAATTTTCATGAAGTCCAATTTTACTTTATTCCTTTGTGCTGTTGGTGCCATAGTTAAGAAATCATTGACTAATCCAAGGCCATGAAGATTTACACTGGGTTTTTTCCTGAGAAAACAGTAATTTTAGCTCTTATATTTAGGTCTCTTATTTTAATTTTGGTAGGTAATATAAAGGCATATTTAACTTTCTACTATTTGCATAGCAGCATACTTTTCCTTTTGAAGTTGTATATGTCCATTCTGAGAGTCCTATCAGGTTTAATAGTGTTGTCAAAGTGGATTTAAGTTGTTTCGTGGTGGGTCAAGAGCACAGACCCTTCCTCCCCATTACTGGAGATCACAGTACCTTTCCTGTGCCAGGTAAGTGCTCTCCAACAATAGAGGACAATTTTTTTCACATGAGGATTTATCTTGTAGCCCTATTACTAAAAATGTGATTTTAATGCTGATAAACTATTAGTGAGACTATTTAGGTATTCCTATGTTAGCTTTTATTACAAGTAAAAGAGGCCTAAATACTTTAGGCTTAGAAAAACTGTACATGAGTTGCTCTTTCTAGATACTTGGAATGGTGTTTTTGTTTTTGTTTTTTTTTTTTCTTTAGTCTTTTGTTCTTTCATTAGGGCTGTTCTTGTTGTTAGTCTTCCTATTTTCCATTCTGAAATTTATACTGAACTTTTACTTCATTAAAATCTTTAGCAGTCAGATTGTTTCAGATGCAGGTTTCTGGACCTTCTGTTTCCTCGGTCTTTAGTTCAGAGTTACTATCACTGCAAATGTATAGATTCTGTTGGTAACCTTTACTTGCTAGGACTATTTTGCAGCTCTGTTTAGTCACTTTTTATATTGAGTTTACATTTTAAATTCTGCGCAGTTTTGAAACAGTAACTCCTCATCTTCATGGTTCCTAGTTTTTTATTTTTGAAAGTAGTTGGCTATTCTAGCACTCTAGGGACTGTGGATGGTGACTTTGAGGCTAGCCAGGACTACAGAGCAAGTTCAGAGATGACTTACACTAGATAATAAAACCTTGACTCAGAAAAACATATAAAAAATGGCAAGTTATTTAGTTAGCCTTTTGTCCTTTCTTTCTGAATTCCAAGCTTATTCAGTATCTCCCATGGTTCTTTATACTTGACATGAATTCACAGAATAGCCTCACTCCTCACAACTAAAGCACATCATTTTCTTACCTTGTAAGCTCTCACAGCACATTTAACCCCTCTTAAAAGTTTTTACATTTTTGTTCTGTAGTTATTATAAAGATGCTTTGTCTTTATTAGATTTTTAATTCAAAGAGAACAGTGCTCTACTTACTAGGAGTAATAAGCACATATTTTGTGAGTAAAATAGAACAGAAATTTGGGTAAATATTCAGAGTAGGTCAGAAGTGGTGTGAAAAAATTTGATTGCATTTATGACTGTCTTTTGCTTCTACCCTGGCCCAGTTAGAAACCCTAAATAATTGGATTGAATAGGAATATTTTAAAATTGGTGTAGTTTCTGTTAATTGTATCTATCTGTGTCAACTGCATTTAATATTTGATTGGTAGTTCTTTCACTTAGTGTAATTATTTCACTTTACAATAGCTCATAGTACTAAGTCTAGTTTGATTGACACAAAGATTATGTGGTTGGTTTTTCCCTGAACCCAAACATAGTCATCTCTTCATATCTGTCAGATCCCCATTTGGGAATTAAGCTAAATGTGGATTCAACATACTTTAAAAAAAAAAAAAAAGAATTGGTAGTGAATATGTGCAGACTTTCTTTTCCTTGCTATTATTTCCTGAACAATACAGTATAACAGATATTTACATAGCATTTACATTGTGTTATGTTTTATAGTGAAGTTAGAGATGATTGAAGATATGCTGGAGGATATGCATAGGTTATGTGCAAAAATTACACCATTTTATATTGCTGATATTTCTTAATACAATGAAGTTAGGTACAACTACCATTTATATTTTTATTTTAATTTAATTTAATTTTTATTTTTTGGTACTGTGGATTGAACTCAGGACCTCACGCTTGCCAGGCAGGAACTTATGCTGCTGAGCTAAACCCGTGGACCTATATTTTTATTTGTAACAAATCATATTGTTACTGTCCTCAGGTATTGTTTGTTTTTGTCTTATTGACTCTCAATTTCCAGACATTTTACATATTAAGGAATTTGTTGATTTCTGAGTTTACATGAAGTGGGAAAAAAAATGTTATGAAGTCTTTTTTTTTTTTGTAATCCAGGCTGAACTCGAACTCGCAATGATCCTACAGCCTCAGCTTCCTGAGTACTGGTATTACAGACAAATGCCTCTATACCCAGCAACTAAAGTTATTCTTTTTGAGGAGCTCAGAAACAGACTAGAGCTGTTTTTGGCAACTGAGGCCCAAGTTTATAAGCAAACATTGTTTTTAAGAAGACTTAGAAGTTTGAACCTGATCTTTGTGAAAATATTGGTCTCAATATGCAATCTTTTTCTGTGTGGGAAGGGTGCTAGGGGTTGAATCCTAGCCCTTGCACTATTTTATTTTATTTTGAAGGGAATAAAACAATAAACAATAAAATGGAGCCAAACAAAACAGGGAGAACAATATTGGATTTCAGAAACAAGACAGAAGAAAATGTCCCATCGTTGCTATACAGCATATTATCCTCTAAATAGATGTTCATACTACCAAAATTAGGCTTGCAAAGTCTGTCAAGCAATACAAGTGTTAAGGTTGTTTTTTTTTTTTTAACTTCAGTAGCTATCATCTCAGCCTGTGTTCCTCCAAATTAGCTGGTTGCTAAAGAGGTTGAGGGGCTTGGCTCTTCTTGTCTTCCAGTCCGCATACTGCCTGGCTCATGGAAGGGGTTGGCTTCTTGGTTCTCTTCCCCACTTGCCTGGCTGCCTATGGCTCACAGGAAGGGGTTAGGGCCTTGCACATTGTGGGCAAGTGTTCTACCAATGAGTACCAGTGCTCAGTAGGTTGCTGTAGGTGCCAGGGCTTAAGCATTTCACTATATTTTTTTAGGTTAAAAAAAAGATCTTTGAAGCCAGTAGTGATGACTGTAATCACAGCACTCTGCAGGCAGGCAGGTAGGTTATACATTCAAGCCCAGTCTGTTGTGCATAATGAGATTGGATCAAAACAAACAAAAAAAACCCTTTGAGCTAACCAAATAGCTCAATGGTTTAGTATTTATCTAGTATATAGAGTTGCTGGGTTTAGTCCCTAGCACTCAGAACAAAACAGCTTCTTTTTTTTTTTTTTTTATCTTTTTCGTTTTTATGGGTACCAGGGATCGAACTCACGATTGCCTGCTTGCAAGGCAGGCACTTATGCCGCTGAGCTAAATCCCCAGCCCCCAAAACAGCTTCTATAACCATTAAAAGTGATCCTTTTTTTCCTTACTTACTTAGTTAATGATTTTAACTGCAACTGAAAAATTTCAGTCTACTATTGTTTGGCAAAAGTAACAATGAATCTGTAAAATCCCAGGATAGTATAACTGAATTCACTAAGAAAAAAGATAAATCACCGTATTTGTAGTGTGTAATTGCCCAAACTGTTTTTGCATTAAAGATAAATTAACCTGGAATCATAAGGCTTGAAAGTTTTTTTAAAGTGTTGTTCCTGCAGGTGGAAATCCCCTTTACTTGTAAAAGTAGAACCGTATTTAGAAATGCACAAGATTGTATAATACTTTGTGTATGTATAAGTAAGTAAAAGGTAGCAGTGGGGGAATTTATTCTGAGTTTTCGTTTAGCACTGTTTTTAATTAAAAATGATAATTTACTCTAGATAGGACGTAAGATACTTTGTCATGGGTTGTGAACCTGTGATTTCACAGTGGTGCTTTGTTCAATTGGGTCACTAAAAGACTTTGGCTTTGTGTAAAAGCCAAAGTTTATATTTGGTTTGTGTTTTTTAGAACACATTCTACAGATTTTAGTTTTGTTTGTTTTTTGTGTTTTTGAGACAAGATCTCACTATGTCTAGCCTTAGATCACATTTTAAACCATTAAAAGTCCAAAGGGGTATAGATACCAATTTTAAATATGTGCTGTACAGGAGAGTTAAGACAATGTGGAAGATGCTAAAACTGTCAGGAGAATATGTGTGTATATATGTATATCACTTGTAAAACTACTCACAAATGTAATTGTTAGATATATGTGATTGAATTAGAACAGTATGTAGAATGACAGTAGCTTTAATCTGTGAAATCAAATAGAATAACAGATTCTGGAACTGTTGAACAAAAAGGAAGTTTAGAGATCTTTTAATCCAGAGATCATTTTTCCTTTCAGTGAAAAAAATGAGTGTAGCATTTAGATTTATGATACTCAGGATGTACTTGCTTCTCATAAAATACTCTACTAATTTGACTAAGTATTTATAATTGACACAACTCTTTGAAAGAATAGAGGTGTTCTTAAAGAAATTCTAGTACCAGTTTTGTTATCTCTCTGAGCTAGGATCTGATTGGTAGTCCAGACTTCTCTGGAACTTACTGCATGCACCAGGATGGTCTTCAACTTGATTCTTTCCTCCCTCTTGCAGAGCGCTGAAATTATAGGCATGCATTACTGTGCTTGGCAGTTTTGCTTATCTAGAGTAGATTTTTGTGTTTGTTGGAAAATACTAACCTCGGGACAATAAAAGGGACAATACAAATGTAGTACATTTATTTTTTGTGTTTGAATATAGTACATTTAAAAAATTATTAGATACTGTAAGTCATTAGATGGATGTTACTTATAGATTTAAGACTAAATCTATAAGAACAAAAGTTTTATCCTAGATTTCCTTTTACGCAAAGAACTTACAAGCTAAAAACCCTAGAAAAACTGTCTTTTGATATAAGGAAAATTGCACTTCAGTGTTTTAACTGTATGTCATGATTTAGTTAGCTGTGTTCCTTTTTGTTGGTGCTAGGAATGGAACCAAGCACTGTAACACTGAACTACATCCCTGTCCCTTTTTTATTTTTATTCTGAGATAGAGTCTTGCTAAGTTGCTAAGGTGGCCTCCAACTTGCGGTCCTCCAGCCTCAGCCTCCCAAGTACAGTAGCTAGGATTGCAGTCATGATGTATCCAGTTACTGTGACTTCCCCGTGGTTTTGTTGTTTTGAGACAGGATTTCACTATGTAGTGGAGGCTGGCCGTGAACTCACTTGTGTAGCCCAAGTAGGCATTCTCCTGTAATAGTCTCCTGGATAGTGGGATTCACCACACCCAGCTTTGATTTCCCCAACAAAGTATTTGTTGAAATATTTGGTGGTGGAGAATTTAAAGTCATGGAGAAGGAACTCACTGAAAAAAAAGTAGTAGAAATGTGGATTACTTTCGGAGTCCCTGCAGAGAAAGAGGAACCAGTAAGTATAGAAGAAACAGGGAGAGTACTGTTTGATATAGCAGAATCAAAGGGAAGAGGCCTTTGCCTGGAAGATTGCAAGCCAAAAGAAGTCAGTTCAGTAAGACCTGTAGATTTGGTAAACAAGTGGCTTCGTTGCACCTTTGAGAAGTTTGGAGAGATAAATAGAAGTTTAAGTGATTGTATCTGGAGGTGGAGTTGGTGAATGTTGACTGAGTTCGAGAATTGGACCATGAAAAGGAACTCATGGAGAGAGGTGACAAATAATTTTATTTTAAACCTAGGAGAGCCTGAGATATCCAGATAGGTTGGAGGAATGGAAGAGTGAAATTGAAGTTGTTAGAAACCAACTAATTGATTATTATGACAACATGATCCTGGATGAGTTGTTAAGATATGAGTTCCAAAAAAGAAAGATAAGAATTGGAGGGAGCAGGGGCTGGGGATTTAGCTCAGTGGCATAAGTGCCTGCCTTGTAAGCAAGCAGTCGTGAGTTCGATCCCTGGTACCGATAAAAAGGAAAAAGACAAAAAAAAAAAAAAAAAAAGGCAAAGAATTGGAGGGAGCATCCTTTGGACCTTATGAACCAGTGATTGACCATTGGAACAGTGTGTGGTTTTTTGGTTTATGTATTTTGAATTATTGGCTGAAAAATGGGGAAACAAGTTGGCAGTTTACATTTTTTGCATATTTAAAATTTTTGCTTGAGGGGAAGTTATTATTTTTTTTAATGTGTGTGTCTCATTTATTGTTTTGGATTTTTGAGATTGGGTTTTGTAGTCTAATCTAACCCTGAGCTTTCTGTAGCCTCTCTGGGCTTGAACTCATCATAATCTTCCCACTTCAGTCTTCTAATTGCTAGGATTATAGGCATGAGCTATCATGCCCATCTTGAAAAGTTTTCATTAATAAACTTTGTTCTTATTTAAAAATATTCCCCTGTAGCAAAGGAGGCAGTTACAGGCTTAGAGTATATCTTTTTGTTTCTTATAAAGTTGATTAAACTTTTAAGATAATCATTTTTTTTCTTTTCCCATTTTGCTTTTTATCTGTGAATTGTAATACCACTCTACTGTGTTTATTTATATATTTTTTTCCCAGTGCTGGTGATTCATATTTAGGACTTAGCACTTGCTAGGCTAGTGCTGTACCATTAACACCCCTAGCCTTACTTGTAACTTTAGACTTCAAATTCTTGGGCTGGGGATGTCCTAAGTTGTAGGAAAACTTCCCTAGTGGGAATGAGGCTGTGGGTTCAACCACCAGCACCACACACAAAAATCCATTTTAATCATTGTTAACTCTGCTATCTGGTGTTGTTTTATCATTCAATAACAATCTGAGGTAGATGTTTAATTATGACGATACTAAGATACAAGTTATTTAAAGTTAGATGTATATATATATATATATATATATATGTATATATTATATGCTCCTAGAAATCAAAGATTGAATTTTCTAATTAATTGTATCTTTTTGGTTTGCTCTAACAAATACCTTGGACTGGGTAATTTATAAACAACAGAAATGCCCTGCCTTCACTTCTGAAGGCTGGGGATTCTAGTATCAAGGCACTGGCAAATTTGGTGACTGGAAAAGGCCTCTTCATAGATGACACTTTCAAGGTATGTGTTCTTGTGGGAGAAGTAACAACAAACTCCCTCAGGCCTCTCTTCTAAGGCACTTAGCATTTTTGCAGATCCTGCCGTTATGACCTAGTTACTTCCTAAAGGCTGCATCTGAATATTAACACATTGGAGATTTCCACATAAAGATTTTGGATGGACACATTTAGCTCATGGCATATTCCTTTCAGCACATAATTTATTGCGCGTGCACGTCTGTGTGTGTGTGTGTGTGTGTGTGTGTGTGTGTGTGTGTGTGTTGTTGGAATTGAACCGAGGACTGTCTCACCAAGGTGTGTCTCCATCCCTTTTTAGTTTTTGAGATAAGGTCTTACTAGGTTGCTAAGTCACCCAGGGTGGGTTTGAACTTGTTGTCCTCCTGCATTAACTTCCCAGAGTAGAGGTATTGCTGGCATGCTCCACCATGCTCAGCTAATTGATACTCTTAAGGTTTACGTTTTGCTTACATTTTGAATGAATAAGTGAAATGCTCTGGTATACTAATAGCTAATTTTTTATTGGTACATTTTAGATATACATATGGATAATATTCATTATAGGGAATTTGTGCCTGTACATCATCTATTTCTTCTCCTTTCCCACTCCCCTTTCCTCCCTTCAACTCCTCTTCCCTCCTTATTTATAAAAGCTTTGTTTCCATTTTTCTTGTATTCTTTTTGTCTTGTCCTTTGCTTTCTCCTTCTCCCCTCTCTTATTCTGCTCATTTGAACATTTTCTTCTCATTTCTGATACTTATTACACATTTTTAGTTTCTCACACCAGAAAAACAGTATGTATTTAAATATATGTGTCTGATTTATTTTACTTAAGAATATGATCTCAGGATGGATCTATTTAGCTAGAAATGTCTCAAGCTGCTGACCCTAATTCTTTTGATATATTTAAGTTCAATTTGTAGCTCAAGTCAAACTTTCCACTCTTTGAGGACAATTTATTAGTCAGTTTTATTCATCATATTTAAGAGTTGCTATGTATCATATTGTGGCTGTAATCTACATTTTCCACTACTTGGTATATTTTATGCTGTTTGACATTTTATTTACTTGAGTAGCTTATTTATCAAAATCTCTAGGTAACCTAGCCAAATCTGAAATGTTAAAAGTTTTTGAATCTTTCCAAGGAAAAAAATTTAAATATTCTTCCATAGTGATGAAATGATTAGATTGAATCAAAGAACAACCCTGTCAGGCATAGTACTAATCACTATTTTAGAGGCAAGCAGGTTTAAAGTACATATTACATATATTGTGTTCATGGTAGAGTGCCTACTCGGTTAAAAGAGGACAGCTTCCTGGGACTGGGGATTTAGCTCAGCGGCATAAGCACCTGCCTTGCAAGCAGGCAGTGGCGAGTTTGATCCCTGGTACCAGTAAAAATGAAAAAGATGAAAAAAAAAAAAAAAAAAGAGGACAGCTTCCTTGAAAAGGAAGGCATTCTTCAGGTCTGATTGGTTTTTATAAGAAACTTGAACTTGACAGGTCCAAAACTGATTTTAATCTCCGTTTCCTCTAGCCTCACTTAAACAGAGATCAGGTACCTATCCCCTCCTCTGCTTATATTTCTTTCATGTTTAATACCCCACACCAACTGTGCAGACTAATATCCTGGGGTCACATTTTTTCTTTCACTTCCCACATCCAGTTATCCCCAAATCCAGTTTATTGAGCATCCTTATTAAATCCTTTGATTCTTCCAGTCGTTTATTAATCATGTCTCAACTTTTTTTCCCCTAGTAGTTTGTCTGACTTCCTGATCTTTGTTTCAGGCCCGACTTCTCTAGTATATCTGTACTACTCTAAGGATTTTTTGTTTTTTTTAGTTAAAAAAAAGTGTGTTATTTTTTGTTGAAATATTAGAAAATACAGATTAGTTAAAGAAAAGTCACTACCCTGAGATCTCTGGAGAGTGATCATTTTACAGTATTTTGATTTGTGTTTTTTCCTCCTATTTAGATACTATATTTACCATTGAAAACACAATCCCTTGTAGAGGGAGTAATCCTATATTCTGGATCTGGTTGATCTCTTTTGGTATTTTAGAAGTCATTTCTCCCCTTCCTCTCTCCTTGATATCCTTCCCCATCAGTATTTGCATTTTCTTAAGTTTATCCTTTTTTGGGGCTGGGGATTTAAGTCAGTGCCTGCCTGGCAAGCACGAGGTCATCAAGTTCAATCCCTGTACAAGAAAAAAAGAAAAAAAAAGCCAGATAGTTTATCCTTTTTTTGGTACAGTGCTGGAGATTGAACACAGGGACCTTTGCTACATCCCCAATCCTTTTTATTGTTTTATTTTGAGACAAGATTTTAAATTGTATGGGCTGGGATTAAATTTGTCATCTTCTTGCCACAATCTTCCCAGTATCTAGGATTATAGGTGGTGGCCACTGTGCCTGGCAAGTTTCTACTTAAGAAACACCTTCGCTACCAAAGAGTGAGCCAGGCATGGTGGTGAATGCCTGTAATCCCAGCCCTCTGGAGGCTAAGGCAGGAGGCTCACGAGGATTGATCTGAGTTCCAGGCCAGTCTGGGCTACATAATGAGTTCAAAGCCAGCTTGAACTACATACGGAGACCCTGTCTCAAAAACAAACAAATAAAGTGACCTAAAGAAACGCTTACTTGCTTAAGGAATAAAAATTGCCATTAGCCTTGAAAGCTTGGGCATGTGTTATCTCTTCCCCACTGTAAATTGCTGCCCTTTATGTTTGTTAACCTTTAATTTTCTTTATAGATTTACTTTGAATGATGCATTTTCTGTGTTTTGAGTTTGAACATCAAATCATACTGGTGTTCTTTTGGATGGCTTGTTTAGTAACCTTTTAGGGTTAATTCATCTTGATGGATATAGCAGTGCGTGTGTGTGTGTGTGTGTGTGTGTGGCGGGGTGCTGTTTGACATAGTCTTCTTTACCCTGAACAATAGTGATCCTGGGAATAGCTATAAACTTATTTAAAGGTGCCATAAATTGAAAATACCTTGGAACTTTGCTATTATATTCACTGTCCACAAAAAGCAGAAACCAGTTTCTTTTTTAAAGTTTTTTACTTTTTTGGTACCAAGGATCAAACTCATGCCCTTGTGCTTACTAGGCAAGTGCTTATGCCACCATCCTAAATCCCCTGCCCCCAGAAACCAGTTTTTAAGAAAAGAACTCTTGCTGGGGATATAGCTCAGTGGCATAAGGGCCTGCCTGGCAAACGTAAGGTCCTGAGTCTATTACTAGTACCAAAACAGCAACAGCAACAAGGAGAAGAAAGAGCTGTTGCTTTCTGAGTAAATAAGCATGCTTATTTCATTACTCCTATAGTTATAATCTTAGAATCCCTATATTCTTGCATGCAATAATGGTTATTTATTATTTGGGGCTGAACTCACAGCTTTGCATTATGTCACTGAGTCCACCCCAGCTTCACCCTAGTTATTTTAATTTATGAGTTTCAAAGTACAAAACCACTTTAGGTTATCTATGCGGAAAAGTAATTTTACATATCCCAGGTCCTGATATGTTATATTCCAGTGATGGTGAACTTTTTAGAGCTTTCAGTGATAACAAATTGTACTCTACAGTGTGTATGCTTTAGGTTTGCCACCGTGGTGATACTGTGATGTTTTACAATAAATAAATCATAACAATACCCTTGAAATATTAAACTATGTATGAATGACTAGCTAAGAAAATAAATATGGCTGTTAGAATATAGATTTAAATTATTTTTTACAACTTGAAAAAGGCTTTAGCATAAAGGATTATTTTTTATTTACAGTTTCTGTGGAAAGCTTCTGTGTCTGAAGTGACACATTCTTTCAGCACTGTGGTTTTTATGTTTGGAAAACAACAATTGAAACACTGGTAAAACTTTTAATCACATCTAATCTAGACTATTCATACTTTATGATATATAGGGCAGCTCTAAAGTCTGAAAGAAGTGGATGTTTTGTAAGTAACTGTCTACTCATCAAACCTACTTGACAGCATAAGTATTGCAAGAGTCTGACATTAGATTGTACATTATAGGGCAGACCATTTAAATTTTTTTTTTTTAGACCATTTAATTTTTAAAAATCATACCAGGAATTGAAGTCAGGCCCTTGTGCTTGCCAAGTAGGTGCTTGTGCTGCTGAGCTATATCCCCGGCAGACCATTTAAATTTTGAGAATTAGGAATAAAAGATATAGGGAGCTTGTAAAACAAAAATATTTGGAACAAACTCCATCAGATTAAGACTGTATAACTAGAAAATACTTTGTTAAAAATTAAAAAATACAAGTTAACTATGATCTTTTTTAGAAACGACTACAGAAAGAACTGTTGGCATTGCAAAATGATCCACCTCCTGGGATGACTTTAAATGAAAAGAGTGTTCAAAATTCAATCACACAGTAAGTATTTAGTTTTTAAAATGCTTCTTTATTGCTGGTGTGTATATATCTATACATATATATGTATAAATGCATACACATCGGCATATATATGCAGATCTAATTTTGTGCACTTATGCACAGTACATACTAATTTTGTTTTGCTTAATTATATCATATGGATTGTTGTACAATTTATAAAACTTCTGTTTTGAGATTGAGTCTAGGGCCTTGCACATGTTAGGCAAACTCTATGAGTGTTAGTAAGATGTTTTTAATATTTCGTGTTTAAAAAAAGAGGACAGCATTAAAAACTTTTATATTTGGCATATACTTAGGATTTGTTAGGACCTAGATCCAATCCACACACCAAAATCAAAGCAAGCTAAAAAAATCTTTAAAAAAAAAATGAATACTGTATCCCTTGACTTACCTCTTTACCCCTCTAAGAAAGGAACAGAGATACAGAAAAATAGTTGACTTATAACTATGCTCATTTTAGTACTAAGGAATTTAAGAATATTTTGCAAGCATTATTACCGTTAGTAATAGAGTTTATCTAAGTAGTGCAGTTAAATGGCTTACAGTGAGTTATATAGTCTATAGTCAACACATAAGGCAAAAATTTTGTATAATTATCTTTGAAAATCCCTTAGAAGGCTGTGCTGGTGTTTATCTTTTCTTAATGGACTCAGATTCATTTTTCCTGTAAAGTAAAATGATAACTATCTTTGATTAAGAGACAAGATACATGAAAAAAATGCCAAATTCTAATTTTAAACATTAGAATGGCAGAGTAATAGGATGACTGTTCACAGCATTATTCTTTTTTATTTTTATTCTTTGTGGTAATGAGGATTGAAGTCAGAACCTTGTTCCTGCTAGGCAAGCACTCTACCACTTAGCAATATTCCCAACCCCCTGCAGAGTAATAAGTACTCAACAGAAATATAAGAACCGAGACTGAGATAGTAGCTTGTTCATATTTCTTGTTTGGTTTGAATATACATATATAATTTAAGTTCGCACATAATAAAACTTCTAGATTCCCACTTTAAGCATCACTGATGTAGGAAATTGTAAAATGATTAGAATGAAATTTATTTAAAAAACTTTTTTACCTCTGGTTCTGGAGATTGAACTCCTGACCTCATGCTTGCCAGGCAGGCACTTGTCACTGAGCTAAATCCCTGGCCCAGAAAAATAAACTTTTTAACAGTGATTATCTGCATGTGATTTTTATTTTAATTTTTTGAATTTCTTTTTTACAATGAACATACCATTTTTCAATTGAATATTTTAAAAATTAATATGCAGTGTTAAATATTATGACTTTTAGCCATTGTATGCAGATTTGACATGACAAAGGACATATTTACTTAGCTACTGTGTGAAAATTTTGCTTGTATAGATCGCAGATAAATTTATAGTAGGTTGTGTATCTTAGAAATTGCTGTATACACAGAATGAAAGAGCACAAGAGTCCTCTGACTTTTCTGCCTAGTGAAAGTGAGTGGCAGGTTTGTAGGGAGTGAGATACAGACAATTTTGAAGGCTAAGAAGCTCCTATATTAAAAAGAGAATAGAGATTATATTTTTTGCCGTGCTGGAGACAGTATATAGGACCTTATGCAAGCATTCTACTGCTGGGCTATACCAGTAAGAAGTTTTTTGTTTTGACAGTTTTTGCATTGTAATTGATTTAGTGTGTGCCAGTTCTGACCTTAGGAATGTTCTGGGTTTTTTGTATAAGTAGTGTTACCTGTCCAACACTGAGGTGATATGTGAATATCTATTTTACAGTTGAGGTATTCAGCGTGCATTTTGAAAGCAGTCATGCTCTTAAGGATCTGTGTGCTTTAGCTGATTTCTTGGAAGAGGCACTTAATTTTTGTGGTACTGGAATTAGAACCAAGGACCTTGCATCATCTAATACTCGATACCAACTGAGCTGTATCCCCTAACTCACATTTACTATTTTATACAATCATAAGAGTACACCATGATGACTAAAATTCTAATACTGTGTTTTAGTTTGTTTTCCTGAATTTTAAGTAAGAAAGTTTAATATTTGAAAAGTATAAAGGTAAAAGAATTGATTTAACTGCAATAAATTACACATAAAAGACCTGTAATTAGGAGCTCATTCTTACCTGCCATAAGGTTAAATTTCATGATAGGAAGTATAAAATGATTATCTAAAACCCATATTTATTTTTAGGAGTATTTTTATTATTTACATGAATTTTATATTATAAAATTTTTACTTAATAAGAAAATACCAGTAAAATAAAGTATGAAATTATTAATATGTAGTTGACTTCTTTGAATCCAAAGAAGTGTCAAGTCATCACCAGTAGTCAAATCACTTGATGAATGACTTTGAACCTCCTCTCAAAGTTGTAAAAACAGTTTTTCATGTGATATGGTACTGAATGAAGTGGGCTAATTGTATGCAAAAATAAAAGAAAACATTTAATTAAAAAAAAATTCTAAATAGGGGCTGGGGATTTAGCTCAGCGGCATAAGCGCCTGCCTTGCAAGCAGGCAGTCATGAGTTTGATCCCTGGTACCGATAAAAAAACGAAAAAAACAACAACAAAAAAATTCTAAATGCGCACAAATATAACATGGAGCATAAAGTGAGTAAAATTCACACATTGAGAATTTGATATGTGTGAATACAACTTATTTGTCAACCAAGTGGGTGAACACAAAGATTGCTTCCTGGATTCCCTTACATACATCAGGCATCTGTAATGCAAAAATAAGTATTTTCAGCTGGGCATGGTAGTGTGCCCCTATAATCCCAGCACTGTAATTCTAGCACGTGAGAGGCTGAGGCAGGAGGATTGCTGCAAGTTTGAGGTCAGCCTGGGCTACAAAATGAGTCAAAGGCCAGCCTGAACCGTGTAACAAAACTGTCTCAAAAAGACCAGAAAAAAAATATTTTTTATTTTTTTTGGTATCAGGAATTGAACTCATGATGTTGCACTTGCCAGGTAGGCACTTGTGCCGCTGAGCTATATCCTCAACCCCATAAAATTTAAAAATTAAAAATCTGATGTACAGTTATGAACTGGATATATTTTACTTAACCTTTTGCACTTAATGATTTCAGTTTATTCTTTGTTCTAAATGCATCTCTGTACCATCTTTGTCATATTTATCCTCTCCTTTTAAAGAAAATAACAAGGAATAGTGTATGGAATATGATTCAAAACATACTTATATTTGTGATGGTTATAAATGAAAACAAAGTAAGATACAATACAAATCTTTTTGGGTTTTATTAACGTGTTCATGACAAGGCTGTACATGTATGACTGACTCACCAGGCAGCTTGTGTCATTTGATGGGACTATCCCATGCTCCCTGATGGGACAGTCATACATTTGGTAGTTCAAGCCAGTGGGAATGTGTTAAGTAATTGAAATAGTAAGAGGTAAAGAAAACATAGTATAGAACCTTGCTTTTAGCCATCAGAGGAAATGGATTGAGTAAGTTAGGGCAAATTAGCCTCTCTGTTTAGTCTTTTTAAAAATACAGTACCCATGAGAAAACAGATCTGACAGCCACAATTCATAGTCTCTTTTGCTGGTTGTGGTGGTGCATACCTGTGATCCTAGCACTCAGGAGGCTGAGGCAGGAGGATTTCTGTGAACTGGAGGCCAGCAAGACTTGTTCTCAAAAAACAAAACAAAATTTAAAAAATTGTATCTTTATAGTTTTTCTCTTCATTACTTCTAACATTGACATTAGAAAGATAGTTGATTAATTTGATACTGTCCATAAAGTTTTCAATCACCATAGAAATAATCTTTTGAAAAAAATCAAGAACATAAATCTGGTAGGAAGAATGTAGTGTATACTTCGCCAACACAACTGAATTTGGTTTTTTATTTTGTTGGTTTGTCTTTTCAGACCAGGGTTAAAATTTTGCTCTGTCTTTTGCTAGCTCTCTGATCTTGGTCTAGTTGTTAAGCTACAGAGAAAATGAGATGGGGATTGAACAGAGGGCATTAAAAATCTACTCTTGAGAGTTGCTGGGAGGATGAAGTGCATGTTATGCATATAAGACTCTAGTCTGAGTGTTTGGCATCTCAGTGGTTCTTTTTTTCTTTTTACCCTACTTCATTTTATCTTAAGTTTTATATTTGTTTTTTTCTCTTCTAGGTGGATTGTAGACATGGAAGGTGCACCAGGTACCTTATATGAAGGAGAAAAATTTCAGCTTCTATTTAAATTTAGTAGTCGATATCCTTTTGATTCTCCTCAGGTAATTACTTCGTTTTTAAATTTTTGTTGTATTTTTAGACTAATGCAAAATGCCAAGTTAGTGATTTCTGACTAAATAAAAACATATTAAAAATTCATTATAAGTATGTGGATGAGTTTGTTCTTTCATTATCTTATATATAATATAATCAAGATCATATAAACATTTAACTTTATTGGCACTAGGGCTTTGCTCTCATGTGTTTTCAAGAACTTTACATTGTTTCTTACCCATAGATTTATAGCTGAGAAAGGTATAAAATTCTAACCAGAACTCTTGAGTTGTAGAAGTTAGCACTTTTGAGTAACTATAGGTATATTTCTTTCCTGACCAGGTGATTGAATGACATGGTAAAAAGGCTAGCTGGGTTGGAAACAGTGTGACTTTGACTGTAGATAGATCTACTGTCTTTGTGGCCTTATAATACTGTGAGGTCAGATGCTGAACACTAGACATCAGTCCAAAATGTAGTCACTGTAATTGGAGGCACACGAGTTAAGTCAGTGTCTTAATACACAGACAGAGGATAACAATGGTAGAGGAACATTTTTTTAAAGCTATTCAACTGTAGTAAATGATTAATAGTAGGCCAGAGAAAGGGAGATTCTAGGATGATTTCCAGGTTCCTGGCTTGGTAGGATGGCTGAGTAAGTTACAAGAATTACTTACTCTTTAGAGAATTATTATAATAAAGTGCTTTATTTTAAAATTTGAGATTTGTAAGCTCTGTGGGGTAAAATGATAAGACTTAATGCCAGCTCTATTTGCTAACCATTGAGGTGTTCTGGAAAATGAACCAAATACTTGAAGTAGTTTCCAGATATCTGAAACTTATATACCAAACACAGCTTGATCTTTTTTTGGTCACGTAAAGTGAATGTGTCGGAAGTCAGTAACTATATTGTGCAATAAAGGAAATAGTTTAAGGCTTGGGATTAAATGCATAGATTCCTTGAGTTCTACAGTTTTCATGTGAGCAGAAAGTTTTTGACGTTCATTTTTATCATTTTATAAAAATTGAAAATGAAGGGATATATATTGCCATGACCCACCTTTGTGTACCTGTAATAAGCATCTTTAAAACTAATCAAAGCCAAAGGAAATACGTTCCTTCCCTGTAAACAGTAATCCTTACTTTCTCTTGTCTTCTGATATGCTTCCCATTGTTTTGCTCAATCAACCTTTTCTACATTATTTCAGCAAGAATGTAACATGTCGACTTACACTTTTTTCTCCTCACTTGTCACAGTTTTTCAAATCCTTCTGCAGTGCATAAGCTAGCCTGTTCCTTATCTTAGTATCAATGTTGTAGCCTCAAGTTTTTGTTGGACTATTATTATTATTTTTTGTCTTTTTCCTTTTTATTGGTACCGGGGATCAAACTCAAGACTGCCTGCTTGCAAGGCAGGCGCTTATGCCACTGAGCTAAATCCCCAGCCCTTGTTGGACTATTATTGAACCTCTTGTTGTTTCTGCTGTACATACTTTCACATAATTATGTCATTGATTTTTACATACACATATGCATCACCCCTACAAGAACCCTGCACTCCAGGCTGTTCCCCTTCCTTGACAGTGCCCTGTGAGTGTGTGTCTCCCCCGCTCTGCCCCCACCTAGAATTAAACTCCGGGCATTTGTACTGAGCTGTATCCCCAGCTGTTTTTTATTTTGAGACAGGATCTTGCTAAATTGTTAGTTTTTCTAAATTGGACTTGAGTTCTGAACCTCTTGCCTCAGCCTTCCAGATTTTTGGAACTGTAGGCACATACTACCACACCTAGCTAATAAAATCCACCCCCCCTCTTTTGTGATACTAGAGATTGAACCCAGGACCTTTGCGCTGTGCTAGCTCCCTGCCCTTTTAAAAGTGTATGTGTGAATGTATGTGTTTAGAGATAAGGTCTTACTAAGTCCCCAAGTTGCCAAGATGGCTTGAATTTGGGATCTTTCTGCCTCAGCCTGCTAGAGTGCTGGGATTGAAGACATGTGCCATGACATTTGAGTTTAATGGTTATTTCCTGTGTTGTTTAGCTTGACACTCAAATTCCTTTATGTTAGAAATTTCTCTCCCTATTCATGCATGCTATATAGTAGTAGTTATAGCATCTTGCATAATTTAGCTTTCATTCTGGTTTTATCATCTAACATCTCTTAATGCAGTGAGTAGAAAGTGATTAAGGGAGATAAATTTAGCCTTTTTTTTTGAAATGAAAAAATGAAAACTTGTAAAAGTAACATATTTTGTTTATGGTTCAATAGCTAATTACGTAACAGTCAAGAGTCATACCTAAGTCTTTTCTCTCCCTTATTGCCACCTAAGTGTAAATACCAGCATGAGAAAAGTACCTCTTTATCTTTACAGTAATTTTTTCTTACAAAGTGAAAGATCATTTGTGGACTGATTATATGTGAAATATGCAAAGCTCTAGAACAGTTGTTCCCATTCTTCTGAAACAAAAGGATTCCTTTTTTTGGGATTAATTCCGTCCTTCCTCGCCGCCTTAGTTTCAGTAACATTTAATAGATTTTTTTGACTAAGATTTAATTGTTTTTTGGACTATTTTTTGTGGTCCTTGCCAGACATTAGTTGTATATTCTAAAGTCTGTTGAAAATGACAACTACTTGAGATGTGATGTTTTAAAATTGTTTTAAAATTATTTTTGAAATGTTATTAGCCACATTCACATGGTTTAAAAATAAGTATAATGGGTTCAACACTCTATGCTTGAACTGCATATAGATTGCAAGCTTTTTCCATCAATGAAACTTCTAGAGTTTCTGGGAAATGATTGGAGTCACTCTTTTGGCCAGTAAGATTCCTTGTTCATTAAAGACTTCAGTAAAACTCTGAAGCATTGGTACTTGTCAGATCAGCTACTCTTTATTCCTCCTATAGAATAAACAATACTTGTAACTACTTATAAGAATAAACTTTGAGGACCGAGAATGTTGCTCCATGGTAGAAGTAGTACTTCCTAGCATCCAAGGCTGCATCATATTTTCCTGAAAATAGGTGCAATAGGATTTATTTTCAGGGGATTTCTTGTTTTCTCATGTACAAAAGTCTATGTTTATTCCTGAACAATAATCTACATTTATTTATATACATTTATGTCACCTTCTGGGATATTGTTAACTCTGCAAACTCCAAATTCTGCCTTGAATTTCTTGCAACCCCATTTACTGTAAAAGCAATTGGTCCCAATCTGTTATGTCCAGCATCAGAGCTTTTTTCACATGAGCACTTCTTGTCCATATAGCCTGCTTGTAGTGCATTGGCTTACAGAGCTGTCAGTAATTTTATCTTATGAATTCTCCCAAGACATGGAGTCTTACAGGCTAATCTTCGTAAAGTTTCCATTAAATTGAGTATTAATTGAAGACTTACGAGAGATCAGAGTAGCAACAAAAATGGTAACAGTTAAGAATGATGGTCTGCCAGGCATAGTGATGTATGCCTATAATCTTCCCACTTAGGAGGCTGAGGTAGGAAAATTGCTGTGAGTTTGAGGCCAGCCTGGGCTATAGAGTTCAAGGTCAGCTTAAACTATGTAACCAGACCCAGTCTCAAAAAACCAAAAAAAAGAAAAAAGCCAGAATGATGATGATCCACATGAAAGCAATGGAAAATTGCAGGCACTAACATTCAGAAAACATTTCTTTCTTTTATGTGAGCACGTGCAGTACATCTGTTACAACACATGGTGTACTACTAAGATTCATGAGTCACAACCATATCCATTCATTATCAAGTACACGTTATTCGTATATTATTTCTACCCTGATTGGTCATTTGACACTAAAGCTTGAGTCTATCTATTTACATAGACATTTACCTCTTGTCCAAAGGCATCCACTTGGGTATTTACAAATAATTACAATTTGTTATTTAAATATTAATGTTCATAGTCACTTATATTCAATTATATATTTTATGATTCAGCATGTCCATCATATGTTGCAGTTTAGTGCATCTGGCTGACTGATCATCTTAACTGGGGCTTAAATTTGGGGTAGGACTTGTGTTACAAACATCCTGAAAAAACATGCTTATTTGGGGGGAAATGTGGTAGGTTCAATCCCCACTACTGGGAAAAAAGAAGTCGGGGTGGGGATTTGGGAAAATCCTTGGAATATACCATATTTTTTGTGAATTACTGTAAGACCATTATATATCTTTATAGTTATTGTTTTCTCTCCATCTGTTAGGATTAATTTCTCGCATATAAGAAATGTAAAAATACAGTGCTTAAATTTAAAAATTTTTAAAAACATTAAAAGACACATTGTCATTAGTCTCCCTCAAAATACTCCTAGCTTCAAATACACTTAATCTCATCATTCTTTTAACATTTTATGAAGCAGTTCTGGAAGTGCGCTAACTTTCTTTTCTTTTTTTTTTTTTTTTTTTTTGAGGCAAATTCAGGCTGGTCCTGAACTCACTGTGTAGCCCGGGCTATCCTTGAACTCACAGTGATCCTCCTGCTTCAGCCTTCCTAGGGCTGAGATAATAGGCTTGTACCACCATGCCCAACTTGAAAGTCTTCTTTCATGAGTGTCTTTAATTGTGTTGCTGTGGCTAGCACAATGTCCTGTTACCTTTTATGGTCATTTTGAATTTAGGGAAGAGCCAGGAGTTGGATGCTGCATCTGGGGGAGAAAGGTGGAGGAGAATACAGCATAATGTTTCTATGAGCCTAGCCTGTCTTTCTATTAGTACTTGACAGCAGCATTCACCATACTTCTGAGCATATCTGATGGAAACACAAAGAGGACTTCCAGAACTGCTTCAGAAAGTGAAAAGTACCATGGGAGAACTGTGTTCAATATGAGCAGTATATTGAGGGGGATTAATAGCAATGCATCTTTTACTGTAAATAATTTTTTGTTTTTTAAATTAGTACATGTTTGCAGTACATAATGATTACTTCACTGTGGAGAGTTGATTCATGTACATAACACATCCTGATTTCTTTTTTGTTTCTTTCCCTTTCTCTTTCCATCTCTTAATCCCCTTCCCATTTGAAAAGATCCACCTTCTTGTTTCTTCTTGGGGAGAAATCTTTGAAGTAGAATCAGAAAATCTTGAATTATCTTGAGGATTTCTTACAGATTTTTCAGAAGACTGTTTTTTGTAATCTGCTTCTTGGAGCTGTGAAATTCCTTTTTTTTTTTTGGTCTTTTTTGTGACACAGTCTCACTATGCAGTTCAGGCTGGCCTTGAAGTCACTTTGTAGCCCAGGCTGATCTCAAATTTAGAAAGATCCTTCTGCCTCAGCCTCCTGATTGCTGGGATCACGGGCACGTACCACCACACCTGGCTTTTTCCAATTCTTTTTGAACATCAAGTTCAGGCAGTTTTGGCAGCAAGCATAACTGAGTTAAAAGAGGACTTAGTGGGATAATTGCTTGTTGCACCTGTTTTAGCTCCTGGCACTTCATTTTGATCATGAGTATCAGCTACTAGAATTTGCTTTTTTATTAGGGCTATGTTGTAAGTTGAAGCTTTGGAAACTTCTTATTTATATGCACAGAATCTTCCAACTTAGTATTTGATTTTTCTACATGAAGATTCTCATTTCTTTGTAGCTGGTTCATGCCAGAAAATGAAATGACTGTTATTGGTGAATCTGGAATAATATTTTCCTTATGCTCATGCTTAGATGCTTGATGGTGTTGGTCATTCTTAAATTTCTGCTACAGTTGTTCAGAAACCATTATATTTTCTTCCTGAAGAGTGTTGTTTTCATTCATATATTCTGTAATAAGTTTAAGGTTTTGCTGTCAGATATTTTCAAACTCATGATACTTTTTCCACCTTATGTTGTTCATTTACTGCACAGCAATCCTGTAATCCTGGTTATAACTGATCTAAAACTTTAATGGTTTCATGAAGGACTTGCTGCTGTTCTCTGAGCTGTTGGTTTTTACTTGAAGAGTTCTTCCAGTCTTTGTGCATCTAAAATTTGTTTCTTTTTCAGTTCGGTTACTTTTGTTTGTAAAACATGCTCTTTATCATGATATCATTTCAGTTTTGTCCAGAGTTCCTTAAAGTCATTAGCCGTATCTGCAGCACTAGGCTTCTACAACTATTTCCAGACCTGTTCATCTTGTTTAATAGGCTCCACACTTTTATTTATTTCATGGTTTCAGAACTTTTCTGTTTCATTATATAGATGTGGAGATGTTTTGGATAACTGAGTATCCCTCTATTGAGCATGAAAGTCCCTATTGGAAGTTGCTGTAAGGACCTGGTGCCCTGGGAGAGAGGCAGAGGCAGATCTCTGTTACTCACAGTTTCCACTTCTCATGTCACACAGGGATGTGCCTTCCTCTGGAGTGGGGGGCTGTGAAGGGACAGCAGTTTGATGTTCTCCTCTATAGGGGCAGCCTATATTTCCTGTGGTCAGGAGAAGGGGCCCATGGGCAGCTAACCCTGCTTCAGGAATGATGTTGATTTTTGTGTGTTGATTTTGTATCTTGCTACTTTGCTGAATTTGGTTATTCTGGGATACTCTTCATGGAATTTTTTTGGATCTGCCATGTAAAGAATCATGTCATCTGCAGATAATGTAATGTTTTAAGAACTGTAATAAATAGATGAGATGATACAGTAGACATGCTTGTCTGGTTCCTTATTTTAGAGGGTAAACTTTCATTTTTTTCTATTTAATATGATGCTGATTTGTGATAAATGGCTTTTGTTAGATTGAAAGAAGATCCACCTATTTTCTCTAGGGTTTTTTTTTTTTTTTAAATCATGAATGGATGTTGGATTTTGTCAAAGGCTTTTTCTGAGATGATTATGTGAGTTTTGCCTTTGCTTCTGTTTATGTGCAAAATATTGATTTGCATATGTTGAACCATCTTTGCATCCCTGAGATGAAGCTTATTTGCTTTGATATATGTGTCATCTTTTTGATGATTTGGTAAATTCTTTTTGTCAATAACTTGTTTAGAATTTTTGGATCTGTGTTCATTAAAGTAATTGGCCTGTAGCTTTCCTTTTTGGTTGAACCAGATAGTTCCTACCTGGTTTTGGAATCAGTGATGCTGGTTTGTTTTGTTTTTAAATGGTAGTTTTCTAGGAGTGTTGGGCAGTATTCCTCTTTCAGTTTCATTAAAGTGTTTGAAGAGTATTGATTTTAAATCTTCCTAAAGTTCTTGGAGAAGTCAATGGTAAATATAGGTTTCTTTATTACTACCTCAGTTTCACCACTTGTTATTGTATTAGTCAGGGTTTTTGTAATCTGTTTTATAATTCATAAGTACTCAGGAATTTATATATTTCTTCTGGAATCTCCCAGCTTATTGGAATAAAGTTTTTATTTCATTAATGTCCCTTGTCATTTTGCCTTTTTCATTTTAAATTACATTGACATGGGTTTTTTCTTTCCTTTTTCGGTGAGATTGGCTAAGATTTGTTTATTTTATTTATTTTAAAGAGCCACTTCTTGGGTTCATTGATTCTTTGCATTGTTACTTTTACTCTCAATTTCATTAGTTTCTGCTCATATCTTTGTAATTTCTTTCCTTGTGCAAGCTTTGGTTTTTGAATTGTTATTTTTCTAGGCCTTTGAGATGCATCATTAGATTGTTTATTTGGGCTTGTGCCATTTTTCTGATGTGAGCATTCACAGCTATTATCTTCCAACCTGAATTATCACTTGATTGTTGCTAATTTCATTCTTGACCTTTTCTGTGTGACCTGTTGATTATTAAAGACTGTATTACTTAATATGTGTTTACATATTGCATTTACTCTTAGATTATTCCTTGCATTAGCAGGCATTGGATCCATTTTCCTTATTCACTCACTGTTTTTAAGGAATCTGAATATGTGGTCACCTGCATCAGACCTTTCTTCTACTTCTGACACTGTACTCACACTGGTCACTTCTGCTGCCCATACTTTCAATAGATTTTTTTTTTTTTAAATCTCCAGGATTTCTATTGAGCGTTTTTTCTAGATTCTTAATTCTTTGCTAAGCTGCTCATTCTTGTTTTGTTTAGCCCGGCTACCCCTTTATAGTGTTCTCTGTTAGATCACTAATTATTTTATTAAGCACATTATCTGATTATATCATTGTTGAACTTGCCACCCAACTTATTGATCTGTAATTTTATCTTTTTTATAATTTTGTTTAATTCAGCTGTTTGGCTTTTGATTCCTTTCCCATTGATGTCTGAAGGGTCAGCTTTGGGAAAGTTGGGAGCTTTTGGAGACACTTTGTTACCTTGTTTTTTATGTTTCTATTATTGTGTATGTGTGAACATGCATGTACGCATGTGTGCTCAGTGTGTTAAAGGTCAAATATAGTATAAAGACTTTGTTGCTGGTATGGTGCTGTCTTTAACGTCTGCTTTCCAGTGATGTGCTCTTGGTGTGGCTAACTGTAGGCCTTTGCCTCTGTCCCAAGATCTGACCACCTCTGTTACTTTGGAGAGGGAAGGGTGGAATGTAGTTTGCCCAGTTCTCTGGGAAAGAATTGCATGATTGTTGATGACACAAAGACAAACCAAATACTGGCATACAGTAAAAACTGATTAATAACAACAGCTGTGCCACTCTGGCAGTAGCAACAAAAACAACAACAATAACAGAGTCAAAGACAAATTGGATATTGATGTATTATAAGAACCAATAAAAGCTACCGCAGTACCTTAACGTTTAATAGAAAAGAGATCTCTAACTATATATAATACAGACAAAAACAAAATGAATACTGACATACAGTAAATAGCTATTAAATAGTGAGACCAGCTGTTATGTATTAAGAACTGGTGGTCAACTTAATGCCAGCTGGATTACATCAGCATGGCATTAAGCAAAGATGCTCCACCTGAGGAAAGTTGCCAGAATAAATAGGTGGAGAAGAAGGGAGGTGTTGAGGGTTGAGGCGTTAAGGAGGCATTATGGGTTCTCCTATGAATTGCTGTCTGAGCTGTTGGTTCTCCTGGAGAAGCTTTGGTCCTCACATCGAGCATTGTTTCCTGGCTCTGGAGGGGAAGACATGTGCTGCCTGGTCTCCAGGATGAACTCGTCACGCTGCTTCCTGGCACGTACCCGACTGTGCTTGTCGTCAGAGGAGCTTGGGGCCTTCGTGTCGCTGAAGACGGCTGTGGTGCCTTTCAGGATAGCCCTGGTCTTTGTTGTGAATGTGACTTCTCAGCTCCAGCGTAGAACCCTCATCCCACTAGCACAGCTCCTCCATCCTGATGGCATAGACTTTTTGGCTTCCACCGCTGATCCTGGGGTCTTCCTGGCACGGATCCGTAAAAGAGATTGGCGTGAGTCCTTCTTGTGGGCTCTGGACCTCCAGTTGGACTCGTGGGAGGCATTGTCCTGAGCTCTGGGTTTTTATCTGGACTCATGTGGGACATTGCCGTGGGGTTTAGGCTCTTGACTAAATAATCTATGGCTTTGGTGTTGTGGATAGATTTCCTGCATTTTCCTGTGTTAACTTCCGGTGACTATTATAAAAATATTATAAACTCTATGCCTTGATCGTAATTGTTCTCTGTGTACGATCCCTGACTACAACACCAACATTAACAAAAGCATTCAACAATAATATCAGAGTCCACTAAATATCTAAGTAAAGCTTCATAGTAAAGGGAGTAGAGAATGGGAAAATGAAAGAAGTAGAATTTGAAAAGTAAAAGAAGGTGAGAAAGAGAGAAAAGTGAAATAAAAGATCCTATTGAGTAAAATAAATAAATAAAATCAGACAAAAAGTAACACAAAAGAACAAACAAGAAAAAAGAAAAAATAGAGTAGAGAAAAAAGGGGGAAAAAAAAAAAACGGCCAAAAAACAAACGAACCGAAGTCCCAACATATCAATGAGAAAAAAAAAAAAAAATGAGTCCAAATAAAATTTCTCGTATGTTTTTGAATAGCTAGTTTCTTTCTAGGGTCTGCCACTTTGGAGTCTACCAGATTTGAAGGAGTGATAGTGAGTCACTACTAAGGCCTATTTTGTTTCCCCACTCAAATGCTGAATCTTTCCCGGTGGGCAGACAAACCACTGAGCTAGCTCTGTGTTGGATGTACAGTAGGCCAAGTTATGAAGTAGTCCACTGGACTTAATGCCATCCCTTTCATACTTAAAGCCACTTACACCAGCCTGGCTTCTCAGTGCAGAGGCTGGGACATCATGTACTTCCTAGCCGGAGATTCAACTTCTCAGGGGATCTGTGTCTAGCCTGTGCCCTCTATATGAATGTGTGGCTGTCTCCCACTTCGTCAGTGTGGTAGGTGACACCGGAAACCCCGAAGTGTAGCTGTTTTGTTGCTCTGTCTGTGGACTTTTCTTGGGCCTAGTGCTACCTGCTCAGTTTGTTGTTTATCCTTGGAGCCCCCAACCCTCTCTGGGTTTATTTGTGTTAGCAGAGAAAGGTCCCTCTCCCCTGCAGCCTCAGTTAACTTTTTAGATTGCTCTGCCTTGTGTTGTTTGAGTAGCTTCTTTGTAGTTTTCTTGTCAGCTTCCTCTCAGTTCCCAGATTCCTAATTTTTTTTTTTATCCAAGTTGTTATTTTGTAGGTGTCTGCATTCTAGGTCCTGTCCCTTTGCTGCCAGTTATTATTCTGCCATATTTAATCCTCTATATTTTTTGATCATCTCTTGTATCTCATTTTACTGTTTGGTTTTGTCATTTAAGACAAATAACATCACCAGGTGTTTTTCAGTTAGTACAGGAGCAAAGAATAGGCACCCTTTTATTGCTCCTTTTCTCTAGTGTGCATATATTTATCAGCCAAGTAGAAAATGTTTCTGTATATGTATGGGATACAGGTAAATTTTTGGTTAATTCATATATTGAGCATACATTGTGTGTCAAATATTGTTTTCTGAACTTGAGAAGTCGAAGAGAGTATAGAAATTGAAAGGGTGTTGGGCCTGCCTTTAAGTCGCTTATATCTAGTTAGTATTTGAGTAGATAGATGTTTAATCATTCATTTTGTATGTATTGAATACACATCATGCAGCAGACACTTTGCTCGGTGCTGTTGAGTCTGGTGTCCCATACTGCAACAGTAATCAGGTGCAGTAGCATGTGTGTATAATCCCTCTCTTGGGAGGCTCAGATTGAAGCGGGAGAGTTCCTTGAGCCCAGAAGTTCTGTACAAATCTGGGCAACATCACAAGATCCTGTCTCTAAACAGAAATGATTACAGCAACAAAGTTTTTGCCTTAGGTGAAGCTTGTATTCTTGTGGGGAGAGTCAAATAGTAAACAAAAATAGTGGGAAAAAGATATAGGCATGTGATAGGGTATTCAGGTATGGGATAGATTAGTTGGGAAAGGTTTTGCTGAGAAGGTTAACATTGGACAGAGGATCAGAAACAGGCTGGTCACGTGAAAGGAAAGAGTTGAGAGAAAGGATAGGTGAAGACAAAATGCAAAGATCCTAAATGTAGAGCACAAGGAGTTATTTACTCGAATGGTGTATTAGCAAGAGGGGAAAAGATCAGAGAAATAATTTGGGCTAAAGGGTCTCACATTTATAGTCCAATGTGAGAATTTAGACTTTTATTCTGATTAAAGTGGGAGAAGCTTTGCAAGGTAATGAGTAGAGAAGCAACATGATCGTATTTCAAGAGTCTGGCTGTTGAGGACACAAAGAGTACAGGGAGACCAGATAGGCTATTGTAATGCAGTCAAGAGAGAATGGTGACTTGCATTAGAAGTTTAACAGTGAAAGTTATGGAAGGTCATGGTTTGGACCTTTTAAAAAAGGTTGAAACAACAGGATTTACTGATCAATTGATAACAGTGTATGAATAAAGGAGAGGAGTCAGTCAAAACTCTACAAGGGATAATGAATTGAATCCTTTAGAGAAAAAGAGAGCACTGACTGATTTAGAATGGACTAAGAAAAAAAAATCTATTCGAACTGATTGAACTGGACTTGGAAAAATTTATGTGAAAAATACAGGGTTACGCATGAAAAGAATTGGCCTCTTGTAACATTTGTGAGATGTTCTTCTAGTTTTATGTGCAGACACATGGGGGGGATACAGATACAAGTGGAAGGATATTTTGGGGCTAATCAAGGAGGTTCCTACAGTGTGAATAAATCAGATATTTGTCTCAAGCATTGGGAAGCATGACAGGTGTCCATAAAAATGTAAAATACTGAAGCTTAGTATTTTAACTCTTGTTTCTTTTCCTCTCTGTCTCCTCTTAATATGAATTCTTCCTTCCTTCCACTCTTTATACCTTTTCTGCTGTGAAAACATTCTCTTTGAAAGAAATATATATGAAATGAACCCATATGATCCTGTGACTATCTCAGTATATTGTTGTTAAATGTTTTAAATTAATTTTTGTTGGGAAAATGTGGTTATTTTTGAAATAGTGGGAATATTTTAGAGGGAAGAAAATATTGTCTTTGGGCCTGAAGCCATGTTGATGCTAGATTGAAGCTGAAAATATACTTGCCTTGATTATAAATCCAATTAGAAGAACTGAAACAAAAGACTAAATTTTTTTTTTTTGATCCTCATTTCTTCCTCCCATTTGGGCCCCTTAACCTATATTTATTTATTTATTTTTTTTGCCTGAATTTCTTCATTTCAGAAATCTAGTTTGTTTTTATGGTGCCTTACTGATTTCTGTTACTTTGCTTTTTGCTCCATCAGTAGTAGTCAACCTTCCCAAGTGATCAGGTTTTCTTGAATAACAATTTTTATTGCTGCAGATTGTCTAGCATCTAAGATACCTGATGAGGGGCAAGTGAACAATGAACAGAATTTTACTGATACTTTCTGCATAAAATAGACAGGAAGATGCAGAGCTAAAAGAAAAAAGTATAAGAAAGAATGGCTATCATCCAGGAAAATCCAAGTTTAGTTCCATTGTGTCCAAAGAATTTTGTCTCTGCAGTATATGCCGAGCTGTGTGGTAATGAAAATTAGAGTGGATCAGGGAAAACTACTGATACATGTTGGAGAGCTAAAAGGAGAAAACTGCATTGCAAATTGCTAAAATTGCAATTCCTAGTTATTTTTATCAAATATTTACCATTCTAGACTATTATACATAGTGAACTGATTTAGGTTTTACAATATTTTGTTTTTTTAAAAGTAGTGAGATTTGTGTTTATTAAAGGTAGGAAAAGAAGCATACTCTGCAGAGTGGATGCAGGCCAGTTAAAAGTAGAAAAGTTCACACTACAGCTTGAGAGCAGACCACAGCGCAGGGCAAATGGTGCAGAGCTTATTGATGGCCCCTTTCGTATTTCTTACTCTTCAGGCCAACATTAGATCTAGGCCTTCCTATCAAAAACCTGCTTGAGTTCTCAAGCATTTCCTGATTGATTCCAGGTGCAGGTCTTGGGCATATGTGTCTTGTGTCTTTCTGATCCTGGTCACAACCACTTGCTCAGCTGGCCAGCCACACCCTAACCGCCCCCTCATTTCTCCCTGAGAGACATAAACTTTTATGGGTTTTTAGGGTATGGAGGATTCCGTGTTCATATGGCTCTCATCACAAAGGCTACTCCTTTGTGAAAGGGGCTGTAGGCCCTATCTACTGGGGATTATATGCTCTCTCCAACTACTTTGGTTATTTGTGGCTTACTGACTGGGTTGGAAAAAAAAAAACAGAAAAAAGTTAGTACTGTTGAGCTACCTGTTTGAATGAGAAAGGTTGGTGAATTTGTCAGGAGAGTGACTTTACTATCAAAGGGAGCAGGTCAGATTTCCATGTCTCTGTGGTGGATAAAGCATTGCAAAGAGCAGTATTAAATAAATTACTAAGAGCTTGATAAATTATTAAGAGCCATAGCCCCAACAAGGTAAAAATCAAATTATATCAGGTACAGGTACAAATTCTCTGTGATCAATGTGGTCATTATATATATCTAAAATGTACCAATAAAATCTAACTGGAAGAAAAAAAAGATTATCCACATTATAGAACTAACTGAAGAGTCTCAGTAAAGGTACCCATTTAAGCTGTGGTGAATTATGGGTCCTTAGAGACTCTATCCAGAGCAGTATTGGAGCCTTGCTTTTCAAAGAGGAACCTCAGGTCTTCCAGGGTTTCACAGAAGTAGCTTTCTTATTTCGGGTGGTCTTTTTTTGTCAGACAGTTGGGTTGGAGCTGGCTTTGTAATTGCCAGTCCTACCCAATGTATTGCCCATTCCTTCTCCTCTGTACAGGTTTTAACTAAGCAGCTAGTCTGAGGTTGGCAGAGTTATTGGGCAAGCTTTGTAAGCCTTTTGGGTAGTGGTCACTAATCCTAGTTGTATGAAAATTTAAGTGACAGTTTGCTATGTAAGGTTATTACAACTTTTCACTACGT
Organism: Cavia porcellus; assembly: GCF_034190915.1. Classification (NCBI taxonomy): domain Eukaryota; kingdom Metazoa; phylum Chordata; class Mammalia; order Rodentia; family Caviidae; genus Cavia; species Cavia porcellus. Next base: position 49,633,692 of record NW_026947493.1, on the reverse strand, counting down.
CCCGGAGGAAGGACCAATTTGAATGAGTCTTTGGGAACAGGAAATAATGCTAGGATTTTTGAGGGGTTGTAAGGCTGCCCTTCTTGCTTATCAGTCTTTTGATTTCCTAAAGAGACTTTAGATGTGTCTGTTTGGAATCTCTTTAACAATGAATAATGAATGACAGCGACATGCCTGGGAAGACAGAACCTTTATTTTTACTTAAAATTTCTTCCTATTAAGGGAGTAGGGCACCATGGAACAGTGAAAAACTCATTGTTGGCCTTTGAATTGATATGTCAAAACAGGTGTAAAGAAATTCCCACTAGGGTTCCCTTCAACCCCAAATATGGCTGTAGATCTAACAGAATTTTCCTGAGAAGGAAATTAAAAGAGAATAATTGAATTTGCTTACCTGTGATGTGCAGAGGCTCTTATAGTTTTTCACAGGAGATAGAGATGTCTGTGGACAGAAGCATTGCCAGTTGTCCAAAACCCCGTTTATTTCGTCTGTCACCAAAGTGGGAGTTGAGGGTTTGGCTGACCTACCCTTTTCTAGGATCAGTGACAGTCCTCTAGGTACCATAAATCAGGCATATTTACCACTTGGCACATGAAGGAGGGCCAGGGCAGTGTCTTGGTACAGTCATTTGCCCAGAGTCCAGTCTTCTTGCAGGCTTTGATTGGCCCTGCATTTTCTCTTGGCTTATTTGGATGTGGTTTTAGCATTGCCAATTGCAGTAGCCATAATTTTGATGTGTCTCAGCCCTTTTCCTCCTACTTTAATCTGGATCCTAATTGTTGAACACAGAAAAAGCCATGTCCAGCAGTTGGGTCATAGGACTCTGGGGTCCTATCTGCAGACCTACCAGAATCTTTGGAAAATACTGGGCCTTGGGCTGGGGATATAGCTCAGCAGCAACAGTGCCTGCTTGGCAAGTACAAAGTCCTGAGTTCAATTCCTGGTACCATAACAAAACAAAACAAAAACTGGGTCTCTCTGGGGCTCCTGCCTCTGGTGGAAACAGGTGAGAGGGACCCATATATAATCCTGAGAGACAGGTGGGTGTCTGAGGATGGGATCATCAATGCCGTCACTTTCCTTCTTCCTCAGAGGCCTCTTCATGAAACAACTGTTAATCTATTAGTTGAATTATCAGGGCAAAGGAAGGAAATAAGAGACATATAATTTGAAGACTTGGTCAATCTGCCTCCCTGCCATCTAGACAGAGTTATTTGCTAATTGTTAGTAATTTGTGCACATCGTAATGAATATTTAGGGGTGATTGAATATACAGAATTCATTTTCTTTTGTATATTGTATATTAGGTTCTACCATTGTTGGAGGTGATAGGGCATTCCTATCACCTTTTTAAAATATTGCCTCAAAATAGAATACTGTTGCTTTTAGAATTTAGTTGATTTTTATCTGCAGAGAGTCATGGATAGAACTTAAAAAACCATTCATATAAATGTAACCTGTATTTCACTAGCAAAAAAGTACATACTGATTTAAAAATTTTAAGAAATGAAAAAGTAATGTAGATTTTCCCTCCTTACTATATAGATGTTTATACAGTGAAACTGGTACTTACTAAGTTAATGAAAAGGCATAAACAGTTGTTTTATCTGTTCCTGGCATTAATTTTGATTGGTTAATCAATTCTTGTTATATGTGGAGAATTCCTAGTTTTTGTTAGTACAGAATATTTAAGTGTTAATGGAATTTTGTTCTTTCTTAGGTCATGTTTACTGGTGAAAATATTCCTGTTCATCCTCATGTTTATAGCAATGGTCATATCTGTTTATCCATTCTAACTGAAGACTGGTCCCCAGCGCTCTCAGTCCAGTCAGTTTGTCTTAGCATTATTAGCATGCTTTCCAGCTGCAAAGAAAAGGTAGGAATTTTAAGAATTATTCCAGATAATGTCTTTCAGTTTAGGTAGATTAATAATTTTCATATGTGCTTATTTTTACTTGGAAGGAAGAACTTGTGCTATGCCTTTTGAAAGTATAGGGAATGTCATGATTAAGAATAAGTTAGAATGCTAAGTGAAATAAATCACTTGTGATACAGAAAATTAAATATCTCACAGTTTTCTTATATGAAAACCCCAAATACAAATAAAGAGCAAAATAAAGGAGAGGTAATAGGAAACAGGGATGACTTTTTAGAGATTTGAAGAGAATTGGGGGAAGAGAAAAGGGTAGTAAAAATGTGATATGTATATATACCAGGTCCTCAAAACAAATGTAACCTTTTTTTTTGGGTACTGGGGATTGAACTCACAACCTCATGTTTGCCAGGCAGGTGCTTATGCTGCTGAGCTAAATCCCTGGCCCAAATGTAATTATTTTGTATTATAACATATACTGATAAGTAAATTGGAATATTGTTTTTATTTTTCATTCCAAGTAGATAATTTAAATGTTCAATATATTATAAGTCGGACATACTGGGTTTTTTACACATAAATAATCTAAACTTTATTTCCATCAGCATGCACATGGTAAAGGTATATTAAAAAATTCCTTTCTTCTAGATTTTGTAGTTGAAGGCCTAGAAACATACAATATAGCATCTCTCTTTCCTCCCTTTGCCAGTTCCATACTTTCAGCCTTTTACAGGATGCCCCAGAATCAAGAATTTTCTTAACCAAATGATTATATGGAAGGAGGAAGACCATTTATCAGTACAATTTTCAGAGCTTCTCCTCTAGTTCTGCTTTTTTAAATGTCTGGTGAAGGTAGGGGAAAAAAAGACCAGAATGAAAAATTGTATGAGTTAAACTTAGGATACTCTTTAAAGATACTTGAATTCTCCCTCTTTCTGGGCCTCTTGTATTCCTGTTGAAGGATAAGTGTGTAACAATATTGATTATTTCTGTTTTTTTTTTTTTTTTTTGTCTTTTTCGTTTTTATTGGTACCAGGGATCGAACTCACGACTGCCTGCTTGCAAGGGAGGCGCTTATGCCGCTGAGCTAAATCCCCAGCCCCAGATTATTTCTGTATTTTAAAGCCTCTTTTTCCCCCTGAGGGTTTCTTTTATATTATTTACTAGAGAGTAGGGAATTGTATGTGGGCATGTGTATTCAGCAGTTTTTTTCCTCTGTCCTCCAAATCAAACTGACTGCTGTTTGTTTATTTATAATGAATAAATGGCCCTAGGGGTTGAACCCATGGCACTCTACCACTGAGCTACATTCAGGGCCTCTCCTATTTTTGGAGACAGGATTTCACTAAATTGCTAATTTCCTGGGGCAGGACTTGACTTTTTGATTCTCTGCTTGAGTCCCAAAGTGCTGGCCAGACCTCCATTGTTAATTAAATTAGAATAGAGAACCTTTATGACAGTAGTTCATATTTTAAATAATAGGTTATTTAGAATCTGAAACGAACCATTATTTCACTGAGTTTCTTGGCATGTCTGGTCCATAAGAGGTTTCTTGGTGTTCAATATGAAAAACAAAGAAAAGAGTTCTTTGTTCAAATAAGCATAGGAAATAATTGGGTAAATTGTTTTTTTTTTTTTTTAATTATAGGGTTATGAGCCCTTAGTATGCAAATTTTATATGTAAAAGAAAAAATTGGCAATTAAACTATGAAATACTATATTAAAATCCCTATTAAGGAATTTTATATCTCTATTCAGGAATATTAATATCCCTATTCAGGAATGTTAAAATGTGCAGAAAACACCTCCTCTTAGATGAAACAAGGTATACACATCTAATATTAGTACTACCTTTTAACTTTGGTTTCCTCTCTTTCGAGGGTTTTTCTAAGCTGCATATTAATGTTTTGAGTGAGTTTTTGTTGTATCTAAAGGTTTTGGAAGTAAATGTTATTAATACTACATATTTTTTTCTCTCACCCATTATCAATACACACGTTTTCAATTTTTTATGTGTAGGGAAAAGCATTTGACAGTCTCATGAGGCTTCTGTGTTTCTGTTGTGCTTAATGATCATAGAAAGATGAAATGGTAATTATGAAATATAAAACTTATTAAGAGATTATCACCAGTGATGGCTATACCAGTGCTAGCTTTTGTGTGTGCCTTAGGGTTATTAGCTTTTGTTTACATTTAAATGTAGTGATTCAGTATCACTGTGTTCTGTGTGCCTCTTATATCCTTTGTGACCCTGACTGTTCCCTCCTATTCTAGTTGTGTGCTACTAGTGTTTCCTACACACTCAGTTCAAGACTAAAATCATTCATTTAAATTATTGATAAATTATTATTATGTAACAATATATTTAACAAAGTTGATAATCTAGAAGTCAGAATTTCTGTGAAATGTGATAAAATTTGAGAAAAAATGTTTTGGATACTTGCTATTTTTACTGTGCTGAGTGCTAGATGAATGGATGAAGAAATAGTTACACATAAAAGTTCGTATTTTTTAGGAATTTTCTCAAATTGTCTTAACAGATTAATCTTTGTATACTGTAGTTGTTTGACATCTTATGCCCTACTGTTTTTCCAAAATGAAATTGTGATTAACTTCAAAAGCCATTATGAGGCTCAGTGAAGATGCTAGTTATATATTTGCATTTTAGAAGTGCCAGATGGACAGAATGCTTTCCTCCCTGCTATATAGGAATTTTTACTCACCCTTGCTTTCTGGTTGGACCTTATTTAAATAATCTCTCTTTTGATTCGTCTCATTGAGGAAAGGATTTTTTAAACCTTTCATCCTTATTTGCTTAGCTAAACATAGTTTAAGCTTAGTATTGCAAAATAAAATTTAAGAATGGGAAAAATCAAGTTGTTAGAAGAATTGTCTACAAACTTTCCTTTAGTGGCTTTGGTATAAATTTCGCATATTACCACATCCTTGTTGGAAGTTACGTATTTCTTGTGTCTGGTTAGGAAAAGCCTCTTCCCCCAACTCCTTTTAGTATTGCTGGCACCAGTGTTGCTGGTGTACTTCACCTGCAGAACTGCTCTGTTTCTCATATTGTGTTCATCAGGGCAGAAAAGCTGTCTGTGATATGGCAGGAGTGCTAATATATAGGTTTGTACATACTGTTTAGAAACAAACCGAGGTGTGGTGGTGTATGTCTTAGTCCCAGCACTGGGAAGCTAAGGCAGAGGGATCAGAAGTTCAACCCCAGCCTAGGCAAGTTAACCACTAAAGACTCTGTCTCAAAAAAAAAAAAAAAGGTTTTAGCTCAGTGCAAAAGCCCTCAGTCCAACCTCAGTACCGAAAAGAAAAACAAAAGAAAAGAAAAAAAAAGAACCTAAATCTTTTGGTCGACCCTAAGTATATATGTGGCCTGTGTGTTTCTTTTTTCTTTGTTGCAGTGCTAGCGATTGAACCTAGGATGTTTGCTTTGAGCTGCATCCCCAGATATGCCCCTTCTCTGAAGGCTAGGTCTCAGGAATGCTTTAAGTTGCCTAGCTGGGATTGAATTTTTAGTGCTCAACCTCAGAGCCCTGGGGTTATGGCATGTGCCACCATGTGACTCTCCTTTTATTTCGACATTTTTTGATGAAGTGCTGGGAATAGAAGTTAGGGCCTTGGTGCATGCTGGACAAGCTTTGTACCAACCACTGAGCTACACGCCTAAGCCTTATAAAGTTTTATAAATTATTCTGATTCTTCAGATAACCTTTTAATTAGGTAGACTTTTCTGTTCTAATTAGTTTAATTATTACAAAAATAATTATTAAATTACTTGGAGGGAGATAAGCTATAAAAAATTTTGGCTTAATCTATCTCGTTTGCTTCCATTTGGTTGATGATTATTCTCCAGTGTTACTCTTAGAACTCAATCCAGAGCCCTTTAAGTGTCAGAAAGTCTATATTTCCCAAAATACATTTATGGTTTTTATTCTTTCAGTGTTGCCATTGGGGTTGAATATGTTTAATTTAATGGTGATTTTGCTTAAAACTATCTCCCCCTTAGTTATTCTGTTTTATAACTTATCTATTTAAACTCTTTTGTTGTTGTTGTTGTTGTTGTTGTTTTTTGGTTTCAGAGACGACCACCAGATAATTCTTTCTATGTGCGAACATGTAACAAGAATCCAAAGAAAACAAAATGGTGGTATCATGGTAAGCAGTTTTAATTTGGAGTAACTTTATAGTATTTTGGTTTGAAAGAGTGTATATCTGTTTGCTAAGACTTAGGAAAGCAAAGTGAAGATATTTGATGGTATATTTTTGAAATACGGAATACATTCTGTTAAGTATTGCAAGATATTTTATGGATATATTAGACTAAATTTTTAGTGGGACAGAGTCATAGTCATTGTCCAAGTTAATATAGCATTACAGTCAGAGATGTGATGGTGCTTTCCTGTAATCCTGGTACTCTGGGAGGCTGAGAAAGGAGGATCAAAAATGACTAGGCAGTTTAGCAATTTAACAAGAGTGTCTCAAAAAAGAACAAAACAAAAAAGGGCTATCTGGCCTTGGATTCAATCCCTCTTACCCATTCCCTTCCCTGCAATTACAGGAACTACTTTAATGTCTGACACTGCCATTTTATCACAAAAAATAATTCATTTGTAGTCTGTTGCTGAAAATAGAACTAGCTATTGATGAACTTTTCAGCATCCTCTAATGCTAACTTATATAGTTGAAAGTATTTATGAGAAGTTTTTTATCTAAGATACTTTCAGAATTTACTGAGTAAGGAATGGGGAAACAATTCTACAGTAAATCAGAAATAATACGCAGTTTGGGCTGGGGATTTAGCTCACTAGTGTAGTGCCTGTCTGGCAAGCGTGAGATCCTGAGTTCAATTTCTGGTCTCCCTCTCCAAATTTTTATACATGCATACATATATATATGCATGCAGTTCACAGTAGAAGTCATTTTTTAAAGAATTACAAATTTTATGTTAGTAAGATTATAGTTTCCCGACTAAAATAAGAAGGCTTTTTTTCCTTGATAGTTCAGAGACATGTAATTTCCAGGTAAGTCAAATTCCCAAAATTAAAAATGAAGCTTTTGAGACTAAATAAACCTTTTACAATATATGCAGTAGTTAGTTTTCCCAATAAACAGATTAAAAAGTTCCTCAGTATAAATTAGTCATTTAAAAAAAGTCACTGAATTCTAATCACTTGAATCGTCACTATCTTAATCCACTTTCCAATTCTAGATAGATAATAGTTTTTCCTTTTATGGATAATACTTTTTATTTTATTTATTTATTTATTTTTGGTTGCTGATTTGCAATGACCATTCACATCTCAATATATTTTCTGTTCCTGCTTGAACTCTGAATGCCTGAGTCATTCCCATTGCAATCAAGGAATATTTCTTATTCATTGAGATGATGTAGCACCTATTGTATTATCCATCTAAGGTGGCTTTGAATTCACCTTTAAAAAGCTAAAGCATTTTGACTTGTGTTAACATGTATTTTCTTCTCGTTTAAAAATTAAAGAATATGAGTTAAAACATTTTAAATAATAGTTCATCATGGCACTGTAGTTGGATTTGGATAATCTTATTAAAAAGATAATCACAGTGTCTCTTGGAGAGCATGATCTGTCAGCTTTGTTACAATTTTTCAGATGTCAGCTTCCTACCTGTTTTAGTTCTAGATGATCTTTATTGATCATGTTTTCCTTTAACATCTAATTGTCAAAAAATATATTCTTGATATTTCTTAGCATTATCTAATTTTCAAAGGCTTACAAGGAGAGACCAACTTCTGTGTGTGACCTGCAAGCTAACCAAAAATACCAGAGAGTCAGGATGGGATTGTAGCTTAGTGGTAGGAACATGTGCTTAACATGAATGAGACCCAGCATTCTCTACAACCCAAGAAAGGAGGAATCAGAGGTTGAGATTGATTTAGAATTGGATAAATTTATTGAAACACTTAGCATCTTAGTTTCTAGAGGTCAAGTGAAATTTTATGCATCACGTATCCAGCTCACATTCATCAGGTATGCTAGCCAACATACTTGGGTCATGGTGGGTTAGAGTGTAAGAGAGGGAAGAGGGTTTTGCTTTATATAAGGGTAACACATATGCTTCAAAGGGCATTCCTGAATGCAACATGGAGAAGCTATTTGTGAAAAAGATCTGAAATTTATTTCATCTCCTTGTTCTTATTTTTTTTGGTACAGGGATTGAACTCACGACTCATGCTTGCCAGGCGGGCACTTGTGCCACTGAGCTAAATCCTTAGCCTCTATTTCCTGGTTCTTTTAAGAGGACTCAGATGATATATCAAAGTAGAGCTGCCAGATATAGGGCTGCGTTCTTGGGGGAAAAATGTCTCTTAAACTTGAGGTCTTCTACTTTATTTAGTATTCCCTGGAGAATTAGGCCAGTCATTGCTACCTTGTTATTATTGATATGCGCATCATACCTTATTTGATGCTTTTTTTGGGGGAGACAGGGTCATTATGTAGTTTAGGCTGGCCTTTAACTCACTTTGTTGCCCACCCAGGGTGGCCTCGAACTTGCTATGATCCTTGTGTGTCAGACTCCCAACTGTTCAGATTATAGGCCTGCACCACCATTCCCAGTGATATTCATCATACTTTGTTACACTGATTTCTTTTGAGATTCTTTTGCACACAATAAGTATAAAAAATAACCTTACTGATGTTTGTATAATAAAAGTTTAAAAAATGTACTGGAATGTGAATATACATATCTTATTACTTAAGTTGACTGTCAGTGTGTTTTCTAGAATTCCTAGTTTCTGAAGAACTGTGTTCATATCTACATTGGAATGCAAGTATTCCATGTTACCAGTTAAGGGTGGGATCTATAAACTTCAAAAAATCAACTGAATGATGTTAAAAAAAAACTGAATGAGGTTAAAAAATAAGCACAAATAAGTTTGTGAAATAGACAGCTCAGTTCAGCCTAAAGGTGGGCTAAGAAATTTAACTCTAATTTAGTGATTGAGACCTAGGATCCTTCTTAGAAAATAATTCTATATCTGGTTGAATGCACAAATGAATAAATTCCTGAAGTTCTTTTTGTTTTATTTTTTTTTTAATTGAGGGAGGATGTGGTTAGGAGAAGGGCCTTTACACTGAGCTACATCTACAGCCTTTTTTTTATTCTTTGAGATAAGATCTTGCTAAATTACCTAGGCTGGATTCAAATTTGTGATACTTTTGCCTCAGCCTCTCAAGAGTTGGAATTACAGGTGTGTACCACCATGCCTTGCTCCTTGTTTTATATTATTAAAAATACACAATAACTACTTTTTTTGGTTTAATTTCTGTTTGCATTTTTAAAAATTTATTTTAAAGAGAAAAATAAACAGTTTCAAAATAGGCTAGTAGAAGAGTACCAATAATTAATACATTGAGGCCTGGGATTTAGCTGAGCGGCATAAGCACCTGCCTTGCAAGTGCACTCTTGTGAGTTCAATCCCCAGTACCTAATACACGTTGCATATTGTTATCTTCATAGTAGTTACTCAGAGTGCAAGATACATGTATGAAATATTGTCCAAACAATATTAGCACAAAGCTTTCTTTTCAGTGAACTCAGAGAAACTAGCCATGTAACTATCTTAAACTGTCTTGTGTGTATATATTTTTCTTTTTCTCTTCCTTCCTTTCTCCTTTCTCCCATCGCAGTTTCTCTTCTTTTGAACAGTTTCTTCACAGTTCACAAGATCTGTTGTACATTTTTGGATCTTATTTACTCATTCAGTTTCTCACACTAGTGAGACAATATGATGTTTACACATGGAAGTCTGATTTATTTCACTTAGGAGTATGGTGTCAGTTTGCATCTATTTACATATAAAAGTCTCAAGTTCATCCTTCTTTGTGGCTGAGTAGTATTCCATTGTATTAAAAAAACCCATATCTTTTTTTTAAATCCATTTCTCAGTTGATAGGCATTTGGGCAGTTTCCAGAATTTAGCTATTACAAATTGTTTGCTGTAAACATGGGTGCACATATATCTCTGTGGTATGATTGTTTGTATTTTGAGACAGAGAGTCTTGCTATGTAGTTAAAATCATAGCCTCTCAAATACTGGGATTTACAGGCATGCACTACTACACCAAGCATAATTCCTAATAAAGGCACACAAAGTGTCTTTTTGTCAGACCGTAAAAACATTTCAGTGATTTAGATTTAGAATTAATAAGAATATGACCCTTTTTTTTTTACTGGGTCAGTATTAAGAATATCCAATTTAGTGTAATAAGTCATTGCTTTCCATATAGGGGGATATAGGTCTATGATTCTTGAAGGACTCTCCTTAAAGTGATGGGGAATGAACAAAGTTCATTTAAAAATGAACTTATAAATTCAAGCTAAGATTGCAATTGAGTGTTGGCCTTAGAAACCTAGGTTTATAGAAGAGAGATTGGTATAGTGTTTAGATGGCTTGTGTAACAAACTGAAGGGTCTATAATTTGGGAAGGAGTAGAGTAATTTTTTTTTTTTTTTTTGTCTTTTTCGTTTTTTATCGGTACCAGGGACTGCCTGCTTGCAAGGCAGGCGCTTATGCCGCTGAGCTAAATCCCGGCCTAGAGTAATATTTTTAAAAAAATGATAGGAGCCAAGTGTGGTGGCACACACCTGTAATTTCAGCACTTGGGTACTTGAAGTAGGACTGCAAGTGGAGGCTAGTTTGGGTATGTTGAGAGAGCGTGTCTCAAAAGCACCATAGACTGTATTCTCTTTCTGTCTAGCGGGAGCATTCTTATAGAATTATAAAGCCTATAGGAGAGGAACATAAAAATTGTTTTTGTTTCTGTTTTTGGGTACTGGGGATTAAACTCTCACAACCTTGCGCATGCCAGTCAGGGCTTATGCTGCTGAGCTAAATCCCTGGCTTTTTTTTTTTTTTCTGGAAGAACATAAATTAATAAATAGTATCAAACTTTTTCTTCCTACTTTATAGCTTATCTGTGGATTTACCTATACTAGTTGTCATATTTTTATTTGTTCTGGCTTTTAAGGTTGCAACACTACTTACTAAGTTCTTGAATCCAAATTTTATTTCCTTTAATGTTTTGTGCCTGCTGTTTCCTGCCAGATTTGTCTTGAATCATGTCATCAAGGGAAGATTTCAGTTCCCTTGTCTTGAGAGACAAAATATGACTGTAAATACTTACTCTTTGAAGGTGGCAGCATCCCATTTTATAGTAACTGAGACCAGTGTTACTATGTTTTCTTTTAGTCTGTGTCCCTGGGATTATCCAGGGAGATGTGTTCCCAAAATAATGTGATGATTTTTTGTAATCTGAGGAAAATGTAAATGATCTTCCTCTAATACAATTTTCTTTTACTCACATTTCTCAGAAGCTTAAGCAAGTTAGTCATAGTAGATGTCATGTTTTTGAATCTGGTAATTTATATATTTGAAAGTGTAATTTTAGTAGAGACCTCTTTAGTTCTAGAGATGATTCAAATGGTTAGTATAAAGGTTTTCTTTTTTGAGCTATTAGGGAAGACAAGCTATTATCTTGCCACAAGAATTTTAGCCAAGAAGTTAAGAATATTATGATCTTTTACAGTCTTCCAGATCTATGCTGTTTTGACTCAGAATGGGCCTACATCTTGTTTGTGTCAATTCTGATATTGAACAATTTTGTCATCTGACTAGCAAACTATATCTTTCCATTCATGATGTTTTTGCCTCTTAGTTACGGTCTTTTCATTTAGAAAAGGATGGCTATCTTGGTCACTTTTCTTGTTGATAAAACAGAAACTCAACAACCATATTAAAAAAGGAAAAGTTGGATGTGAGGGCATCTGGCTGCGACATCTGTCACTCCATTGATGGCCAGGGTTGATTTGGCTGTTCTGGCTGGCTAGATGGGTGTCCTCTTCCTCCCTCACTGCTCCATGTGTGTCCCTCTCGAAGCTGCAGGCTTGGTTGAAGAGGAGGACAACTACTCCTGATAGAGGAGGATCATTTCATCAGTCAGGAGTATAAGAGTAGCTGTACTCTTCTGCTAGAACCTCCAATTAAGCTCTCCAGGAGTAGTTTTTTGTAGCTGACAATTGGTAGAGGTTTCAGTCTACAATTGGCTGGCTCCAGGGTAGGCTGGTATGGCAGAGGGTATCAGAGCAAGCAGAAGGCAGCGCAAGACAAACAGCAGCAGCAGGTGACAAGGATGGCAACAGTCCTCTTTCTGTCCTATACTCTGTCCAGGTTACCTGCCTTTAGGGGCGGATAGCACTCACTTGGGGTGGGAGCACCCTTAATTGTAGCACCACATTTTGAACCAATCCCAACATTACATCTCAAAGTGTAGTCTGTTTCACTCTTTAGATGACACTTTAATTACAGGATTATGGAAGCATAGCAGTCAGACTTTCCTGGGTTTCTGTTCTTATTTAGTCATTATAGGTGGTAATTTTACTTGTTGTATGTCAATCCTTATGTAGAATAGCTCTTAGATAGTTTTGGCTGAGACGGACCTGGTAATTCATGCCTATAATCCCAGCATGCTGGGATGCTGGGGGAGGTGGATTTAAAGTGCAAGCCTAACCTAGGCAACTTAGTCACTTAGTGAGATCTTGTCTCAAAACAAAAAACACAAAGGACTAGGGATGTAGCTCAGTATAAAGGCTTTGAGTTCAGTCTCCATAACTGAAAAAAATTTTTTTCATCAATATATTTTAGGATTTCCTGAGTTTTCATAATCTCGGATAATTGTCATTAGTTTTAGTACTTACTGAAGCTTTTCTCTGAAAAATAACTAGTCCTCAAATCCTTCAGATATGTTTTGTGAAATAAATTTTATAAAATGGGTCACAAACCCCAAAAGTTGTGCTAACATAAATATGATGTGCCAAGGCTACCTGTAGATATTGTGAAATAATTTTGTGGGATTTTTAAATGACTTTCATATGTATCTATACTTAATAAAAATTTACTTTCTATAGGAAAATTAATATCTATTGACTGATTTGGTGATTTAGTCATAAATAGCATAGAAGTATAGGAGTTTTACTTATTACAACTTTTAGTTGTTACCTATAAAAGAATCCTCTTAGGATTTATGCATTTTGAGTGTATGCTAACATATTTATTATTTTAAATAGAACTAATGTACTAATACATTATCTTAAAGTTTTTGTGAAGTATTTTCTTGAAAGAATAAAAGTTGATATGTTTTTTACTATATAATTGAACACAAATTGGACTTTTTATATGCAAGGGTTGGGGGAGGCAAGTCAGACAAGTTCTTCTTGCTACTTGAAATTATTTCTACATTAGACTAACTTGTAGATTTTACTTATGCATGCTTGACTTTTTAATTATCTTTTTTCTCCTTTTCTTAAAGATGATACTTGTTGATGCCACTGTTATCATCCTCCTAGCAGAAGATAGTCCTACTGAGAAAATGAGCACTTTGATCATTCAGTCTTTGAACTTTAACCTTTGACTGGAAGTGACCTATAGGCAATGAAGACTACTTCCTTTTACTGCATTTTTACTTGTGTGCATTCTGGGCGCATGTTGATCGCTGGTTCAGTCCACGCAACTGACATGCTTTTAATTAGTCATACAGTATTAATGCAGGTGTCAGGAAATGTCAAATATAATTCCATTTTTTAATTTTTTTAAGCTTTTGGAAAAGTTCCAGGTCCTCATGTATTGTGCAATAACAATGATTTCCTTGGTGGTTTTGGTTCGTCCATTGCCGGCAGTGGGCGTTGCAACAGGAAAAGTTTTCATTAACTCCTGCCACTCAATGATTAATGCATGATAGGGCCTATGAAATGAATTACCTGGTTATAGTGGGATTATAATTAAAGTGAGGGATCCAATATTACTTTGAAAGTCACCCTAGTTGTTTATATTTGGATTCTATGCACTGTGATCCTAAGGTTAACAGCATGAATTAACATGCGTCTTTAAAGGACTGTAATGGAAGATCATTGCATATTTATTTGTTTATAACTGCTGTCAGATTGTTTTGACATGGAAGATTTTTAAGCGACATAGGCAGAGAGGTACAGTGTGTTATCCCTTTGGTGAAAATAAATTCATTTGTTGTATATAGTTCCTCAGTCTCTGAAGTAAAGGGGTGAGTAATATAGGGTATGAATGGTTTAATCAAGGCTTTACTGTGGAAGAAAAATGGCAGTGATGATTAAGTTACTGCAGTCCATCATTTGGGCTTGTTACTTGTACATTAAAGATTTTTCCAGGTAGATCACACTCTTGTTACTTCCTGCTAGCCATCAGCATGAGCCCTACTGCCTAAACACTATTTCATTTATTTATGTTTGAAAAATCCATAAACATTTTTGTTTGCAATCTTGTTTCTTTTGTTGTTTTCAGTCAAGTTTGAATGTTATAGTACTTTGATTGAAAAACTTTTGTCGTTTTTTTCTTGTAAATTTTCTTTACTTGTAAGTATCATCTTGTCCTTCAATCCTGTATCCTAAAATAAGAAATACATTTTTGACAGAGGCTTAATATTTTAACAAAAGAGTGTGGACATTTTTATTTTAAAATTTAGGCAAAATACACTTTAAAATGGTATGTTTGCTTATTTGTCTCACACAGCCATACAGTTTTTTCTGGAGGGATTTGTTTCATTTTTGTTTTCTTGTTGTTGAAAAGAGTTTGCTTACATCTAGATAAAGTTTTTCTATAGAAAAGAAAATGTTCAAAGATCCCATTCTCAGTACCATGTAAGTTAGTGATACTGCAACTAGGTTCTCTTTTTGAAAAGTGATTAATGTATTTTATAAATTACCTTTTCACATATGCAAAATCTGTTTCTACTAATGTTATTTTTACTAATGCCTTACTGTTGCACTCTTTTTGAAATATCCTGCGGTGAATAGATTAATTGATTTGGCTTAAAAGTAAAAGCCAGGTAGCAAGAAGGTCTGAAATATGTACCCCAGTAAAACCATCCAGTCAACAATTGGTAAAGAATATTTTAAAATTGTTTTAAATCTCTGTGTAGATGGCATTTTGTAGCTTTTTACATATTGTCAATTAAGGGCATACAATTTTACACTCTAAAAGTATAATTGCTGATCTCAGGGGTGGGTAGACTTCAAAAAATGTCTCCTGTAGAAAAAACTTGAAACAAAAATTAAAACCATGGCCAGCCACCAAATTGTGGACATTCTTAATACTGATAGTTAGCAACTAATGCTTTTTAAAAATTATAAACATGTTTGTCCTATGTTAACTAGATACATGTAAGTTTTCACAGTGATTTGTCAGTTTTGTCTGTTACCCTGTTTAATCTTGATAGAAATTCTTAGAAACATTCTTAGTATTTAACTGCCTTTAACATGAAAATTGCAGCAGTAAATTATGTGTATTTTCATATTTTACATAACTGCTCAAAACTACTGATTAACTTGATCATCTTCTGGGGTGGGGGTGTGAGGCTATATTTATATCTATATTGCTGGTCCTCTTACTAAAATCTTTTTATAAAGAAATGACCCACGACATTTATTCACCAAAGGAGTTGATATACCAGGTCAAAGATTTAAGCAGTGCTGTACTGTGGATTAATAGATCATATAAAGATTCACTTGAGTTTTTATAATAGTGTTTTTTAATATACCTCTCTAAATACAGATACCATTTTGAAAAAGTGTAGGAAAATAGAGGTAAAACCAAATAATTTGGTACATTTTATGGTTATAAAGAGACGAGCACTAACTATTCAGAAATTCATAATCAGATAAACATTAAGCCCTTAAATTTTATTTTTTCTTTTTTGGTACTGGGAATTGAACTCAGGACCTCGCACTTGCTGGGCTAAATCCCTGGCCCTAAGCCCTTAAATTTAGGAGATCCTGAAAACTCTTTTGCACTTAAGCTTATTTATATATAAAGTACATTATTAAAAATTAGCATTTCATAGCTCTGCAGAGGGCAAGCAGTGGCTTAATAAGAAAAAACTATTTCTCTGTAATGTGTTGTTCAAAGACAACCAGAATACCAAGAAATGTACATAGGAATATGCTACTCCCTCTTCCCTGCATTCCCTTTATGGGGCACTAGGCCTACAGAATTACACTTTTACTTAGAAGATACGTATTTTTTTTCTTTCTTTCTTTCTTATTTATTTATTTATTTATTTTAGGTTATTCTTCAGGTTTGCCAAATTCTATTAAGATAGTGATACATTCAGTTCCTTATTTATGCATGTTAAACCATGAACTTGGTGCCCCTTCAAAAAAATTTTGTCAAGAATGGATTAAGGCTATAAGTTCAAAAAAGGAAGATTGAGTTTTTTAAGGGAAATTTTTAAAAATAAGTTTTGTGACTGTTAAGGAATTAATACTCACTTCTAAAGAACTTACAATGCGTAATTCCTCCTAATAGTATGCAGGGAAACAAAACATTTTTAATTTTCAGAAGAAGGTACTGAAAATAACTTTTATACAGTCAGTTCAACTGGAAAAGTATTCATTCTTATTATTTTGATTAGATAAATATTTGTCATAAAGCAACTAAAGTAGCTTACTACTTTTTCCCTTCATAATTTTAAATATATACAAATACGTATATATATATCTCACTAGATATCTGTGATGAATAATTTCTTCAGATTCTAAAATAGCTATCTAGTGACTAGAACTTAATTGTTCCCAGATTGCATTAAAGATAAATTGGCAAACAATGGAAATGAGTAGTAATATGAAACTGGTATGTAAATTGATATTGTTTCTGATAATCAAGTCTTATTTTTAAAAAGCATATTGTTTTTAAAAAGTGTGTTGTTTTTTGAGAATTAAGATATTTAAAACTTGTTGAGACTTCCTAAAAATAGAAAAGGCGGTAATGTATATTGAAAAAAATTTTTTTAAATAAAGAATTCAGTGTCATTAGTTCTAAGCCTTTATGGTTACTGCTGCTCACATTTCTTTGTCATTTTTATTAAAATCTTTTGTACATGTCTTAGCTAAATATATCAAATTTGTGATTATGTAAATTGGTTTTCAAAAAAACTTGAGACTTTATTTACTGAAGATTCTTTATCAGAATCAGCTGTACCACAATTCTGTTATACTAATGCCTTTAATGCCCGTTGCAGAGTGATCTGTGAAGAAGGTGTCCTAATCTGCACACCAGCTACCCACCCCAACGCCATTCCCAACTGGGGACCGAACCAGGCCTTTGCACTGAGCTGCATCCTTAGCCCTTGTAACTTTTTATTTTGGGGTATGGTCTCACTAAGTCACTAAATTGCCCAAACTGGGCTTAAATTTTTGATCCTTACTTTCCCAGAGTGCCAGGATTACAGGTGTGACCACCATGCCTGCTTTGGAGTCCTTGCAAATTGTTTTAACTTTTGTTTTTTTTTTAAATAGGGTCTATGTTGTCCACCAAGGCCTCTTACCTTCTGATCTTTGTGCCTCAGCCTCCTGAGGGTGGGAATTACAGATCTATGTGCTACTACACCCAGCTAGTTAATTTTTAATTCCTTTTTTCCTTTCTGTCCTCACAGATGTTCAGTGTATCAGTCTAGCAGTTTCCTTTTTTTATGAATTAGAGAATTTAGCATAGCAAAATTAGTAAAATTATACCAGATTTTTATTTTATGTTTTGCTTTTTGAGATAGGGTCTCCCTAGGTAGTTCAGGCTGGCTGTGAGCTCTCTATGTAGCATAGGCTGTCCTCAGACTCACAATGATCCCCCTACCTCAGCCTCCAGAGTGCTGAAATTACAGGGGTGCACCACCACACATGGTTACACCAGTTTTTTTTTAAACCTAAAAGAAGTCTCACAAATAAAATACATGAGATTTTTGTTATCTAATTCCATTTCATTAGTAGATGGTTAAATTTGTTTAGTAATTGATTTAAATAAGATGTTAGCCATAATTTAGTTCTTCATTACTAATACTTAGGGAATTTTATTTTTTTACTTTTTGGTAGAGACTCTTTCAAAACCTGCTTCTTGCTTAACTTACTATTTTTTATTAAAAATTTTAAGCGACTTTGAAATGTGGAATTATTTCCCTAAAATAATTTGTGGAAGATTTTTTGTTTCACAACATAAATTTTGCATTAATTTAAAAATAGGATTATATCCATTATCCATTATTATCTTCAGAGACATGAAATATAAACTTGTACTTCAAACTTAGTGCTCTGTCTTGAAAGTTGAAGTTAATGGTTCTAAATATGATTCTGGTAAGTGAGGTGTTAATGGTAAATTTGTGTTAAAACATATTTGGTCATGAGTCTCCGGAATGATTTGATTGTATGATTTTCTTTTTTAAGGAAAAAATCTTTGTTGATAAAATAATATCTGAGTCCTTTGAATATATGGAAGGAATGACTGAACAGAAGCTGTTCTAAACATACCTCGAAAACACCAGTTGTACATGTTGAATGAAGATCCACTTCCATTTTTTGGCACATACACTATCTTTTGAGGAAAAGTTACTCATATAGTAGTTTCAAAGCTGTGTTTTGAAAGGCAAAAGCATATTTTAAAATTTATTACACTTTGATTTATTATGTGATATAGCTTGTCAGATTTCCTGGTATGTGGAAAAGATTGACTAATCCTGCCTGTCTTTTAAAGCCTGAAAAAAATATTTAAAGAATTTTATAGATTTTGTCAGGTACTATGAAAATGCAAGTCTCTCTATAGTTAACCTTAGACTGTTCATATAAACACAAGTGGATTGCCAGGCACCAGGTAAAATAATTATTTGAATGGGTTGTTGGGTTAATTATCTAGTAGCCAAGAATTAAGTGCATGTTCAGGTCAAAATGAATTTGTTCATTTTAGTTGGTACCATTTTTGTTTCAATATTCATAAATACAGATTGTGCATTTTATTAATATGAATGGAACTCTTGCTTGAGGATTTGAATAGGGTGGAAGTGTATTTTATAAATTCAAATTGCAAAAATATGTAAAGTTACTACTTTTTAAATAGAATATAAATGTTAGACAAATCTATGTTATATATTTTTCAATACATGTATCAAACTTTTGTTAGTTGAATATAGGTTACTTTGTGTGCTTTATGGAATCCAGTTAACTTTTAATAATAAAGCAGTTGTCATTTGATGTTTTTTCTGTATACTTGAATACTAAATTAGATAGAGACTATACTTCTTTGTAGTTTATAATGCAAAACTATGTTTGGGAAATGATTGCTCTTTACAAAAAGTTACGATCTTTCAAGGATGATGGAAACATTCGTGTCTATTTTCAAAGTAAATGCAATAGTCAGTCAAGCTGTTATTTAACAGGTCATCTTTACTTAACTAATACAGCTGGCTTGGTGGTCCTTTAAGATTTAAGTAAGTGCTGGTTAAAGTCTGGGTGTTTTCAGAGATTGAAATTGAGACACAGGTACTTGCTTAGAGTGCCCATGAGTCTGATACCATGGACTTCAAGTTGTGTGATTAATAAGGACATACATGAAGTACTTCTGTTGTATGCATTTTTGTGCAAAGGATGAATTAATTTGCTGAAATGAGTGACTCTTGGTGCCGTAAAAAGAGAGAGGGAAATAAGCAAAAGAAGGATAACCCTGCATGTTATTCCTGGCAGGAGGAAATTAAGTATACTCTACTGATACTCTTAAATTTTCTTTTCTGCAGGGGATCTGCTTGCCCCAGGAGTGCCTTAGTCCACTTTCAGGCAGCCATACTATCATAAAAGCTATCATATCTCAAAAAGTTGTTTCTGAAGCTAGATTAGTAGATGGCTAGATAAGTGCTACAACAGATTCCTTTGTATATTGATGGCATTGTTAGCCTTTATTATATCCTTACAAATATTTCTAGCCTTCCATGGTAATAAAACTTTTCTTCATTAGTTTAAGCTGCTGTGAGTAAGTGATGCTGTGAGTAAGTGATGCTGTTATAGTCTTATGCCTATTCCTTATTACTCTTCATATTAAGGTAGTGCATAACAATGTTAAATATGAGTGAATTGAAAGATCAGATGACACACTAAAGGGTTTTGTGCTTTTGAACAAGTGAATAGTAAAATTCCAGAGTCACAGGAGTTTGTTTCTTCCTTCCCCCTCGGGCACTGTCTTTCTCCTCCCTCCTTTTCCTCTACCTCCTCTCTCCTGATACCAAGTATGGAACCTAGGACTTTGCACATTCTAAGCAAGTGCTCTGTTATTGAGGTGTATTTCCCAGCCCTTAAGTAGTTTAGAAATTGGGTATCTGACTTTTAAAAATGTTTGCCTGATTAGTGCAAAGTATGTAAGTGGGACTCCTGTGTACCCATTACAATTCAGTGGGGTATGGAAATAATCTAAGGAAAGTTGAAACAAACTAAGAGCAAAAACCTAAGAAAAATTACGGCTGCATCTCACCTTCAAACGTAACGTGTGACTGTCATCAGGCGTGATCCTAATATGGTTGTCTGTATCCTGGATACCTTTCAATATGAAAAAATTTATTTTGATCCCAATAAAAGCCTATTTCTCCTATTTTTCTTGTCATAGTTTAATAACATTCTTATCTAACCTAGTAATCAAAAGACTGAAACATAATATATATCTGTATATTTATTTGGTGGAGGGGGTCAAGTCCTGTTTAGTCTCTTTTAAAGTATCTAAAACTTCTCCCATCTCTCCAGTGTTCTTGCCATTATGGCTTTTTGCTACCTGGTCCTGGATTCCCAGGTCGCTCGTTGTGTAGCCATGGGCCTGTTTCTTTGTGTAGTATTAATGCAAATTTACATTGAATTTTGGTAACATTTACTAGAGTGTTTTACCACCTGTTCTTCTACCTGAAAGTTCTTTGATATGTCTTTGACAAATTCAGATGTGATTAAAAGACGATCTGTGTCCTTTCTTCCCTCCTTGTTTTCTAGCTGATCTTTGATAGCAGGGGTAGCATCACCCTTGCATATCCCATTCATGTTCCTAACACATAGCACACAGAACCTAGCATTTAGGTTCTGTATGTGTGTGGTACTGGGAATTGAACCTGGAGTCTTCTCACTGAGCTGTCCCCACCCACCCCACCCCACCCCATTTTGGGACACGGTCTCTCAAAGTTGCTGGGTTGCCCAGGCTGAGCGCAAACATGATCTTTTTCCACCTCAAGAAAAATGTTTTTCAGAAATCATTAATCATTAGTCATTGATTTTTGCCTTTTTTATTTTTACCTTGTTTAGAATAAAATTAAAATGTTTTCATCCAGATACAGTTGTGGCTCAAGCCTGTAATTCTAGCACTCTAGAAAGCTAAGATGGGATCACAAGTCATGCCTGGGCAAATTGAAAAAACCTCATCCCAAAAATTGAATGAGAAGGATTGGGGATATGACCCTTGGTTTAATTCCCAATACCACTAAATAAAAAATTAATTTTTAAAATGCAGTGTAAAAATATTTTAAAATAAATATGAGAATCAGTGAGATCATACAAATAAAACCTGACACTCAAAAATGTGAAAAACAGATGTTAAATTTGTTGAGTATTTTTCCTATGCCAGGAAGGATAATAGATAAAGGCAAGGCATCTCTTTAAAATGTCTAATAGTAGAAAAATTTGCAGTGTAAAATAGTAGAAAAGTGCAATATAAAATGTGATTCATGGGGCTGGGGATTTAGTTCAGCGGCATAAGCACCTGCCTTGCAAGCAGGCGGTCGTGAGTTTGATCCCTGGAACCAATTAAAAAAAAAAGTGATTGTGAGGTACAGTTGGGTGGCAGTTTGTGATTAACATAAATAAGTTTGCAAAGGACTGCCATAGCTTGAAAGTGTAAACTTTGTAGGTGAATTCTAGGCAAAAAAAAAAAGATCACACATATAAAATCTTAGTACAGGAACTAGATGAAGATAAGCACGGGGCAATTTAGTACTTAGTGGGACCTTGTCTCAAAAGATGACAAAACAGGGAGGGGAGGTATCCAGGGATGTAACTGGGAAGGCCCTGGTTCAGTTCTAGATACAAAAACAAGAACTTTGTACACACTCTCTTTTATTCTTTATTTTTGTGGGGTTTGTGTGTGTTTTTGAGACTGAAGTCTCCCTGTGCAGTTCAGGCTGACCTTGAACTCCCTAGCCCAGTGTGGCCTTGAATTCATAAGGGATCCTGCCTTAGCCTCCCTAGTGATGGACCCACAGGCATGTACCACCATTCTTGGCTGTCTTTTTTTCCCTAGTTCTGCCTTTTCCAGATATTCTCAAATGTTTTGTTTTGCAGTACTAGGAACTGAACCTAGGGGCTTTGCACTGAGCTACATCTCTAGCTGTCTTTTGATTTGAGGCAGGATCTCACTGAATTCCCCAGGCTGGCTTTGAATTTAGTGTCCTTGTACCTCACCTCACAGAGTGCTGGGATTACTGCCGTGCCCCCATGCTGAGCTGTTGTTTTGTTTTTGAGGCAGATGTCTTGATACTTTGCCCAGGCTGATTTTGAGCGTCTCTCCATCACCCTCCCAAGGAATTGGGATCCCTTATAGTTTTCACATAATAAATTTTCAGGTACTTTAATCGTTATTTTGTAGGCTCAAGGTTTTCAAAGATGCTTTGAAATGTGGCAAACTGATTTGATGTTCTCGTATCAAATCTAATACATGAAAAGAGTATTAGAGAAAGGAGCCTTTTCTCTGCTTTAGCTCAGGTTTTCAGGCTACTTCTCAGAACTTCAGGAGGTCCTGACACACACTTGTCTATATTTCATATTGGTATTTGCATAAATTTGCATCTGGAAATAGAGTTTACTGTTTTAAATGAACTTGTTAAACATTTTTTCATATTGAATCCATCTTTTTTGAATGCCTTGTCTCATATGATTTTGATTGGTGAAGCCACCTTTTAGTTTGTATCTGTGTAGTTCGTTTTGTGTTTTGTTCCCAAGTAAATATTTATTTTTTATAAAATTTCATCTTTATAAATAGAATTTTATGTCCTATAAAATTTCATCTCATTTTACAGAATTTCACCTCATCTTTCTTGCCATTTTGGTAAGCGTTTTTTGTTTTCATACTCCATATATTCCTAATATGCAGCTCCCTCTCCTATTCAATATCATGACTTTTTTTTAGTATATGTGCTGCCTAAGGGAGCATATGTGTTACATCTTTTTAAGAACATAATCCTACAGTGTATAGTTAGTATCTGCAGCTCAGTGTGTTATTTAAACATTGTAACTACTATCTAGGTAACAACTTTATATCATAAGTTAAATTCAGGCCATCTTTCTACATGACATGATCCAGGGAAGGACGTGTTGATTGTTCAAGTGAACCTGGTTTGCAGTTCTTAAATGGTCATTCTTTTGGTTTTTGTTTGAATTACACATACTGACTGTGCATTTTTTTTAATCTGTTGAAAACCACACATTTCAGGCTAAGAAAAAAAGAAAAAGGTGAGTTTGGCCACTGTGGAGGTGCATGCTGCATGCAGTATCCTAGAGCTTCTGAAGAGCCAAGGCCCCACTTTCTCTAAGCATTTCCAGCTCTCTGCCCAAATCCCTTCACACCACCATTCTAGCCCCTTTTCCTTGCACAGGTTTCAAATATGCGTCATGGTTTGATTTTTCCCACCATGAACCTCTCAAAAAAGTACCTAGCTAACTGTCCTTTAAGACTCCTTAACTCTGGCTTCTTGAAGGGCCCAGGTCAATACATTTGACACTGGTGGTGCAAGGAGCCAGTAAGGTAGGCACTGAGACTTACTGTTTCCATGCTCGGGTGATAAACAGCTGAATTAAAACTTTTCCCAACAGGAATTTAGAAGAAGGCTTCATCAGAAGTGACTACCTTCAACAATATAATGTGTCAAGTATTTGAAAAATATGGGGAAAAATGAGTACGAGAATAATGGAGTTGACTTTTTGACTAATTGTATTGATGCATTGCCTCAGTTTGCACAATTTGACTGCAGCAAAATACTATAGGCTGGGTGGTTTAAACAATAGAAATTTATTCTTTTCAGCTCTGGAAGCTGGAAATCCAACATCAGGTGCTTGCAAGGTTCATATTGAGGCTGTGGCTTGAAGCTAGCCACCATCTTGTGTGATTGCAGAGGAAGAGCAGGAGAGAGGAGCATCACGTTGGGGCTTGGACTTCAATATGAATTTGTGGGGATGCAGTGCATTCATAGCAGTCCTATAAAGAGATAATGAAAAGTTGAGGGCAGTTAGGAAACTATTGAAAACTGAACACCAGTCTGCTTCTTTGATAGCTGCCGAAGGTTTATGTCTCCTGCTGTGGGAGATCACAAAAAGGTGATGACAAAACTATAGTTTTGTTTTATTTTGAAGTACTTTTTGTTCCTGCAGCCTAGGCTAGCTTGACACTCACTGTTTGTTTTTTGGGTCCCCCCTCTCCATCTTTTTGATGGAGGTTGATAGGGTCTCACTATGTTACCCAGGCTGGTCTGCAGTTTAGGATCATGCCCTAAGAACTCAGCCTCCCAAATAGTTGGGATTATGGGCTTGCCCTACCACACCTGGCTCTAAACTTGGAATTAAAAACACTTCAAAGATGTTTGAATGTCCAGCTGGGGCAGGTCCCTTAAGTCAAGGTCAGGGCCAAGGTTGGAAAAATTTGAGAACCTGGTGATGAGATGGAGTCATTGAGATGGCTGAATAAAGTTTTGTGTTCCCTTGACTCTGTAATCTTAGGGCTTGTAAAGTTTGCACAGTCTTCTGCTTAGGGTGTTAGAATTTGCCCCTAATGGGAACGTCCATCTGCCTCCTCCTTTTCTAGTTATCAGGTTTATACCTAGGTTTAAATCATAGCATAACCCACCTCTGATACACTGGCCCTAGTAATGGAAGAACAGCAGTATCCTCCCTAAGTGCCTGTGGGGATTACTCAGCAGATCCCTGCAGGACTCACAGTACCTGGGATAGATGCTTGAACAAAGAGGCTACAATATAATAAGAGAAAGTGTATTGCCTTGGGGACACCCTAGCAAAGTGCCCCAGGGAACTTTGTATGAACTCTTTACTAAGGTAGATCATAGACATCATGAGGAAAACTCCACAGTAAGCCAAACAATGCCTGAACTGCCACAGCAGATGATGGAATGAAAGGCTTAAGCAAGTAGGCATGCTGCAGCAAATGTTACATGAGGTTAGGCACAGAGGACATCTGATCAGCAAGGCCATCAGTAAGATGTTCCTGAAATGGGGACTAAAATCATTCTGTGCAGTGGTAGCTGTGCTTTGCAACCACTGCTGGTGGTAAGAGAGACCAAATTTTGAGGCCATCCTCTAAAAATGTGCGCCATCATCCAGAATGTGTGTGTAGTTGAATTGGAGGCCTCTACCTGGAGCATTGTTTCCTAACAGAATCCATGGGTCCTGGAACAGTAGTCCCCGATCCAGTGTATTTTTGCCAGGGGATACAAGAATCCCATTGAAATACTGTTACGTGTCCAAGGATAAGCTAGTAAAACCATCCTGGCAAGAATAATTGACTGTGATTTCCAGCTCAGGAATCTAGGCCATTCAAGGTCAGTCTCTTACAAGACTTTCAACATTTAGAAGAATAAACTCATTTTACTTGAACATGTTTTTTTCCAAGGTGTAACAGCAAAGTTCTTCAGTGCTATTTCCTAATTATGAATGTAGTTTATTGAAGGAATTTTTGAAGAACAGTGCCTTCTTGGATGTAAGAAGAACATGAATACATAAAACTGAACAAGAACAAAAATACCTCTGCAATACATGGCAATTTACTTTGAGCTTGAAGTAAGTAAAATATGTATTTTTATCCCCACTTAACTTGCATATTGCTGCTATAAATCAAGAATTTTAGCATTTATTAAATGAGTGATTAAACCAAGAAAAGCTTCAGTCTTTTTATGTTCAAGCATTGACTTTCCTGCTTGGGCTCATTTTGGTGCTTTGGAATTAATGTAGTTTGAAATTTGACATGGCCAAAGTGTATTCTGTATTCACAATGCCGAAAAGACAATTTCATGAGCCCATGTGTGCCTCCCAGAGATAGAAAGTGAGAAGACACTGTTTTATGTCTATCTCATTAGGAAAAAATTATGACTTGATTCAATAGAATGTTGCTACATATTTAACCAATTTGGTTCAATCTTTTTCCATTAAGAGGTGGAAAGAGACCAGAAAATATACTTTGGAGAAATAAAACTTTACAAGCTGGTGTTGATGGAGAGCCAGATTTGAGAATGAATGACTTTTAATTCATTTCCAAGTTTCTTAGGTTATAAGCAATGTTGTCTCTCAGAAGAGTAGATAATAAAGTATTTTTCAGCTATAATTTGCTGTAAATCAGTGTTGAGTATAAGAAGAGTATAGCAAGAGAATAATAGCAAAATATATAAAGTTTTACTCTTGTAAAGGGTAGAGAATTTATGCAACTAAAAATTTATCAATAAAAATCCCATATTTATAAATACGGATTTTAGTTGCCAGAACTGTTTTGAGATCACTAACAAATTTTACTAGTCAAAAGAAAACTGAGGTTAGGCTTTTTTTTTTTTTTAACTCCTTTTTTTTTTAAGTTTGTGTTACTGGAGTAGGAGCCCATAACCTTCTGCGTGTTAGCCCTGATTTTCAGCTCTAATTTAAACACTGTTACAGCTAACCCATCCTGATTACTTTTAGTATTTCCTACATATCCCTCCTGTTTCTGTGCATTTCAAACCAGCCCTGGACCTGGTTTGAAATAGTAGATCTATTTTTGGCTGCAAATAAAAGCAGTGAAAGGGATTTGTTGGTTTATGAAAATAGTCTAGGGGATCATCCAAGTTCAGAATAGCTACTAGAGGCAAAGACTCTTAAGAGGCTCCTACGCCCAACTCTGATTAGCTTTATTCTACAGGTAGATTCTCCCCAAATGGTGGGCTAGAAAATCTTGGACGGCTCTATTTTCCCAATTTAGTAACTCCAAGAAAATAAATGTTTTTTGGCCAGTGTTTCTATATTCACTTAGAGGGGGCTCTGGTTGGTCTCTGTGAGATCATAGGTCTATACACTCAGCCATCACTGAAGCTGTGCAGGTGGGGTCTTTGGTCAGCACTGGGTCTCTGGCAGTGAGATTGACAGCTCCACCAGAGGAAGAGTGTCTCAGTACACATGACCGTGGTTTTGGGAACTTTAAGGGGCAAAGAACATCTGCCCCACTTTTAAACTAGTTGAATTGGCCGAAATGCAGATGACAGATCTGAACTTGTATGTGTACTAACCCTAAACTACTCCAGCCTATTAGGTCCTGTGTGAGTGTAAAATCTCTGGGGAGCTGGAAGGATGCAATGGGTTGCAGCTAGAAACAACAGTTAAAGTGCGTAGTGATTTAAGTTTTATTCCAGCAGTGACTTAAAGTTATAAAGTTTCTTCAGTATGTTAAAGTATAAAACTATGAGCCTAGAGCATTGGATGAGAATGACATATCAGTTTTACTAGACTAGTCTCTAGAACCTAACAATCAAAAGCAAAAGGCTGGAGATGAAGCGAAAATTCAACACTGCAAAAAAACTCCTTAAGCACACTTTAAAGTTGTACCTATTCTATGGTAAATCTTGGATAAGATACATCAAACATTGCATTCTAATTGAATTATTAAATTTATGCAGAGTAGTGGAGTGCATATAAGTTGTAATTGTGTACCTAATAGACTAGATATTACTTGATTATTTTATTGTCTGTATTATGTTTTATAAACAGTTTAGTAAATATCAATTTTATGCTACAATCAGTAAGTTGAGAGTAACATTCAAGTATGTCATATGCTAATAATTTAAATTTTACATCATTCCTTTGCTTAGTATATGTTTTATTTAAGATATTGAAAGACAGTGATTCTGTGTGTATTGGGAATGTCACAAAAATGTCACCTTACTGAAGTAAATTCCTGGTGGTAAGCAGAAGATACTTCTAAACATTTTTCTTTTTAAAGTACTTGCTGGGTAAGCACTCTAGCATTAGGCTACATCTTTAGGCAAACATTTGATTTGGTGATCTTTTTCCTTGGCATCCTTATTTAGAAAAATTTCTTAAATCAAATAATATGCAATTAAAAGCACAAAAATGTTTCAATGTATCAGCTAGGTTAGTATTAATTTTACAAAAGAAAAACCAGTTACCTCATAGAGAAAAATCATAAATCTGGAGTCTTTAAAAATAATTTTTCTTCTGATCTTCTTGAGACAAGGTCTCACTATGCAATTTAGGCTAGCCTTGAACTCACTAACCCACGCTGGCCTTGAATTTGCAGTGATCCTCCTGCCTCAGCCTCCCGAGTGCTGGAATTACAGGTGTGTGCCACCACGCCTGGCTACCTCTGATAATTTTAACATAATTAGTAAAATGTTATCTGTATAGGAGAGTAAAGTGCAGATAAACTGAAATACAATAAAAGGTACCCATCATTCTTCTCAGAGATAACCTTACAAGCTTAATACAGAGACTTTTGGTGGGATGGATAAGGTCTCCCTGTATACTCCAGACTGGCCTTGAACTGGTAATCACTCTTTAGCCTCTTGAGTGCTGGAATTACAGGTTTGTGAAACAATGCCTGTGTTTGTATATGTTTTATTTAAGATATTGAAAGACAGTGATTCTGTGTGTATTTATGTTTATGTTTGGTTATACACATAAATTTATTATTAAATTAAATTATTAAATTGAAATCAAGCATAAAGAAAAGCCAGGCATGGTGGTATACCCCTGTAATCCCAGCACTCAGGAGGCTGAAGCAGGAGGATCATTGTGAGTTTGAGACCATCCTGGGCTATTAAGTGAACTCAAGGCCAGCTTGAACTGCATAGTGAGACCCTATCTCAAAAAACCCAAAAAAACAAAAAACAACCTCCCCCCCAAAAAAACAAAACCAAAAAACCCCATAAAGAAAACAGCTGTGAGTTATCACTGCACATTTATTGGAATTAGCTAGAGTCTAAGCAGGGACAACACCAGATACCAGGGAGGATGTGGAGCTCCAGGAATTCTCACTTATTGCTGACAAGAATGCAAAATGTTGGAGCTACTTTAGAAGAGTTTGGCAATTGCTTAGAAAACTAAAGCATGAAAAAAAAAAAACACAAAAGAAAACTAAAGCATGCTCTTGCTGTATGATTCCATGATTTCATTCCTTGGTATTTCCCCAGAGATACTGAAAACTTTTTGTCCTCCTGAGTAACTGGGATTACAGGCATGCACCACCATGCCTGGCTCTTCTAATGTTTTATAGTTTAATTTTTACTAAGTTATTTCATGAAAGAACAGAATCCCAAGTTTATTTATTCATTCATTTATTTTTTTGGTACTGGGAATCAAACTCAGGACCTTCATGCTTGCCAGACAGGCATTGCACCATTGAGTTATATCTCTGTTCCCAGGAGCCCAAATTTAATAATGAAGAAAACTTACATGTTTCCTTAGTAAAAATTTACATGTTTACTTAGTAAGCAGTAGTCTGCACAGGTACATACAGGATAGATGGGTTGGAATTCATCACTGGTAACTGCTGAGTTTTCCTCACCAGGTTAGAATTGCAGACATGCACCACCACACCTAGCTATTTTTTAAAAAATAGTACAAGATTGCTGAAAAATCTCAATAGATGTACATGTATACTTTGGTACACAAAAACTTTTTAAGGCTCTATAGATGTCTTCTCATTGTTTACTTGGCTGCAGTGTCAATCCAGCAATGATATTATTTGAACTAACACCACTGCCTGGTCCCTGTCACTTTAGTTCATTCATTTGTTGGGCAACCCTAACCCTAACCCTAACTTAAAAAGTCAAAAAAACTAAAGGACATAAGAAAAAGCAATACTTACGAGCCCAGTCTTCCTGTGTGCCAGTTTAGCTTTGCAGAGGCTGCCATTTGCACCTCCCTTAGCTGTGTCTTCTCCTATCTCCATATGTTTCAAAAATTGACATTTGCTTGGTGTGAGCGTGCACACTTATAATCCAAGCACTCAGAATGCTGAGGCAAGAGGATCATTACATAGTAAGTTCAAGGCCTCCCTGAACTACGTAGTGAGACCCTGTCCTGAAACCATGAAAGAAGAAAAAAGACATTTAATTTATATATCATACAACTCATCCTTCTGAAGCTTACAGTCAGGTGTGTTTTAGTATGTAGTATCACCCTTACCGCTAATTCCACATTTCTTTCTTTTTGGGGGGAGGGGCGCGCTGAACAGGGTCTCACTGTGTAGCCCAGGCTGGCCTTGAACTTGCAATGATCCTCCTGCTTCCGCCTCCAGAATGCTGGGATTGCAGGGGTCTACCAGGACGCCAGCCTCCACCACATTTTCATCATCTCAAGTTTCATACCCGGGGCTGGGGATTTAGCTCAGTGGCATAAGCACCTGCCCTGCAAGCAGGCAGTCGTGAGTTCGATCCCCGGTACCGATGAAAAGGAAGAAGACCCCCCCCCCCCAAAAAAAAAATATATATATATATATTCTCCCATCTTGTGGGTTTTTTTTTTTTAGTTTCTTGATAGTACCCTTTGATATATGAAAATTTTTAATTTTTATACAATTCCATTTACTTTTTTCTTTTGTTGCTTACATTTCCTTCTAAGAGGTTTATAGGTTTAGTTCTTATTTTTCTGCCTCTGATAATTTTGAATTTATTTTTGTATATAGGATGAGATATGGGGTCCAAATTCATGTTTTATATGTGGTTTTATCATCATTTGATGAGGAAGGAGACTTTTCTTTCTCCATAGGCATCCCAGAAAAACACCACTTAACCACAGATTTATGGGTTTATTTTTACAGTCTTGAGTCTATCTACCCACCCCTCCCCACCCTCATGCCACTGGGGATTGAACTCAGGGCTCCTGTAATAAGCTTCATCCCCAGCTTTTTTATTTTTTATTTTGAGGTAGGGTCTTACTAAGTTGCCAAATTGCCCAAGCTGGGCTTGAACTTGCAGTTCATCTACTTCAGCCTCCCTGGGTGCTGAGGTTACAGCTATGGCCCCAAAGTCTGCTTCTTAGTCTATGTTTTTATCTTTATGCCAGCAATGTACTGTATTTTTTTTTTTTTTTTTTTTGGTCTTTTTCCTTTTTATTGGTACTGGGGATCAAACTCATGACTGCCTGCTTGCAAGGCAGATGCTTAGGCTGCCGAGCTAAATCCCCAGCGCCTAATGTACTGTTTTGATACCCTAAATTACAAGTTTTGACTTTGTCTTCCTACTTTGTTCTTTGGCAAGACTGTTTTGATTATTTAGGGGTCCTTTGAATTTCTTTTCTAAATTTTAAGATCAGTTTATTGATTTCCACAAAGAATCTCACTGCGATTTTGATATAGATTATGTTGCATCTGTAGATCAATTTGGGGAGTATTGCCATGTTAAAAATATTAAGTCTTCCAATTCTAAACATGGAACATCTTTTTATTTAGGTCATGTTAATTTCTTTGAATTATGTTATGTATGTATATGTGCACACACAATTGGAAACATTGTTTTGGTGATAACAGTGGGGCACCAGAAGGAGGGGCACCATGAGAAGATCCAGGATATCTGGAAGTAGACAATTCAGTCAACCACAGTTCATTCACCAGCTGCTCCTCTTGGAGTCCTTTCGTCAGCCCTTCGTTGTCCTGCTGCTCTCTGTAGGGTTTGCTTTTGAAGCCTGCCCTGTGGCTCTGCGCCTGGACTCTTCTTTACCATTCTAGGAGGCTGTCTGTGTATCCACCTGGTGGATCTAGTAGTTCTTCCTTTGTTTACTTTTTCAGTTGCTTTCATTCTCCTAGCACAATAAGGAAACAGGTAATGACATCTTGACATTTAAAAATGTCTACCTTTATATATAATTATATTTTTAAATAAATCGTAGTTACCATTTTTATTGAGAATTGCAGTTGGAAATAATCTTTCCTCCAAATATTTTGAAAGTGTTCATTAACTTCTAGGTTACAGTTTTTGTTTTCTTGAGAAAGCAATGTCATTAGTTCCTCACATTCTTTTATATGTGATTTGTTTCCTGGTTTGAAGCATTTGAATTAAGAAATCAGGCTTCTAAATTTCTTTTTTTTTTTTTTTTTTTGTCTTCGTTTTTATCGGTACCAGGGATCGAACTCATGACTGAGTTTATGCCGCTGAGCTAAATCCCCAGCCCCCAAGGCTTCTAAATTTCATGAAATCTTTCTTGTCTCTTTTTTCTTTTTACTCCTTTATCTTTTTTTATTTTTTGGTGAGTATCATGTCACTTGTGAAGGCTGATTTTCAAATCTTGGGTTAAAAATCTTCCTTAGCCTTCCAAGTAGCTGGACTACAAGAATGTACCAACATATCTGGTTTAACTTAGTCTTTTAAATTCATTTTGTGGGGATGGCCATTGTCAATCTGGAAATTCATGTCCTTCAGGTTGAGAAAATTCTCTCGCTGTTTCTTTGATAATTTCCATCCATTCATCTGATCTGGGAATTTTCAACATGGAAATTTTGTGGTTCCTTGCTTCCTTCACTGAATCTCTAAAATTCTTTTCTTTTTGTACAATAATTTTTCCCAGTACAAAGTACTGTGAGTTGAACCCAGAACCTTTGCACTGAGTTACATCTCTGTCCATATATATATATATATATATATCCATTTAATTTTGAGACAGAATCATGCTAAATTGCTAAATTGGCCAGACTGGCTAGAACTTGTGATCCTCTAGCCTTAGCACCCCTCCTACTCTGAGTGTGCTGGTTTTTTTTTTTTTTTTTTTTTTTTGGTGCCGGAGATTGAATTTAAACCTCGCGCTTGCCAGGCAGACACACTGCTGAGCTAAACCCCTGGCTTTGTGCTGGGCTTATAGATATATATCACCATGCCCAGCTTTCCTTTTTTTCTTTTTTAATTTTTATTTTTTTGGTACTGGAGGTTGAACTCACAACCTCATAACCTTTTCTTT
Source organism: Cavia porcellus (assembly GCF_034190915.1). Taxonomy (NCBI): domain Eukaryota; kingdom Metazoa; phylum Chordata; class Mammalia; order Rodentia; family Caviidae; genus Cavia; species Cavia porcellus. The sequence goes on along the minus strand of NW_026947493.1, from coordinate 49,600,969 downwards.
AAAAAAAAAAAAAACAAACAAACTATTGTCTATCTCTTTGCGTGCTTTTTTCTTAGTTTTTCTATTTTAATATTCAATTTTCATTTCTTTCTTTAGATGGTAACTTTTTTATAGTATCCAATTCTGTTTTCAGGGATACAGTGTATTCTTTAGACCCTAATGATTTTATTTTTAAGCAAGCTTCTGTTACTTCTGTTGTCTGTCTTTAATCTTAGCCTTTGCTATGGTCTGAATGTTTATGTCACCCCAAAATTGACATGTTGAAAACTTAACCTCGGGGCTGGGGATTTAGATCAGCGGCATAAGCACCTGCCTTGCAAGTGTGTGGTTGTGAGTTCGATCCCTGGTACCGATAAAAAAATGAAAAAGACAAAAAAAAAAAAAAAAAAGTGAAAACTTAACCTTAAAGCAATAGTATTAAGATTGGGGATTTAGGAAGTGATTAGGATGTGATGGCCCTGCCCTTACCAGTGAGCTTAGTGCCCTTGAAAAGAGGCTGAAGGGAGCTTGTTCCTCCCTTTTGTCACCTGAAGATACATCTGGAAGGTACCAGAGGTGATAGAAAGCGCAAACCTTCCTCAGACGCTGCACGTTTGAGTGCTGTGACGGTGAACCTTTCAAAAAGGAGTGCCCAAATTGCAGCCCCAAATCCACTTTTTTATTGCAAAGTGCCAACACTGCTGTTAAACCTGAGTGCTGAGGTTTTAGTTTAGAAAAAAGCAATTCACACATTAACTTCTTTCATCTTAAAAGAAAGGTTTGCCACCACTATGCTAGCATGTTTATTTTGGACTTTCCAGTTTCCTGAACTGTAAGCAATAAGTGCCTGCTCTTTGTGAGTTATCTGGTTTACATTTTTGTTATAGCAGCCTGAATGGGCATAAGACAGTCCTTTTCTTTTTAATTTCATTTTTGGACTCAGTCTTCATTTTGGTTACCTTGTTCCAATATATAGGAGACATGAAAGCTGACTAGAACGTGCCTGTAAATGGCACGTTGGCAATAGGTTTATTGTCTCTGTAGCAGGAAAGACAATAAGCTTAGTTCTCTAGAGACACCTTTGGTCTCCTGCCTGATTATGAGCCTGCCTGCCACACTTCTAGGGGCTGGGTAAGACTATTAATTAGGTTAGAAAGCTGTGCTGCTGAAGATATTCAAAGGTGCAGTGGCTTGAAGAATAAAGTAGTTCTTTTCCGGGGTTGGGGATATAGCTCAGTGCCTGCTTGGCAAAGGCAAGGTCCTGAGTTTGATTTCTGGTACAAAAAAAAAAAAAAAGAAACTAAAGTAGTTCTCTTATGCACAACTGTCAAGGTGGAAAAAAATGGATTGCTTACCGCAACCTATTCATCCAGGAGTTGGTATTTTGGGTTTTTTTGTTTGTTTTTTGTTCTGGGCACTTGTCTTTGAAGGTATATCCTCAAAATAAGCTGTCTGAGACCAGCATTATCAGTATTGCTTAGGATATTGTTAGAAACTCAGATTTTTCTGACTCTCTCAGATTTGCCAAATCTGAGAGATGATGCTTGGGACTTTCCCAAGCCTTCACAGTGATTTTGATTCATGTTTAGGTTTAGGAGCCACTGCTGTAGGGCATTGTGCTCTACTCAACAGCCTCTCAGGTTAGCTCTTATTCCAACCCAAGAAAAAGGGAAGAGGGAATGTGTTTACTTTGATTCTTCTGGTGAAAACTCTAGTCAGATGGTAACACTGGCTTGAGTAGCCCTGGAAATGTGCTTCCTGCCTGACATCTCCTTGTCCTGCAATAACTCAGTTTTCATGGAAGGGGGAGAAAACATTTTGCTGGACAATACGCAGTTAGGCAGAGTGAGAGAACAGTTTGGTTCATGCACCTGGCATGGTTCATTTTCACCAAATTTGCTGTTGTCAGTTATCTTTGACTATAATATATAATATAATATATAATATATACTGAGCCCTTGGGCCTCTCTGGGTATAGTTTCCTGAGTATAAGCTCATCATTTATGAGAACCAAGCAAAAGATAGTGGCTAAGCTGTTTGCTACAGGGATAGAAATAAATTTAATGTCCTCCTACATGGTTTTCAATCAATTCTTAGGTCGAAGGCCTAATGCTTTACCTGGTATGAGTACAATTTGGTGCCTCCTCTGTTCCTGAGTTTTGCCAGGATTCTTTTTGTAAAATCAGCTTGTTTTTGATTGGTTGGTTAGGCTTCAGCTTCCTTCATGCATGAAGCTAAAACTTTCTTCTACTTGTCTTTGTGGGCTTATCTTTTACATTCTTTAACTTCTCTCTATTAGGATTTTAGAGGGCTTAGAAATAAATGAATGTATTTAGTCTGCCATTTTAAACTGAAGGTACCAGTCTGAGGAAATGGTTTCCACATGTCTTTCAAACTTAGGATAGAGGTTCATATTTGGAAGAGAAAAGAAAAACTTTCAATTACATGCAAAAGGTTAATAGGCACTATGATTAATGCATTATTTCAAGCTTAAATTTGAAAACTCATTAAAATATAATTTTGAAAAAGATATATTAAATGTTGAACAATGCCACTTTTCATTTTATCTTTAGAGTAGGGAGGTAGGGGCCTGGGAGGACAAACAAGAAGCTAATTTGCCCTTCCTATGTGCTAACTGGTGTGCAGGCTGGGAGACGAGAACACTCCCCAACCCCCACCCCATAAGCAGCTGACTGATTCAAAGAACAGGCTGAGTTGATAGCAACTGAGGTACCAAAAAGCTTATTGCTTATGTTGTTTGATTAACTTTGCAGGCCTAAGGCCAGTAGTCTGAACATCTATTAAGAGTACAAAAAAAAAGGGGCTGGGAGTTTAGCTCAGCAGCATAAGCGCCTGCCGTACAAGCAGGCAGTTGTGAGTTCGATCCCTGGTACCGATAAAAACGAAAAAGAAAAAAAAGAAGAAAAAAAGTATATATATAAAAAAAAAGTATAACAAGCCGGTGTGATGGTACATGCCTTTCATTCCAGCACTTGGGAGGCTGAGGCAGGAGGACTGCTGTGAGTTCGAGGCCAGCCTGGGCTACAAGATGAATTCAAGGCCAGCATGAACTGAATAATGAAATCCTTTCTCAAAAAGAAAAAAAAAAAAAAAAAGATAATACACAATATAGAAAATATGGGAGATTTCCTTTTGTCTTGTTTTTGAAATCCAATATTCTCAGTGTTTTGTTCCATTTTATTATTTGGTTTTGTTCAGTATTCTGTTTTAATTGGTTTTATTCTGTTTTATGTGATTTTTATTATGTCTGATGGTATGCTCAGCGATTTTAAAGACAACAAGAAGCATTATGGTAGCCATTGTTGATTTTCTGTTATCCTATTGTGAAGTCCTGTGTCACTTTCAATATTTTATTTTGATTGGCTTTATTCTGTTTTATTTTGTTTGGTTTTATTCTTTTTAAAGTTAAAAAAATAAAGTAGCAAGGTTTACAAATTTTTCATTTCAATTATTTTGGATAATTGGGACAGCTTTACTGCAACTATTCAGCTGCAGACATATAAGCACATAATATGAAAATGAAAAAATGTGACTATATTTTCAAAATTTTTATTTACAAAACAACTTGTAACTTATCTATGACCTACAGCCTGTAGTTTATTATTCTGTACTTTAAAGCATTGAACTCAGCTGGGTGAGTTCATATTATAATCCCAGTACTGGGGAGGATGAGGCAGGAGGATTGCAAGTCTGAGCCCAGTCTGGACAATTTAGCAATTAGTAAATCTGTCTCACAGAACAACAAAAACCCCAAATGAAACAAGAAGCATTGAATTTTATTTTTAAAACAATGTTATATTTTCTATTTTTCTTGACTCATTTCTCATGAAAAGCTGGTGACCATTTTCCTTCAGAATTAGTTTTGGTGCTGCTTGAATGGACCATTAATGGTATCTTTCAAGATAAAATTCTAGAGTTGAGGACTAAGGAAATGGGAACCAATAGAGAATGGCTATGAAGATCTATAAAATATGATTAGTTGATTATTAACAGTAGCGGGGATATTAGCATTGTTACTATCTTGCTTTATCAAGCAAGGTATTTTATATCTTACTTGAAAACTGGCATCTCTAGCTCTACCTGCAGGCATGGTATTCAGCTTGACCTTCAGTTTTGCCTTAATGTGTTCTAAAATGTGATGTGCTTCATGACTAGGCTCTTGGCCACAGAGTATCTGTGGTCACCTGTGCTTGGGAAATAGTACATCCTTTCCCTTTCTTGAAGACTTCAGTCTACATTGGCAGAAGGAAGACTCTGAGAAGTTCTGCAGAAAAGCTTCTTCAATTTTGTTAAATTCACAGCTTCTTTTTTTTTTTAAAAAAGGACTGGAGAGCGTCCGCGGGTCTCGAACCACCGGACCAATCTGCCCGGGCGGTTGGGAAGCCAGACTCCAAGGAACCGCTGGGCTAAAGCCAGCCAAATTCACAGCTTCTTAAGTGTATTTAATCAAAGGATCTTTTACCAAAATAGCATCTATTTGTGTCTGGTATAGTGATTCCTGGGAATTTTGGTACTGTATATGATGTTCTGGATCAGCAGTTTTTATAGCTCCAAATTGAAATTTACAGGCCCCCAGATTTCTATGCCTAGCACTGTATTGCTAGTCCTGTCTTTTATTTTGTTTTTATTTTTTGAGATACAGTCTCACTGTGTAGTTTAGGCTGGGCTTGAACTTACGTCAGCCCTCCTGCCTCAGCCCCTGTAGCCTTGTCTTTTAGTCTGGATTTTGACTTTGTATTCTGGTTTTATAGGACACAAGGATAATCTGACAGTTTCTTTTCTTTTTTTTTTCCCATGCAGTACTGGAAATTGAACCCAGCGGCTTCACACTGAGCTACTTACTACCCTGGCCCTTTTTATTTTTTTCATTTTGTGGGAGGGATTTGCTAATTATTCACGTTGCCTAAGCTAAGCTTGAACTTTTGATTTTCTTGCCTAAATCTCCCAGAGGACTGGGATTATAGGCATGGGCCACTGTGTCAGGCTAACTCCTATACTGTAGTTCTTTTAGACACTAGAAAGACATGAAAAAGTGGGACCAACATGGGAACGAAACAGGAAGCCATAGACCATTCCTGAACTAGGTATTGGATAAGACCCGAATGGCTTGAGAAAATTTAGTAAGCCTAGCAACTCAATGAGTGTAGTTACTGTTTTGTGCTGTCCTTTCACAAAAACCCAAAGTAAGAAGCTGTATTTATTTCTCTCTCCTTCTGTTCATTTTGTTATTTATTTTATATTTTGAGACAGGGTCTTGCTTTGCAGTTCAATCTGGCCTTGAACTAACTAGCTCAGGCTGGCCTTTAACTCTTAGTAGTCCTTATGCCTCAGCCTACTGAGTACTGGGATTACAGTCTCCATGCCCTGCTATATTAGTCATTTTGGATTGTGATGCCAAAGTATCTTAAATGGAAAATTTGTAAAGAACAAATTTATTTCCAAGTTTTGGAAGTTGGGAAACTCAAGGTCACGGCATCAGTAGATTTGGTGTCTGGTGAAGGTTTCCTTGCTGCACCCTTATATGGCAGAAGAGTGGACTTGCAAAAGGAAGTGGCAGCTGTCTGAATCCTTTTTTTAGACAGAGTATTACTCAGAGTAGCTCAGGTTGCCCTCCAACTTATGATCCTCCTGCTTCAGCCTCTGAAGTGCCATCACTGGCAGCCTGAAGGGATTTATAGGCATTAATCCCTCCGGGAAGGTAAGAGTCCTTATAACATGATAATTCCTGCAAAAGCTCCACTTTTAAATACTATCACATTGGGGATTAGCTTTCAATGTAATGAATTTTGGAAAGATGCATCCTTTCAAACAAGAGCAGGCTAGCAGTGACGGTACAGAGACCCAATGCATCTTCTGATCATTCCTTTTTCTTTTGGTATTAACACTTGTGCTTACAGAGATGTGAGGATTCAGAAGTATACTTCCTACAAGTTCACAGAAAGGCATCGTGTAACTTAGTGGTAATTCTGCTAGTGTGACTCTTAAGATCAGGGATATAATTAGTGCAGTTCCAAGCAAATTAGAGAGTTGGGAATGGAGGTTCCTACACCTATTTTACTAGTTTACTCAAATTGAGTAAAGGTTGGTGATCTAAGTTGCAAAAGGGGGAAGGAAAGTAGGAGAGTTGACATCCAGACCTTAAGGTAGCTCTGGTTTTCTTATCATGAATAATTTGAATCAAAGAGAACAAAATTTCTGAAGACTTCAGCTTTATTTCCAAAAGCATAAACATACTCATTTACTCCAAAAGCACTTACTGTCCATGCCCTTGCTGTTGCATGCGGACACTACAAAGGTGAATGTGAGACAGAGCCTGCCCTTCGACAATGCACTGGCTGGCAGGAGAAGACAGGCTAGAAAAACAAATTACAGTATTCAACACCCCTACACTGTCATAGAAGTGGGCATCTAGAGAAGAGCGTGGTTGGCTCAAATTTCCCTCTCAGGTGATTTCCGAATGGCTCCAAGGATGATTTGTTCATTGAGTGAGGGAAGGCCAAGGAGGCAGGGAGAGGGAACAGCCTATAAGCTGGCTCAGAGGTGCTGAGTTTGACACACCCCCCCCCCCCCGTGTGGCAGGTGTGAAGAATATGCATTCATTCAAATCAATATCCAAATGTTGACTGAGCAGCTAGAGGTCATTAATCAAGGAGTGGCATTAAAAGGACCCAGGCTGCAGCGAAAAGGGGAAAGGAAGACGTACATTTCTGGGAGGAAAACAGTAGACAATATTGTGCTACATGAAACCAATCATTTGCCAGGCTCTACCTAAAGGTCTTTATACATATTATCACATTTCATACATATTAGTCTTATCTTAAAAAAATTAACAGGTGAGCAAGATAATATGGCCATGCCTTTGTCTCATATGTAGACAACTATGGGTTTTAGATGACTGAAATCACAGATCTAGTAGACATTTCTCAAGCAGATAAGCAGTAGTAGGAGGGAACTCCAGAAACAATGCAAATGCGTAAGTCTGTGAGGAAAACAGTAACAGTTTTATTCTTTAACTTATTATTAGGTTAATATAGATTTCCTTGTGGCATTTATTAAAGTGGGCTTAACCAGATGGAAGTTAATTTGGCTATAAGTAACCTGCATCAAAACCAGGACGAATCAAGAAGTAATTCGACTTTTCTGGCATCCTTGCCTCCGAAGTCTGGGATCTAGGGCACTGTTTTGAAATGGGCCTCATTTTGGTTCCAAGAATTTCTTCACGCAAGCTTCCGTGCTGGTCGCGGAGGAAGCTTGGTCACCACGCCAGTGTGGGAGAACAGGTGATTAGGGATCACTAGTGTTTTCTGGCCGAGACAGTGGGCTCGCCCCCTCCCTTGTCTCCCTCCCCCAGTCGGGAAAGGTGCGGGATCCGCAGAGCCACGCGTCGCAAAGCGGCGGCCAGAGCGGCCGGGGGATGGTCGCGCGTCCCCATCGCGGCAGAGCCGGGTAGCCGCAGAGCCCTGGAAAGGTAGGAGCATAGAATCGGGCGAGGGCTGTCTCTAGAAAGGGCCCAGGGTCAGGCGGTGGGGGAGGAAGTGGCTGGCGCAGGTGTGGAAAGGCCGCCGGGCCCGAGCGCGACCCAGAGGATGGAGAGCCGCGCCGGGACGCGCAGACTGCAGACCGGCGCGCGGCCCGCGCACTCGCTCGCCTCGGTTCTCAAGGCCTCGTGACGCCCGGGCCTGAGGCCTAGACGGCCGGCGCCGCTCTGCGGCCGGACTGCTGACGGGGCCAGGCGGCCGCCAGGGGGCGGGAGCTGCGCCGCGAACAATGGCAGCAAGGGGCAGCGGGCGGGCTCGAGGCGGAGCGGAGGGGGCGCGGGCGCGGGCGCGGGCGCGCGGGGCTGGCGTGCCGGGCGGGGCGCGGGAGCGGCTGCGCGGGCGGGGGCGCGCGGCGCGAGCCCGGGAGGGCGCGGCGGGAGCGCAGGGAGGCGGGCTGAGGTGGGGGGCGGGGAGCTCGAGGGGTGGAAGCCGGCAGCGGCGGCGGCCGAGCGGGGTCAGTTCTCCGTAGTGTTTGCTAATGTTGGAGCCGTCTGCAAAGTGTCCCTGGCAAGAAGGTAAATACCCTCTTTGGGGGCGCCCGGGAGGCCCCGACTTCCGCCCCGCTGGCAGAGGAAGCACAGGACGCAGGAATCCCTGCGGGGCCGCGGCGCGCGAACCCTGCGCGGAGCGGCCCCCTTCGCGGCCTCCCCTCCCCCGCGCCATCCCGCCCTCTGCGCAGGGGGAGGGGAGCCGTGGGGGGCTGGGCCGCGGGTGCGGAGGCGAATGAATGGGGGGCGGTGTGTGGAGGGGGTGGGAAGACACAGGTGTCCGGGGGGAGGAGCCGGGAGGAGGGCGAAGGGGGCCGCCCAGGTGGGGTGTTGTGGTGGGGACGAGGCGGGGGTACAGGGCGGGGGGGAGGCGTCGTGGGGCGCGCAGGTTACGGTGGGAGGCGGCGCGAGAGGGAGGTCGGGGCGCGGGAGGGTGGCGGCGGTGGCTCTCTGTATAATGGGCAAGTGGCAGAGACGTAACTCGCCGAAATGGGGATGGTAGGTGGGGCCGAGGGGACAAAATACATCCTCAGACTGGCAAGTTCTGCTCTGGCTCTTAGGAACTACTACAGTGGTGGCTCGGCTTAAAGGGGTAGTTGGCAGTAGTGACCTTGCTCGGGCGCAGGGAATTGAGCTACAGACAAAGCTTGGTCACTGAAGCCACGGTGTGTAGACGGGCACTCCAGTCTCTCCTGGGGTGAGCCGGGGGCGGGGATGGTGGGGGTGTTCCGCAGAGGCGGTGGAGGCGGACGCAAAGCTGGGATTCGTAGGGAGGGGGCGGGGATAATGGTTCTGGGTTCTGGAAGTCCCTGAAATTACATGAAGAATTGTGCATTTTGCATGGAGAATCTTCTTTGAAACTGGACCGTATGTTTTGTGATCCCCATCCCACCCCATAAGAATTATCTGGATAGAGAAGGGCCATCCAATTAGGGTAGACCTGGGAATTTACTGAAGAATTTGAAAGTGGGTAGAAAGGGTAAATGTAACCCACTATTAACTAAAAACCTTTATTTAATGTTCAAGTTCATAATTTTGGGGAACTCTGCCTGAGCAGCACTTAGATTTTGATGGATCCTGATGTTTTAGGAAAGCGTGATGTACACTTGAAAATCAAAATTGCATTGAACTGGTGGGATAATAGTAACATTGTAGGAAAGAAAAGATCGCAACATTTCTTCAGGAGGGTATTTCTTCCCATTCTTGCTTCCTTAAAATGATAATTCAGGTATACTGTTGTGAATTAAGCTGCTATGGAAAAATCTTACCTAATAAAACTATCAAAACCCAAGTTTATTTTGCTTCTTGATTGTTTTGTAATATGGCAGATTTTTCGTTGTTCAGTTTTTTTTTGTAGTCGTTGGATCCAAGGCCTTCCAGCCCCCAGCTACATGCCCCCTTCTTTAAAACATTTTGTCTTTCTTTCTTCTCTCTCTTCTTCTGTCTCTCTCTCTCTCTCTCTGTTCCCTGCCAGGTTTCTTTTTAAATTTTCAGACCAGGTTTGGCAAGTTGCTAAATTACCCAGGCTGAACTGAAATTTGTAAACTTTGTGCCTCAGCATGGAGTGTTGGGTTTACACGGATAGGCCACCTTGCCTGATTCAGTTTGTCGATATTAGTGCAAACCAGAGATACCACATAACACTTGAATTGTAGAATTGCTACATTTTGCAGTAGGCCTGAATAAAATTTGTGAAGCACTAATGCCTAACTAGCAGTGGGGAAGGGTGTGTGCTCCCCCACCCCATGATTTCAACTCTAGTTACATTGCCGCATTTCATTACATGGTATGGTGAATACTTCCTTACAAATAACTAATTTTATTTATTTTTGAGACAGACTCTTGTTATGTAGCCCATACCGGCCTCCAACATGCAGTGATCATCCTGCCTCAGCCTCCTGTGTGCTGGGATTACAGACATGCACCCCCACACCCAGCTATTCCCACCCTTTTTAAACTTCGACACAGAGTTTCTATAGTTGCCCTGGCTGGAATCAAATTTGTGATCTTTCTGCCTTTGCTTCCCACTGCTGGGATTACAGCCATGAGCCACAGTGTCCTGCTGAAATTTTTAAATTTTAACTTTTTATTTGGGAATAATTTAAGCATACAGAAAAGTTGCAAGAATAAAAACAATGCAGAGAACATTCTTGTAATATTTACTCAGATTTATGTTCTCAATTTACCCATTTATTATTTTCTCTTTTTTTGTATTTTTAATTTATTTCCATTTACAGAAAATATTTCTTATGTAGACCCTGTAGGGGTAAAATATATATATTATGGTCCCTTACTCCTAAATATTTCCTCACAGGAAACCTTAACAATTTTACATTTTGTTATTCTTGTCTTGCTTGAAATAAAATTCTTGAAAGAGTGGATTTATCTTTTCTGTAAAGAAGAGAAACATTTTTAAGATAGTAATCAAGCTTTAAGCACAGAAAGTGAGGCTGAGATGTTACCTAAAATACGTTTTTGGTCAAAATGTTTTGTTTGTACCTAACCTCTTGATTTCGTTATTATTTCCTTTTCTTGTACTCTTTTTGAGAGCAGGAAGTCTAGATATGGCAGAGTTGTCTGTTTATTCACTAGATTGTGCAGAGTTCAGTATGCAGCCTTCAAGTATGATTACCTGCTTGTTGATATATTCATGCTTTGCTAGGCACTCAAGATATTACATGAATATTTAGTATGATAAGAACTATAACATTTTATGGTGTAATAATTATATCACTGTTTGATTTTTTTTAATAACTCCCCAAAGTTTTATGTAGTTCCCTTGCCATTGTGTTGTCTTAGAGGTTAAACTCTTGATTTTGGTATAGGAGAAAATTTAAGAAGGCAGGTCTTGAAGAGATGATTTAGATCCTGTGTGAACTGTGTTTTAATCCTGTAAGTGACACTATGGGCAGATACACGAACCTCTAGGAAAATGGGATAAGATTTACCTCCTAAAGACTGAGGCTTACATGAGTCCATGTAAGTATAACGAAATGTCACTGGGCATATAAAATTGGTATCTGATGAATCTTAGTTGCCTTTTTGTCTTGACTGGTGGTATGTGGAGTTTGTCAGTGGGGCAGCTTGTAGAGTAACACTTTTATATATAGTACTCAGAATCTGTCATAGGCTTTTAGGTGGCACTAAAGCTTATAATTTTATTTTCCTAATTTTAAAGCAGGTCTTTTGGTATCTATTTTAAAAATTAAAATGAAAAAAGTTTTTAATAACCTTATGGATTTTTTAGAGTGGAGTGCTTTTTAATTGGTATGTAGTTTGGTGATTGTTTTTGGTCTGAGAATGATAATAGTAAATGCTTTCACTTTTCATATTGCCAAATGGGTGCTTATAAATAAGTTTATAGATATTTATTTAATTACCATGTCATGTAAAGTAGTTTTTATTCAGAATTACAAAAATTTAATTTTGTACAGCTTTTATCAGATGGGCACAACACAATTCATTGTAGGAGTGTGTTACATCAGCTAATAGAGGTTGAATGTTTAATTCCTCTTGAGCAGTAAGTCTTCCCCTGTTTGTAATGCTTTCTTCATCTACTGCCCCACCTGTTTTTTGTGTTTGTTTGGTAGCTTAGAGTCTGGAACTGTGTGTTCTAAAGTGCATGACTGGATACCACTGTAGGACATTTTTGAAGCATGCGAGTAGATTTCTCCAAAAGTACTTAGTTGTAATTGGATTTTACTGTAGCTGGAAATTTTTCTTTTTGAGACAGGTCTTGCTGTGTAGTTCAGGCCGGCCTCGAACTCGCTGTGTGACACAGACTGGCCTCATCTTTGTGGCAGTTTTCCTGCCGCAGCTAGGGTTACACTTGTGAGTGGCAATGCTGGGCTCTGGAAACTGTTTTGACACAGGAGTGAGGTCGATGTTGTAAAACCACAGATAGTAAAAGACTGGTCTGCATCTTATTGATGTATTTGAGATTTTATCAAGTTGTTTAAAATGGAAGACCGTGGACTGGGTATGTTTGTGAAGAAATGAAGTCTTAAAAACATGTGTCACTGTAGTAGGCATGTAATTGTGAATTATATTTTTATATCAATGTAATAACTTCTTTGATGAAAAAGAACAGCTAGCATATTCTACTTACCTCAGTGTGCTGTTATACACAGACTAGTTTCATGTGTTTCGGTTTATTATGTAATGTTTCATAATTGTGAAGGAAAGGCTTAAAATTGTAGGTATTATTATTTATTTTCAATTCTGGGGATTGAATCTAGGCCCCTTGCAAGGAGTTACATTCCTGGCGCTTTTATTTTTTAAGATAGAATTCTCACTCAGTTGTATAGACTTGGCTTGAACATGTGCTTATCTTCAGAGCACTAATATTACATGTATCACCATGCCTGGTTACAGTAGTCAATTTTAAAGGAATAGATACTTTCATTTTTGTTACTTCATAAAATACCTTATGTATATTAGAAGATAAGAATTTTAAAGAGTGTGTCTCTATATCTTATTGTGCCTACTTTTTGGAGTCAGTCACTTATATTACCAAACTCTAATACTGAAAAAATATGCACAGTTTTCATGTTCATAGGTTTATAGTAAATAAAATCACCATGAATTTCTAAGAGTTCATGCATGCTTAAATAATGCTAAATTTAGGAAAATAAAGGACAATAAATCACTAAAGTACTTTTAGTGATTTATTTACAACTTTCCAAATGGATTGTTTGGAATGAATTCAGTTAAAGAGAAAATTGGTTTAGCATATTGTAATACTAGTTAATGAATGTACACTTTTTAATGACTTTTTTTTTTTTTTTGGTATTAGGGATTGGTTATTTTTTTTTTTTCTTTTTTTAAATCAGTACCGGGGGATCAAACTCACAACTGCCTGCTTGCAAGGCAGGTACTTACACCGCTGAGCTAAATCCCCAGCCCCAGGTATTAGGGATTGAACTCAACCTAAGAGCATGCCAGGCAGGTGCTTGTGCTGCTGAGTTAAATCCCCAGCCTCTATTTTTTTTGTACTGGGAATCGTACTCAGGACCTTGCACCTGGAGCAGTGCTGCAGAGCCATATCCCCACTCCTAATGACCTCTTTTTTTGAATTAAACATATAAATGTGAGATTTATAATTTACCACATTCAGATTCCAACTTGTTTGCTCATGTTGAGCAGGGAATTTATTACAGGTTAATTAATAAAGTACTATGAGAGCATTGAGTTTTAGAGTTGAATTGGATTGCCTTATTTATTTCACAACAAATTACCTCAGAATCTAAGGGCTTATACTAACAAATGTTATAGTTTCTGTGGGTTAATCAGGGTGCACATAAGTGCTTGTGACTAAGGGTCACTTAGGTTCCAGTGAAACTTCTGGCTGGGGCTGCAATCACATCCTAAAGTTTGACTGGTGGAAAAGACTTTCTTCCAAATTCATTATTGTGGATCTTGGCAGGATTCAGTTTCTTGGGGCTATTGGACAGGAGACTTCACTTTTTAATGGCTGCTGGCCAGAGGTTTCTCAGTTCTTTGTCATATGTGGACCTCTCCAAAAGGACAACTCAAAATACAGCATCTGTCATCTTAGAACAAGCAAGAGATTGAAAGAAAGCAAAATCTGACTTTTCATAGCCTAATTTTGAAAGTTTTATCTCATTTTGCTGTAGTTTGTTGGAGGCTATCTACTGCAAGTACTTTCAGTGTAGTGTTTTGTTTGTTTTGGTGGTATACTGGAGGTTGAACCCCCAGGTCCTTTGCACTGAGCTATATCTCCAGACCACACCCCACTTTTTAATTGTGAGACAGAGTCTCACTGCACTGTGAGTTGCCCAGGTTAGGCTCAAACTTGACTGTCCTCCTCCCTCAACTTCCTAGAGTGCTGGGATTGCAGGCATATGCAGATGTACCTTGCTTAGTTACTTTTTGAAGATTAAAAAACAGAAAAAGAAAGCAAAGGTAATACAGATTAATTTGAGGCAGGCTTAGAAGGTATTTTCCTGAAGAATTTAGACTGAACTCTAAATTTTAGTCTAAACTCTAAAGTCTAGTCTAAACTCTAGTTTAGACTAAAGTTTACCAGTATGGAGGGCTTGTACTCTTCTTTGGCAATTGTTGCCTTAGAAAATCAATGAAATGAGTACAGATGCTGAGGACAATAGTATAAGAAACATACAGTTTTCAGACTCCTTCAGTTGTCATCATGAGAAAATGGTAGCCAAGTACATGTGTGTCTCTGTGTATACATCTATAGAACCTTTGCTTCTGAGGGAAAGTTCATTGTTAAGATTTTACAGCATTAAAATTTCTACCCAAATGATGGAATTTAGTCCTTTTACTGTGTTGATTGGTAGCTAATTTTCTAGGGGAAGGTGCTTGTACATGATTTATGTGAACTTCTCTCATTTTAATATCTTATGGTTAATTTACAAGTAAATTTGAGGTTTGTTTCCCTTCTTTCGCATTTACTTCTTAATTAAATATTTAATAAATTTATCACATGGAAAGTAATGCAACCAAAGGGATGCTTTCTGGCCAGATAAAACCACTGGATTATATTGTGACAGTGACTGTTGTTGTTTTTAAGAAAATTTTGTGTAAAATTTTAATGTGCATAATATACTGATAAGAGGAAAATAAAAACAAAACAAAACCAAAGAAAGAATATATCTAACAAGATTATCAGACTATGTGTACTTATCCATAGCAGGTATTCCATTTTCTTTCGAATTAGTTTATCATAAATTACCATAGAAGATGGGAACAGAACTGTTTAAAAACCGCCTAGAGCAATGGGTTATATACAAAACATGTTACTCTGAAACTTTTTAGATTTGTTGACAGCTTTCCTTTTGCTGGGATTTTTTTTAGAACTCGAGAACTAGAAGGGACTTTGCTCAGCAACCTAGAGCTGCACTGTCTAATAGCTACGTGTATTTCTTTAAATTTTAATTAGCATTCAGGAAAATTAAACATTTACTTTCTTGGTTGCATTAGCCATATTTCACATGCTCAGCAGTAGCATGTAGCTAGTGTCTGCTGGATTGAACAAGCATCTGTATAGAACATTTTCATCATGGTAAGTTCTATGACTTATCTGGATCAACTCCATTGTATATTTGACTTTGATCAGAGGTGTGTGTTTAAAATGCTGGTCATTGGGGTTGCCACCTAACTTGAACTTTATTTCTTCATTTTCATTTTCCAGTTTTTGGAGCCCTGAGGGATACAGAAGTTTGATCAATATTGTCTTAACATGCTTCAAATAAACCAGGTGAGTTTGCTTTAAGGCATGTTGTACTTCCATAAATTGTGAAACCTTTTAACTTAGCTCTTTCATTACTGAAACCTGGTCACTGCTTAGTAGACAGATAACATATTATGGAATTTTCATTGGTGACTTCGCATGGCAAGTTGTTAAAGGCAATAGTTGTAGTCCTGCAAGTTGATTTCTGAGTATGCAGAGCCAAAGATTTTTCTGCTCTTCTTGATGTCACATCCCTCCAGGACTTGTCAGAATGCTTATCATGAAGTAGTTTCCATAGCAGGCAATTCTGCAGGCTCAACACATTTCTGTCTAGTGAAGTACATAGTTAGTTGTATTAGTGTGTTAAAATAAGATCATTTTTCTGGGGCGTTGAAAAGGCTAGAAGGACGTGTTCTGCTAAATAAACTACTGTGTAGTGTAATTCCTTCCACTCACTGGGATCAGTATTTTTCTTAAGTCTTGGCATTTCTTCAAGAACATTATACGTTTTATATCTTCTAACAAATAGAACATCATGTTATAAGTGTAGAGTTGCATAATATTTTATTTCTTTTGTTTGCAACGAGAGGGGGCGTAAATTTTTCTGTGATTTGAGAAGCAATCCTGACCCTTTTCTGCCCATATAGTCTCACTCATCTGGCCTAAGAAGTCTCTGGTTCCTGTAGCATTAAATACCATCCCTAAACCAGAGACTTTCAAGTGTGTACCTGGTCTAGGCCTCTATTCTGAGCTTTGATTCTTTTTGCAGCTATCAACTTGATCTCTTAACTTGGATGTCTACACATATCAGACTTGATATGTACCTCAGAAACAACCTGAATGCTTCAGTTCCTCTTTCAGTTCCTAGATTAGATGAGATCATGCTGGCTTCAGGAACTTCCACACAAACTACCTGTACCTGGGATCCCCACCCTACCCTCCTGTTCTAAGGTTCCTTGACTCCAGGCAGAGTATAAGCTCTTCTAGCACCCTGGCCTGTAATTTAGTAGCATGATGACATTTACAGTTACACTAATTTATATGTAAAAAGATATGTGTAATGAAACATGCATATATATACATGCATATATAAAAATATAAATATACATGTATGTGTGTGTGTGATCCTAAGGGTTGAACCCAGAGGTGCTATATCGCCAACCTTTTAAAATTTTTTTAAATAATTTTGAGGTGGGTTAGGCAAAGTACATGCCTGTAATTGCAGCATTTGGGAGGTTGAGGTAGGAGGATCTCTGTGAGTTTTGAGTGCAGCCTGGGCTACCTAGTGAGTTCAAGGCCAGTGTATACTGCAAGGTGAGACCCTGTCTTGAAAAAAAGATTTTGAGATGAGGTTTTGTATTTTGCCCAGGGTAGTCTGGAACTTCGTGGTTCTCTTACTTCAGCAGTCTGAGTAACAGGATTACAGGTGTGCACTACCATGTCTGACCAGATTCTTTTTCCTTGTCATTATTTTCTAAACAGCATAAGGACATAGCATTTATAATACATAACATTTATATTGTTAGGTATTACATGTAGAAATGAAAGTACATGGGGCTGCATGCGTTTTTGTTAGTACTGTTTCATTTTGTATAATCTTGAGCATTTCTAGATTTTTGATGTCTCAGAGGCATCCTGGTACCAAGCCCCCGCTGATACAAAGGGAAGACTGTGTTTTATATCTGTCTTCCTTGCTAGAGGGTATGTTCTGCGAAGACAGTAGCTTTGCTTACTTTTTTACATTCTCAGGACCTAGAATAATGTAAATACAGTGGCACCTTGATTCACGAACTTGAACTTGATTTGTTCTATGACTTTGGAAAACATGACCACCACATTTGTGTTTGTGTGAGGAAGATGGGTGTGTTAATGTTTGTCACTCGGTGTGGCATTTGCAGAAGTTTGCCAAATGCTTCTGTTTGTGAATCTAAATTGTCTGCAAACAAAGCATTTGTGAAATGAGGTACCTCTGTAGTTTTTATGTATTTCCGGATAAATAGATGAATGATACTAGGGTTATCAGTAAAGAGATCTCCCTGTTTTTCAACAGTAACTACATCCGTGTTGTCATTTGTGCTGCTTTATGCCATTAACACAAAATCTCCCATGTGTGAGTTTCTTTGATTTTTCTCCTATATTGGAAAGTTTTCCTGTGCATCATTATTTTTCATCAAAGGTGTTTATTTCTAATAGAGGTCTAAAGGAATCTTTGTGAGTATTCTTCTTAGTGCTTTTCATTCTCTTACAGCCTCTGTCAAATCCCATTGGAAGCATCAGTGGTGCTTGTGAAACTTGTCTTGTAAACTGTTGTAGGTGTGAAGGTGCCCCTACATAATTTTTTGGTTTTTTTGGTACTGGGGATCAAATTCGTGACCTCATGCTTGCTAGGCAGGCGCTTATGCCACTGAGCTAAATCCCAGGCCCCCATAAATAATTTTCGATGAATCCTGCTATTAATGATATGGGAAAATTTAGAATAAATTTGTTTTATATTCTTATATAGACTGGTGGAAATGATCATCTTATGGTAGCCAGTTTCATTGAAAATTTTAGGGTATGGATTAATTCTAACGAGGATTAAGTTGCTACATTATGGATAATATTGAATCAGATATTGCTCACAATTCTTAGGCAGCATTCTGCCTGGTCACAAGCAATTTCCTGGACGTTGACTAGAAGTTATACAAAATGTCTGATGATATACATACTTGGCTTTTATTTTATTTGTTTTTTTGTGAGACAGGCTTGCCCTGTGTAGTACAAGTGGCCTTATATTCAATTATGTAGCACAAGCTGGCCTCAAACTCACAGTGATCTTCTGCCTCAGCTTTCTGAGTGCTGGGATTGCAGGCGGGTACCACCATGCTCAACATTTGGCTTTTAAAATATATACATTCCTAGAATCAATTAAGGGCCTTTTCTTCTTGTTGACTAAGTTTTATTCTCAAAGTATTCAAGTCTTAGGGGGAAAGTTAACATAATTGGCTATATAAAAGGTGCTATATGGACTTTCTTTTTAGCCAAACCTAAATACGAGTTCTTAAACTTATTATTTTTATCTTCTATTACTCTCATAGTGTCTGCTTTCTCATCAGAATGAAGATTCACAAATGATAGTGAAAAAGGATGAAAGAGGATTTAAGCTAATCTTCAACTTGAAACACCTGAGATTTTTGCTGTGTGATTTTTCTTTTTTTTTTTTTTTTGTCTTTTTCATTTTTATCGGTACTGGGGATCGAACTCACGACCGCCTGCTTGCAAGGCAGGTGCTTATGCCGCTGAGCTAAATCCCCAGCCCCGCTGTGTGATTTTTCAACACTGTCTCTAGGACTTGTTCTAACTTTTTATTTGGGAGGTCTTGTTTTCTTATAATGTGTGAATAACTATATATTTTTCTTGTCCTAACAGAGTCTTATGTATTCCTAAAATCTAATTTAAAAAATAGATCATTCCAAGACACTAGATTATACTAAGATACTGGACTATACTAACTTGGTTGATATTTTACTGGATATTAACCTGACATTGTTATTGTGTGATATGGGACTGTTTAATGTTTGGTTATGATAAAGATACTTTATTACTTTGAATTGTGATCCTCAGTTTTACTTTTGTTCTTTTAAAGAATGTGTCTTATCCACTAAAACTCATGCTTACTGTAGAAAAATTGGGAGGTCTAGATAAGCAAAAAGAAAAAAAGAATAACTAAAAGTTTCAGTAGTCTTTGACAGAATTAATCACTGCTAAAATTTAGAGATGTATAGTTCTAGATTTTTTTCTATGCAGGTATATTTTTGTGTGAATGTTATTCTTAAAAACTGGGATTATACAATATGTAATATTGTGTAGTGATTTAAAATGTCTTGTTTGGGTATAGTAAAATTTATTTAATCAAGCCCTTATGGTTGAGTACATTTTTATATTGTTGTTAGTACCACAATTTTTACTATACATGTTTTTCCAGTTATTATAACTGATTACTATATGTGAAATACTGGTTATAGGGCTACATGGAATTCAAAGATACTTGATACATAAATGCCAAAAATACAAAATTATACCTACTAGGAGGGAGATGCCTATTTCCTTCTTTTGCTTACAACTTTTCAACCTCTGCCAATTTGTCTGATAAAAAGTAACATTTTGGATTGCATTTTTTTTTTTTTTGGTTCTGGGAATCAACTCAGGACATTGTGCTTGCCAGACAGACACTGTGCTACATCCCTGGCCCCTAAAATGCATCCCTATAATTTGCTATATTTGTGTTTTTTGTTTTGTGAATTTTTTATGTGTCCGAGGTTATCTTCTTTTATTTTAAAATGTTAATAGTTTGGATTATCTATGCACTCTTTTGAGAATTTTTTGAGCTAGTATTTATAAGCATTACTTTAAAAAATTTATTATTCAACAAATTACTAAAGGGAATCTGCTGGTTTCTTGCATACCGTAATAGGTAGGGGTTTGGTATATTTTGGACCTTTTATCCTGATGATTCATTGTAAGTCCCTAGCAAAAGGAAACTCATTTTAACTTAATATTGCAACCAATATACATCAAGGTACATGTGGTATAAAATAATATTTTAAAGACAGTGGCTGATACAGGGCCAGTTTTTTGAGATTGGCTAGTGAGGCTGCCTTGAAAGGTCAGTGTGTCTGAGGAGTTGGAGAAGTCTGCACTGGGCAGTTGCAGCACTGGGAGAGCCCAGCAGCAGAGGTGTGAGACTCTGTAGTTGACTGAAGTTGTTACTGTACCATATAGTGTTACAGTTAAGATGAGGGATGCCCCCCCCCCCAACTCTCATGAGCTCAGACATGGGCTTGGGAATGTGATTGGTCACACAGTGGGACATTGTAGCTCTCTTGCTGATAGGAGGGGTCCTGGTTAGAAGGGGCTCCCTGGGGCCTACCCTGGAAGGGGGGAGGTCTGTATCCTCTCTTCTCTTCTCTCTTCTCTCTCTACTTTTCTCTTCTTTCTCTGCTTTCCGGCCACCATCCTGTGAACAGCTTTCCTCTGCCCAGGTCTTTCTGTTATGCTGTTTCTTCCTTGCAGCTGACTAACCATGGTCTAAAAATGTGAGCCAAGATAAACCTCTTTAAGTTGCGGGTGTTGGTGTTGTGTGTCCTGGGTCTGAGGAAAGTGACTAAGGCAGCACGGTAAAGCCAAGATACAGTGGCTGAGAAACAAAAGACTTAGAATTTAAGGAATAATGATGTATCTCACAGATTTGTTGTGAGGAATAATTGAATTGGCAAAGGCAAAATATTTAACACTGGTCCTGATATTACCTGGTTAATTATACCATTAATCTTGCTTTTCTCTTGCTGCCTGGCTCTGGAGATTGGGGGGAAAGAAAGGCAGAGGACCACACACTGAGGTACTTCACTGAGCATTTGTAGAGGAAGGAGCTACTTGGCTTCAAGTGTTTTTTCTCTTGCCATAGGTGGTAGGAACTTTTTCCTCTTATTTCCCTCTAACTCTTGATTGTGGAGTAGAATCTACAGTCTGCCCCTTCTGCCTTGTAGCCAGAAGATAGTCTATGGTTAGAGGGTAAGAAAAATAATAAATGTGTGGTTAAAATGTATAAAGAGTACTTTTACTTGTTTACATGTATTTATTCTGGAGTTGGTTTGTGATCAAGAGAACATGGCTTGAGTGGTAGATTATTTTGAGGACAGGTTATTCATAAAGTACGTGACAGCTTCTGTCCTTTTTTCTTGCCCCCATCCCTCTTTCCCTGTCTCTTTCCCCCACCCCATCTTTGCCTTGTTTTGATGATTATGAGAGTAGTTAGTTGCCAACACGTGGACAGCTTGATGAGAGGTCCTTAGCATGAGTAATTGAGTCCTTCTGCCAGCAGGCAGCAAGGAACTGAGGTCAACAGCATATGTGTGAGCCTGCGTGGAAGCTCATGTTCTCAACCTTCTCAAGCTTCCAGGCCTGTAATCCAGCCCTGCTGATTTCTTTTCTTTTTCTTTCTTTTTTTTTTTTTTTTTTTTGTCTTTTTCGTTTTTATCGGTACCAGGTATCGAACTCACGACTGCCTGCTTGCAAGGCAGGCGCTTATGCCGCTGAGCTAAATCCCCCAGACCCCCTACTGATTTCTTGACTGCAGCCTCACAAGCAATCCTGAACTAAAACAACACAGCTTTGCTGCTCCCTAATTGCCAACCCTCAGAAACTGGAAAAAAAAAAAACCAAAAAAAACCCCACCTTGTTTTTAAAATCAGTGAAGTTGAGGGTAATTAAACAAGGTTAGAACATTTAAAATATGGGAACACAGTTTTTAGACATTAGATGCCAAGCAACTGTGATTTTTTAGGAAGTGGAAACTAATGCGGGAGAGTGCCTCACCTGTCCCCTCTGCAGAAAAAGCCTAAGCAGCAGTAGTGAACCTGTGGCACCGCAGAGTACCATAGCGGGCTGTTTGTTGTTTTTGAAAGCTCTAAAAGATTCACCTTCACTAGCCTCAGTTTCCTTACTTCAGGAGGAGAAGGAACCAAAACAGTCCAGCAGTCTTGTTGAGACCCTGAGGAAAAGAAAAGAACTTGGGAAGGCCATGGTATGATTAGCATCGCGGGCACAGTCCTGAGGAAGAAAGAGCTGCGGGGTGGGGCAGTGCACACTGAAAAAGGAGAGTGTGTATATAGTCAGATGTCTTTGCTTCCTGGACTTCTGCAGAGAGTTCCCCTTGAGTCTTTGATTTGTAGAGCTTCAAGTTTGTAAATAACTTGTGTTTACATAGCCTATAGTGAAAGGCATTTTAAAAACACAAGGCCTTGGAAAAAGTCACTAGAGGGCCAGGTGTGGTGGTGTACACCTATAATCCCAGCTCTCTGGAGGCTGAGAAAGTAAGATTGCTGCAAGTTTCAGGCCAATGTGGGCGACATAGTGAGTTCAAGGCCAGTTCATGGGGAAACTGTCTCAAAAAACAAAAACAAAACAAAACAAAAAGCCAGCACAGTGCTCAAAGTGATTCAAAGTAAGTTTAAAGTTTAGTGTACACACTAAAATACTGTGTACATAGTGGAGAAATATAACACAATAAGAACCCAACAATGTAGAATTTAGTTATTGTCATCCAGAAAAAAATTGGGCTGAGTGCAGTGGTAGTACATGCCTGTAATCCAGCCATTCAGGAAACTGAGGCAGGAGGATCATTTGAGGCCAGCCTGGGCAACATGGTGAGACCCTATCTCAAAAAATAAAAAGGGTTGGAATATAGCCCTGTGGTAGAATATGCCTGGCTTCAACCCTGCCCCGCCCCACCCTGCCAAGGATCGCCTCACTTGGAATAATGGATAAAACTCGAAGCAGAGGTGATACTCAGCAAAGAGATGGAAGACTTGAATAGTAAACCAGCTAGACCTCATAGACATAATGCAGAACACCCACCAACAGCCAAACACACTTAAGTGAACATACATCATTCTCGTAATATGTGAGACCACAAAATAATTTTCAATAAACAAAATTTGAAATCATACAGATTAGCTTTTCCAACCATAAAGGAATAAGGTTGGAAATCAGTAACAGAGTACTAGAAAGTTTACAAATGCAGTAGTCACCCGTATTTGTGGGGTCTACATCCGTGAATTCAGCCAATCCCAGACTGAAAATATTTATAAAGAAAAGGCATCTGTACTGAACATGTGAAGATTTTTTTCTTCTTCTTCTTCTTATTATTATCATTTGTTTTTTTGAGACAGAGTTCCACTGTGCAGTTCAGGCTGGCCTCAAATTTACTGCAATCCTCCTGCCTCAGGCCTTTGAGTTCTGGGATTATAGGCATATATCATCATGCCCAGCCTTATTATTAATTCTTTAAAAAATGTAATATAACAGATATTTACATACCATCTTTATTTTATTAGATATTGTAAGTAATTTTGTTACTTAAAGAATATGGGAAGATGTTCATAGGTTGTATAAATACTATGCCACTTTGTATAAGGAGTCCTCAGATTTTGATATCCTTGGGGGTGAGGGTTGGGTCTAGTAACCAGTCTCTTACAGATACTAGGAGATGACTATATGTGGAATTATATGTGTTCTTAAAAAGTTAAAGAGAAAAATCAGGGGAAATTAGGAAATGCTTGAAGATGAATGAAAATGAAGACAAATCATTGTGCATGACTTATTTGATGCAGTCAGTGCTCACAGGAGAACAAGTAATGGTAATACCTACATTAAAAGGAAAGATTAACTTTATACCTCAGGGAACCTAGAAAAAGAGTAGCAAATTAAATTCAAAGTTAGCAGGAAAAAAAAAAAAAAAAAAAAGACCAGAGAGGAAATAGAGGAAAGGAAAGCAATACAGACAGACAGTGAAATCAAAGTTCGTTCTTCTCAAAAGATTCACAAAATCAACAAAAGATCAAGCTGTGGCTTGTGCCTATAATCCCAGCACTCTGGGAGGCTTAGGCAGGGAGACTGCAAGTTTAAACCCACCCTGGGCCACTTTGCAGCATAGTGGAAACCTGTCTCACAAATAGAGGGCTGAGGCTGTAGCTCAGTGCAAAGGCCCTGGGTTCAAGTCCTAGTACTTCCCTTCCCAATCAGAATTGAATGTGGAGACAGTACTATTGACCTTCAAGAATGAAAAAAGATTAAAGAAAATATAATGAGCAATTATAAGCAAACAGATTGAATAACAAATTCTCAGAAATACACATAGGCAAATTGACTCAATAAGTAAAAAATTATTTCTTCAGTAAGTTATTCTGGAACAACTAGCGATACATAGGCAGAACAATGAAGTTGGATTCCCAATCCTGAATCACATTAAAAATGAATGTTACCTAAATATGAGAACCAAAACTCTTAGAATGGAGCAATAAAACACAGCCCAAAAAAATAAGCAAAATACTTGAATAAACATTTCTCCAGACAGGATATACAAGCACCCAAAATGTACATGAAAAAAAGTGTTCACACTATTCATGACTAGAGAAATGCAAATGAAAACCACAATGAGATACTGGAATCGGGAGATCAACAACAACAAAAAGATCAACAAAAGCTCGTATTTGTGAGGCTATGGAGAAACTTGTGTTGCTGGTGGGAGTGTTCAGCCACTGTGAAAATGAATTTGTTCCTCAAAGTATAGAATTTACATGTGGCCCAGCAATTCCATTTCTGTGTACAGAATATACTTGAAAGAATTGAAAACAGGCACTGAAACAAATACTTCTATGTGGTATTTGCATTGATGGCACTATTTTCAGCAGACAAGTAATGGAAACCCAAATACCAGTCAGTGTATGAATTAGTAAACAAATTGAAATGTTTACATTCCATAAAATATTTAGCCTTAAAGAGAAATACTGATACATGGGACAATGCAGATGTGTCTTGGAAACATGTTAAATAAAAGAAGTCAGATACGAAATGTTGACCTATGAACGTTTTCTTTTATATGCAGTATCCAGAACATATAGTCCATAGGGATAGAATGCAGATTAGTGGTTTCTGGGCCTAGGAGCAAGGAGGAATGGGGAGCAGCTACTGAATGAGATTGAGACCTTCTGGAATGGTAAAATGTTTTGGAGTGATAAAAATGTTTTGTATTAGATATATAGGTGTTGGTCGAATACTACTGTGAATGTACTACATGCCACTACTGTTTACTTCAAATGGATTAATTTGATGTTCTTTCATTTCACTTGATTAAAAATTGTTTTCAAAGAAGAGTATAAATATGACTCAGCTCAGATAAAACTACTGATTAGAAAGAGAGGACTGATCTGAAAGGCAAAGATGTAAAAAGAGTTGACATTAATATGCTGTTAATGAGCTGAGTTTATGGTACTCCCCTGTAATCTTCGCACTGTGGGAGGCTAAGGTAGCAAATCACAAATTTGAGCTCAGCATGGACATCTGAATGACTTAACAACTTCTTCAAGAAATAACGGCTGCATTTCTTAATAGCAAGTCAGCATAAGCCCCAATAATCCAATCATATTTCATAAACTCCACTTTTGAGTGCCAGAGGCTTTGGGAGGACATCTATATATAAACCATAAAAAAACAGAAACTTATGGATCAGAGAAATTAAATGAATTTGAAGTACAAGGAGCATGAAGCAGACTACCAGGTACATTATAAATTCACATGTTAAATAGAACATTTTTAAATCAGAGAAAAAAATACATGGTCATGTTATGTGTAGAGGATGATAAAGATAGTGTTCTTATCAGAAACAAAGCAAGCAACTAAGCAGTGGAGTAGCATCTGCACAGTACTGCAAGATGAAAAGTATCAGCTGGAATTCTGTATGGGAAAATACATTTCAAAATCAGAAATAAAGACAGTATACACATGGATGTATCAGTGATGCTCCTTGTCTGAAAGAAAAGTCCTGCAGATAGCAGGAAAATAGTACTAGATTGCAAATACAGGTTTCCATAAAAGAAGTGTGTCAGAAATGGCAAGTACGTAAAAGGTTTTTTCCCTTATTAAATGTCCTGAAAAGTTAATTCACTATTTAAAGTAAAAATATTATCAAACTTTTGTGGGGTTTATGAGATACATAAAAGTGAAATGATTGTTCATAGTTTACGACAGGAGGGGATGAAAAGGAAACATGCTAGTTTGTGTCCCAAACATGGGATAGTTTGTGTCCTCTGCTTGAGGTTTTCTGTTTTTTCCCTTTCAGTACTGGGGATGGGACCCAGAGTCACCCTCACAGTGAACACCGAGCTGTCTCTCCAGTCCTTTTCTAAGTTTTGAGACAGTCTCACTAAGCCACTAAATTGTCCAGGCTATTCTTAAATGTATGATCCTCTTGTTTGGACTCCCAGAGTGCTGGGATTATGGTCTATGCTACAAGTTTTGGTTTATGAGGTGGTTTTAATAAAGATGTATGCTAAAGGAGCCACTAAAATAACAGAGATTTATCACTAATAAGCAGGAAAAAAAGAGATAAAGTGGGATCAACAAAATCCAACAGAAACCATGTGAAAATGAAAAAGGAAACAAAGATCAAATAAGACAAACATAAAACATAGCAAGGTGATAGTCTCAAACATAGCCATGTGAATAACCACATGGAAGATGAATAGTCTTAGCATTCCAATTTAAAGCTGAAATTGTCAGATTGTATAAAACGGAAGACCCAACTGTATGCATGCTTACAACAAATTCACAAATAGAATAAAAGTGAAAGACTAGAAAACGACATAAAATGGTAAACTGAAAAGAATGTTGAATTGATACATTAGACTAGGCAAAGTAGGTTTTAAAGCAAAGACTATCACTAGGAAGAAAGTCACTTCATTTATAAAGAAAAATAGGTTAATAGAACTCCAATGTTTATGTATTTAAACTAATAAAAATTCAGAAACTTGAGCCAGAGACATAGCTCAGTGGCACAAATGCTTGTCTGGCAAGTGTGAGGTCATAAATTTGATCCCTGATACAAAAGAAAAGAAAATTTAGAAACTCAAGAAATTCAAGAAATTCTAATCAGATTTTAGTAACCCTTCTCAATAAATAACAAACAAGAAGTCATCAAAGCTTATAGCATACTTCATCTAAGAAGAGCAGAAAACACATTTTTCCATTGTATTTACTAATATAAAATAGTTGCTAGGCCATAAGATAATTCTCAATAAATTCAAACAGTTCCAAATTATAAAAAGAATGTTCGATTATTGGAATCCAATTAGAAGTCATTAGCAGAAAGAACTTTCGAAATGCCTCAAATATTTGGAAATTGAGTTACATACAAGCAGTCTATGGCTAACAAATTCAAGCCCAGTTGGCATCTTTAACAAGACCTTATCCTTTTAAAAAAAGGAATATGTAAAGTATTTTAAGCTGAGTGATAATGACAGTAAAACATAGTAAGAATGCCATAGAAGATGAAGCACTAAAACACTACTCAGGGAACTCTTCTTAGTACTTATACCACTAGACAGTTCTTAGTATTTGTGTCACTAAATGTCTATATCAGAAAAGGGAAAAGATCCAAAGTAAACCATTTCAGTTTCCACCTTAAGAAACCAGAAAAAGATCAGATAAGTCCCAAAGGTTGCAGAAGAAAGTAATCTGAAAGTAGTCAGCAGTACTCACGCCAAAACCTAAACATTGAGCTGCCTTCAAATGTCCTTTGCCACATTAACTGGCCCATTGCTCTTTTTAAAAAATTAAAAAAAAATTTTTTTTGGTCTGTTTTGAGTCAAGGTTTCACTATATGCTTCAGGCTGACTTTAAACTTGTAGCCCAGGCTGGCCTCAAACTCACTGTGATCTTCCTGCCTCTGTCTCCCGAGTGATGGGATTATACATGTGCCCCACCATGCCTGGCTTGGTTCATAGCTCTTAAATTTGGCCTGCTGCAAAATTAAAGGACACTGGTGAAATGTAGACAGTTTTTAGAGTATAACATGCATGATCCCTAGTCTTAACTTGCGAAGGACTTCTTGTTTTCAGCTGAAATCTGAGGAACCTCACCTTTTCTTTCTGCTTATGAGCTTGGACTGGAATTGCCTGTCAAACTGCTTATAACCATCTGTATTTTTTTCCATCCTACTTCCCCAAACTTTCCCCACAAAGCAGTTCCAAAGACTTCTGAACCACATGGTCAGGTCAACCACATGGACAGGTCATGGTCAATCACTGATATGACACTGTATCAGGTACCAGTTTTCTGTATTCATTTTTCATTGCTGGGAGAAAATATCCAGCCCCCACAGTTTAGTTTTTATTTTTTGGTACCGGGGGGTCGAGTTCATGACCTAGCGCTTGCTAGGCATGGGGGTTATTGGCTAAGCTACACCCACAGTTTAAAGGAGGAGAGGTGTACTTTGAGCTGACTCCAAGACTGAAAGGACATTACGGAAAAGCTTGAGGGAGCAAAGGTGCTCAGCCTGTGGCAGCTGGGAAGCAGAGAGAAATGTGGAACAGGGCACCAGGACACACCCGTCCAGGTCACGTCCTCTCCAGATCGCGTCCTCTCCAGATCGCGTCCTCTCCAGATCACGTCCTCAACCGACTAAGCTCTTCCAGCAAAGCTCCACCTTCTAACAGCATGTTTGGCTGTGAACTCATTGATGTGTTAATCCACTGATGAGTATAACACCCCTGTGATGCCATCACTTTTCAGAATCCCCCACCTCTGAATGCATGAGACTTTTTGAGAACATTTTAGATCTTTAAAAAAAAATTTTTTTTTATTTTAAAGAGAATAAAATAAAAAACAGAGCAAAGCAAATCAGAACAATGCAAGCAACACAGCAGTTCACAACCAGACAACAGGACATCAACAGAAGCTACCATAATGTCTCTTTTCTTCGAAATAGTTGGGCATAAGAACCTTTTAGATCTAAGGCATAAAACATTGTATAACAAAAGTCTAATTTATATTTGCACCAGTAAGAGTTTGCACCTGTATCTCCATATCCTTGCCAATATTTACACAAACATCAAAAATGTAACAGTGGTGTACAGTATATTAAAAACCTAGAAGGAAGGAATCTGAAAGTTTTTACTGTAAAGAAATATAAGTGAACTGCATGTGGTGTTACACCTCTGAAATCCCAGCACTCCGGAGACTGAGGCAGGATAGTGAGTTGAGGCCAATCGGGACTATATAATGAGACTCAGTCTCAAAAAACCACAGTGGGGAAAAAGACAAATGTTTGAGGAGATAGCTAGGCTTAGCTTGTATCAGTATTACACAGTGTATTCCTATATTGCAACATCATGTTACTCTATTACAAGCTACAGTGTTACAGTGTCAAATTAATTAAGTCAGTCCTAGGTGGCCTAATAGGGAAAATTATCTCACTGAAATTTGAGCTGTTTAATAAATTTCAAAACATCTTTATTCAGTAAATTATGCAAATTGATTCTATACATTTACCCTTTTTTCTATTGGCTTTTAAAATTTGATCTACATTATTTTCATATTATGTGGATATTAACTATTTGTCCTCATATGTTGCAAGTATTATCCACTAGTTTATAGGTTTTTTTTTTGTGTGTGTGGGATCTGTTTGTTCTTGTGATACCGTGGAATAAATCAGAATCTTTGGATTGAGTTTCTTTTTGAGCCCTTTGTTTTTAATTTCGGGACAGAATCTTGCTAAATTGGCCCGACTGGGATCAAACTTTAGTGATTCTCCTGCCTCAGCCTCCAGAGTTCTGGAATTATAAGTGTGTTCCACCATGCCCGATTTAGAGATAGTTTCTAAAGTATCATCTATTGTGTGTTTTGCTTCCCTGAACTATTCTATTGTTAGGTTTTTAACTGTCAGTTTTTTCTGTAAGGGCTTCAAGGTTTTTTGTCTTATCTAGAAAGACCTTCTGTGGTATGTTATGACAAATATTTGAATTTTCTAGTGCTTTTGTGGTATTTGTATCTTTTTCATTTTAATACTTATGGACTTTACTCCTTTTGTGAGTCAGGAACTTTTTCATAATAGAAAGTCAACTCTAACACAGCAGTTTGTCTGAGTAGCTATTAGTGATTCTGCTTGGACAGCCTTGGGTTAAGGACTAATTTGGAGTTTCCAGGTCAGTTTGAGTTGTAACTGTAGACAGTGACATTTCTCCTACAAGGCAAGAGCATTAAATTCCTTTGCTCTTCTGATATTTGATTCTTTTCACTTTTTTCCTTTTTCTAAATTTTTAATTTACTTGTATTATATGAGTTCCCACTAGCAGCAGAGAAGAAGGGAAAAGGAGCTGGAAAAGGCATAGAACCGGGTCCAAATCGTTTCTGGGACCAGCAGGGAAATGGAGTGTCCTGTGGAGAGATTTTGCTTTGACCGCTAAAGCAGACTATGATTTGTGTTCACAGCAACCGTGGCACAGCTACCTTTTGAATGTTTGCTGCTCTGAATTCTGACTTGCTTTTGCTGTTCTGTTGAATTCTAGTTACATTTTTGTCTTACTGTTTCCTTCCATTTATTCTGTATTCTGCTCATGTTCTACTTATATTTGCCAGAATGTGATGTTTCATGTGCTTTCTTTTTCATCTTTGAGAAGCCTGGTCTATTCTCTCTAGTCTTCTTACCTAGTGCGTCTCTTTTATTTATTTATTTTTGTTGTTGTTTGTTGTTTGTTTTTAACCTAATTACTACCTCTTAAAACCTGTCTTCCCACATCCCTTTGCCTATGAAGGGGTTTATGTGGATTATAATTTATTCTGTTTTTATTTTTATATGTCTGTTAATTCTTTTAGACTGTGAGCTCCTTTGAGGATAGAGGTCTTTGGTTGTTTGTTGAAAACTGTAAGCTACATTATTTTGGGATAGTTTGAAGATTCAAGTCCCAGAAAACCCAACACATTTTGTAAAGATAAAAAAATAGCATTTGTCTAAAAAAAAAAAAGTATGTTTGTTTTTGTTGGACATGCTATTATATTAGTAGTTTTTTTTTTTCCTCAAAGTTTGGTGAGTTACTTGTAAATAAAATAGAATATTTTAACACAGGAAATCTTAAAGTGTAGTTTATATCATGCTTAGGATTTTTTCATTGAAAGCAAATTTCTGGCTTTGTAAATCAGTAGTAAAAAATAATGACTAACATGCTTTTCACAAAATACTAAGAAGTACATTTGTATGAGTAAAATCAACTTCTCCCCAGAAGAATATTTTAATTCAGAATATAGGCACTTAGAAAGCCATAAAAGAAATTTATAGAATGATATTAGTAGATTTATTTGACGATTATGTGTTTTAAGAAATATTCAAAATTAGAATGATAATGGATTCTTAATTATAATTAACTCTATCTTATATTGTCTGATTCAGTTCACACAACTGAAGTGAGATAAAAAGTTATTCCTATTTTACTGTATAGAAAATCAGATTTATCAGTTCTGATCCAAATGTGTGGTGAATGTTTAAGTTTATTACAGTAAAAGGCAGATTGCTATTAATCTTCCCAAAATACTCACCTCTAGTTCAGACACACTCATCTCATCACTTTTGCCACTTTCTGAAGCAGTTCTGGAAATCCTGTTTGGTGAGTGTCTTCATGAGGTGTAGTAAAAAATACGGTGAATGCCACTGCCAGTACCGTCAGCAGGAAGGTGGTCTTGTAAAAAAATTACAGTATGTCCTTATCCACTGTTTTCACCAGCTGTCTGGCTTCTCCAAAGTCAAATGACCATGAAAGGTAAATGTTTTGAATCAATTCAAGACAATAGACATTCACAAAAGAGGACTTTTTAGAGCTGCTGTTCAGAAAGCAGCAAGAATAGTGAAACAAGTGTGTTTGAAGTAATACAGATTATGTGGAGGGAAATAATGACAGCGTGTCTTTTTACTGTAAATTTGTTTTTTCAATTTAAGCATTCACTGTGTTTTTGAACCATACTACATAAATATTTTCTCAAAGTCACATAGATATCAACAAATGACCGATGTGAAAACATCCCCTGAAAAATCATATGGCACTCTGTAAATGGCAGTCTTAGCTGGGTATGGTGGTTTACACATGTAATCCCAGCATTTAGAAAGCTTAGGCAGAAGGATTGCTGAGTTTTAGGCTAGCTTGTTTTCTTTTTCTTTTTCTTTTGGTTTTTGAATATGAAGTCTTGCTGTATTGTCCAGGCTAACCTTAAATTCACTATGTGCCTCAGGCTAGCCTTCAATTCGTGGTGATCCTCCTGCCTCAGCCTTTTGAGTATTGGAGTTACAAGGGTGTACCACCACTAGGCTCGCAATTTTTTAAAGCTAGCTAGCTTGCTTGCTTCATTTTGAAATAGAAGCATTTCATTAATTTGCTCAGCTGGTCTCAAATTGTGATCCTTCTGCCTCAGCTTCCCAATTAGCTGAGGTTACAATTGTGTACAACCATGCCCAATATCTACTCCATTTTTGAAGAGTGCTTTTCCCCAGCATTAGAAAGGGGAAAAAAGCTAATAGTAAATTGTGAAAATTTTAAGTTTACTATAATACTGTTTAATAAAGCCGCATATTGATTATCAAGACTATGTATTTTCTCATGAATATACAAGTATGCCTATAAATGTATCTTAAATATCCTGGAAGAGTATATTGTAAATTCATATACAGTAGTATTAATCTCTGGAAAAGATACAAGGAATTTAACTGAAACTAATTTTTTAAGTTAAAAGACGGGTAATTATGTTATATTAAATAATCTGGATTCAAGCAAACTTGAAAAATGTTAATTAACAATTTCAGTTGTAGGCATTAAGTAGATGGATGTTTATGAAATTATTTTTTTCTACTTTCTTTTAAAATTGTCTTTAAAATACTAAAATAAAAGTTAATTTGTTTAGGGTTTTCAAAATAGTTGAAAGAGCTGGTACTTAAGCCTTTATTCTCAAATCTAGAACTTTTTCTGCTATTATGATGCCTCAAAATGAGAAGAAAAAGAAGGAAAAAAAGACTAAAAAGGATAGACAGAGTTTAGCTTTATAGTACTACAGGTCAAGAGATTTATGTGTTTATGATACATTTTTGGGGGAGGGAAGGAAAATTTATAACCTAAAGTAAAAGTTACAATTTATTTTAGCCTTTAAGTATGCCGTTATTTGTGTGTGCATACCACATCTTAGTTCCTTAAGAGAAATATGTTAATTTATTTTTTGCAGTGTGATACATATTCCTGTTGCATGCAGTGGAAGACATTAGGGGATTTCAGTTTTCTAAATACAAAATTTGTGAAAATAATTAAATGTACAATCTGATTTCAGTCTAAAAAGTCAAAATTAGTGTTGCTTCCATTTTGTGAAGTCATTCTTGACAAAAACTTTACAGCCTTTTTATTTACAGCTTCTCTCCAAGATAAAATGGCAAAACCCAAAGAGAAAACTCCAATGTGTCTGGTAAATGAGTTGGCCCGTTTCAATAGCATCCAACCCCAGTATAAACTTCTGAATGAAAGCGGGCCTGCTCATTCAAAGGTAAGGTTATGAAGCGAGGTGGTGAGACATGCTTATCAAACTATCAGCTGATCATCCCATCACAGGTTAATTGTGCTTTATGTTTTGGAGTGGGGGCTGGTGGATCACTCAGACTTTTAATTCTCTATTAATAACATTTTGAAGTCTGTAAATAATTTTATTGTGGTTTATAAAGCTCTTTCAGGTTCAGTCCCTCCTAAAAACCTTTAGACAACCATTGGAAATTTTTAAATTTCCATTTTTTAAATTAACAAATTCAGGCATAGAAAAGCTAGGTGACTAAATAGCTCACCAGTGGCAATGCCAGCACTTGAATATGTGTTCTTTGACCCTCAGGTACAGTGCTCTTTCCATTAAATCATAGAGCTAAAGTAAAATGGAAACAGAGCAAGTGTTGCAGTGGGTAGCTACTCATACACCTTTCTCAGTGTAATGTTTCTAAGATTCATTATTTATAAAAGTTGGTTATACCAGTATTAATACGTTCTCTTATAGTACTTTTTTAAATGGTAAAACAATTTGCATTTATATGTAGCTACATACACATGTTTACATATATACATGTTAAAAAGAAAACTAGAGCTAGCACATTTATGTTTGAGCTCTTCATTTGTTTGAAAAATATCTTAGTACATAATTTTCCTTGGTATATTTTAAATATTAGATATTATGATAATCAAAACTTGTCTACACAGTGTAGAAGCAGTCAATTCTGTAAATATTTGTTAACCTTCATAAAGCTACTGCCTTCTGGATTATTTTCTATCATCTTCATCAAAGTAAAGAAATTAAGCTGAAACTAAAATCAGTCACTTCTGTTCACCATGAGAGGCTTTCATGACAGCTGTTTAATTTGTCCATATTATTTCTTATTTTTATATTAGCAGAGGGAATAGTGTCCGTGCTGTACCTTTCCACCTCTACTTCCTGCCTCTTACCTCATTCTGCCCTGAATCATGTTGAGCTGTTGGTATTTCTGAGAAAATGAATGTCCTCCTTATGTTCGTATGCCTTCCCTTAAGTTGGGCATCTTTGCCATTGGGAATCTTTGGCCATTATTCATTTTGAACACGTAGCATCTCATTGAATTTCCTATGAAGTTCACTCTGGGAAACCTGTGATTTCTCCCCTGGACCTCTAGCAGGACCTCTCAGTTGTAAGTGTTACTGAATTGTAGTAAAACGATGTATGTTGGGTATTACTTTTGTGTTTACTAAACTTATTTTGGAGCATGCTTTTTACTCTACCGCTGTTCCTGGTGACTCTGGTATAAGGCCTTCTCTGCTCTTAATTGCCAATTTCAGATCTCCTTCCTCAAGAAAATCCCCTAGCTTTGCCGTTCATGTAGTCAGATTAACTGCTCACGTCCCTCATGATAACCATCTGCTGACCTCTGGGTGATCGCATCGCCTTTCTCATGGCTTGCTTTCATTTTCTTTAGCATTCCTTCCATATTATTTTTAGTGATTTTAGTGTTGAAATACATGATTGTTCCAACATGTTGACCTATCAGTTCTTTGAACTTTTACAATCATCTTGTCTTCCATTTTCCTTCAGATACTCATTCCTGTAATTGCATACTTAATTTCATTGTTACCAATAACTGCAAAATACTTCATAATTTTAATTTTAATTAGAAATTAAAATTTCTAGTTTCTCTCTGACACTTACCTTGTAACTTCTGGATCATTCCCTTGAGTAACTAGATTTGGATGATCTTTGCAAACCACAAATCTTGATAGATACTATCACCTTTGTAATTCCTCACTCTCCTTAGTTCTTAGCTCTCTGTTCAGTTTAAACTCTATATATGATTTGTATGTATATATCTTTGGTCTGAGTCTGTTAATGTTAGGTGGATTTAAGCCAGAAAAGTTGATAATTTTATTGTTGGTCTTTTCCTTTTATCAGAATTTTGCATCTAATAATACAGGTCTATTACTCATTTTATTTGAACACTTTAATTTTTTACTTTGGAATGCTTCAGATCATCATTATTATTAAAGAATTATTTTAGGATTGCTGTTTTGACACTTGCATTTTTTTTAACAGTTCAAAGCAATTTTCCATTTTAAACTTTTTCTTCACAAGGAGCTTGTGAAGCCAGAACCCAGAGCCTTGCACTAGGCTATATTTTAAACCTTTAATTTTTTTTTTTTTTTTAGTTTGAAATAGAGTTCAGTAAGTCGCTTAGGCTGATGCCTGTTGTATCAGCCTTCCAATTAGCTGGAGTTACAGATATGTACAAAGATCCCTGCCATTGCCTCCATTTTTGAAGGATGCTTTTGCTGGATATAGCATTTTTTTTCTTTTACCTTGTGGTATAAAGAATTGAACCCAAGGTCTCCATACTGAGATACATACTCAGGCCTTTTTGTTTTTTCATTTTGAGACAGGTTTCTTACAAAGTCATTAAGTTGCCCAGGCTGGGCTTGAATTTGTGATCCTGCTGCATCCACTTTCTAGAGTGCTGGGGTTACAGGTGTGGCCACCATGTCCAGATGCATAAAGAATTTGTGATTGGCAGTGTTTTCTTTCAGCCTTTTAAATACATCATCTCCTTATTTTCTGACCTTATGGCTTCTACAAGGAAATCTGCTGTCAGTCTTACTGAGGAGCTCTTATAGCTGATGAAATAATTGTTTCTTACTTGCTGTTTTTGTCTTTTAGTAGTTTGATTCTAGTGTGTCTTGTTGTGAATCTGAGTTTATTCTATTTGGAGTTTGGATTTGGAAAGTTTTCAGTCATTATTTCTTTAGTATTTTTTGTTCCTTTACTTTCCTTATGAAACTTCCATAATGGGTATGCTTGTTGTATCTCTGTGGTGTCCTATAAGTCTCCTAGTTTTTGATCATTTTTCTTCCTTTTTGTTACTCAGAATAGGTAATTCCAATTGCTCCTTCTTCAAGTTCATATATTTTTTCTTTTCCTTTTTTAATCCACTGCTGAACTCCTTTGGTGAATTTTTCATTTCAGTTATTGTACTTTTTAGCTTCAGAAATTTTGTTTGGTTCCTTTTAATAATTTTTGTCTTTTTAAATTGGTATTCTCCACATTTTCACTTGTTTTCCTTTGTTTTTTTTGGCTATAGATTTCTTCACTCTTTGAGCTTAAATAGACTACTATGGTCTTTGTCTTGTATAGCCAGGGTCTGGGCTTCCTCAGGGATGTTTTCTCCTAATTTTTTTTTCCTCTATAAATGGGACATACTTCTGTTTCTTTGCATGCTTTGTAATTTTTGTGGTAGCTCTGGAAATCAGATTCTTTCCTACTCCAAGGAGTGCTGATCTTGTTTAGTGAGCATTCTAAGCTATTTTCATAGGGACTATTTCTTAATTCAGATGCTAAAACCAAATACCACTGACTAGGCGGTTTAAACAATAGAAGTCTATTTCTCACAGCTACTCTTCAGGTATTAATTCACTCCTTGGTCAGGGTCCTCTTCCTGGCTTGCAGATGGTGTCATCTTCTGTGTTCTTATACATTGGGAAAAGAGAAATCTGGATCTCTTTCTCCTAAGACTAACCCCGTTATGCAAACTTCACTTTCATGAATGTATCTAACCATAATTACTTCTCAAAGGTC
Source organism: Cavia porcellus (assembly GCF_034190915.1). Classification (NCBI taxonomy): domain Eukaryota; kingdom Metazoa; phylum Chordata; class Mammalia; order Rodentia; family Caviidae; genus Cavia; species Cavia porcellus. The sequence goes on along the minus strand of NW_026947493.1, from coordinate 49,564,259 downwards.
TCTACCACAATTCCCATCACATGGAGGGTTACAGCTTCAACAGGAATTTTGGGGGGACACATACAATGCATAATAGACTACATTGTTGGATGAGTTATCAAAGCCTCCATTCTGTTATGGCTATGAAGAGCCAGAGGCTTGACAGAAATTTCTTGATTACTTGCATCCAGTAGGAAAAGATTTTGAAACTTAAGCTAGCTACTAAGGTATTGAACTAAAACTGTTGGGAGAATAATGCATGGAATATTCTGGAATATGAATTGGCTGGGGAAGTAGTGTGGGTTGGAGGAGTGATTTTTATATTTTTTCCTCTTTAGTTTGCAGACATATCTCATGAACAGTTAGAATAATGGTTGATATTTAGGAAAAGTCAGGTTTGGAAACACATAGATTAATGTAATACAAGTGTCATCAGGAATCCAAAGTCTAATATTTACATTGGTATTTATGTTTTTAAACATTGGGTATAAATTTTATGTGTGTAACATAAAATCTTTATAAACATTATCATGTTTCCAGCAAAGTTCTTTTACCAAAATTTGAGGGAAAAGCTAGTCATTGAAAAATCATTTTAAAATTAGTGAATTGTATTAATATTTTAGTTATAAATTTTAAGCCGAATCAGAATAGAAGAAAAATTAATCATGTTTAACACATATTCAAATGATGGTGTTTATCAGCTGTATTTTGAAAATCTTGAAAACCTTGAGAAAAACTGAAAGAGCAGTATAGTAGCATTCATATATTTTTAACTTATACTGATCAGTATATTTTTGACGTTAGTTTCTTGTTTCCTCTTATATAAAGCTTTACTTTATCCTTATACAGTTTGAAAGTAAATTTCAGCTGTCATGGTACTTCATCCTTAAACATTTTTAAGACTAAAGCCATTTTTCTGTGTAAGCATAATACTTTCATCACCCAACAACTAACCTTCACCAGACATGTTACTTACCATACAATCTGTCTTAGCCTGTTTGCTGCTACTGTAACAAAGCCAAAGACTGGGTAACCTATAAAGAAAAGAAATTTATTTGGCTAATGGTTTTAGAGGCTGGGAGGTTTGAAATTCAATAGGCTCTACCCAATGGGCTTTGCTTCAGTGTCCTGTAGTGGAAGACAGAAGAGCAAGAGAGTGTAAGAACAAAGAGAGGCCTAAACTTACTTTTAAAATACACTGTTTTTCTAAGAACTCATTTTTGAGTTAATGTCAGTAGTCTTTTTATGAGGGCAGACCTCTTGTGACTATCTTCTCTTAAGGGTCCTGCCTCTCAACACTTGCATCAAGGATTAAATTTGCATCACACAAATTTTTGGGGACACATTGAAACCATAGCACAGTCATAGTCAAATTTCTCTAGTTGTCATCTACTTTTCTTTTTCTTTTCAAAATTCCCATTGCATGCCAAATTAAGGGTCATATAGTTTGTCTTGTTTTTTTACACCTCTTAAGTGTCCTTTAATCTGTAACAGCCCCTCTGCATTTTTTCTTTTTTTTAAGGTACCAGGGATCAAGCTCATAACCTTGTGTTTGCCAGGCAGGTGCTTGGGCTGCTGAGCTAAATCCTTGGCTGCCCTCTGCATTCTTTGTTTTGCTTTTTTCCTTCCATGACATTGACATTCTTAGAGACTAGGTTGTTTATTTTATTGAAAAGCCTCTTTCTGTATGATTAGATTCAGGTTAAACATCATTAGAAACAATAGTATATAGTTGTGGATGTGTACTTCTCATTAAATCATAGCAGGAGGCATGTGATGTCAGTTTGTGGAATTACTGATGATAGTAACTTTAATCACTGTTGAAGATATTTCTGTCTGATCTCCTTGCTGCAAAGATACACTTTTCCATATTAGTAAACACTTTCGTATTAATACTCTGAAGCAGTAAGCAGTCTCTGGAGTAAAACCAATTGTGTTTGCCCTCCATACTGGATCCTAAATTTTGAAGTTGAACCAGTAAGTTTTCAGGTACATACAGACATGAGATGTAAATGGAATATATATACACGGGAAAGGCGAGTTTGTGAAAAGAGAGTGGACAGATAGAACTTTTATGTCCTGCTAAAATAGTAACAGTTGAAGATTTTAACCTGATACGATTAGGGTAATGCAGGTGGACTTGAAATTTAAAAGTATAGGCCAGGCATGGTGGTGCATGCCTGTAATCCCAGCACTCAGGAGGTTGAGGCAGCAGGATCGTTGCAAGTTTGAGAGCAGCCTGGGCTACAAAATGAGCACAAGGCAACCTGAACTGCATAGTTTGTCTTAAAAAAAGACAAAGGAAGACCAAAAAGAAGGAAAGAAATCTAAAAGTATAGTTTACACACAATCATTTGGGAGGTTATTACGTCTAAGTTGGATGCGGTGAAAGAAGAGGAAGATTTGAGATATACTTATGAGGTTAAAATGGACAGCATTTGCCACGTTGGTGATCATTTTGGAGATTAAGTCTCTTAGATATACAATATTTATTTCGGGTTGCCTGACTCACTGACTACATTATTCAAGTATAGCATGTAAGGCATTAGATTTTATAAAAGCATAATGATGGGGCCTTTTGGCTTCTTTCACACTTTTCTTACTCTTTGTACTTACTCTACTTTTTGAGGACAATTTGAGTGACATTAACAATGGGATTCTGTTATGGGAGAATTTCTTCTTGATTTATTTTATTTAAAATGTGCTCTCAGAGCTTCCTTTATGCCTTTTGATAGAATAAAATAATTTGATGCAACCTCTTAGAATTGTTTTACTAGGTAGAATAAGATTGTTGTTGTGGATGATCTCTAAACTCACTTTGACTACTAAAGTTCTGATTCTGTGGTGTGTTTATTTTTCTCTTAACCATTTTATTTCCTGAAAATTTTAAATTTTTTTTAATGTTTTTAAGATGTTCTCAGTGCAGCTGAGTCTTGGAGAACAGACATGGGAATCGGAGGGGAGCAGTATAAAGAAGGCCCAGCAAGCCGTTGCTAATAAAGCTTTGACTGAGTCTACGCTTCCCAAGCCAGTCCAGAAACCGCCCAAAAGTAATGTTAACAATAACCCAGGTATGGATCTGACTTGTTTCCTTCTGTGACGTGAGTGCTGAATATGCTGTTCTTTGTGTTTTGTTTACAGCCGGCCAGATGCAGTCACACATGTTAATAGTGTGTGTGCACAAGCGCACACACACATGCACGACTGAGTAACAGTTTCGGTGAGAGGATGAAGAAGATAATTACAATTATGTACTTCTAAGTTTTTCCTGAGTGGATACCACAAGATATATTGTCACTTGCTTTTTAAATGCTGGCAAAAAAGACTAAATACAAACAAGGAAAATTGGAGTTTTTCCCCCGACAGTAAAGATAGAAATGATATGTTTATCTTTTCAGATATATAATGTGTAATTTTATTAATTCAAAGTTATTCTTTAGTTTATAAAATTATAAAAATAGCCCTTGGTATCTTCTTAAATATTTTGTTTGTTAGTGGAACATTTCAGAAATGATTGATATTCAGTTTAGAATGTTTATATGAAGTTAGGAAATGTACAAATATAAAACACCACCTATGTGTGAAATGCTAAGGAAATGGTTGCTTTAATTTTAATTTCCTAGAACAATTCTCAAAGTTTATTTTTATTTTATTTTATTTTTTTTTACCGCATACAACACCAGCAGCATTTATACATCCAGTTACTTTTTGGGAAGAGCCAAATCTGTATTTGGCATAGTGTGTTAGTTCATAATGTTAAGTTAATAAAGTTCTTATAAGGTTAGTACTAGCCATATATATGCATTTACTCACTTGTTAGCATAGTAACGCAAGTTCTTATTTTCTGATCAATATTAATATTACTTTAGACATTTTTGTTACAGAGTTAAAAAGAAAGACATTGTACCTACCAACAGTGACTCAGAATATATTAATTTTAGTTCCAGAGCTTGTACTCATAGTCAAATCATGTACACACATATTTCTTATGTGGCCTGTGCTAGGTAGATGTCTGTTCTTTCAAGCATTCCTCTCTTCAGAATCCTATGGCTTTTCTATTAGTAGAAAAGTAGTATTGCTTCTCTTCAGTCAGTTGCAGTATTCATGAAGTAAGCTTAGATAAGCAAAAATATTATGATAATACAGAAGCTTATTCTGTTCAGTGTAGAAGTTGATGAGATTATCTAATTTTGAAAACTTTAGATTACTGGTTGATCATTGCTGTCACAACACCACCACTACTATTAAGCACTGACTTTTACATCTATTAAGTAAAAGTACGTATCTGTGAAGTCCTTTTCTGTGAGCATCTTGTAGTCTTTTTTTTTTTTTTGTGGTATGGGGATTGAACTCACGACCTCACACTTGCCAGGTGAGTGCTTATGCCGCTGAGCTAAACCCTGGCCCACATGTTGTAGTCTTACATAAACATATAACTTGCTGGTGAAGATATAAGTACCAGATGAACAGTAACAGCTGTCAGTCAAATATTGTAGGAAATGATAAGCGTTACTGAAATAAGATACGAACCTTCAATGAAGAGTAGCCAAGGGCAGAGGAGAGGGAACAATATTCTAGACCGAGGATTATTATTCTATTATGGAGACAGTGAAGCAGGAATCCTAGACAGTGGGTTTGATTAAAAATTTTTTTGGAAGTAGATTTTTAATTACAGTAAGCAAATAATTTGGAGAGAATAGGACTGTAGTTGTAGCTAAGGATTGGAGTATGATAGACTTGAATGCCAGGGTTGAATTTTTGTATAGTTTAGGAGAATTAATATTATGAACAAGTGGATGATGCATTTAAAAGAACATTTTAAGAGTGCCAGAGCTCAGCAGTAGTGTGCAGGCTTAGTGTGTACCCCTGGATTCAATTGCCAGCACCAAAAAATAAACAAAGTATTTTAGGATGTTCAGTTTGAGCTATGAGTGGAAGGCAGAAGATAGTAAAAGTGAGCCAGTCACTTAGGAAATCAGTGCCAGAGGTCTGGGAATGCGTCGGAGCAAGGAAATGCAGTACGTCTGCAGGCAGCCAAGGGGTTTCCACGGGTGAATCCTGCAGGGAGCCAAGGAAAAGGATAGACTAGTTTGGGTCTGCTCATTCACATGAGCAAGTACACAGACTAAAACTGTGGTGCTTGAAGTTCTGTGCTGTGGACACTACCTCAGTCTTTACCAGAACCCCCCTCCATACTCTTTCAGGGAGTTAAACCACCCGAGAGGAAACCTCCATTCTGATTTCTGTCAGATTATTAGTTGTCTATGCTTATTGGAATTCTACAGTAGACTCTTGTGAGAGCTTGCTTGTTGTGATATCCTGTTTGTGAAATTTGTGTGTATTGTATTTAACATTATATTAATTGCTAGATAGTATTTTACATATACCATAATTTATTCCTTATAATCTGTGTGAGCACACCTGTGTGTGCGTGCGTGTGCGTGTGTGTATGTATGCATGTGTGTGTTGCTGGGGATGGAATCCAGGGCCAAGCATGTGCCAGGCCAGTACTCGTATCAATGAATTACACCTCCAGCCTATTTTTTCATTATACTTTTGATAAATGTTTGGATTGTTTCCAGTTTGGGGCTACTAGAAGTACTACTGTTGTCAACATTTTTGTGCGTATACATTTCTTTTGGGGATATACTTGGGATTGCAGCACACCTGCAATATGCAAAACTATTAGTATTTCAAAAATACTAATAGGTCATAGGTTATGCATGCACTCAGCATTAATACATAAACTCAAATACTACTTACTTCCTGTCATCAGTATAGGAAACCTTTTTATGTTCTTAACATTTGATATTATTAGCTTTCAGAATTTTAGTTAATATGTTGAAGGGTTTAAAAGTTATTCGTTGTGGTTTTAGTTTACATTTTCCTAATAACTAATAAAGGTGCTTGTTTTAGGTGCTGCATGCCAGTTGATGGTGCTTTATGCTTGTCGGCACTAGGATAGCCTCTGCTGTGAAGTGCTAGTTAGACTGTTTTTCTCCTTTAAAAACCTGCATCATGTTTTTAATTTTTTATAATTTTTGTTGACCTGTGGAGTTCTTATATGTTCTGGATTCTTATTCTTCGTTAGATATGTGTATTGAAGATTATTCCTAATGGTACATTCTCACAAATAGAAATTTTTTATTTTAATGAAGACTTGTCTTTTATGGTTAGTGTTTTTCTGTGTGTTGTTTTAGATATCTTGTGTCCTACAAAGGTATGAAGGTAACCTCACATTATTTGTAGAAATTTTACTTTAAATCTATCGTCATTAAAAATCAAGTTTTATGTATGATTTTAGGTAAACTTTGAGATTTTTCTGCTTCTCAAAATATAGACATTGAGTTAACCCAGCTCTAGTTTATTGAAAAGACAGGTCCATCATTCCCCACTGCACTATAGAGGCCTCTTCATTGTAATCCAAGTATTGTAACTCGTTATTGAAGCACAGAATCTATAGAGCGGATTAGGTCCAGTCCTGACTCCTCAGTGAGTAGGTGGGTCTTAAATAGTAGTGTAGTGCAGAGAAGAGTTGAGCTTACCGTGTGATTGATTTGCCAGCTAAATAGGAATGTATTTTAAGATTATTTTGTCTTTTTTTTTTAAACTTTGGAAATAATTTTGGATTTATATAAAATGTGTAGAAATAGCACTACTGTTTGCTCATCATACAGAAATAGCATACTGTTTGCCCAGATTCTCCAGTGTTAGCATTTCTGAGCCATCTGAGGATAAATTATAGACATGATTGTTTCTTATTACTCAGTACTTGAACTGAGAAGTCCAAGAAGTTACTTGATTGGAACTACCATTTAGTCTATAGACTCTATTCAGATTTTACTGATTTTTTCCAGTAATGTCCTTTATAAATAATTAAGATTGCATGGCAAATGTAACTATCATTTTTCTTCATTTGTTTTTAATCTGGAATAGTTTCTCTGCCTTAACTTTTGTGACCTTGACATTTGTGAGCAGAAACCGCAAAGTTTATAGACTTTCCTTGAGTTTGCTTGGTGTTTCCTCATGATTTTTGCATATTTTACATGAACACTGAATAAATGACCTGGACTTATCTAGTGCTTTATGTCAGGAGACACTCTATTAATTCATCTAATTAGTGATTTATTAGTGATTTTTCTCATGTGAAGAATATATGTGCCGCCCTCCTCTACTGTAAAGTTAATTGATGGTTATGTTTGTTAATTACTAGTAAGTGAATAAGTACTTTTTTAGGACTATATTTAGAGATTATATATATGTGTGTGTGTGTATGTGTGTGTGTGTGTGTGTGTGTATTCTGTTCTTCATCATACTGTGTTTTACTTATTAGATTTGCCACCTATTGATAGTTGTCTCAATCAGCTATGACCTTCAAGGTTGTCCAAGGGTGGTGGTTTTTGTTGTTTTGAGAGAGGGTTTCCATGTGTAGTTCATGCTGACCTTGAACTCACTGGGATCCTCCTGCCTCAGCCTCCCTAGTGCTAGGATTGCAGGTGTGCATCACCATGTCCAGCAAAGGTTTAACTCTTCTTTGTGATTGTTTTTTGAGTGGAGGTCTCACTATGTAATTCAGGCTGCCTTCAACTCTATTCCACTGTCTATACCAGGCTGGCCTTGAACTCAGAGCAATCCTGTGTCTCAGCCTCCAAAATGCTAGGATTGTGGGTGTGCACCGCTACACCTGGCTCAAAGAGTACTTTTTGAAATACTAATAGTTTTTCTAGATGTATTAGCTGGCATTTTACTCAAGAGAAGCTGTTTTTCTCTTTTTCTTTTTTGATTTATATGATGTAGATTACTGGTTTCCTATTCTTACAAATTTATAATCTGTACTGTCTTGTTTTAAATTATCCCAAGTTTCACGAGTGGTATAGTCTCTGCAAGTTTACTGCTGTGTCCTGGCATTTCCCTGACATTGTTTAAGGTACTGTACTTATTTCTTTCTTTCTTTCTTTGTTTTTTTTTTTCCCTTTTTTGAGACTAGGTCTCACTTTGTAGTGTGGGCTGGCTGAGCTCACTAAGTAGACCAGGCTAGCTTTGAACTCACAGAGTTCCTCCTGCTTCAGCTTCCCGAGTGCTGGGATTACAAGTGTGTACCATTTGCCCTGGTGGTACTGCACTTCTTGCTTTAAGGCATAATGAGGTGTTCCTAAGGTCATCTTGTATTTTCTTAGTTCCTTTTGTGTGGCCAGTCATTTCTCCAAGAGGCCCTGGTTACTCAATTTAATTAGTTTATTCTCCAGCAGATATTTTGTGAATAACTGCTACCTGTGTTCTAGGACTTTTCTAATCCTCCTGCAAAGCAGTTTTAAGTGTTAGCAGTATGCGGCTCTTTGAATATTAGTGAGATTGTTCTTATCCATACCTTTTACATATATAAATCCATAATTATATACCTAATGGTAATTGGCCTTTTCATTTAGCACTGAAAATTGTAGAGCCATATCAGAACATCATATGATACCCTATAAATGTGTCTAGGTCTTATGTCAATTACATAAATTTTTTTTTTTTTAATTACATAAATTTTTTAAAAATCTAAGAACCCTTTTTAATATGGCTAGAGATTTCGCTCAGTGGCTCAAGTGTTTGCCCTGGTAAGTGTGAGATTGTGAGTTTAATTCCCAGTGCAAAAAAAAAAAAATGGTAAAATGGGGCAGCCCACTGGGGACCCCTCCTCACTTTCCATTCCTATGAAGCTATTCCTATTCTTTAATAAATTTTCCTACTCTTAAAAAAATTGATAGTGTGTTTACAGTTTTAACTTTGCACCCCGTTATGTGTGAGGAGCCCTGTGTGATGATTACTTTTATATAACTGGGTACACCTCTCATACGCTGGAAACAAGAGTGCCCAGCATTCCACAGAGGCAGCTTGCACTTTGAATTGGCTCCGTAAATGCTTCCAGTGAGCTGCCCTCAGTGGGGCACAGCTACAGTCCCAGCACTGAGGAAGGCTGAGGAGGTTCAGAAATTTGAGCCCAGCCTGAGCAATTTAGTAAGACCTTGCTCATAAAAGAGGATGGGGTGGGGGCTGTAGGTCAGCCGAAGGCCCTGCGTTCAATCCCCGATACTAAAAATAAGAAAGGCAGCTTTCTGCGAAAGTGTCCTGTGGTAGTAGGAAGGAGTGCACTGTGGCCGCGGAGCTCTGTGTGGAAGAGGGACTGCGCTCACAAAAAGGGAGGCCTGTGGAGCTGGCTTGTCTTTCTGCTGCTTTGCTGGTCCCTTCACAAAGGCTGCTTCCTGGCACCGCAGTGAAGAAAATACACTGCAGTTTTACTTGCAAATGAGTTTATGCATGTAAGTCCTACGAATATAATATTTTACCTGTTTTAAAACCTAACAAATTAGTGTATGCCACCAATGATTTTTTTTCTTTTTACCCTGTAGTAGTGATTTTCAAAGACATTGGAATCTTATTTATTGTCCACTATAAGGATTCTTTTCATTTGAATTTTATGCTAGTTGTGCCTGAATGATACTTGCAAAAATAGAATTCAAAATGACATAAATCTTGGATTTTGATTAGCATGTTATTAATCTGAAATCTTTATGACATTTAAAATGTAAATCTTTAAAGTTATAGAGTATTATTTTGTGTTAAAGTCATTGGAAAACTGGTAGGCAGTTTCTTTTTTTAAAATTTTATTTAAAAGGAAAAAGAGAAAAAAACAGAGCAAAACAAAACAGTGTAAGGGTACAAGTAATACAGAACTACAAAAAAAAAAAAAAAACAGTAAGATATCACCAGTTAATAGATTACACACTATCATCTTAGAGACAGTGGTTCAGGTCACAGGATCAAAGCTTACAAAGTGAACATTCAAACAGTTGTGATCAATGATCCAATCAAAAACATTAGTATGGTCATCTATTTAACACACCTAAACACACTTGCTGTTGTATCCTTTAGGGCACTTTTTTTCCCCCTCTCTTTATTACAACAGAATTTACACATTTTGGGTTTTATTGCTCCCATAGATCTTACTACTTTTTTTTGGAAGAGAATAAAATCAAACATGATAAAACAAAGCTGTCAGTAAAAACCAAGGATAGACATAGCACATGATGTAAAAACAGAGTACAAGGTTATCAACAATGGTTACCATAATGCCTCTTGCTTCCTTAAAGGTAGGCAGTTTCTAATAAAGTTAAACATAAAACTGTTCTGTGACCCAGCAATTACACTGCAAAGTCATTGCCAGGAGTATATGCTACTGAGAGATCTAAGAGTGGTCATTGTGACTTTGTAATCGCACCAAACCGGAAATGCCTTCCATTGATAGAAGAATAAATGAATTGTGGTATTTTTCACTCAGTGGTACAGTACTCATTGATGAAAAAGTTTAAACTACTGATATATGCAAACAGAATTATTGATTTAATGAAGCAAGACGGAAAATACTCATTTATAAATAACAGCCTAACAAATCAGGAATGGTAGAGGTCAGGAGTCACTTGAGAGGTGAGTATTGACTTTCTGAGGCAGAGGAACTTTCTGAGTGAGGGAAATGTTGCCTTGATTTGAATGGAGGTGCTTTGACTGCACATGTGTAGTCATTCACTAAGGTGTATGCTTAAGGCTTGTGTATTTTCCTTACTGCTTAGTAAAATGTTCTAAATGGGGGCAGTTAGAGAGCTGGGCAAAAGAGAATACCTTTATGGTTGACGATTTTTTTTTTTTTTTGCCATAGGGTAAGTAGTAAATTAGGGACTTGAACTAATTGGATTTACTATTCAGTAAGGACAACTTTTCTTCCTCTTTCTTCTCCTTGATTTCTTTTTTCTTTCTTTTCCCTCTTCTCTTCTCTTCTCTTCTCTTCTCTTCTCTTCTCTCCTCTCCTCTCCTCTCCTCTCCTCTCCTCTCCTCTCCTCTCTTCTCTTCTCTTTTCTTCTCTTCTCTTCTCTTCTTTCTCTTCTCTATTCACTAGAGATCAGTACAGGGCTTGAGATACAACCCTAGTTCTTTTCATTATTTGTTAAACCTTTGGGACAGAGTCTCGCTGAGTTGCCGAGGTGCCCAGGATAAGCTTGCCCTCAGCTCTCCCCTTGCTGCAGCAGCCTCCCACAGTGCTGGCTTGTAGGCCTGTGCCGCCTCAGTCAGCTCAGTTTCCATTTTTATATTCTAAAGTGGTTTCACATTAATCCTTTAGAAATGAGATGAGCAGTCAGACAGTCTGACTCTTGACAGATTGCATACAACCTAAATGCCAACTGTGCATTTGTGTGAGGTTCTATCATTCCTTTTATGCCAGCCTAACTTCTGTGCTGCAGTAAGTAGACCTGTTTTGTAAAGTAACAAATGCAGTCTTAAATGTGTTGTCTAAAAAGCATAATTCAAATGCAATAATAAAGAATTTAAGTGTAAAATTTTTATATTCAAATGTTTTGTTAATACATATATACATGTTTTAAATAATGTGCTTTGGTTTTTAAAATTCCTTGATTTAAGTGTACATTAATTATGGAATTTAAAAACTTCCACAAAGTTAGAAAGAATAAGGTAGCGACCGCCACCTGTACCTGTCCCTGGCTTTCACAGTTACTTACTCTGGCAGCCCATCTTGTTTCCCTCTTCTCTCAGAAATATTTTGAAGCAGATCTCAGATGTTAAGAGGTATTACTTCATCTTAAATACCTTTGAAGATAAGGACTCTTTAAAAACTAACCACAGTATCATTATTAAGCAGGCACAACAGTAACTTAACATTAAAAAATGTTTAGAGTTCAAATTTGCCTTACTCTCATTATTTTTTTTTTGTAGTTGGTTTATTTCAAGCAAGATCAAAATGAGACTCATTTCTTTTTGCATATGGTAATGTGTCTTCAGTCCCTCTGAAGAGACTGAATCTTTTCCCATCTTTAGTTTTACATCAGATTATTAGTGGAAGAAACCAGGCCATTGGTCCATGGGATTTTCCACTTTATTGTTTTTGCTATTTGCACACTTGTAGTGCTGAACAGACATCTTTATCCCCTGTATAATCCTGTAGACTAACTTGGACATTAACTTGTATAGATTTTCAGCTTTGATTTCTTTGACAGGACTCGTCTGTAGTTTGTTTATTTCCTATTGTACTACACCAGAAAGCACTTGATTTCTTAGTCTCTTATTTTGTAATTTTAAGATTCTGTCATTGTTAGCCTGGATCCTCCATTATCAAATTTCCTATCAACGTTTGACCTAAAGGGTAGAACAGACTGCTCGATGCCTAAAAGACCTATTATTTTATTAGGAACTGCAAAATGGTAGTGTTTTGGGCTCATTCTCTTTGCACTAATAAGCTAGAATTCTACTATTGATGAAGGACTTTTCCTCATCATCAGTATCTTTTGAGTTTAGTTTATTTAAGAGTGGTCAGATACACGCTTGGTTCTTTCTCTTTTATCACTATAGTGTATGTGTCTGGAATCAGCCATTTCTATAAAGAATAATCTTTATGTTTCTAAAGTGGAAATTGATAGTTATAAACCAAACGGCTGCTGGCTATCATCATTATTAATGGATTGTTTCTAGGCCACTTTAGTGGACAGAGCTAGAAAATATTCTACATTTTTTTTTAAAAAGAGAAAGCAAGCAGAAAAAATAAGAAAGCACAGTTGATGTTTGCAATTCAAATGTAAGACTATAGCATTTTACTTAATGTATTTGATTTTATATTTCCATCTCATGTTAAAAATATTGGTTTGTAACATAAAGTTACCTATGTTCTTAAATCTATTTAATATCTATGTACAGAGGCATGATAATTTCATAATACTAATGCCAGTGTTATTAATAACTTAATTACTGAAAATAGCTTATGATTTTTTTTGTAGTATCTTTTTCTGTGGGACATATGAGTACTTTACTGTAAAAAGTTAATTTGAGATACTTTTTTGTAAGGCCACCAGTTTGATGTACTGTCAGCTTAATTGCATTATTTTGTTTTCAGAGATTTTTTTTTGGACTGCATTTTGATTTAATTTTGTTTAAATTAAACAAAAGCATAATGCTAGCTAAAAATCACATTACTGATATGATTACTGAAAGTAGTTTTAAGAGTTCATTGCCATTTGTTTTTAAAGGACGTATCACATAAGTATTTTACAATCATTAATTTGAAAAATTAATAAAGTCATCAAGTCAGGTTCAGTTAGTTTCAATTTCATTTTTTTCTTAAATTGTAAGGATTGCTTTCTCTTTATTTTTGATGGAATTTAAAAATAAACTTTCAGTTTTTCAAAATAAAATATATAAAATAATATACATTTAAAGAAAAAGCTTCTACATTTTCACTACTGTTTGTGCCTTCTCACATTACTACCTAGTTTTTCTTGAATTTTATTCTTTAAAAAAGTAAAATATGTACTATATATTTTCTTGTTTGATAATTTGTTCATTTTTAGTTAACAGTATTGTTTGTCCTGAGGAAGTACAACCTCCAAGCTATATTGTTAAATAAAAAGATTAAAAATATAAAAGAGCAAAACCAACATTTATATTCTTACTTTTTAAAAAACAGTTGTTTAGGATTTTATGCTGTGGGTGTTTATAAAACTAATGTTATTTTATGTTGTTTCCAGTCTTTTGCTTTAATTGATAATGCTGCTTGTACATATCATTTTCTGTTTCTTAGAAATAAATAGACATTTTGATTTCAGGAGACATCTGTAAAGAGTGTCATGTATTTACTATATCTTGCTCGTTGCAGAAAAAACTAAAAAAAAACCAAGCAGACAAGTCTAAAGATACTGAAATCATTGTAGTAACTGCTGATATTTAGCTGCTTGATTATGAAATAAAAGTACTCATTGAAATTTATCATGGTTAAATATATATAAGGTTTCTGGCATAAGTAATGTTAAACTTCAATGCTTTAAAATTATATTAAACACAGACATCTAATAATTTTGTTTACTTTGTTTTAAATAATATGATTATAAGGTTGAATGTTAAATGTTTCCCCCAAAAACCAAAAAAATTTCATTAGAAACTATTTTCTTGTTTGTGTTTACTTTGCTTATACTTCATTGGCAGGTCATATGGATGGTGCAGCCACTGTCATCCTCTTCCATGGTAATTAATTGTGATAGAAGTATAGCTTATATGATTTATTGTGGAAATGTTTCACTTGTGTGCTTTAATATTTTTTTAAACAGGCAGTATAACTCCAACTGTGGAACTGAATGGGCTTGCTATGAAAAGGGGAGAGCCTGCCATCTACAGGCCGTTAGACCCAAAGCCATTCCCAAATTATAGAGCTAATTACAACTTTCGGGGCATGTACAATCAGAGGTTTGTATTTCTTCTTTGGTTTTGTTTTTATTCTTTATTTTATGCATATTGAAAAATTTTGTAAAATTCAGAGTATTTTCATTGTAAATACAACTAATTTTGGGCATTTTGCATGGAATTTAAACAAATCAGGCTCACAAGGGGAATTTGAAGTAATAATTTTCAGAAACTAGTTTTTATTGTTACAAGAGCTCTGTCTCTGTTGTAGGTAAGACCACATTTTAAAGTCATCCAAAGTTTATAGTGTTGATTTCCCAGTTGCCTTTCTCCATTTCTTCAACAAGCACAGCTCGGTGGTTTTTTTTTTTTTTTTTTAAATTTTTTTTCTGAATCTATTAATGAACTTGAGTGTTTGTGATTTATAGGAAATTTACTGGAGGAAGGAAGAATTTACTAGGTTCCTGCACATTGCCTGATTTTATGATAGTGCAGGTGTTACAGAATTTTAGAACTGTAGCAAAAATTTCAAAATAATGCTAAGTGCCCCCAATAATGAATGAATTCTATAAAATTCATTGTAAAGAATATGGAAATAGCAGGATGTGTTGGTGCATGCTTGTCATCCCAGCCCTGGGGCCACTGAGGCGGGGTGGGGGGGATTGTCGTGAGTTCAAGGCTAGTTTGGACTACATTTTCAGTTTAAGGTCAGCCCCCTCAGCAAAACAAAAACAACAACAATAACAAAACAACCCACAAAAACCAAAGAAAAAACCAAAATGATGCAAAGAATATGGAAAATACAGAAAGGTAGAGAAACATGAATAATTTATGATCACAGAGCTACTCACCTTTACTGTTTTAAAGTTCTCTACATTGTTTTTCTTTGCATGTTAATGTATTTGACCAATTGAAATTGTGTTTTATGTGCAGTTTCTGTAGCTATTTGTTAAAGTATATGATGCATACAGTGAAACACAAATCTTTACTGACTACATCTTGATGATTTATTTAATTTATGCATATATATTGAACTTTTTTACATATGTGTATCCTGCTGTGTGATCACTACTCAGATAAAAGTACTGTACAGTAAATTGAGGGTTTTCTCAGACCTTGCAAGTGACATATCCTACCCCAGAAGTAACCACTGCTTTGTTACTACAGATTAATTTTGCCTGATCTTCGTACAAATAGAGTATTTACTAAGTGTCTAGCCCTTTTCACTTTGTATAATGATGTTCTTGTTTTGTGTTTCATCTGTGTTGCATATCTGGGTTTTGTGCCTTATGTTTATATACTGTACCTTAATTTGTTTATTCTGTATATGCAGGGCAATGCCTTTTTACCCAATATCACTGTGTATAATATGCATTTTCCATATCTTTAATCCTTGAGAAACTTTTGATAGCTATACATGATCACATGGTTAAGGTATATTTTATAATTCTATGCCTATCCTCTTTTCTTCCTCTCTCCTCCCTTTCCTCTCTCTATTAGGGATCAAATCCAGGGCCTTGTGCTAGCCAACTCCTGTAGAACTGAACTATGTCCCAGTCCCAAATCTTTTGATCTTTTTTTTTTTTTTTATCTTTTTCGTTTTTATGGGTACCAGGGATCGAACTCACGACTGCCTGCTTGCAAGGCAGGCGCTTATGCCGCTGAGCTAAATCCCCAGCCCCATCTTTTGATCTTTTAAAAAAGAAAGTCCCTCATTACTTTTGCCCAAAAATTCTTTACCACTATGGTCATATATTTGCTGAAGCTTTGTTATGGTTTTGTATTATTTATTGCCAGTATAGCTGTTGTACAGAGAATATTTTGTCCATATATAGTCTGATACTTTTAATTATCTTAGTCATATCCATTTAAAGGAAGTCCTGTTCAAACATAAATAGTTCCTTTAAGCATTATTGCTCAGGGTCTCTTAAGAAAAAGTTGGAGAATTCCCTAAATTTCTCCTGTACCTCCTCCCAGCGTACCTGGGGGAATTATGTGTCGTTTCCCCCAACCCCCACTCTGTGTCTTGCATTGTCTTTCAATGCTTCTGTGGTTTGTGATAATGTCCCCTTTCCATGAGATGCTAAAACTTGCAGTTGATGACTGTAGTTCACCTTGGCCCAAACCTTTTGCTCTTTGTTGCTTTCTGGTATGAGGTTCTTTTCCCTTCCTCTTCTGTAGCGTATCAACTTCTAACTATGGTGCATCCTAGCTTAGCTTGGTGTGTACATGATACAGGGAAGATGCGATTTAACATTTTCTTTTTCTTTTCTTTCTTTCTTTTTTTTTTTTTTTTTTTTTTTTTTTTGAGCCAAGATCTTACTGAATTACTGGGCTGGCCTCAAACTCATGATCATTCTGCCTCAGTCTCCCAAGTGCTGGGATTATAGGCATGTGCCACCATGCCTGGCTCTTTTTTTCTTACAATAGTTTCTCTCTTTATCTGTCTCTCTCTTCCTCAGTACTTGCATGATAGTTTATTTTTAATGTACTATAATGAATAGATTCATGAGCTTTATGTTTTGTTTTGTTTTTTGGTACTGGAAATCACACTCATGACCTTGCACTTGCCAGGCAGGCGCTTATGCTGCTGAGCTAACCCCCGGCCCAGTTTTATGTTGTAATGTTTGTTGTATTTTGATGTCCATGGTCCTTTATTGACACTTTGCAGTGAATTTTTAATGTTTTTTTTTTTTTTTTTTTTACTTTTTGGTACCGGGGATCAAACTTATGACTGCGTGCTTTCAGGGCAGTCACTTATGCTGTTCAGCTAAATCCCTGGCCCAACTTTATTATTTTTATGTAAAAGAAATCTGGTGCTAACGTGCTGAGAAATCTGACAGTAATCCCTATCCTGCCTGGGCTCATTTTCTAGTAGAGAAGGGAGTCTAGCCAGTACGAGCGGTGAGTTACTAAGATGGTGCATTGAATGCAAAGGACTCTAAAGGAGTACATGAAAGTGAGGGAGGTGGATACTCAGGTAGAAAAAACAGCAAACCTTCTCCAAATGTCTTGGACTATGCCTACTAACGGGTGGAAGGATTATTCCCTTCAGATTTGTGGATTCTTTGTGATATTTGGCAGGTAACAAAAATGGTGAAAGAAAAGTGGGAGTGTTATATAAGTTATCAAATATGTTTCAATTTAAAAGGCCTTCCTGCTCATAAAAAAGGCCAGGCCTAACCAGTACTCAGCAGGCTATTAGAATTATGATTTCACACATGACTTTAATTTGCTGATGACACCCTTGAATGCATTACAGGGCATTTAGAGCCAAAGGTCAGAGGCAGCTTTTCAGAATCTAGGTCAGTAGCTTTTTGAGGCAGAGGAATGAAAGATTAAGAAGTCTAAGAAACAGATATTGTTTAGGATTTTTTGAAACGATCTTTCATTTTCTATTTATTAAAAATAAGATCTTACCAATACTGGTTTTTCTTTGTTCTTTGCTAATGAATTTTCTCACTTAAATTCATTCAGAGGTCTCAGAGGACTGATTTTTTTTCCTGCTGTGTCTTATGCTGGAAGAAGAAAAAAGATTTATGTATAAGCAAACTGAGGAGGATATGACCTGGATTCTGAAATACCTGTCTCCTTATGTTATGCCCAGGATATCTGACAACAACCTACTTAAACCTTTCTTTCTCATTGAGTCACTGTTCAGCAACATATAAAGTAGAAGAAAATATTTAAAAATTTATATCATAACCATATGGTAAAGATTGGACATTTTATGGTGTGCTAGTTAGCTTTTTCTATTACTGTAATAATTTGTACTTGAGATAGTTTAAGAAGAAAAGTTTGTTTTGGTGCATAGTTTCAGAGGTTGCAGTCTATGGTTGGTTGGTCATGTTGCTTTTGTGCTTGTGGTGAGACAGAATATCATTGGGAGGAGCATGTGGTGGAGGGAGTTATGTATAACTCATGGTGGCCAGGAGCAAAGAGAGAGTAAAAAGGGCCCAGATCCTAATAGGAGGAAGGCTGCAAGTATTGAGAAATCTGTACTTGACCCACCTCCTGAAAGTACCACTGTCACCCAGGAGTGCCATGAGCTAGTAACACATGGGCCTTTGTGGGACACTTAACCTAAGTCATGGCAATGCTTTGTTTGTTCTTGTAAAAATTATATAAATTTATAGAAAGATTAGAGGCTGGGGATTTAGCTCAGCGGCATAAGCACCTGCCTTGCAAGCAGGCAGTCATGAGTTCAATCCCCGGTACCAATTAAAAAAAAAAAAAAATGTTTTCTAGAAAGACTAGAATCAGGCTTCCATAGATAGATTATCAATTTTGCATATTCACAGATGAGAAAAGTATTATGCTTGGCAAATGGCTGTTTCTGGTATCTTGAACTGCTGATACAGATTTTCAAAGGGCTACAACTCATAACTAGATTATGTAAAAATGAGAATTTTGAGCCCATGTAAGTTGCAACCTCTGTAGACGTGGTTGGATATAGAGCTTTAATATAATTCTTCTTCATTTTTTTTTTTAGCTTGTCTCATTTTTTCTGTGCTTGATTTTATTTTTCAAAATACCTTAATATTGTTTGTGGTTCCTTATATATTAGTCTATAGACTAGATTTATAGACAGTACTAGAGGATGGAGAAGTTGTTTTGATAATTCTTAGAATACTGCCTAACCAAGAATTTATTTTTCAAAATGAACATGGTGAAAGCATACTTTTTTTTGTCTTTGAGACAAGGTCTCACTATGCAGTTCAGCTCACTGGCCTTGAGCTCACTTTGAGCTCACTTGAGCCCTGGCTGATTTTGAACTTGCAGTGATCCTCCTGCCTCAGCCTCCTGAGTTCTGGGATTACAGGCATGGTTTGCCACACCTGGCTGGTGAAAGCATACTTTACTTGACTAAGCCTAGGGTTATGCTTCCAGTCTGGAGACAAATGGGGATTAACTACATCCAAACTATTATGTAAAGCACTTTTTGGGGGTGAGTGTGTGTGTGTGTAATTTGGAATTGAATCCAGGGCCTTCATACTGAGTACATACTCAGTCCTTTATTATTTAAATGTTATTTACTTTTATTTTGAGGCCAGGTTTTTCTGAATCACTAAATTTCCCAGACTGGGCTTAATCTTGCAATCTTCCTTGCCTCAGTCTTTCAGAGTGCTGGTATTAGAGGCGTGTGCCATAATGCCTGGCTAGAGTGAAAGTTATGTAAGCATCTAAACTATGTCATTATATTAATTACCATAAAATTTGAAATAACCACAATTTTGGTTTATGGGAATAGCTTGTATATTATATAGGTGAAGTACTGTACCTGTTTTCTGAATGTTTGGGACTAGAAATGTTTCAGATTTTTTTTTTGTTTTTTGGGTTTTAGAATCTTTGCATATACATAATGAGGTATTTGGGAATAAGACCCAAGTCTAAACATGAAATTCATTTCTGTTTTGTATATGCTTTGTACACATAACCTGAAGATAGTTCTATGTAATAATTTAAGTACTTTTGTATATAAATAGAATTTGTATGCATTGAACTATGAGGCATGTGTTAGCATTTTAGTGCTTACAGTATTTAGATTTTGGAGAATTTCAGATTTTGAATTTTTGAATTAGGGATGCTTAACCTGTGCATGTTTGAAAGTTTTTTTTACATAGTTTGTGAAGTTAGTGTGCGTTTTATTTAGAGATTGCTCAAACTGTCAATATAAGGATTCTTCCCTGTTTGTAATACCTTTTAAAAAAGCATATTAGAAAATAGAACAGTTAAAAAATATCAAATGGCTGGGGATTTAGCTCAGTGGCGTAAGCACCTGCCTGATAAGTGCAAGGTTGTGAGTTTGATCCCCAGTACAAAAAACAAAAAACAAAAACCACCCCTCCAAAAAAAAAAAACCCAAACAAACAACCCAAAAAACCAAAACAAAGAAACAAAAAAGAGACAAAAGAAACATCAAATGTTTGTAGAAGCAGTAAGATAAAACAGGTATAAATCTATAAATCTAAGGTTTTGGTTTCTACCACCAGATGGTGCTTGTGTATAAATAAAGTAGTCAGACTGGGTAAGTTCAGTTTGGTTACTATTCCAGGGCCAGTAGCTGATAAAGAAGAGATAAAACATTATGAAATTACCAATATTTGCTTTTTCTTTGACTCGTAAATATATGGAATGATTTAACTTAATAGAAAAAAGTCAGTGAAGTGTACAACTTTAAAATCTGGATAAATGAAATAAGCATTAAGTGGTAAAAAAGCAGGAATTTGTTCTGATAGTTATAAATAACTTTGCCTTCTGTGTACTCTAACCCTTGCTTTGAAGAATGTATTTTTTTTCTTTTATAATGCTTTACACATGAAAATCATGTTGAACTTTTAAAAATGACTTTGTCATGAAGGCATTACTTTATAGAATATAAAATGAAAAAGGTAGGCTGCAAGACAAAATTTTAAATATTTTTACATAAGATTGTTGTTAAAGTAGAAAAAGAGACATTAAAATATTTTGTTTTTATAGAAATACTTATAAGTGGGTAAGAGAATTTGAGCAGGTTACCAAAGCTGGTATGGGGAAAAGTGGACTTAAAATGAGTGTCCCTCATAATCACAGATAAAAATCCTTGAAAAAATATTAGCAAATTAATTTAGCAGGAATTTAAATGGCATTTCATATCACTAATAAGTAGAGTATATTCTTGGAAAGGAAAATTGGTTTAATATAGAACAACCAGAATGGAAGGAAAACCATATGAGCATTTCATTAGATGGAGAAAAACCACTTGCCAGAGTTAATACTGACTTAGAATAAAGATTCAGCAAACAAGGAATGGGTGAGAGCTTCCTTAACGTGAAAATGGGCTTCTCTAAATAACCTCTGGAAATCATGGTGAAAGGCTGATCAGGAACAAGGCATTATATGTGCTGCTGCTGCCTTTGTTTAGTGTAATAACTGAGTGCTAGTGTGCATATTAAGAAGAAATAAATGGGAAAATATTGGAGAAGAAGCAGAGCTTTCTACATAATACTGTAGTCATGCATATAGAAAATTCTAAGACATCATGACCGAAAAAAATGCTATTAATAAGTGAGTTTAGTAAGGTCAGAGGGTACCAAGTCAGTGTATAGAAAAAGTGAGTGGTATTTCTATTTAGTAGTAATGAACAGCTAGAGAATTAGGGTCTAAAAGTTTGTCATAATTTGGGATAAATTTAACAATGTATGCATGACCTGTATGTTGAAAGCAGTAAAATAATTATGAACATTAAAGAAAGCTCAATATCAAGATACTTTTAGTCCTCTCAAAGTTAATATAACATGCAGCACAATCTCAGTCAAAATCCTAGCTTTGTTTTATAATCCTAGTTTGTTTTATAAAAGTAATAAGGTGACACTAGCATTTGTGTAGAAATACAAAGGACATAGCACCAGCCCAAATGGTTTTGGAAAGAAAGAACAAAGTTGGAGTGGTCATACTATCGAACTTCAACATTTATATAGCTCAGTGGCATAAGTGCCTGCCTGGCAAGTGCGAGTTCTTGAGTTCAATTCCCAGTATCACTCCCCTCCCCACAAAAAGAAAATGAAATACTGGCAAAGGGATAGATATATGGATAAATGGAATAGAATAGAGGTTGGCCCAATCTACTGGCTGTTTCTGTGTCACATAGCTGCAAGTTAGGGATGATTTCTACAGTTTTGAATGGCTGGGAAAACATAAAAGGAATGATAATTTTATAACATGAAATTAGATGAAATTGAAGTTTTAGTGTTTGTCAGTTTTGTTGGAACACGTAGTGCAGAGTTGAATAGCTGTGACAGGTTTCATATTCTGCAAAAACTTATAATACTTACTGTTTAACCTTTTACAGAAGTTTGCTGATCTCTAGAATATGGAGTCAAGAACTAGATCCATCTTTGTATCAGTTTAATTCTTTAAAAATTGATTTCGACAGAGATTCTAATAGCTTGGAAAGGATACTCTTTTCAACAGTTAGTGGTAAAGTTCGGATGCCCACACAAAAACAAACAAATCTATCTACAAAGATTTTTTAGAATGATGAAAAAGTTGTGAATTCAGGTGTTATTAAAATTAAAAACTTAGTACCTGAAAATCGCTGTTAAAGTGAAAAAGTGTAGGACATAGTGGCACACACCTGTAATCACAGCTGCCTGAGGGGTGAGGCAAGAGGACCCCAAATTTAAGGCCACCGTGGGAAACTTAGTGAGACCTTCTTCTCAAAATAAAAAATAAAAGAGCTGGGAATGTAACTTAGTGGTAGGTTTTATCTAATATTGGGAGCCCCTGGGTTTGCTATTCATATATCACAAAATGAGAGAAAAAGCAAGACATATATTAAAAGTAAAACATTGGCAGTACATATATTTGGAAAATAACCTAACTCTAGAACATATAAAGCAATAGCTATAAGTCAACAAAAAGTAACAAAAAGGGCAAATATTCAAATAGCTCCTCACTAAGAATGAGATAGGAATGGTTAAAAAAGTACATGACAAAGATGACCAAAATCAAGAGTTACCTTGGAAATACAAATTAAGACCATAGCTAAATTTTAAAAGAGCTGATAGCACCAAGTGCCAGAGTAGGACCATGGGAAGTGTGTTGCTGCTGGGATTATAAAATGGTACACTTTGCTAGACTCCTTCTGTCACTTTCTTATGAAGTTAAACATCTTACCATTCTATCCAGTAATCTTACACTTGCTATATACTTACACAAAATGAAAATATATGGGCATTCAAGGATTTGTACATAAATATAGCATCTTTATAATCATCCTAAATTGGGAACAACCCAGATGTGTACTACCCAGTAAATAGTTAAGCAGATCATAATGCAACCATGCCTCAGTATTATTCCACAGGAAAACTCTTGATCCATGCAGCAATATGTCTGACTCTCAAAATCAGACTGAGCAAAAAAGCCAGATATACAGTGACTATGTGATGGTATTTCTTGTACCAGGAAATCTTTTGGAGTGATAAAATGTTGTATATCTTGATTTTGGTGTTTGTTGTGTGGTATATGGCAGAATTCATTTCTCAGAAGAAATATAAATAGGAAATATATGAAAAAAACACTCAAGATCACTGGTCATTTGAGAAACACAAATTAAAAACAATGCTGAGGGGGCTGGGGATTTAGCTCAGTGGCATGAGTGCCTGCCTTGCAAGCAGGCAGTCATGAGTTCGATCCCTGGTACCGATAAAAAGGAAAAAGACAAAAAAAAAAAAAAACCCCAAACAAACAAACAAACAAACAAACAAACAAAAAAAACCAATGCTGAGATCCTGTCTCTTTGGAAACAGTGGCTATTATCAAGAAAATAGCTAATAACAAATGCTGGCAGGGCTGCGGGGAAAAGGGAAGCCTTCTCCACTGTTTGTGGAAGTGTAGACTGCTACAGCCACTGTGGAAATCATTGTGGAGATTGATCAAAAAACTAGGATTAGAGGTCCCATTTGACTCAGCTGTTCCCCTGCTGAGTATCTTCTGATACCTCCTGGGTATCAGAAGAATTAAAAGATTCAGACAGTAGGGGTGATGTGCACTTCTGTTTATAGCAGCACAGTTTATAATCTTGGAAGCAACCCAGATGCCCATTAACTGATGAATGGATTTAAAAAGATGTGATTTTTTTTAATATAATGAAATATTACTCAGCCATAAAGAAGGGCAACATTGAGATGTTTAAGCTAAGCAGATGGACCTTAGGTCATAATCATAAGTGAAACAAATTGGAACACATGTAAATATCACATTATCTCTCTTGTTTGAGAAACTAAAATAATAAAAACCAAAATGTGCAATAATATTGTGAAGTGGGAAAAAAGTAGTCGAAAGGAAAAGGAAGCTAAGGAGGAGGGAGAGGGAAAGGAAGAAAAAGAAAAAAGTCAAAAAAGGATAAAATGAGAACAACTCTGTAAACAGGAAGGGGAAAGGGGTTTGAAAGGAGGGAATAAGAATGGGGGAAAAAAGGAATTAAGACATCATGTACCAATACAAATTCTGTATAATGAATGTGATCATTATGTATACCCTAAATTGAATCAGTAAACAAAATTTTAAAAAAATTCATAAAACAATGTGTTTAAAATACCTCAAAATGTATTTTTAAAATGTTTTTTTTATAATTTTATTTGAAGCTAAAGATATTTATAAATGTTACAGTTTTGCTAGTCAAGCATGTGACCAAGAACATTGTGAATGTCTCTTGGGGCTAAATTAGTATTTATCTCATAGGCTATTTGAGGACAAAATGGTTTTGTACCAAATTGCACAATAATTGTTATTGTTAGCCATTTTTATATTGTAGGTGATGTAGTCTGGAACATACTCTGGAGTTGGAATCATAGCTATGTAGATTTTAACCCTCTGATTCTTAGTTAAGTTACCCAAAAATTGAGAATAGTGTTTCTTTGTAGTGCTGTTTTTTAGATTTGATAAAGTAAGTCACAACCTTACATGGATCATTACATTACTGTATCACGGTCTTTTTAATTCCTTAAAAGAATGCAAGTACCAGTGTCTGTGCATTGGACACTGGCATTTTGAGAGATTTTAAACAGTTTACTTCTGCCCAATAAAAATCAGGCTGTGGTTCTAATATTATTCTGGATATTAAGTTGATTCTGTGTTACAAAGGTGGGCAGTTTGGTTTTTGTTGAAAGTTAGTTGAACCTGGAATAATCCTATTGTTTTAATCCAGAGAATTGTTTTTCTTTTGCAAAACTGCATCTCAGGAGTTACTAGGTTGGGTGTGAATCTGTTGCCTTGTGTGTAATTGCATGCTGTATTTTATACACACACCTCTTCTGCCTTGTCTCCATAGCTCTTTATTTCAGCTTCGTTTTTCAGCTTTCTTGCTTTCCTTCTCAAGGAATGACTGGTCTGTGTTTGCTTGCCATAGTGTTACTCAGGCACTAATAACTTGGAAATAAATTTCCCACTGCTTTGTTCTGCTCTAAGAAACAGCAGGGCAGCCCGAAGATTTACCATTTAATTTTGGATTAGAGACGAAGATATCTGGTTTGTTAAATAAAATAAATTTTGTGCCTCGCAAGTGTAACATTTGTCATATCCTTCTTAAACAAAAACAAAAGCAGAAGGAAACCAAACCAGTCCTTAAACTTAAAATGTCCTTGTTGTATAATTGTGGGTTGACCGTCTTTTTTCTTTGGCTAACTTTTAAAAAATGCTGCTGAGACCTTTTTTGAATTCTTTATCCTAAAAGTTTAAGCATTGTTTTCCACAAAGATGAATGTAAGGAACGTGTATCAACAAATAATATTATTGTATTCTTCAAGTTGAGTTAAAAAAGCTTAAT
The DNA here is from genome assembly GCF_034190915.1 of Cavia porcellus. Lineage (NCBI taxonomy): Eukaryota > Metazoa > Chordata > Mammalia > Rodentia > Caviidae > Cavia > Cavia porcellus. The sequence continues at coordinate 49,538,755 of NW_026947493.1, read as the reverse complement.
TGTTTAACCAGGAAAATGTAATCATGATTTAAATTTATACCTTTCTCATCATAAAGTTTTCAGCAGTTTTTGTCTAGATTAAGGAGAAATAAATAGCATTGCCTGTTTTTTAATTATTAGAGACTAATTTTACAAGTCTGTTGTTCAAGATCTGAGAAACAAAACGTAGTATCTGGCTCACTTTGTGTTTGAAGCAGTACTATTAAACCAATGTCTTTCTTTAGTTCAGCTTAGCAGAATCTTGCCTTAGAAATTTCTTTTTCTTTTTCTCTCTTCCTTTCCTTCCCTTCTCTGCACAAAGCCAGTCCAAGTGTACAGGCCGGTAATCTTAGCACTCTGGGAGGCTGAGGCAGGAGGATCATAAATTTGAGCCCAGTTTGGGCAATTTAGTAATGTAGTGACTCAAAATGAAAAAATAGGCTGGGGTTGTAACTCCTTTTAAAAGCCCTAGATTCAGTCCTTTGTACTAAAAAAGTAAAGTACAGATACACAATGACAGTTTCATTTATAAATTAGGTTTTTGTTTTATTTTTGGATCCTTTTGGGACAGAGTCTGGCCTTGAGCTCACAGTGATCCTCCTGCCTCAGGTTCCCAAGTTCTAAGCTCTTTTTTCATGAGGCATGTACTGTGTACCTGAGTGAGCTTTTAGTTTTCAAAATTCTGGATAAAATATTTTACATATGAGTTGTTTGTCTTAGCTCTGAAAAATTTGAAAAGTTTTGAAACTTTACCTCCTTTTAGGGTGTTCCTTTCTGATTAAAAAAGACAAAAACAAAACATATTTCCCAACAAGTATTCTTCCTTAATTCTAAATCACTTTCTATGCTTTTTTTCCAGCACTTACTTTCTAAGGAAGGTTTTATCAACTTTTTTTTTTTGTTTTTTGGTCCTGGGAATTGAGCTCAGGACCTTGCATTTGCCAGACAGATGCTGTGCTGCTGATTGTTATATTGCTGGCCCTGAAGTTTTCTAACATCATTTGGATTTGAAAACAAATTTAACTGAGGTTTTTAAAGTAAATACTATAGTTATTAATAATGTGTGTTTATATTACATGTTTATAGAAGTTTCTGTAATATTTCTTAATTTTTTATTTTAAAAAGGATAAAACAGAATAAAACCAATTAAAATAAACCAGTGTAAGAGGTAACAGGACTTCAAAAGATTATGAAATCAACAGTAGTTACCATAATGCCTTTTGATGTCTTCAGAATAGCTGCAAATTATTTCAGACATAATAAAAATCAAACAACAGAATAGATTAGAAACAATTACAAAATAATGAATATAATAAATGGCTTCAAAACAAGCCAATAGTAAATCCAAAATTGCTACCATAATATATCTTGCTATCTTTGAATTAGCTGCTCCTGCCATTGGATTTGACATAAACAAAACGAAAGAGAATAAAAATGGAGATGATACAGGACTTCAAACAAGACCATAGGGAGTCAACAAGTCGCAACCCTCAGAAGGAGATCCCCCCATAGATGCCACACTGTATACCGCTGTCCTCTGAGCCTATGATCAGACCACTGACCCTAGACCTGCAATGTTAGTGAAACACCAAAGCATCACAGGCAACCAGTTGCATTTCACCTCCATAGTCATCGTCACAGCATGTGTTTCTCCAGATAAGCTGGTTGCTTATAGTGCTGGTGGTGGTGGTGGTGGTGGGGTTGGTAGTTCTTTGCCAGCCCACATGCCGGAAGCGGGTGGGGACTGTCTGATCCAGTCCAGCAGCAACCCACACATGGTGCTGGTTCCTATACTGGGCTTGCTTGTTGGGGTGGCTTTGTTGTCTCTATCCTCAGTCTGTGAATGGTGCAGACTCATGGGAAGAGGCTGGGGTCTGTCTGTTCCAGTCTGGTGGCAGCCTGTGCATGGCGCTGGTTCCCAAGCTTGGCTTGCTTGCTGGTATGACTTTGTTTTCTCTAACTCTGATCTGCAAATGGTCTGTTATAATACTACTTTTTCTTTTTTTACTGGGGATTGAACTTACAACCTTGTGCTTGCCCGGCAGGTGCATATGTCACTGAGCTAAATCCTGTTATAATATTTCTTGAAAATATAATATACCTCAAATTCTAGGTAAGATTTTGGACAATCATCAAAATAGGCAGTGTTCAAATTTTGTTTTTGCATTTGTTACTAGAAATTTAGAATGTATTTTCTTACAGAAATTCTATGATAAATGGTGGCAGTATTGTGGTTTTACTTTGAAGAGTTTGTTCCTGGCCGTCAGCTGTAATCCAATGATACAAAATGGAGAATTCCATAAATAAGTCATATGTTTCAAATTGTGTGCTGTTTTAGGTAACACAATGAAATCTCTGTAGCTCGTTGTCCAGTGAGTTCTTTATATGCAGAACCTGTTCCTCAGTTAATAGTCACCTTGGTTATCAGATGAGCTGTCACATTATCACAGTGCTTGTTTTCAGGGAATCCTCGAAGTGCAGGAGAAGTAGTGCTGGCAGTTTGAATATATCAAAGGAAGCCATGCAGTGTTTCCTTGATGTGAAAAGGTGAAAGTGTGTTGGGATATGTGAGAGTACTTTTGTTTCATAGCAAAAGTGATTGCTGTTACTTTGTATATAGGTATCCATCAGTGCTCTGTGTTATTTGACAGCTGTAGATGGTAGCCTTAAAAACGGCCTGTCCTTAATACCTTTTATCTTCAATTCTATTTTTTCTCATAATCAGGATAACAATTATTGCTTTTTGTTTCCATTTGCCCTTTCTTTCTATCTTTTATTTTCTGGCCTTTTGGAGTTTGGTACATATTTTAGTGCATAGCCAATACTTGGGTCTGGCTTCATGAGGCAAATTAAAAGTTTTTTTTTTTAAACTCCTAATATTTGACTTCAGAATAAAGAGAGGCTTTTCTTTTTGATAACTTGATTTGACAAGTGTTCAACAAAGGTGTTTTGTATCAATTAAGTGATCCAAGCACATAGCTCTAAAGTGCATGATAAGATAAAAACATTTTATAAAAGCAAATATTGTCTCTTAAAAGTGTATTGAAAGTAACAATGTTTTTTATCTTTCTACCCTTTTTGAATATATAAAATAAAATTGTAAGTGAAAAAGTACCAGGTATAGTAAATAGTTAATTTTATAAGTCTTAGTAGTGCTATTTTAAATGTTTTGAAAAAATTAAGAAACTGAATAATTGTAGTCATTGTATAACACATCCTATCACAAGTCAGGTAGTTTTTGGTTCATTGCTTTCAACACACTGAAAGAAGACTTACATGTTATCAGCCGCCACATCATTAAAAATAATTTCTGATGGTAGGTCACAGTATAGGTTTTGGCATGGAAGAAATTGAGTGACTTTGCTATAACAAAACTGAGAGGTGATTTATTTCTGAATGTGAATAATGTTTTTTGCTAATTATACCTACACAAACTTAAATAAAAATACAGAATCTATCATTCTAACAGTAAGAAACATTCTTTCTTGGATATAGCAGTACAAATATTAAAAAGGAAGACCTGTTCATCTCACTTGTGTTTTATGTTTATAGGACTTTATGTTTTGTTTAAAATTATGTATCAGGATTTATAATATTTGTTGTTTCATCATCTACTGATAATAATTTAGTAACTCATTGTGCAGTTTCATCTTAACTTTCATATTTGTGAGCACAGAAAGTACCAACTTCTGTGTGGCCAAGAGTGTGACTCGGTGGTGGAGCATTACCTGCCTTGCAGGAGACCCTGGGTTCAGTCCCAAAACCACAGAAATCCTCAGTGTATAAATATTAATTGGCAGGTACATTGTGATGGGCAGAATTGTGATGGCACTAGCAATACAAATGGCTTTTAGACATAAAATAACACAGGTAAAAATTCTATGTAGATAGTAGAATAACTTGGAAGTTCAAGAAGATAAAGAATGTTGAAGGCTTGGTATATTTAACAGGGTTTTTGTATTTTCTTAAACAGATTCGGGTAAATATCAAGAGTGATATGAATTTTATTTTAAAATGTCAATATTTACAATAAGCCAGAAGATACATCCTTTGTATTTATAGAAGCAAGTATTTAAATTTGTGATGAAAAAAATTTTGCTCCTAAGTAATATTTTAGATATAATGAGATACAAGAACATGCATGGTTTTCAGTTTTTTCATGGGAGATGAACATTTAATTTGAATACTAGTGCCATAGGCTTAACATGAAAGAAGCTACTTAAATGAAAAAAGCTACTGCAGAATGCACAGAAGAGATTTTGTCTTGATTTTTACATTGTCAGCACATAGTATAGTTTGCAGATAAGATAGTTAATATAGGTAATTATCTCTTGAGGCCATGTATGCTGACAATTGAAGGCTTATTGTTCTTCTTTGGTAGTAAGTGTAAGTTTTCCTTTTCAAAATAATAAAATTACAATTATTTTTTAGATATAGTCCAAGTAAAACTATTTTGAACCATTAGATGGCAGCATAAATTTGTCTTTGGATTTAGCTTCCCAGTGAATATTTTTGAGTTATAAACTTAATATATGCATCTTTAAATAAATTGAAAGTTTTTGGTAAAATTCAAATCTTTCACTTGAAATTTTTAAAATATATTAATTTGTGTTCATAGTATATTATATTTACATTCCTTGTGGGGATTTGGTACCTATACATGGTAAAATACCTTAATTCAGTTTTTTTGTTTACTTTTCCTTTCTTTTCCCCCATCCCTTTATTCCCTTTTTTGGGGGGGGGTGTACATATTTATAGTATGTAATGTTTGCTATAATAAAATTATGATTGTATAAAAATAAATTGTTCTTTGTTTTCTTTTACATCCGTTGTCCCGTTAAACACAGTAAGGACATAGAAGAAAGGATTTGAAGACAAATTTAGGAAGTGTTGTATAACATACTCCTAAAAATTTTCAAAGATTATGCCAGGCATGTTGGCACATGCCTATACACCCAGGACTACTGAAGCTGAGGCAAGAGAATCACCTTAAGTTTGAGGGCAGCTTAAGCTACATAATGAGTTCAAGGCCATCTTGAACTCATTGAGACTCTGTCTCATAAAAACCTAAACAAATAAAGTAAATAAGTAAACTTCAAAGATTATTGAAATTGTCCTGAAGAAAGCTCTTAAGTGGTTTGTAGCTCAGGCTGCACATTAGGTTTTCATTCGAAGCTTTAGAAATTGTGATGCCCAGTCTCTTGTCTAAACTAATTAATTCAGAATCTCTTGTTGAGGTCTTGAGCACCAATGTTTCTAAAATTCTCAAGCTCCAGGAGCCCAGTGCAGGATTATCTCAGATTTGAGCTCAATTTAGCAGCTTAATGAATTTCTGTCTTAAAAAGGGGATTCTGGAAAGGTTATATTTAGCCTACTGTGGGTTCAATCGCAAGTACCACTAAAAAAAGTTCTATAGGTGATTCTGATGTCAAGTTATTGAAATAATGCTTCTCTAATGCATCACTGTCTTTCTGTTTCTTATTCATTCTGGCCTTGAACTTACTTTGTACCTCAAACTCAGCAGCAATCCTGCCTCAGCCTTCACAGTGCTGGGGTTATAGATGTCGGCCACCACATCTGGCACATCACTCTATTAACATCAAGGATTTTGAGATGTTAATTTAAGTAATAGAACTTGCTGAAAGCTTAGGTAGTTATAGCCTTAGAAAGAGGCAAAGTTGAAGGTGAAAATTACAATTAACTACAGGTCTCAGGAAATCAAGCTAGGTTTCTCAAATTGCTGATGATTCACACCCATTTTGGAAACTAACACTTTGCTTATTTAGATAATTTTGGATAGTTTTTTTCCCCTAAAATGTACTCTTTATGTCCTTAAACAAAAAATTCCATATTATAAGCATAAAGGCCTTTATATGATTTCTCTGTCAACCTTATAAAGACCAAGCATTACTCTAAAGCTCATGAGGTACATAAACGGTTTGTTCTTAGGCCAGATTCTTCTGGGCGTCTGTTTGTGGGTACCCGAGCCTGCCTTTTGTTACTAAGTCACCCATGGCAGACAGATTATCCTCTTTGTGCTTGTTTATGCCAGTATGCTTTAACATAGCAGTGTTTGCCCCTTTCTATTTAATGATTTAACGTTGCTATTGCTTTGAAAACTTACACAATAGCTAGAATTAGTAAAAAATAGAGTAAAAAGGGCTGGGGATTTAGCTCAGCGGCAAAAGTGCCTGCCTTGCAATCTCCAGGTTCTGAGTTCAATCCTTGCTACAAAAAAAAAAAAAGTAAGACTTTGATTAGGCTCTGAGGTGTTCCTATCAATGTGAAATACTTAAGCTCTTGTTTGGAGGAGTTTTTTGCTTAGAATTTTTTCCCTTCATATATTTTGGATAAAAATCTTCATGTTCAGCAAAATAAAGGCTGCCTATGTGGATCATGGTTTTGTGTGTGTGTGCGCACATGCATGTAAAATAAACTAATTTGGTTGGGATTAGGTAGAGGTAAAGCTGCCTTATTAAATCCCATGAAGTCACTTTCTTATCTATCAAAGAAGACAGAATTTCCTTGGAAGTCTTTTTTTTCTTTTGATTATAGAACTTGTTTTTCTTTCTCTTCATGTGTGTCAAAAAAATTTTAAAAATAACACTTTCCGGAGCTGGGGATTTAGCTCAGCGGCATAAGCGCCTGCCTTGCAAGCAGGCAGTCGTGAGTTTGATCCCCCGCCCCCGGTGCTGATAAAAAGGAAAAAGACAAAACAAACAAACAAACAAACAAACAAAAAACCACTTTCCAAAATGAGAATATTCGCTAGTAAGAAATGCACTTCTGTGGCCTCGTGTGCCTTGGCCTCTGTGAAGAGGCTCCTGTATTGACTTCTTACCTCGCATTGCCGCTTTTCAGTTTATTGTTCTCACGGACGTCTTTGTCTGCTGTTATTGCCCTTGTCTTCAGAGTCTCTACTTGGGAACTACAACAGAAGCTTAATTTTGTAACTTTCTGGTTTCTAGGTGTTCAGGGCCTGTTGTACTGGGCAAGCGCTCTACCACTGAGTTACATCTCCAGCCCTGTCAGGGATGTTATAGGAAGGTTTCTTTCTTTGGTTTGGTATAGATGAATAACTTCTAAAACATTTTTGACTCTGGCTTGTGTGGTAAGGATTATATTTTAATAATATAACTCAGATTTTATGTACATGTGCATTTATACAAATTAAAGATTTATGAAGCAGAAATACTCATATACTCTAATTTTTGTTTTATTAAAAGTTGTGATTTATTAACATACCTAGTAATGGGTCACAATTTATACTTCGTAAAATATTAATTTAGATAATTTACAAGCTTTCTTCCAACACTAAATTCTATGTTGTTACGAATCTATAATCATATAGAAAATTAAAGATCATCATAGAATAGCTGGAAGCAAGATTAAATTGAGAAAGGTAATAGGAACTTCCCTAATACATTTGAATGTCTACTTATCTCCGAGATATTAGAACGTCTAGTATCATCAGTACCCAAAAAGTAAGAGAAAAGGTGAATGTAAAGTCTATGAACAAAATCTGTAGTTTAGTTTATACTGTTGTGCTGACATCCAGTTTTTAATTTTGACCAAGGTACTGTGGTTATGTCATTTGCTAACTTCAGGAAAGACTAGATGACAGATGGAAGAGCGCTGTGTACTCTCTTAGTGCCATCTCTATGTACATGTGTGTATATGTATGTGTGCAACATAATTATCCCAAACTTAAAAATGTGTACAGCAGCATTTTTGAGGGATGTGCTGTCAAAAATGATATCCCTTCTGTGATATGTGGAATCTTGTAAAAAAGAGAGAAAGATGTCAATAAAGTAGAAGAGGAACAGTCAGAGCAGGAGAAGGGAATAACTGGAGGGAAAGTAAAAGAGGAAGGGGACTCCAGTGTGGAAGTTACCAAGCATGCCTGAAACCTGTCCTGTGTAACTAATATGCGTGGTTTAAAAATTAAAGGACATTGCAAATAGTGAAAAAATGATATCCCAATTACTTCGAGTTTTGTATTGTTTGGAAGCTTTTATTGTGGTATATCAGTGATACACTTTAGAAAGTTCACTGTCCTCGAAATTTTTTTTTTTAATTTTATTTAAGGAGAAAAAGAAAAAAAAGCAGAAAAAGGGTACAAGTTACACAGAATTTCAGAAAAAAAATAAACAGTAGAAAATCACTACTGTTAATGGATTACATATTGTCATCTTAGAAATATTTGGTCATGTTACAAAATTAAAGCTTATATAGTTGTCCTCGAAATTTTTAATAAACCTTTTATGAGTAAAAGATAGAGACCTAGTAAACAATATTAAAATTGAGTTTGTTAATCCTATTCGATAGTTTCCTGAGCTTTTAGGAGTTCAGAAGAACTAAGAAAATAAGTAGTTTAATAAATTTTAACAAAGATTCTAAATTATGGAGTGAAGGTGGACTGATGCTATCTTTTTTGTGGTTTTGGTTATGATGGGAAAATAAAATATGAAGAGGGATAAGTGAGTATAGAAATAATCTCTAGAAAATTGCAGAAGATTACTGTCAGCAGAGCTCTGTGTGGGAGGAGATGAGGGGAGCAGTGTTAGCCAATCTAAAAAAATAGCATTCTGTTCCTTCCCTGAAAATGTTAAGTAAAAATAATTTGCATTAAGTGATGAGACATTGGAAAATGAAAGTCATTGGCTGTTTTTAAAAAATGATTTTAACTAACTTAGAAATAAGAGGATATTTAGGAATCTTGTTCTTTGTTTTGCATTTCTAAACTGTTGCACCATTGAACCTCAAATATCTATCATATATGTACTAAGTTATAAAACTGAGACTTAAATTTACTCTGCCTGACTCCAAAACCCAGTCCATAAGATGCTATAAAATAATTTGGTTATTTGGTATTTTGGATACTGTGAAGTAAAGTTATTGATTGATTGATGGTCTTTTTGAGACAGAGTTTTGATATGTAGTATAGGCCGGCCTTGAATTCATTTTGTAGCCTATGCTGGCCTTGAACTTGCAGCAATTCTTTTGCCTCAGCCTCCCAAATGTTGGGATTGCAGCTGTGCACCACTGTTCTTGGTGTATAAAGTTTTATTTTAAAGTTTTTTTTTTTTGTTTGTTTTTTTTTTGCCAGAGATTTAGCTCAGTGTTGTAAGTGTCAGCCTGGCAAGCACAAGGTCACAAATTCAATTCCCTGTACCAAAAAAACCCAAAAAGTGGTTTTTTTCCTAGAATAAAAATCACCATAAAATAATTGAACAGTTGAATATGACAATAGTAATACTCTCCCTGTTTGTTTGAGATAGAGTTTTGCTTTGTAATTCAGACTGACCTTGGAACTCACTGTGTAACACAGGCTGGCTTTAAACTCTCAACCATCCTCTTGCCTCAGCCTCCCAAGTATTGGAATTACAGGTGTTCACCGCTATGTCTGTCAGTAAATATAATTTTTAAAGATACATGTAACTTTAGAACATTAGGTACTGCTAATTCTGATCGATTAATTGTATTCTTTTACCTGTTTTCTTTAAAAAGAAAAAAAACTTTTACTTGGAAACAGACATTCAAAGGGAGTTACAAAACTAGAAGAAGTCCGTGCACCTGCATCCTGTCTCATCTAGCTTTAGACACTTGTCCTGCGCTGCCCAGGAAACACACCAGTAGGAAGTGCGCTGCAGCTTAGTTCCATCTTGTTGTACATGCAGTTCACGTAACCGCCTCCTGTAAGGTGCAGAGCTCCTCTGTCACCACGTATGTTTCCCACCTGCCGCCCCGTACTTGCACCTTCAGGCTACTGCCCTTATTCCCAGGCCTTGGTGCCATCTCTGTGCTCCTGTCATCTTGAGCATGTTTTATAAACAAAGCAGTGCAATATGTGGCCTTTTAGATGGTATTCAGTGGCAGGGTATTTATACCACACTCACACACTCAGTATGAGTTTTCAGCTATTGAAGGATATTTTGGTTTCCACTTTTTAGTTTTTCTTAATAAGGCTGTGATAAGCATTTCTGTTTGGGCTCTTTTTTTTTTTTTTAAACATACGTATTTCTTTCTCTGGGATAAATGCTTAGGAGTGCAGTAGGTAGGTTGTATGGTAAGCATATGTTTACTTTTCTAGGAAACTGACACTATTTTCCACAGTGGCTGAACATTTTTTGGTCACAGTGTTATAGGTGAGATCTTGTCCCTTCATTCTGACTAGCATTTATTGTTGTCACTTTGTTTATTTTAGTCATTTTGAGAGATATATGGTGACATATAATCATGGTTTTAATTTACATTTTCCCATCTTTCTTTCCTGTTTTGTGAAATGTCTCTATGTCATTTGCACACTTTCTGTTGCTTGTTTTTTGGTGATGTTTTGTTTTTATTTTACCATGAGGCTTTGAGGGTTTCTTACATATTCTGGTTATCAGTTTTTTACTGGCAGTGTTGGCTTCAAACTTTTCTCCTTGTTTTTAGTTTGTTTTCCATCCTTTGGTATTGTGCTGCTGCTGCTGCTGCTGCTTTGGGTGGAACCCCGAGATCGGCACATGGGCAGGTGCCCTGCTGCTGAGTGCCACTGCAGCCCCAGCCTCTCAGCATGGTCCTTAAGAGGAGAGATGGTTAATTTTGACAAAGTCCAGTGTACTCTGTTTCTTCTTTTGAGTGCTTTTGGTGTCATGTCTAAAACTCTTCACTGAGCCTTAGGTCTCCAAAGGTTTTCTAATTTTTCTGCTAAAAGTTGAATAATGTACTTTTAATTCTATATTTACCATTAATTTGTGTTATGTTGAGGTCAGTTTCTTTTTGTTCACCTGTACATTTGTTCCAGCCACACCCAGTTGAAGTTATTGGATAAATTATCCTTTTTGTATTGAATTGCTTTTGCACTTAAAAATTAGTGTGTCATACTATTGTGAATTCATTTCTGGATATTTTAGTATATTGTCTTCATTCGGGTTTTTGCCATTACCATGCCATATTGACTACTGAAATTACATGGTAAGTATTAAAATAACATAGAGTGGTTCTTTACGCTTCTTTGTTTTTTTCTTTTAAGAATTGCTTGCGGTATTGTTTTGCCTTTCCAAATAAATTTTTTTGAATGTGTAAATTTCATGTGTTCATTACTAGTACACACAAATACAAATGATTTTTGTTTTGTTCTTGTATCCTGTGACTTTGCTGAACTTACTTTTAGTCCTAGATGATTTAAAAAATGAGTTTCTTAACATTTTCAACACAGGCATTCATGTCATCTTTAAGTAGAGGCAGTTTTTTAATTTTTATGATCTCGTTTGTCTTTTCCTTTCTTTATTGCTTTTTTTGTGTCTTTTTGAGACAGGTCACACTATGCAGTTCAGGCTGGTTTTGAACTCACCTTGTAGCCCACTCTGGCCTCGAATTCATAGTGATCCCACTGCTCCAGCCGTCTCTGTGTTGGAATTATAGATGTTGCCCCCACACCTGGCATTACCTTTTTTTTCTTTTTTGTATCTCACTGTGGTTAAGACCAGCCTTGGACTTGCAGTGATTCCAACAGCCTCAGCCTACTGAGTATGGGATCCTTGGATTATAGGTCTCTTTTACTTTCTCACATGGGCTAAAGCTTTTAGTGAACTGTTGAGTGAGAACGATGGGACCTGACATCCTTGCTCCTGTTGCTCATTTTGGGGAGCAAACATTCAGTCTGTCACCATTAAACCTGATTTTAGCTGTAGTTAAAAATGTTTTTTCTTTAAGTCAAACTGAGAATGGTCATCTTTATTTCTAGTTATGTAGAATTTTTGTTGTGAATGGTATTGAATTTTGATAATACTTTTGCTGCATCAAGTGATCTGATCTTTTTTTTTTTGTGGTACCGGGGATCAAACTCACAACCTCAAGCTTGCCCAGGCAGGCACTTCTGCCGCTGAGATAAATCCCTGGCCCCAAGTGATCTGATCTTGTGATATGTCTTTTTTCACTTGTTCATAAGGTAGATTAATTTGTTTGATTTTTGAGTTCTGAAGAAGCCTTGCATGCATTCAATAAGCGCTAGTTGATCATGGGCTAAGTTTATGTACATTACTGGATTCTACCTGCTCATTTCCTATTAATGATTTTCACTTGTCACAAACAATGCTTATCTCTAGCTTCCTTTTATTTATTTATTTCTGTATATACTTTCTGATTTTCATATTAGGACAGTGTTAAACTTACAGCAAGAATTAGGTGCTCTGTTTTCTGGAGGATTGTGTAAAGTTGTTTTTTTTTTTTTTTTTGTACTGGGGGTCAAACTCATGACCTTATGTTTGCCAGGCATAGACTTAAGCCACTGAGCTAAATCCCTGGCCCTAAAGTTGTTATTAATTCTTTAAAGTTTGGTAGAACTTTAAAGTTCTTCTCTAAAAACATCTGGCCCTGCAGATTTTTTTCCAGGAAGTCTGAATTTGTAAATTCAGTTTCTTGAGTACTCACTGGATTATCCGGATCATTTGCTTGTTTGGATAAGTTGTGATGATCTGTGCTTTCTGAAAATTGGGTTCGGTTTTTCAGGTTGTCACATTCTTGTGTATAAAGTTGTTCTTAGTATTTCTTCATTGTCCTTTTTTACTGAGATGTGGTCTTTAGAACCAGTCCTCCTCCTTTTCTGATATTGATAATTTGTGTCTTTTCTTTTGAGTCTCACTAGAAACTTCTCAGGTTTATTGTTTCACAGAACCAGGATTTTGTTTCATTGCTTTTCTCTATAGTTTTTGTTTCCAGTTTTATTGATCTCTCTTCTTGGATTTGTCTTCTTTTGTTTGTTTGAAGTTTATTTTCCCTCCTCTGTCTTGTTCTTGAGATGGGAATTTACATGACTCATTTAAAACTTTTCTACTTATGTATGCATGTAATGCTTTACATTTCTCTTTCTGCACTGCTTTAGCTTCATCTCTCAAATTTTGGTGTGTTGTATTTCATTTTCATTCAGTTGTATTTTTAAAGTTTTCTTTGATAATTTGTCCTTGACCGATACATAGATTGTTCTAGAAATAATCTGTATAATTTCCGAATGTTTGTGAAATTTTCCCCTCTTGTTTTTCCGACTGATATATAGATTCCCTTCTGGTCAGAGACTATACTCTGTATGACTTCACTTCTTTTAAATTTGTTGAGTAAGTTTAGTTCAAAATTCATGTCTATTTTCATTTTACCTTTAGTGCCCTTCTGCTTTTTAAGACCAGCTATATAAAATTTGTTTTAAAGAATTCTTTATACTGTATAATACTGTATAATCTATACTGTCATCACTTACAGGTGCTGCTAGTAACATTTCATATGGGCATACTGATACGTGCAAACCATATCTCCTTTTACTTAGAATATATTATAATATTATATATTATATATAATATATTATAAAAATTATAAGAATTTCCTTGGAAGTAAATGTAATCTGTTAATAAATTTACACAGTATCTCATTCTAGTAATATGGCATAATTTGTTATTTTTGTTGTGGAGTTTGTAGCTCTTCACCATGAAGTGACATAGTAGCACATGTAACAGGCCTAAGAAAGTTCAAACTTTCAGAGCACACTCAGATTCATCTTTCGCTTCACCTAGCCTATGCCTCCCACAGGAATGTTAATTCCTTCTTGTGGGAATCGGATGCACATATTTCCTTGTATGGCTAAACACGTAAAGCAAAGTGGAACATGATAGGAGATGAAGATGAAAAAGGGAAGCAGAAGTTAGATCCTGTTGGACTATGCTATAAAATTCATTCTTCATCTTCAGAGCAGGGAGGAATAAATGTTTCTAAATAGGAGCAATCCTGATTGTGCTGCACAGAGAAACGATAGGAGGAGGGCAAATGTTTGTGGGTAGATTAAGTAGGGTGTGTGTGTGTGTGTGTGTGTGTGTGTGTGTGTGTGTGTGTGTGGGTGTGTGTGTGGGTGTGTGTACGTGATAGGGCATAAATAAAAACATACAACATTTGATGATCTAGGCTCTCTGCCAGTCACTGAACAGAACAGGAGCAGTAGGGCACAATTCCGTCTCCCACTTCAGGAGGGAGTCACGAAGGTTAGACAGATGATTTCAATCCAAAGATAATTGCTCTGAAAGAAAAGTCATAGTGTTGTGGGAACATTTAGTCCAGAGTGTTCAAGTTTGCAAATCTAAAGTTAATATTTGAACACCATTTACATAGTTAATACTTAGAGTCTCACAGTATTTAAAAATTAACAAGCAAAGGATGTTTAATCTCAAAGATTAGAAAAGTTTTCAGTGTGTTTTAAAGAATTTTAGTTTTTTGAGGGAACGTTATTAAGTATTATATCAAAGAGAGTAGTTGGATAGTACTAGGTTAAACCAGTGTATTTCTTCAGTGAGAAACTTCTCAGAGTTTGTGATATGCTTACATATATTATAAATCTAGAAGGTGTGTGTGTGTGTGTGTGTGTGTGTCTATGGGTTTAAAGATATGAATGTAATAGATAGCATTACCCAGACTTAATATACTTGGGCCCTATTAATGAATTATCTTTGGATACAGAGCAAACTTTAGGAAATTCTGGATTGCTGAATTTGCTCACAGTCTTAACAAGGCTAGTTCAAAGTAAGCTACAACAGGAAAGCAATTTTCATGATTCTGTCTTTTGATTTTTCCAAGATGTTTTGGTAAACCACTTCAGTACTACTATAGTAACATTAACTATGAAAGTGCCAGGATCCTTGTGGCTATATTTTAATAGTATATTATATTTGGAGTTAATGAAATTCTAAATTTGGCATATATGGACCCAATAACTTCATATAGCTAGCTCAGTGAGTAAATATTATATAGAGTTGAGTTTAATTCTGTGTGAAATTTATCATCTAGGAATGTGTAATGAAATAGCACTTTTCTCTTTTTATTGTGGCTTTGAAATATTAAGAATATTTCATTTTAGTTTTCTTAGCTCTGGTTTAGTCATTATTTTGGTTGGTAATGGTGTTTTAAATTCATATATAGGAAGAATAATGGCATAGTAAAATGCAACGTTATTTATATTCTGTTATTAAAAGGAGTATTTGAAAAAATATTTCTAGTAACCACGTTTCATGTATTTCTAGATTAAGGGATTGGCACACCACAGCTCACAGGCCCAAACTAGTGCCACTTGGTTTTGAATAACCCTTATAATTAAGGTTGTACATTTAAAAAATTAAAAAATATTTTGTGATGTGTAAAGATTGAATGAAATTCAGATTGCAGGATAATAAAGTTTTCCTGACGCATGAGCATACACGTTTGTTTATGTGTTGTCTGTGACTGTGTTCATACTGCAGCAGCAGTGTGGAAGAGGTGCGCCACGAAACACGGGGCCTGCAGAGGGTAAGACATTCACTGTCTGGCTCTTTTCAGAAAGTTTGCTGACTCCTGGTTTATATTAGTGACTGATAGAATTTATGGAGTTATTTGATAAGTTTATGAAACACAGGGAGTTACGTTCTGTGTTTAACCAATTATCCAAATCGTATCGTCTAATAATTTCTGTGTTATTTGTACCTGATTGTTCTATTCTTTTCTACTTAATTTTCTTTTTTCCTATTTATCAATAAATAGCATATGATGTCATATATTATGATAGGAAACTCTTGGATTCGAAAAGTTTTTCTTTGCCAAATAAGCAGAAATTTTGAATTAGTTTTGTGTTTCCCTATTTACTTGATTGGGAAAATGCCATTATATTTTTTTTTTTTTTTTTTTTTTTTTTTTAATTTTATTTAAGGAGAAAAGAAAAAAAAAGCAGGGAAAGGGTACAAGTTATACAGATTTACAGAAAAAAAATGAACAGTAGGAAATCACTAGTTAATGGATTACATATTGTCATCTTAGAAATAATTGTTCAAGTCACAAAATTAAAGCTTGTAAAGTGGACATTCCATCAACGATACTGCAAACAGTTCTGTTCATTGATCCAATAAAACTCTGTGATATCATTTTCTATCTTATGCACTTAAATATACATGCAGTTATATAGTTTGGAGCACTTTCTTTTCCTCTCTTTTGTACCATGACTATTACACATTTTGGGTTTCATTGCTCCCACGGTTCTTATTACTTTTTTGGAAGAGAGTAAAACCAAATGCGACATAACAGAACAGAATCGGTCAAGTCAAAAGGGTGGACATAATAGATAATGTAAAAACATAATACAAGGTGATCAACAATGGTTACTATAATGCCTCCCGCTATCTCTAATAGAATTGCCTATATCGTTAGTTATAATACAATTGAACAAAACAGTAAAGAATAAAACCAACAAAACCAAAACATTGGAGACATTGTAGGTCTTCAAAAGTAGATAAAAGTCAACAAGAATGGGCGTCATAATGAATCTCATTATCTTCACAGCTGATGCCTAAACTTTCGAACCTGATACTATCCAGCAAAACAGAATAGGGGAACATCAGTTAAAAACCAGATGGTGAGAGTAATACAGGGCTTTAAATCAAAGTAATGAAAAGTCAAAGTGGGTTACTATAATATATCCTGCTATTTTTTTCCTTTAATTAAAAGGATAAAGATAAAAAAGTAAATAATGGAGTGGAGATTGAGATAAAAGAGGGCATAACAACGAAACAGCGCAGATCAAAACATAACCATTTAAGCAGAATAGTGTTTCACCACCAGATAATTCTAACCTAAAAGTAGTTACTATATTGTCTTTCTTTGAAATCCTTGAGTACAACTTCGTATACTGTAGCATTAAGTATATCAAAACGATGTAAAACCATTCAAGAGAATGACAGCATTACAGAGTATTTAGAATTGACTAACAGAAAATGAATAATGGTTTCTGTATAATCTCCTTGTCTTTACAAGGTTTTTGCTTATACTATCGTACATAATAAAATCCAGTAAGATACAACCTATTTAGACCATTGGAGACAGAAGGACAAAAGCTAGATGAGACTTCAAAACAAGATGATACTAAATCAGTATTACCTATTAAGATGTCATTTTCTCCAAAATAGCTATTCCTATCATCCAATCTTCTCTGCCTCATTTCTGTTGAGCTCTTTTTCTGTCAGTAGCTGTCAGTTTGTCTTCTTCATTTTGTTCTCTGCTCCATTCGTTGTGGCCTCTCTGCCATTATTTCTGGATTCTTTGTATTTTTCTTTTTTTAGAATATCCTGCAATACTCTCTGTAGAGTTGAATTGGTGGCTGCAAATTCCCCCAGTTCCTCTTTATCCTGGAAGCACCTTGTTTTTCCATCAATTTCCAGGGACAGTTGTGCAGGATATCTCAATCTTGGCTGGAGATTATTATCTTTCAAAGCTTGAATTATTTCCCCCCATGCTCTTCGTGATTTGATGGTTTGTGCCGAGAAATCTGCTGTAATTCTGATGGGTGTTCCCTTGTAAGTGGTCTGTTTCTTGTCTCTGACAGCTTTTAATATTCTGTTCTTGTATTGAATTTCTGGAATTTTTATTATTATATGCCTGGGTGTTGGTCTGTTTGGGTTGTAGGTAGCTGGGGTCCTGTATGCCTCATACATCTGAGTATCTTTACCTTTTGCTAAATTAGGAAAATTCTCCTGGATTATTTCTGTGAGTAGCTTTTGTAGTTCACTTGTTTGTGTTCCTACTTCTTCTTTTATGTTCTTAATCCTTAAGTTATGGATCCTCTTATCATCTTCTTGTCTTTGTATTATTGCTGTTTGTTTCTTTGTTATTTTTAAGAAGTTTTTCATTTCATTCTCCCATATTACAAGTCTGCCCTCCAGTTCAGATAGTCTGTCCTTAGTTTCTTTCAAGCTGTTATGCCAGTCTTCTATAGACTTCTTGGTATCTTGGTAGTCCCTTTGAACCTGCTTCACATATTCTATGGTTTCTCTGTTTTCTCCATCAAACAATTCTCCCCTTTTTTTCTGTTCTTCCATTCCACCGCCTGTTTTTTCTTGGGTGGTACTTAGCATTTCTCTAACTATTCTGCATACTTCTAGCTTCAGGTCGTTGATAACTTCATTCCTGAATTGGTCTATGAGGCTCTCTATATGGTGCCTTATGTATATTGGTGCGGTGTCTGCTATTGCCTGTTTCTCAGAATTGGGGGCCGAGGAGCCTTTCTTGTTGCTGCCTCTTCCCATGCTGCCTCTTCTTCTCTGTTCCTTATATATGCAAGCTTATATAAGAGGCCCAGCTTCTCTCCCAGTCAGCCACAGCCTGATCGAATTGCGCCAGTTAGGTGTTCCCGCTCACCGCTGCGCACCAGGGAGTTACGGACCAGGCAGCCTACGCGTCTCCCCTCCCGGCCACCATCAGGCTCTGGGATCTGGGTTGGGACAGTCTACCAGGTCCGCCGGCAGCGTCACGCAGGCCAGGCACTTTTCACCAATCCCGCCCAAGAGGGGGATGTGTGGCTGGAGTCGCCACCGCGCCCTGCTCCCGCAGGACTGCTCAGGCCCAGAAAGTCCTCTGCTGGTGTCAAACTGTGGTAGAGTGTCAGTTTCTCTCACTCACCTCACCACAAGTCAGTGCACGCCTCCCTGCCGTTCGCAGATTGCTGTTCTCAGAGCTTCTGCGTGTCTCTCTCCTTGCTGAGCCACTGTAAAGGCAGCCAGCCGCCGCGCGGCGGGAAACCCAAATCGCGGCTTACAGTGGCGCGGGGTCCAGCTCCACACCGAGGCTTTTCTGTTCCTGTTTTAGCACCAGGACTGCATTCCAAGTTGGTTTCTCTCAGCCCAGTTCGTTCCTGAGTCAGCAGAGCATATCTCCACCTGCTTATGTCTCCTTAGTCCGCACCATTCCTGGCTTCTGAGCCGAGTCTTTCAGAGAGCCTCCGGTAGTTGCTGTTATCTGTCCGCCATGTTCTCCCGGAAGTCAATGCCATTATATTTTAAATTGACTTTGATAGACTAAGTCTTAATAACAGTTACTGTAAATTTTCATAGTAACACCAGATTAATATTCTCTTATTGGATTTAGTTGGCTCATTGAATTCATTTTTCATACACTGCTGGAATATTCTTAGATTACTTCACCTCTTTGAGTGTTACTAACAGTTTTATTTGATACAGTTTTATGTACTTATTATATATTCTTGATACCTGTGTTGGTTTTTAAGAGGTTTAAATTTTTGTTTTCAAATCTTACACAGTTTTGAAAATGAGTTGATTGCTGTCTGTAAATTTTGTGTTTTGGGTGAGGTGAAATATTTTGAAAGCAGAACAAAAATGGAGCTACTGCTATCTTTGTTCAGCATTAAATATGAAGTTTCAGGGGTACTTTTAAGTATGTAGGGTACTTCTACGGTCTGTTTTGTTTTGTTTTGTTTGAGATAGGGTCTTGGTATACAGTTTAGACTGACCTCAAACTCATGGCAGTTCTCCTGCCTCCTGAGTGCTGAGATTACAGGCATGCGCCACCGTGTTTGGCAAAGTGTGTCTTTTTAAATGCAATTTTTAGTTTCACTACTAATACACAAATTTATTTCCGTCGTGACTGATTTGAGGCGATTGAAGAGAAAGAAGATAGGTGCATATAGCTCTTTAAATCTTCACTGTTAGTACAGCTTTCTTCTGAAGCAAACTTAGCTGAATAGAAGCCTTTTATTTTTAATCTCATCCCTCTCAGATCTTTTAGCAATAGGTTTTATTTTATTTTATTTTAGAGATGGGATTCTCTATGTAATTCAGGCTGGCCTTGACTTCGTTATGTAAATGTTGTCCAGCATTCACAGCAGCACTCCTGCTTTAGACTCCCAAGTGCCAGGATTACAGATGTGCACCTCTGTGTCTTGCTTTTAGCACAAATGAAGTTAGGATTATGTCTTTCCTTCAGAGAACATTAAATATTCTACACATTCTCCATGATTAAAGGATTTTTAGGTATTCTCAAATTCTGTCCTTATTCCTTTGTTCATGTAAGTATAAGGATAAATTGAATAAAATACGCTTTTAAAGAAGATTGGCAAGTGGGCTTTAAAACCCAAAGGAACTGCTAAAATTAGTGTATTATAAAGAAAAAAATAACTATTAAACCATTACACCAAAATGGAAACATTTCATTTGCATTTCAATATTGAACTTTAATTACAAAGAATTTATGGGGGTTTTTTGTAGCAAAATTATGGGCCATAGTTTATAATAATCTTTTCCAATTAAAATATAACATTCTCTTATGGAAGCATTTGTATATTCAACAAACTTTTTAAAATGTGTTTTCAGAAATGGTTGATTTCAGTTTGGACAGGAATGTGAAGAGATATTTTATAAAGAGTTTAAAAAATAAACCATGAAATGCTGACAAATGCAAGAATGTATTAGAAAATATTAGGTATAGAATTTTAGTGTACAATTTTGTTTAAACTGCCAATGCAATTGAAGTTACTAGATTAAAAAAACCTTACTTTTTTAAGAGTATCTCAAATGACTGAAGTAATGTTCTTATTGAATCTAGTTTATCTAACTAGTCAGAAAATGACTTTAAAAAAATCAGGGCTTCTTGATGTGTTCCAAGCAACACTGTTCGCTCATGGGTTAGATATGTCTGCTACAGGTTGAGCTCCCTAATCTGAAAGGCTAAAATCTGAAAAGTTCTGAATTCCAAAACATTTGAGTACCACGGCACTCTAGTTACACAGGTTTGAGAAATGCTCAGTCAAGGAATTTAAGTGCTTTTTTATTATAGACTATCTCTGAGCCTTTCCTTTGTAATGTTTATGTGTATTTTATCATTTAAATGTCATGTTTAACTGTAGTATGAGAACTTTGGGAACTTTGCAACCATATTAGGTCACTTTAGTCACCCAGCACATTGTTTCTATTGTAATTGTCATTTGTGTTGCATGTGTCCACATTATGCACCCCCAGATACAATTTTTGCTTTATACAGTCTGTGCATCTTCAAAAAAATCAAGAGAAAAAGTCGTGTTATCCACATATTTACCAGTTTTATTTGTGTTTTTTCTTTTTCTCCTCCTCTCTCTTTCTCTATCCTCTCCTACCTTCCTCTCTCTTTCTTTTTTTTGCTTTTTGAGGCAGGGTCTTGTTATGTAGTTTAGGCTGGCCCTGAACTCACAGTGGTCCTTCTGCCCCAGCCTCCTCATGCTGGAATTACAGCTGTCATGTTCATTTCTTGGGGAATATTTGGGTTTCCACCTGACTTCACTTCCTATCAACCTGAACTTCTTTGAACATTTCTTGTAGTGCAACTCTGCTGGTAGTGAGTCTTCTTAATTTATATTGACTAAAATGTCTTTATTTTACTTTCATTTTTAATGGATATTCTTCCTGAATGTAGAATTCTGATTTGATAACTTCTTAACTTTCAGCACTATAAAGATACCACTTCATTGTCCTCTGGCCTAAAATTTTCTACTGAGATGTTAACTGTCATTGGACTTCCTATTCTCTATACACGCTGTGTTAATCTAGATTTTAGCAATTCAACTATAATGTGTCTTGTGTGCTTTTCTTTTTCTGTGTTCTATTACTATATGTGTTCTATTACTAATCCTCCAACAGTTCTTTTGTCAGACCTTTTAATATTGCCTTACAAGTCTCTGAGGCACACATTGTTTCAATCTTTTGTTCTATGCTTTTGTTTGTATAATTTCTGCTAATTAATATTGACTTTCCTGCTATCCTCTTTGTTATTTTGCTTACTTAGTAACTTTTAAAATTTGAATGTGCTATTCCATAATTTTCACTTCGCTATTTTCTAGCAGTTGTTTTCAACCAAGATTATTCATTGAAAATGTACTTTCTTTTATACTGTGCTCTTTGAGCACAGTATAAACTTTACTAGTTCTGATATCCAGGTCACTTCAGTATTGGTTTCTCTTGATTGCCTTTATTCTTGAGAATGGATCTTCTTTTTTTCTTTTTATTACTTTGTGTGTTTATTAATAAAACCACAAAGACTTCATTAGAATTGCATTTGATAAAACTCAATAATTTTGAGTTTATTCTGGGCATTGCAAATTATTTTTTTGTAGCTTGATTCTGTTATGTCCATCTGAGTTGTAGTTTTTAAAAATTTTTGTAAGCAGAGAGTTAATTTGACTGCAGTTAACCAACCAAACTTTTTCTGCACTAGGCAGCAGTGCAGATTTTAGAATCTTAACTGAGTTGCTCTGAGTTCATCCTAAGAATTCATATAGAGCTTTGAGCAGAGTTTTGTATGCATGATTTGGGGCTCCCCTTCTCATATTTCTAGGATTCTCTTATTTCTGGGATTCCCCCTTCATATTCCAGTATTTATGGTTGTTCCGAGCCCTTATCTCTGAGTCTTCAGATGAGGAGGACTTTGTATTTTTTAGTGGCACGTAGCTGCCTTACACAGAGTAGACTGGGACCTGCCTTCAAAGTCAAACTGTTACAAAAGAAGAGTCTTTCTGCAGGAGTTTATGTTGTTGGCTTTTTCCAGAAGTAGCTCTCCTGCAGTATCTGCCGTTTGTTCATCCTTTATTGATTTCAGAGTATTGTTTTTGTATTTGATCTAATCACAGCTTATTTGACCACACTAGAAACAGCATTTCAGCTTCATTTATTTAAGAACCATTTAGTATAGCATTGTATGATTGGCCCATAATATATTTAACTGAGCCTGTATTATTGAACATTATTTATTTCAAATCTTTAGCCTTAATAATGTAGCCACGTGTGATCATTCTTTTAGGTACTTGGGGTACATTAGTAGATGAAACAGATATTCCTGCCCTCATGAAGCGTGTTCTAGTCAACAATAAATATAATAAGTGTATTTTAAAGTATTTTAAAAGTACATTGGAAGGTAAAAAGCACTATGGACAAATGAAAGAGCAGGGCAGTTTCAAGGAGTGATACAGTTTTAAACAGAGAGGGGTTATTCGGAAGGTAAGATTTGAACACAAACTGTTAAGGAGCAGAGGGAGTGACCTTGGGGATGTCTGAGGAGACACAAGGTATCAGCCTTTACCAAAGCCCCAGGTAGAGGCTTGCCTGGTTGTTGGAGAAGTGAGAGGGGCCAGTGTGGGTGGAGGGCAGTAAGTGAGGTGGTGAGTGCTGGAAGCTCAGGGATGTGACAGGAACCAGCTTTAGGTAAGGCCTTGTGGCCATTATACGGCTTGCAGCTTTTCCTGAGTGCAGAGCAGACCCCCTGCAGGTTTTGAGCAAAACAATGATATGTTTTGCTGTAATGTTCGAAAGGACCACTTTGTAAACTAACTGTTCTGTTAGTTTACAAAGGTATTGTAATAATACCTCAGACTAGACATGAGACTGTTGAATGTTTGGGAGGTTTCTTTAGTCTTTGCTAGTAAAGCTAGGTGAAAACAAAGAAAATTGGCATTTTTATCTTTGGCATTTTTATCAGCATTTCTTTGATTGTGAATAAGGTTGGGGATTGTATCATACATGTAATGTGATTTATATTTCCTTTTCTGGGAACTGTGAGTTTATAACCTCTGCTTATTTTGTGTTGATTTAATTAACATTTTCTTAGTGGTATATGGTCGGTGTTTTTTGAAACCCCTTGTGTGCCTCCTTTGCAAAGCAAGGGTGAAAGCAGCTGTCTCAAGGTTGGATTATGCCCAGTGTTCAGGAGAACCAGCCCAGCTAAGTGCACCCCCTCACCCCTGCACATTTCCTCAGCCTGATCCC
The DNA here is from genome assembly GCF_034190915.1 of Cavia porcellus. Classification (NCBI taxonomy): domain Eukaryota; kingdom Metazoa; phylum Chordata; class Mammalia; order Rodentia; family Caviidae; genus Cavia; species Cavia porcellus. The sequence continues at coordinate 49,515,215 of NW_026947493.1, read as the reverse complement.
ACACACTTAGCTTCTGAGAGGCCTGATTTGTTTTGCTCCCACATACCTGACAGAGCCTGGCCCTTTCTAGTCCTGTTTTCCCTCATGATCGCTCCCTCTTGCCCTGAAAAGAGGGATGGTTGTGTAGTGTAGTTTAAGTGAGCCGTGAAGCCAGTCTACCATTGTTTGAAATTGGCTCTACCTAGGCTAATTTAACTGATTTTTCTGTTCTTCATTTTTCTCCATCTAAGATGGAAATAATAATTGTATTTTCCTTGGAGAAGGCTGCTATGAAAATTTGATGAGTTGCTGAATGCACAGTGCTGGAGTCTAATAAACTGTTTAAGTGTTAATTATGATTCCTCCTCATTTCACATATATTAATTGGATTCCTTTTAAGTGATGGACATCATGCTACATAATCAGTCACGGGAATACAATGAATGAGAGTCCCCCTTTTTCCATGATGCATAGAAATCAGTCTCTTCTGCAGCCTCCCTAGACCACCACCTCTGGAGTAGGATGGGAATCATTTATTCCAAACTTTCCCTTTGTTGAAGACGTCTGTGGTTTGTTGTTGGATGGTCAGCCATCTGCAGGGGAGTCCTGACCTGCTTAATTCTGAAAAGTAAAAGAATATGTTTATTTTGACTTCATTAGAATTGCATTTGATAAAACAAGAGTCAGGTGACAAGATTATAAGTTTAGTTCTTCATCTCCTTAACTTCATCTGGAGTTTAGCTCTGAAGTGTTGAGTTTCTTGGTTGGAATTTCTTATGTATAACTGGGGTGATTGAGCTTCCTGAGAAATCACCATGGTCATGCTCTTGTCAGTCTTGATCACTCTGTTCCTTTAGAGTTCTCAGAGTTTTAAATCTCAGATTGCATTATGGTTTTTCTCCAAGTCTCACAAGAATTATTGTCCTCTGCAGATAAGATTGAATAGTCTTATTTCCACATGTTTCTTTTCTTCTCTTGCTTCATTTTTTTTTCAGGAAAATAACAATAATAAGTAGAATTTGCTTAAATGCATTTTTACTTTACTCCCACGTGGAGCTCATATTCTCAGAATTCTCCTTACTGATTCCTCAAGTACTTATGGAACCTTATGCATACTAGGTTTGAACGACTCATTGGTTTTGTTTGACATCTTATCCTTTTTCAGAACATATTGAAGATATTCTGTAAATCAACAAGGACAGCAAAACTTTTTTTTGGACTATTTGAACTTGCTAGTTATCTCTGTATACTCCATTTTAAAGCTAAAAAAATTATATTCTGATGTTTCCTAAATCCCAATTAGTCCTTTGTGTTGACTTTCAGTAGTTAGTATGTCTCATGTAATAAAGTAACCTTTACAGAATGTCTACTCATCAGTTTGGGTTTTTTTTCCTTCCAAATTCTTCTGCATATTTTCTGTCTTCCTTATTCCTTCATCTCTCTTTGAGATGAAAATAAGCAGCTTCAGCTGTTGGTCTCTTACTTCAGGGTAAGACTGAGATTCTTAGATATGTTTGGACTGTATACATAGTCATATTGTTCTTACTATGGCTTACTGCTTTTGTCAGGTTGGGTCTCTTGGGAGATTTTTTTTTTTTGGTGGGGAGGAGGTAGCTTCCCCTAAGAGGTAGCTTACTAGAATCTAGACGTACCCACTTTCTTTATTTCCTTATGACTTGTTGGCATTCTCTGTGTTCTCTGGTGAAGATGTAGTACTTCAAAGGTACATGAGTTACTAGCTTCCTGCATTGTGATGGACAAGCAGGACTCAAGCAGTCTATATAGAACATAACCCCACATACACAGTTCAATCCATAAGACATAAGAATTTTTAAAATTGTAACATTATTATTTTATTTTAAACTCTTCTGGAGATGTATTTAATGGGCTTCTACAATGAGTCTTCTACCCATTGCTGGTATATTAAGGTGTACTGACATTTTGAATGTCTACCGTCCAGGCATCAGATTTCTTGGGGAGAAGTGAAACCATGTTCTCTCTGCTGTGGTGTGAAATTTCTAAGAGGCTGCCACTGAGCAAGTGAAATGAAAGGCTAAAGTCCTGTCCTCAAGACTGCAGCCTTTATCTGGACCCCTCCCAAGTAAACCTCGCGGGGTAGAGTTAGGAGCGTGGCTTCAGAGGAGCTGGTAGCTAAGGTGTTTTTTACAGGAACAACAAAAGCTTGAGTTGCTGAAGAATCACACAGACGCTATGGAAAACTTTTGTGAGAAGGTTGATGGGATTGTTGTCAAAAAGAAGGAGGGTGAACAACTGATTTCCTGAGCCTTCTGAATGTAAGTTGCCCAGCATCACATGGCTAGTCAAGGACTGCACTGACCTTCCAACCCAGCTTGTATTTTTTCTGCCACACAATCCTAACTTACATAAACAGCTACTCTTTGGGAATTTTAAGATATCATGGTAGACTTACTTCAGAAAATCCTTTTTTTGTGCACAGAAATAAATTTGCTATGCAACAAAATTGCAACATCCATGTTGTGAGTAGGAAAAAACCATCAGAATCAAGAGGCCAGAGCCATTAGCTTTTCAAAGCTCTAAGTGTTCCTTTACCTTTTCCTGTGCGTGGTAGTCAGGCTAGATACCAGTATCAAATGTACCAGTATTGTCCCGTGTGTTACCATGTTTTTGCTTCAAGATACATGTTAGAATTAAAGAGGATTTGGTGACTGTCAGCTTAGTGTGCATCATTCTATAAAAGAAAACAATTCTTACTGACTTACTGATTTTATAGTAAAGTATAGTGTACTTCGATTATCTTCAACAATACAAGAAAAGGAAAGCATAGATAACTGCTATCCATATAGTGTGGTTTTTTTTTTTTTTTTTTTGGTACTGGGGATTGAACTCATGACCTTGCACTTGCCAGGCAGGCACTTGTGCCACTGAGCTAAATCCCCAGCCCCCATATAGTGTTTCATAGAGGATTTGTGTAGAAAAATTTTAGAAGTTAATTTTGAATGACTGAAAATTATAAATTGCTTAATGTTAATTCATAATGCTTTTAGTTAAAATTAAGGTTTTTCTTTTCTTTTTTTCCCCCACAATAAAGTATGTTGAACCCAGGGCTTTTGTACTAAGCTGTGTCCCTAACCCTTTTTAAAATTTTGAGATGGGGTCTCACTAAGTCTTTTAAATTGCCCAGACTGTGCTCTAATCTGTGAGCCTCCTGCCCCAGCCTCCCAGAGTACAGTTTATACTTGTGCCATCACCATCATGGGCTGGGATTTTTCTAAAGGTTATAGCAAAAGTTGCTTTTTACATGTGTTTGGCATATGGAAGAACTCAGGTGGTCAACTTATTTCTTTGATAAATAAGTTTGGGATCGACATAGTAGTACATACTTGTAATCTCAACAGTTTAGAAAGCTGAGGCAGGAGAATTGCAAATTTAAGGCTGGCCTTAATTTGGTGAGATACTGTGACTCTCTCCACATTAAAATAATAAAAACATTAAGTAAAAGAAAGTAGCTGAAGTAGCTTAGTTCAAAGATGGGATCATTCCCTACTACTGCAAAAAAAAGAAAAAGGAAGGAAGGAAGGAGGAGGGCGGCCAGGCAGGCAATAGAAGGACAGGCAATAGAAGGACAGTGAGGGTAGTGATTAAGAGGAACTTTGTAATTCCAGTAATTTGTTATGAATTGCAACAAACCCCCCCACATATATTACCCATAGCAAGAGAAATTTCTAAGGCCCCCAGAGTGATTATTCTTAATAATCTGAGACTACTCACATTGCCTAAAATCTGACAGCATTATCTCTAGGTGGCAGTTCCAGCTAATAAATTGTATTTCTACTTTTAGTTTCTATGAAGTCATTTTTAAAGCCCTGCTGTTGTTATTTTAAACTGTATTTTCTTCTAATGATTGTGAGAATGTGAATAAAAGATTATAGATTAGACTAATTTTAATTGCAGGTGAGAGGATAAAATGTTTTATAAAATAATTGGTTAAACGCAACTATTCCTTGGCATATATGTTTAAATCTTTAATTATAATTTTTATGATGTGATGGAGCCAACATTTTTCCTGTAGAAATATAACTCAAGATTTAATATTGAGCAACAGTGGGAAAATGGGATTTAGTATGAAAATATTTGCTTTATGTAAACCTTTTTATGAATGCAGCTAATGCATAAAATGAACTCAAGCTGTAAAAACAATTAGCTGGGAATATGCCAAGTAAATTCTTTATATTCCAATGAATATCTATTAACTTACACATTATTGTTATCATTAAACTATATGCAGATGTACAACCAGATTCACTTAGATTTGGGTAAAAGAGACAAAATTCTGCAAGTATGCAGTAACTACAATTATTGTTTGTATTTGCAAACAAAGCACATTAATCTTTCTGTAATATGACTGATGTAATGTCTTTGTGTTACTTTTGGGAGTATTTAAAGTGGGCAAGCATCCAAAGTTGATAGTTAATTCTGATCACCAAAAACTCTGCAGAAGATGTCTGGGTTAGACATTGTAACAAAGCAAATAATTTTTGGAGCCCTTGGAAGATTCTAAGGCAAACATAACTATCCATTTTAGTCTTTTATTCTACACACTACAAAAGTAATTTACCCAAGAAAAGATGTAAAACACCTTTTTAAAAGTGTTTGTTTTTTGTACTTCAAATTTTAAATCTGTAAAAAAATTTCTGAAAAAACATACTTATGGTCTTAAAATAATGAGAAAGTAAAACAATTTCAAGTATTTTCTAGAACCAGTTTCTTGAATCATTGTATTATTGGCAAAGACTTGAGAGATTTTCTATTGTAATGCTTTTCAAAGAACTTTTTCAGAGAACCTTAACTAAAGAATAGAATTATGGTAGTATTCTTATAATTCAAAGAAAAATAAGCCATATTTTCCACAAATTTACTTAGCAAATGGATCTTTTATTAGACTTTAAGCATATTATAAATACACATTAAAAACTTAAAATTTGTCTAAAATATTTTACAGAAGTTTTAAAGTGCAGAATATAGGTATACATACACATGTATTTTTACTTAAAAATTGTCCCTAAGTAAATATACAGCTATGGTATTTCATGAATATAGTAATTTTTACTTACTTTACCACTTAGATAAGTTTGAGAAAGTTGTTAGAATCATTCATATTATTCTTGAGTCTTAGAAATCACAAGGTCTCTTGCCCAAAGTTGCCTATGTAGTAGGTGGAATTTAAATCCAATTGATGTTACTCTACATCTAAAGAAGTTTCTTCATCAGTATTTGCCCTAAGTTTGTAAAAAGTACTTGATAAATATTTTTTAATTGTCTGCCTTAAAATGTGTAATTTTTATTACATTCAAAATAAAAGCTTTTAGAAAATTAAACAGATAACCAAGAGATTATAAACTCTTATTGAAGGTAAAATACCTGCAGCCTTGTATCCCAAGATAAGCTTCATAAATGCACATAATGGTTTAATAAAAAGGGGTTTCCATTGCTGAATGTATTTAGGAAACACTGTATGGTATATTACCTTCTTGAAGAGTACAGACAACAGAAGGTCTACTTTAAAAACAAATCTATTTCCATACCTATTAATAATGATACCATGAAAAAAGTATTCAACACAAAAAATTAGAAAAGGAATAACACATCTGAAGGAAAATGAAGAATACTTGAAAAACTATCTGGAATTGTATCTTTTGTTCTTTGAAAGAATGAGCAGAATATGTAAATACGTAACTTAACAAACAAATACGGGTTTTAAACATAATATGCAAAATATGGACTGGTAATGGAGGCACTACAGAGACTAGGAAGTAAAAATCCTTATAAGGGACTCCATTGTTCAACTTGTGATAAAACCAGTTTCAGAATCTGAATGTACTAGGTGATTTTGTAGGAAGATATAAATTACCAAATTGACCTCAGAAGAAGAGAAAAATGTGATTGCTTTTGAAGCAGAGTTAAATAGTTAAACAACTAAGCCATCTCTGCTTTCCCCACTATCCTGAAGAAAAGTAACTATTCCTAATGGTTTTACAGAGAAATTATACTGCACCTTTGGAAAATAGGAAGCAAATTGTTTTGAGCCTTATATTTCATTAGTAAATAAAAAGGAATAGAACTTCAGATCAACATTATTTTTAGAATATCAGTGGGAAACCCTAATTAAAGTACTGGTAAACAGATTTTGGCATACATGAAAGAATAAACATAAACCAACTATGAATGACTACAAACCACAAATGTAAAGTTGTTTCACTATTAGAAAATAGGTTAATAAAACTTGCCTTATTAGGAGATGAGGGGTAAAAATCATTACTGTCTGCGTAGATACCAAAAAATATTTTACTCTTTTTTTTTTTTTTTTTTTGTCTTTTTCCTTTTTATCAGTACCAGGGATCGAACTCATGACTGCCTGCTTGCAAGGCAGGCGCTTATGCCGCTAAGCTAAATCCCCAGCCCCCCAAAAAAATATTTTAAAAAATCCATTCTTGACACTGAAAACCATTACAGTTGAACACGTCCTTAACATTGTAAAATGTGAAATGTGTGCTTTGTAGATATGTATTTGCCCCCTGGCCTCCTTTCCTTGCTCTTGCTTCAATAGCCAGCATTATTCTTAGTGAGGATACACTGGCTGTGTACTTATTTAGTAAGAAACAACATGAACATCCTTTATTAACTGCTATTAATATTCCTTTTGAGTGTAGATCAAAACAATTAGGTAAACAAAACTGTGGATGGAAACAGGAGAAAGTATAATTTTGAAGACCAGGCTCTTAGAAAAGTAGATTAGGAGGGGAGACTAACAAGAGCAGAGCTGTGATGGGGTTTTGCAGTCAGCCCTGTCTCTTGGACTTAGTTGGCAGCATTCGTTCCCTTTGGTACCCTGCGTCTGCATGTAAGTAATACCAGCCTACAGACCTTGGCAGAATCTGCCAGATCTCTGGCCTAGTTTGACTTAACTCACTCACGTTCAGCATGATTTCTCCAAAATTTAGAGTTAATACTTCTCCAGTGTTCAGTGCTCTTTAATTTAATAAATTCAGAGTTAACACAGTATAGAGGTCAAACACTGGCTCAAGTTGAGCAGCCTTTGGAAAGTTATCTAATGTGTCTGTTCCTCATTTTTCTCCTCTGTAAAATGAAGTTGAGGTTGTGTGGAGATTAGTATCTAATTGCTCAGCATAGTGTCTGGTGCATAGTATGTTTTTGCCATATTATGATAATGGTGATGGGGTGAAAATGATTTGTCTAGATAACACATTTAGGGAAGGGGAAAAGCAGGTTAATATTGGGTCTGACTGGTTCTGAGGATGACTGCTGTGGGTACAGTATTGAGGCTGTTTGATAATGTGTTCTGCTTTTCATGGTCCTGATTGTGGTAGTGTCAATGACACAGTACAAGTGCTTTGTTCTTCTTGGTCATATTCTAAATTCTATAAGTCATTTCACTAATTTAAGAATTATTACTTAATTATGAAAACAGATTTCCCTTTGGATGGATACTGGACATGCTTCAGTTAAATATTTTTCTGTATTTTTATCTCAGTGCAATCATTTATTTCCAAAAATTTAAAATTATGGAAGAAGGTCATATATAACCTCTCTCTTCAAAATTCTGTATCCCAATTTTACCGCATGCCTTTATTATAGGCATTTAAAACAATTATGATAGTTCAGTAATACAGAAAAATTTTGAAAATTTTTTTGTTGGTACGTTTGCCATATATAGTACTCACATTCGTCATAGGGAATTTGTACCTGTACATAATATGTCTTAATTCTTCTTTTTTTCCCCATTCCCTTCAGTTCAGCTTTTCTTCTCTTTTCCATTTACAAAAGCTTTGTTTTCATTTTCCCTTCCATTCTTGTTTTTTTAACCCCATTTCCATTGGGGTTCCCCTTTCTACTTGAACATGTTATTCCTATTTCCTAACATCTAACTCCATTGTTTATCTTGCTTAAGGTTTCTCACATAAGATCAACACTGTAGTATTTAAACTTCTGTGTTTTATTTATTTCAGTTAAAATTATGGTGCTGAGTTGCATCCATTTACCTACAAATGACTTAAGTTTATCCTTTATGGTTGAGTAATACTCCATTGTATATAAATACCACAATTTCTTTTTTCATTTATCTGATGGGCATATGGGCTCTTTTCAAGATCTAGCTATTATAAATTGTACTGCTATAAATCATGGGTATGCAATATCATTGTGGTATGATGTTTTTAACTTTTGAGAAGGTTCCTAGAAAGGGAATGACTGGAACAAATGGAATCTCTAGTTTCCATTTTTTGAGGAATTGCCATACTGATTTCCATAATGGCTGTACTAGTTTACACTTCCACCAGCAATGGAGAAAGGCTCTTTTTCCCCCCGTACAGCCTCACCAGCCTTTTTTTTAAAAATTGATTTCTTGATGATAGAGCTGTTCTTTTTGGAGTGGGATGGAATCCCAGTGTGGTTTTAATTTGTATTTCTCGAATGACTAGCGATGTTGAACCTTTTTTCATGTCTTTATTTGTTGTTTATTCTTCTTCACCTGAGAAATACCTATTCATTTCAGATTCCCATTTTGGACTGAATCTTTGAATTTGGGGGGGGGTATGATTTTTTTTTTTTTTGAGTTCTTTATGTGTTTTAGATATTAGCCCTTTGTGTGAGGAACAGCTGATAAATTTTTTTTCTCATTTTGTGGGTTGTCTTCTCACTCTGCTGTGCAAAAGCTGCTTGTTGATTCTTTGTAATATTTCAAAACCCTGCAATCAGGATTTTGTTCATAAAATCTTCACCTACAACTGTGTCGAGAGTTTTACGTATTCTGTAATTCAGTGGATGAAATATTCCTGTTTTTATATTCACATCTTTGATCCATTTGGATTTTAATTTAGTGAATGGTGAGAGACATAGGTGTAGGTTCAATCTTGGGCATGTGAAAAACTGTTTTTCCTGGCACCATTTATTAAAGAGAAGTTCTTTTTTTCCAGCAAAGATAAGGTAGCTGAGTATACTTGGAGTTGTTTCTGCATCTTCTAGGCTAGAACAGAATATCTTTATACTTCTTTTAAAACTTGGTTTTAACTGACCTTTGAATCTTTTAAAATCATTTCTAGTATTTGAAATTCCTCTAGAATTAACACTCAGATTCCATAAAATATATATATTTCTAAATTTTATAGATGTAAAGAAAGAATCATCTATCTAGACATTTTGTATATGTACAAGTTTGAAAATGTGCCAAGGACTATTTTATAGCTTTATGATAAAACTTGTTATTTTTGTGTAGTTAGAGAAAGAATTTGACTTAACAGTGCCAAAAAGTATGCAGTCAAAATAATTGACATGTCATTTGACTTCTAAGCTTTGGCCCTTAGAATTCCTTAATCAGAGATTCTGCAAATATTTTACAGACAAGTAAATGGGGCTAGAAAGGTTAAATAACTTTTCTGTTTTCACCTAGTGTTAGAAATAATCAGACTCCAAAGTCTCCCACTATTAGATCAGAAGATAACGTTTTCACATATGTTAGGACATAAACCTGTAGAGTAGATATGAATGTTTAAGCTGTACTGAGATTTACGAGTAATGCTATCAAATAAAATGAGGTAATTATTTTTCAATTTTTAAAAGTTCTAATATTTGGAATATGTCTTTCTCACCTTGTAAAAGTGATACTTAGAAATGTGGAGATGTTGGAGAATAGAGCAGTCGCAGAATGATAGGGAGGACAAATGGATTTTAGTTTAGAACAAAGGCATTAAGTGCTGTTACTTTAGGGAGGATGGCAAGGATATATGATGTAGAACATTGCTGTGATTAATAATGTAAGGGCATATAAAAATCTCTTTACCTAAAAATAAAACTGTGTAAGAAACTGCCAAACCAGACATTTTTTATTGTTGTATTGTCTTAAGTATTTTGAAGACAGGTCAAATCTAAGGACTTTGCAGATCTAAATGAAAAGAATCTTTTCTATTATTTGGAATTATTTTTAGGAAATTCAAATTGTTAATTAAGAGTGTGGCACATAATGCCCATCATTCTGATTTTTCATTCCTTACCACTTAGAGTATGTATTTGGGGTATTCTGAAAGATGAGGCTCTCAGATCATTAACATATCAAGAGTCACAAAGCAATCTAAGCCCTCCTTCCTCAGAGTGATTCTGCAGATCAGGATTGGACCATAGAAATCTGCATTTCTACTGAAGATTCTGATTAAAGAGGATCACTACAGAGATCTAAGTGTTGATCACAAAATTCTAACTGGAAAAAATATTCACAAATATCTAGTTAAATATATACTAATTTGTAGAAATAGACATATCACTTGTTGTAAGTACCTCACCAAAAGTGAACTTCATGTTTCAAATAAATAAAACTAGAAGAAAATCCATTATATAGTACATACTAACCTTTAAAGTTAATAAACTGGATGTCTTTACCAAAGAGACAAGGAACTGACTCACAGTATTCTATGTGATGAAGCATTCTGCGTCCTCTCTTCCATAATTCAGTCTGGGTGCTATTAATCAAGAGTGCTCTGTGTAATCTTAGTTGTCTTGCTGTTGTGAGGAGACACGGTGTATAAGGTACTCAACCATGTGGGGCGTATTAAGAATCATTGTTAAGTAAGAAGATGAAGTGAAACAGAAATGACACAAGTCAGGCATCCAGTCAGTGTTTCCTGTTGTTTGAACTGGAGTATTTCACTTTTCATGTCAGAAATGCAACATCATTAATTTCCTTCTGATATTCCTATGATATAATTTATATTTACATGTATTAACAGACGTGCTGAAACATACGTACAGCCAAGTCTGATGACCAAAAAGGAAGAGGTCACAGGGGCTCCTTAGTATGCAATTAATATTTTGGTCAGGAAAATCAGCAGATTGTTTCAGTATGGTTCTGTATTATGACATCATATTCCAGTAAAGTTAAAATGCACAGAAATTCCGTTTGTCTCTGTGGCAAACCGAAATGAGTTTTGTAATTGTCAGCAGGCCTTACTGATTATAGTGGTGCTCACTCCCTTTACTGTAGTTAAAGATCTGTTAGCATTCCAGTTGTAGACCTTTATTTTCAGAAGTTTATAATTAATTGTAAATGTTTGCTCTACAGTAAAAGCCTACCATGTAAGATCAGTTAAGGAGCAAATTTCTCATTTTAAGTTGTCTATTTTAAAGTTTTACAGACCCAGTTAAAATATACGTAGAGTTCTGTGGAGGCAGGGAAACTGAATTTTGTGGGATACAAAGTGAAGGTAATTTGTATTATTCATGTTAGTCTGTTGAAATTTCTGCACTAAAGGAATCTAAAATAGGTAGCAGGAAAGTGTGCACTTTGGTACTCTAGTTATTGTAATCAAAGGCAAAAATAATTATGAATTTTAATGCTTTTAGTCTTTAACACTAGAGACAGTTGTAACTTTATATTTTTTCCTTAGCTTTTTATATTTGGTAATTTAAAAATGAGAACATAAGACTTACACAATAAAAACCCATTTAAAACACTCTTAAAATGAATCACTAAAAACTGCAGACCAAGAAGATGGACTTAAAAGTTTAAAACAACAGCTTTTTTTTTTTTTTTCCTTTTTCCACATTCTGGGTTTCACCCCTCCATTTGATGCTGTTGATTATCTCTTTCCCTGACATTATGTTGTAATTTCTTTTCTAACTCTGACCTTTCATCTCCTTCACTGCATTCTATTGTTTCCCTTGTACTTTGATCACAGGCATCAATCAGATCCAGCCTCAGGCTCTTTTTTAGTTCCTTTACACTTACTCTTTCCAGGTGTTTATCCACTTGCGTGGTTTCAATTATGGCCTAGCTAATCTGCATCTTCAGTTCTGATCTACATCCTCAGTCCTTCACCTTCAGCAAACCCTCCCTGATTAGTCCCATCTGTTCAGTGAATACTTCCACTACAGACTCTCTCCAGTTCGTTTCAGATCAGCTGTAGAACAGCACTAGTTAGATTTCTAATAGTCATTTAAAACATAGTAGGACCTCAGGATGAGGGTGTAGCTTAGTGAGTGAGCACTTGCCTAGTACTCATAAGGCTTTAGATTCAATTCCCAGCACCACAAAAACAATACAAAGAAATCACAATAGGACCTCAGTGGAACTGTTTTTTGCTTAGGAAAAAAAAAACATTTTCCAGCACTGGGGTGTTTTTTTTTTTTACTTAACTTTTAAGCATTGCAATTGTAAATCCACCACCCCATCAAAATTGATCCTTTTTGTTTTGCTAAATGCCCAAATCCATTGATCATATTTCAGTCATCCTTTTAGTCAGTCTATGAGTAGCAATTAGGCACAATCACTCCACCTTCCCCCTTGATGTACAGTACTTTTTTCGTTCATTTGACTTTCAGGAAGGACAGCACACATACCCCATCGTCCTCTTACCAGTGCCTTCCACTCATTCTCCTTGGTTTATGACTTTAAATACCATCTGTATATTGATGTTTTCCAAATTTTAACTCTGTCTTAGACCTCTTTTCTAGAGTCAGCCTCATAAACGTGCCTACTTGGCATCTCTGCTTAGCTGTTTTTATAGCTCTAATAACTTAGCATTTCTAGAACAGAGCTGCTGATAACCCAACTTCAGCAAATCCATTCCTTTCACAGTCTTCAGTATCTCAGCAGTGAGTATTGTAGTTCCAGTTACTTGCAAACATCTTGAGTCATCCTTTATTGCTTTCTCAGATTGCATAGCTAGTTCTTAGGTAAACCCATTTTTACTTTGAAAACTCATCCAGAAAGACTTCGTACTTCTGCTCTCCCCTAGTTCACCTTTTCTTGGATTGTCTCAGTAGTGCAGATCCCTGCAGACAGATCCCTGCCTCTACCATTGTTGCCCTAATATCTGTTCTCAATGTAGTAAATGATCCTTGCACTCTGGCTATTGCACTCTGGGTAAAAGTCAGACCCTGCAGTGCTCTCTAGGAGAAGGTCTTATGGAATCTGGCCACTTCTTCTCATTTCTTAGATTTCACCCTTCTTTAGCTCTACCTAGATGATCTTCCTTTGAGTTACTTGAACATGTATGATGTACTTCTTCAGGGCCTCTGCACCTGTGTTTCCTGTCTTACTGTCCCAGATACTCGCATGGTTTGCTTCTCAATTATTTCAAATCTTTACACAGTTGGCATCTCATCTCACCTAAAATTTATGTCTCTTGTTTCTGAACGCTACATTCTTTTTTTAAATCTACATATTTATCTTATTTATTGTCTTTCCCACTGTGATGCATACTTTTGTTCATTATCATAGCCCTCTGTCATTTGGAAGCTATTCCACAATTAATTGAAGTAATGGATTTTATTGTGTATCTTTCTAATTTCTTCTAGATTTGTTCTTTCAGTCTCTTTTCTTCTACATTATTGCAGTTTTCAAGTCACACTTTGTTATCTTAGTTTCATTAAACACAAATCAGCTAAACATTTTCATCTTAAATACATTTTACTATGATACATTTTGCTCAAGAATTTGAATGAATTCTTGCTCAGCATCACTAATCATCATAGAATTGCAAATCAAAACCACAGGTTGATACCTTCTTACCTCATTTACAATGACTGTTAACCAAAAGACAAAAAAATTAAGCCAAGGTTGTGGAGAAAAGGAAACTCTTGTTCACTTGGTAGGAATGTAAATTAATGCAATCTTTATGGGAAAAACAGTATGGAGGGTCTTCAGAAAACTAGAAAAAAATCCTTGTGATCTAACAGTCTCATTACTATATTTTCAATTTGTTGAAGAGCCATCTGCACTCTCATATATCTTGTGGCTGTATTCATGTAGCCAAATTTTGAAGTCATTTTTAGTGTCCATTAATACTTGAATGAATAAAGAAAATATGATATATATATATATATATATATGTGGTGGTATATTGTTCAGTCATAAAAAGAATGAAATTCTAGCAGCACGGATGGAACAGGTGAAAATTATGTTAGTGAAGTAAGTTAGGCACAAAAAGAAAAATGCTGTATGTTCCTGTTTATTTGTGGAAACTAAAAATATGGTGTCAAAGAAATGTAGAGAATAGAATAGTGGATCCTAAAGCCTATAAAGAGTGTTGGGGAGAAAGGGAAAGAGAAAAGATGGCTAAGAGAGATTACATTAAATAAGAAATAATTTCTGATGTTCTTTATAGCACAGTGAAATAATATAGTTGCCGACAGTTGAGTATTTCAAAATAGGATTTTGAATGTTCCCAGCATACACACAAAAAATGATACATGTCTCAGGTGATAGGACGCCAGTTACCCTAATCTGATTTTGTACACAGTGTGTACTTGTATAGAAATGTCACACTCAACCCTGTGAATACAATTACTATGTGTCAGTTAAAGATACAAATGCATTTTGGAAAAGAAATGGTATAAACTGGTTTTTATGATTATACTGACCCTCTTAGTGCTTTGAACTAAGTCTCTGCCTCCATATTTCTGATGATAACTGTCTTCTGCTAAAATCACAGTGATCTGTATGGTGGCATCTAAATGAGCTCACCCATTTTCACCTTCTGTACTATCCCCCCTTCATGGTTAGTGCCAAATCATTCAGCCCACATCTGTTAAAAATCTGATAGCCGAATGGGAAGTCTATTATTGCTAAATAAATTTTACTGTATTTATGTTTTTTTTTAAATCTTTATTTCAAAGAGAGAGAAAAAAAAAACAAAGTTTCAAAACAAGTCAATCAAGGGGCAACAATAATACCTACATTGTGCATTGTCATCCCCACTCATGTACCCAGAGCACAAGACAATACCAGTGCAAGTGTTTATCTTCCATGTACTCAGAAAATCAATAGTATAGCCATCTTAAAGATTTTAATATACATATACATATACTGTTTTCTTTCAGCTTTCCGCACTAGTGAGACAATGCCATGTTAAACTTGTGTGTCTGATTCATTTCACTTATAAGTATGGTCTCAAGTTGCATTCATTTACCTATAAAAGTCTCCAGTTTATCTTTCTTTATGATTGAGTAGTACTTCACTGTATAAAAATACCACATCTTTTTTTATCCATTCCTCAGTTCATGAGCATTTAGGTTGTTTCCAAGATCTAGCTATTACAGATTGGGATGCTATAAACATTGCTGCACATATATTGCTGTGGTTGTTTTTAATTCTTTTGGAAAGATACCCAGAAGAGGAGTAGCTGGGTTGAATTGGACCTCTAGTCTTGGTGTTTTGAGGAGTCTCTACATTGATTGCCACAGTGGTTGCACCGAACTCCCATCAACAGTGGAGAAGGGTTCCTCCCTCACCCCCAAGTCTCAGCGTTTGTTATTGCTTTGTTTCTTGATAATAGACATTCTTTCTGGGGTGAAGTGAACTGTATTTATGTTTAATGTTGTACTCATTGTAGAGGTCAGTATACATTTATCTGTGTATGACTTGCCTTTTATCTTTTATAAGTACATTCATGAGCTTAGAATTTTACTAGGCTTAATGAGATACAGTATAGGTAACACTTCAAATGAAATGTTATTAATGATTATAGAGTGGTTTTTATTAAGCTAATAAAAGTATTCTCATTTTCTTATTTTAGGTATCATTGCCCAGTACCTAAGATCTTCTATGTTCAGCTGACTGTAGGAAATAATGAATTTTTTGGTGAAGGAAAGACTCGACAAGCTGCAAGACACAATGCTGCAATGAAGGCCCTCCAAGCACTACAGAATGAGCCTATTCCAGAGAAGTCAGCTCAGGTGTGGTAGTGCTGCATGTAGCAGTCTCTTTCTTAGACTTCCCCAGAGAGATTATTGATCAGACAAATAAATACATCTTAAAACAAGAAATAATCTGCTCTGCCAAGGAAGAATACTAGAGTGATAATATACTAAGATTTGCTTGTCTACTATGCTAGCTTCATGTGTTCCTGCCAAGATGACCTAACCTTTTAGAACTCTGGTTCACCTCTGGAGTTCACTTTATGGGCAGGATTTTGGGATGTGTGTATAGGGATGAGAGTTATTAACATTCATTTGCTTTGAATTTAAAGTTATATGTGTTGGGAATAAATTACATAGTATTAACCTGGAGTCAAAGAATTTAAAATGCAAGAGATCTTCATGGATTTTTGAATTCTAGTTTATTTTACAAATAAGGCTGTTAAAGCTATTCATGAGTGATCTCACTCATTCTCATGGGATCAGCTAATTTGTCCATTCACCTCTAAATATTCTCTCAGGCATGTCTTATAGCGCTGTCACCTTACTGAACTTCTCCACTTAGCTGTTTCCAATCCTGAAGTTAAACCTGTACAGTTACCCTTTCTGAAACCTTTTTCGAGATTTATTTTAATGGCAGACTTAGATGTTTTTCTGATTGTACTCTTTTGTTGTAATTCATTTCTGTTTAGGTTTTCCAATTAGATCACAAGCTTCTTGATGGAAGGAATACTGTTTCTAATAGTTACATTGAGTTATTGTGAGGTTTCCTGAAAGTATGTGTTAAGTGAATGAATTGTACCTGTGCCAGACACAGAGCACCAATACTTGATTTGCGTCCTGTACTGTTTATGTGGCTTCGTCTTTGTAGATCATGTTAGAAAACTAGTGGAGAGTTGTGTAGGAGTGAGATTCCCAAGTTTAGTGTAAAATGCTTCTACTTCAAGTAGAAAAATGAAAAACCAAGGAACAGAAAGACGGGCAGTAAAAGTCCTCTACTGCTGTGGTTACAAAGAAATCCTTTGGATACAGTCTGTTGGCTATTTCCTTTTTATTTTAACTGGATTCTCTTGATTGTGGAATATATGTGAAATTGTCACAATGTTAATATTCAATACTGTCCTTCTTTGGTATATTTTAGAATGGTGAATCAGGAAAAGAAATGGATGATGACAAAGATGCAAATAAATCTGAGATCAGCTTAGTATTTGAAATTGCTCTGAAACGAAATATGCCTGTCAGTTTTGAGGTATGTGCTGTTTGGAGACCTTGCAATTTTTTTCTGTCTTGTGTTTATTTTTAACAAAGAGATAGAATTAATTGGTACAGTAAAATATTGCAAGAGTTAATATGCTTCCTTGTGTTCAAACTCACTATCATGAAAATAAAAATTATGTCAACATTGTGGATTCCTGCAGATCTCTTTGTCTTTTTTTATGTGTTGAACCATTAGTATATGTCATACAGTATTTTAGTTTTAATCATAAAATTTTGTAATTATTTATTTTTATTTTAGGGAAAAGTACTAAATTTTGTAACAAAATAATAGGGGAATAAAATTTTATGGATATAAGATAATTTGTGATACCCTGTAGGATTTGGTATTTTAAATAAGATAAAATGCTAATTAATACTATTGTGTGCTAAAACTCTCAGCCCCCCAAATATGTTTAACAAGTCACCAAGAAGTAATGGAACAGCTCTCTGCTAGATAAATATGTCACAAATGCTTTTAAGTTATATGAAACCTAAGAAAGAGAAAACTAAAAAATAATTATAATATCGCCCAGAAAGTGATCAGTAATTTTGCAGTTCTGGACTATGGGCAAGAACCAGGAAATACACTGAAACAATTGTGGAGAATCTTCCTGCAAACTGTCCAGCAGGCCTCCACTAGAGAGTTTCCACTCTGTACTGTGACTGGTTCATCTGACCCAGACTGAGAAACTGCTTTCTTCTTGGACACAGTTCTACAACGTGGGTGACTGGATTTTTTCGTCTGTAGCAGAGTGAAATAACAAAATCAGAAAGACAGAGAGAGAATGGCACAGAGTGATCAAACACACTTACCCTGTCGTATCGGCCACTTTCTGAAGCTGCTCCAGAAGTTGTTTTTCATTAGTGTCTTTAGTTGCACGGTCTTGGCTGCCTTGATGTCCCAAAGTGATGTAAAATACTATCTTTCATGGTCATTTTGATTTTGGAGGAGAGCTAAGAGCCACATGGTGCCAGATCAGATGAATAAGGTGAAACTCAGCAGCAGCATTCACTGTACTTTCTCGGTGTGTTGTGAAGATACTCACAATAGAGGGCTACCAGAACGGCTTCAAAAAGTGAGAAGAATGATGGGATAAATGTGTTGAAAGCAAGGCGAAGTATTTTGAGGCGGATTGTTGGTGATGTGTCCTTTACTGTAATAAAAATTTAAATATTCATATTTCAGTCATACTTTGTATATTGGTCCCAGAAGGAAATGAAAAGAAAAATGTCACAATCCTATAAAAACTAATTGCCATATGCTAAAACATTTTTGCCCCTTTTAAAGACTGCAGCAAATACCAACAGTTTTATAAGTTTTAGAAGCCCTTGAGTACATCAGTGCATTATGGTAGGGAATATATATTAATGGTTATGTGAACAATAGAGGTTAAAGATTTAGTGTTTCCTAGTAAGTCAGTAAAACTTACATTTTTGTCTAAGAAGGATGTCAGTCAAAGTGCTTAAATCAGTAGATTAGTAAGATTTATTAAATTTAGGGTCAGGCATGGTGGCACATGCCTGTAATCCCACCACTAAGGAGGTTGAGGCAAGAGGATTGCTACAAGTTTGAGGCCAATGTGGGCATTCAGAGCTAGCCTGGACTACATGGACCCTATCTCAAAACAGACAGACAAACAAACATTAATAAACTTAAATTACTATGAAAATCTTTTGATAGATTCTTTATCTGCTGTAATGATCACTTGATCATTGAGATACTTGAGATACTGTATTGTTTTTATTCCTTTTCTTAATTGGTATCTGATGTTAGAAGACAAAATTTAAATGTAATGTTAAGTAGAAACTTAAATAGACCTTCCTTTGTAGGTCAGAATTTTGAAGGAAGACTAAAGATTTGAGTATTCAGAGTGTGAAGGCATCTTTTCTCCGAAAGGTGGCATGTTATTAAAAATAAGAGAGTAAAGAGGGCTTAGGAACATTCGTACCTGATAGAGTCATAATTTGTTATTCCTGAAAGCTAAACATTTTTATTGCATCACAACATACCTTCTTCAGGTTGTGAGAGTGAGTATCCTTTTCTGTAAAACAACCTTTGTGATCTCTGTCAACATGCAATTGATTTTTACCTACTCATCTCTTTGAGAGCTTCCACAGGCAGAGTCCTTCATAGAAGACAGAAAGACACCGTCCTTTCCTCAGACATGGTCACTCTAGATGGCTTTTTAAGAATCTAATGGGCTGTTCCCCTCAACATAAAGAAAATCCAGTCAAAAATGAGCAACTGAAATGAATAGACACTTTTCAGAAGAAGTACAAATGGCCAATACATACATGCAAAAATGTTCAACACTGCTGGCTATTCAAGAAATGCAAATTAAAACAATGAGATTCCATCTCACTCCAGAAAGAATGACAATCAGCAAGAAATCAAATAATAAATATAGGGTAAAGGGAACCCTTCATTTTGTTGGTTTGAATATAAATTAATATAGTACAACCACTATGGAAATCAATGTGGATATTTTCAGAAAACTGAAACTAGAAAATCCATTTGATCCAGCTATTCTGTTCTAGGTGTCTTCCCCAAAGAGTTAAAATCATCCTGTGACAGTGATAGATGCACTCATATGTTATAGCATAATTCATGAGAGGTGTGTTTTGGAAATGGACTATATGTCCATCAGCAGATGAATGAATAAATAAAGAAAATGTATTTACACACAGTGGAGTACTACTTGGCCCTAAAGAAAGATAAACTAGAAGCTTTCATAGGTAATGGATGGATCTTGAGACCACAGTGTTAAGTGAAATCAGTCATAAGAGTGTAAATGTTTGTCACATGGTTTATCTTGTCTGAGAAACACAAAATATAAACATAAGAACAACATAATAGATACTAGGAAGTGGAGATACCTTTTTCACATGAGAAGAGAATAAAAGGTGGATGGAGGAGAGGAAAGGGAAGGAAAGAAAAAGAATTGAAAAAAAGTAGGGAAATAGAATAGAACTTTTGCAAATGAGAAACAAACCAGGAAGGGCTGGGAGCTGTAGGGGAAGAAATAAAAATTAGATGTGTTATGTGCATATATTGACTTCCCGTGATAAGTGTAATCACTATGTACTGCAAACATGTACTAATTTTTAAAAATCTAACAAGATGTGTTTTATGTTCTTAGTTTTGTATGTGTGTTCTGAAAGACATGGGGGAAACTATAATTAAAATTGTCTGTTTTAAAATAATAAAAAACAATTCTGATTATGAATTGTATTTGTCCAGATTTCTTTTTTTTTTTTTTTTTTTTTTTTGGTCTTTTTCCTTTTTATCGGTACCGGGGATCGAACTCAAGACTGCCTGCTTTACAAGGCAGGCGCTTATGCCGCTGAGCTAAATCCCCAGCCTTGTCCAGATTTCTTTCAGCTTCAGTTTATTAAGTGTTAGAAGTCTCATAAATAAATACTGGTGTTATACCTTCATAACTTTCTTATACAAATACTATAATTTTTGTATAATTCTTAAGATCAATTTTGATGTTAAAATGTTAGGAAAGGTTGATGCTGTATGAATACATCTTGACTGTCTGCATGATTCTCAAATGTTTCACTTTGCCCGTGCTTCAGCAGCTCATAAACTTAATATTTTAATTGTATTTGACAGGTTATCAAAGAGAGTGGACCACCACACATGAAGAGCTTCGTTACTCGGGTGTCAGTGGGAGAGTTCTCTGCAGAAGGAGAAGGAAATAGCAAAAAACTGTCCAAGAAGCGTGCTGCAACCACTGTCTTACAAGAGCTGAAAAAACTTCCACCTCTACCTGTGGTGGAAAAGCCAAAACTATTTTTTAAAAAACGCCCTAAAACAATAGTAAAGGTTAGTACATACTGGGAATGGTCAGTTTTACTAACTGTGTGTTGCCACAGACGAAAGATTTCTTTAAGGATAGCTCTCGATCCTGTGCACTAAACATGCCCAGGAATCAGGATAGGACATAGGACTCTAAATGAATGACACTTATTAAACACCCATGTATCTACATTTGTTCATAACATAATACTAATACCTTTGATATGTATAGTTTTCTCTGGTTTAAAAAATGCTTTCCTATTCGTGTCTTTTAGTGTGACCTTCATGACTGTGTAAGGTAGATAATATCCTCCCTTATTTTACAAATAAGGTTTTACAAAATGTTCAAAGAATTTGCTCACTTGTGTTCAGCTATCATACAGAATAGTTTATACTGCTCTGGTCTCTAATCCAATGTTCTTTGCACTACAGCACTGCTGTGTAGTAACTTCTTAGAATGTCATGAATTGGTAACAGGAGACAGCATAATAATCATATGAATAATATGACAGGAACAGCAGCAGCAGTTAGAAATTATAAGGCACTCTGTGTGCCAGATTTTGTCCCAGTACTTTGTGTCCTTTATCACATTTAATCCTCATAGCAGCTCTATGAGGTCAGTGGTATTGTTTCTATTCATTCAGGCATGTGTACTTTGCCAAAGAAGAATGTAGAACACACAGCTTTTCAAGATGTTGTGACTGTTTGTCTTATTGGATCATATTTTATTTACATTAAAAAGGAGACACAAAAGGGCATAAATGAGTTCGCCTTTAGTACAAAAGCATGCCCATGAATAGTCAGTGAGGATGGCACGAGTGGAGCTACCATTCTCTGTTTCTGCAGAAAGGTTTATAGTGCCAGCATTTTTGTTAGCTGCTCAGCCTCACTTGTTTGGCAGATGTTTATTTATTTTGTCTTTTTGAGACAGGATCTCACTATGCAGTTCAGGCTGGCCTTGAGCTCACTTTGTAATCCAGGCTGGCCTTGAACTCACAGCCATCCTACCCACTCAGCCTCCGGAGCACTGGGATTGCAGGTGTGTGTCATTACACCCAGCTTCAGCAGACTTCTGATTAGACTCTACAAATCAAGAATTACAGAGAAATGTATTTAGGCTGTGGTGCATTTCTTTCGTTTAGATTGTGCAGTAGCACAGCACAGGTGTCTTATAGGTTTTGTACCTTTGCTTTATTTAAAAATACATTATATATTCAAATAACTACGTAAATACTTGGATTTTTTTTTTCTTTCTTTTTCCTTCTTATTGGTACCAGGGATCTAACTCATGACTGCCTGCTTGCAAGGCAGGCACTTATGCCGCTGAGCTAAACCCCCAGCCCCTGGATTTTTAAAATAAATACTGGCATTACTATACTTAGAAGATATAGGTTATGCATTCTTTGAAATAGCAGTCTATATTATATGTAAGGTATACTAAAAAGTAAATGCTAAGTAGATCCATTCATCAAGGGTCATTGGTGGTTCCAAAGAAGACTCATATTCCTTTATCTTCTAGTCATGCAGTCAGGAAATACAACGTAGCTATTAAGAGCATGACTTTCAGAATCAATTTTGGGTGTGAATCCTTGTGAGCTGAGCCGACTACTGAGCTTTTCTAATTGCACATTCCTTCATTTATGAAGTGGGACTTGCTTCCTAATTCTTTTGTCTTAACTGAACACATAAAACGATTTAGTTATTATTAGTTGATATTAATGTCTTAGTCACTTTCCTGTCACTGGGACAAAATGCCCAAAATTTGCAGCTTAAAAGAAGTTTATTGTGACTCCAAGGCAGAAATAGGATTGCAGAGGGGCATAGCAGAGAACAAGGTGCTCAACTCAAGGCAGCCGGGAAGCAGGGAGAGAAGGGAGGAGCCGGGGCAGGAAAGCACCCTTGTAAGTCCCAGTGAGTGGCTCCCCTCCAGGCAGGCCCCTCTCCTCACAGCACCCTCAGTCACTGAGCTCAGCAGTGGACGGGTCCTCTGACGAGTACAGCACCCCATGACCCCGTCACCTTCTGAAAGGCCTGCCTTTGAATACACGTGACTTAAGAGTCATTTTAAGTCTAAACCAGAACAAATAATGTAAGTAATAATTAACACATATTAACTTGGTGCTTTGTATGTAATACTGTGTGTTCATATTTTGTACGTATGTGGATATATACATATACCCATGATATATTTTCTTAAATTTGTTAATGTATAAAATCTGTAGCTTTTCTGTGATGGAAGTATAGTGCTTTACATCAGAATGACAGAATAAAACTAGATAGAATAATTTCCATTTAATCTATTAAATGCAATCTAATCTTAATATTAAAATGTTAAGCTAGATGAAGATCTGTATAGTATTATACTAGGATATCATTCTAACTCTTGTTTTATTTCTGTTAAAAACAAAATTATTATTAAAAATATAATGCAGAGGTGAGAGACAGGCGTTCTTAAAATCATTCATTGCCACCTCTAATAAAGGAGCATATTGTTCTGGAGCTATTCCTACCATCATTTGGATCTCACTTGAAACTTGACTTTTTCCAGTCTTGTCTGAAGTCCTACCCTACATTTCCCTTTATATATACCAAACTTGGAACTACTTGTGTTATGTGTGTCTTATGTAAAATAAAACCTGCAGGTATCTTCTGAAATGTAAAGTTATTTTGAGAGAGTGACATGTATATAATGAGTTGGAATCTATAAATTAGGTACAATCACGCCTAATAAGGTGCCAATGTATGCATCCATTTAGAACATTATCATGATTTTTCTCACTTCTTCGCATGGCTGATGCACCTAAGGTCTATAATTTTTCATGTTCAGTAGGAGTAGAGATAGTATTTGTGCTGGGTTTCAGCAACACATATCCACTATCCCAGTTACTCAGACAGATAGGCAGGGGATGGTTGGTTGGAGGCCAGCTCAGAAAAATGAGGCAGGGGAGTCATGGGTTAATGGTTAACCAGTGCAATTTAGCAAGACTGTCTCAAGATTTCAAAAAAAAAAAAAAAAAAAATGGAAGAAAGGAAACTGTTATTGAGTTATCTTAATTTTATTTAAAATATTAATACCATCATATTGTATAGACATCTCCATATCATTCTGTGATGAATAAGCTACCATCCCATTTTATAGACAAGAAACTCAACTGAGATCACATAGCAGAGTCAGGTTTCAGATCCAGCTGTGTTTAACTCAGTGCCCATTTGAAACTAGTTAACTTAGAACTTCTTCTAGATTTTAATATTTATTCTATGAGGTTATGCTATTAATATGTGATATTTCTCTAACAATGTCTTTGGGTTTTATTCTGTTCTTTAATACAATTCTTTTCTACAAGATGAGACTTCAAAGAAGGATATCCAGTGTTGAAGATAAAATTTTCCAGACACATCTTTTATAAGGCAGTCTTTACTAATCTAAGACTTGATATCCAAGGAATGACTTAATTGTCATATGCTCATAGTTAATTTTAGTCAGAGAAACCAAGCCATTCTTAGTGTTCTCAGAATTTCATCCCTTATATAAACTCAATTTATGTATCTAGTTCTTTGTCATTGAAATTCATATCAACAATAATTTCTTTGGTACTTAAAGATATTCTTACGAGAGTCAAGTTAAAAAAAAGAATGAAAAAATCCCCAAGATATAATGTATACTTGTAACCACTCCCCAGGATGATTGTAAACTGTGTGAATTACAAACATGAACTAATAAAATACTATAAAAATTTTATAAAGAAAACAATTTCACAAATCCACAAAAAGCAGGAATATAAACAATGTGGCATTGGGAATACCTATTTATTTGAACATCTTCATATACTAGACAGATTTTTAGTGCCATACTCAAAGCACCCTTTACCTTTTCACTGGACTCTCATTCTCAGACCTACCAGTTGTTATCTGTATTTGTCTCGTCCCTAAATCCTTTTGTGACATCCTTTATAATTTAGTTTTTATATTTCATCTACTTCATGGTTAACTTATAGATCTTCATAGTTTACTCTTATTTATCTTCCCTAGTCATAGTTTTGGGGTGGTATGAGTGTGGAGGGGAGAACTATTGTTTCTTTAAATATCCAATAGTAAGTTTTGCCAGTATATTTTGAAACATTTTCTTAAACTGTTTTTTAGGCTGGACCAGAATATGGTCAAGGAATGAACCCTATTAGCCGCTTGGCTCAAATTCAACAAGCGAAAAAAGAAAAGGAGCCTGATTATGTTTTGCTTTCAGAAAGAGGAATGCCTCGACGTCGAGAATTTGTGATGCAGGTATTTATAATCTCTATATTAGGAGTTTCCAAAGCTATTCAAAAGATTTTCAAGTACCCAGGTTTGAACAGAGATACAAGGCAAGACAAATTAAAATTTAACTAGAAGTAAAATCATGTTTACACTTCATTTCTGCTAGCCTCTACCTATCAACTTGGTGGAAACATACAAGTGTCAAGGACATGTTAGAATTGACAACACAAGTTTTAGAAAGGCTTGTGAGTTCACACAGTTGATTTACCACAGTTTATCATTTAATGCCTATCTTTTAACTTTTCACGTTACATTTTGCAACCAAAATCCATTCACTAGAAACAAAATTCAGAGGGACAGATGTATGGAGAAGAGCCAAGGGCATGAATTTGCTGGCTGGCTAACCGTAGTGGGGCCTGAGGGACTCAAAACTGCTGAGAATTTTGAAGTGCTGCATTGTACAGCCAGAAAAATTGAAGGATGCCCATTGATGTATTAGCAGGCAGGTAGGAACTAGGAATGAGGAAGAATACCTACCTGCCTTTTTTTTTTTTTTTTGGTACAGGGGATCAAACTCTCAACCTTCTGCTTGCCAAGCCAGACAAATAAGTACACCCACCTTCATTTTTCCTCTGCAGGATATTGGCTATTCTTAGCATTATTCATTATTATGTAAAATTTGAAAACACCTTTCAATTATTGTAGAAATATAAGTAGGGTTTTTGTTGAAATTCACTGAATTTATAGGTCAGTTTGAAGAGAGATGTTATATTACACAACTGTCTTCAATCCATGTCCATGGCATATCATGTTTATTTGGATTTTCTTAGTTTTTCTCATTACTGCTTATTATTTTTCTCTGTAGAGGCTTTACCTTACTGGTATTTGATTTTTTCCTTTACTATAAATGACATTTTAAAATATTTTTTACTTTCTGCTGTATGTTGGTGGAATATAGAAATGCAGTTGGAGTTTGTATGTTGACCTTCTTATAGAAGGAACTTGTTACGTTCTCATTGTTGCATCTATGGATATTCTTGGGTTCCTTGTATATAAAATTATGTCTGTAAATAGCAAGAATTTCCCTGTTTTATTTTTATGCTTTTTCTTGTTCTTATTGCTCTTGTTCTTATGATTTATAGTAAAATATTAAATACTGGAAATAATAAAGAACTGATTTACTATAAAGACAACAGAAAGGAAAAGACAGATAAATCTGACTGCACTAAAATTACTTTTGTCCCTAGCCAGGCATTGCAGTCATTTCTCTAATTCAGCACTCTGAGAAGTGGAAGCAAAGGTAAAAGAATCACAACTTTGAGTCTATCTAGGGCTACTAAATTAAAAGGGCTGAGGATATAGCTAAGGCCTTGGGCTCAGTCCTGCATTCACGCATGCGCACACACACACACACACACACACACACACACACACACCTTTTTTTTTTTTTTTTTTGCAACAAGGTGTCACAATATAGTTACCCTGGCCTTGAACTCACTGTGTAGCCCAGGCTAGTCTCGAATTCTCAGCAACTCTCCTGCCTGAGCCTCCTAAGTGCTGGAATTACAGCCATGTGCCATTGTGCCCCACTCTCTCTCTATTCTGTTCCTTAAAATCACTATTAAAACAGGAAAAATTAGAAGGAAAGTCACAGCATAAGGGACAGTATTTGAAATGCAAAAGCTCACATCCAGAATGCAGAGTTTGCCTTTCACATGTTAAACTAGCATTGCATTTTTGGGACAGACCCAACTTTGTCATGATTATTCTTTATTATAAAATTTAAAACTTTATCACCTATTTTCACGAATGAGACTGTTTACTGAATTTCCTTTCTTCCATTGTTTTTGTTGGGGTATGTTATCAAAGTAATGCCTCATAAAATAATTGTGGACTGATTTTTCTTTCTCTGGTTTTGGTTGAGTTTGTGTGAGATTCGTGTATTCCTTAAGTATTGGGTAGACTTTGCTGGAGAAACTTTCAGGAGTTTTCTTTATGGAAAAGTACTTTTTAAAAATTATGATTTTAATATCTTTAGTAGTTATAGTCCTATTATAGACTCATTCTGAATAATTTTGATAATTTCTATTCAGGAATTTTTCTGTTTTAAGTATTTTAAAAAATTAACATAACATTTCTTATTTCATAATGCTACAAAAGTTGTGGTAGTTTCCCATTTTTAGTCTTCTTTGTGTCTTATTTTTTTCTTGATCAGTCTTGGTTTATTAATCATTTCAGGGAACCAGCGTTTGGCTTTTAAACTTCTCTATTGTACTTCTGTTACCGTTGAGAGCTAAATGGCCCCCAAATCCTCTATTGTTTGGATTATGAAGGAATTCCAGCTGATTTGTTGCTGGGAACTGGGGTCTCCTCAGAAGAGTCCAGTCACTGGGGAGTGACTGGGAGGGTGTCTTCTCCTGGCTCCTCCGAGACTGCTGTCTGCTTTGAGGATGCCATGAGGGAAGCTATTCCTTTGCCACGCTGTCTGCCATACGTCCTGCTGTAGAGCCAGCTGACTGTGGACTGAAATGTGAGCCAGGCTAAACTCCTCCTGAAATTGTGGGCATTAGGTATTGTGTCTTAGGGCCAAGAATGAAAACTAAGACTACTTTGTTTTCCAGTTCCTTAATGTTTATTCTTGTCTTTATTGTTTTCTCTAGGTCCATTTTGCTGTTATATTTATCACTTTTTGAGATAGATAATAGATCAATTTTTGCCTTTCTTAAAGGCTGTTATGACTATACATTATCTTCTGGAGTCGCCTTTAGCTGTGTTCTTCAAGTTTGATATATTTTTATCATTATTTAAAAAGTTTTCCAATTTCCATTGGGATATCTTCTTTTAGCCATGGATTGTTTGGGTTACTTTAATTCCCAAAGTTGTGATTAACTTTTTGTTTCTTTTTTCATTTACAGAGACTACAGTGTAAAATTTCATAGCAGCTGTGTAATTTCTTTGTCTCTTTATGAATTTCTGTTGTAGTCCTATTTTTCAGTTTTCTAATTTACTTTTTATATCTGTAGTATCTCTTACCATAAACATATGTATCTCTAAAACAGAATTACCCAACTCAGAAAACATGGACCAACTCCCAACTGCAAACATGTACTAATGAAAAAGAAAAGAAAACGTGCATGTGAATATAAGATGACTGTTGTATCTTTAAATATATATGTAGCTATATCACAGATATGTTTAAATCACTCCCAAGAGATAACCATAAAATAATTAACAATTTTTAAGCAAATTATGACTGATTAATCACTGTGGTTTACACAGATTAGCAATAAATAGTTGGTGTTATGCTTGGTTCACTGATGAAGAACCTGAGGCTTAGAGGTATAACATCATTTGTACAACTAGGAAGTAGAGTTGAGTTTCATATCCCAATCTGATATGAAAACTTTTATTCTTTACATAGTATTATTGTGACCCTATTAATTCTTTTCAAACACTAATTACTATAAATCTTTTAAAACTTGGAATACAACATGAGCATTAATTTGTACCAGTATGGATGTGAGCCTTTTCAGGTTATTAATTGAAACAAAGAAACTAAATGTAGTCATAAACAACATTAACTCTGTTGGGATACACATTTTCTTTTCATATAGGTAATAGGGGCTTAATTTTTTTTAAGAAATCAAATAATAAATAAGTGTATAAGGAAGTAGAGAGTCCTGTAAGAGTCTGCTATGCTGAGATAAGCCACCACTTACATTTTGAGGATCACTTTTTCCATATTTTTCTCTATGTACATTGTTACTTATGTATGTAACTTTATCTACATGGTGTTTTAGCTTGCTATTTTACTTTGAACTGAATTTTGTATTTTTAAAATATAGGGAATATAATACATTGTTTTATAGTGTAGGGTCTTCTTGGTTACCAAAGCAACTATCATTCATTTCTTTGTTTAATTTTAATAGGTCAAAGTAGGCAATGAAGTTGCTACTGGAACAGGACCCAATAAAAAGATAGCTAAAAAAAATGCTGCGGAAGCAATGCTATTACAGCTTGGCTACAAAGCGTCCACTAGTCTTCAAGATCAACTCGATAAGGTGCGAACTAAATTTTACATATGTGTGTGTTTTCTATCAGATTGTTAAAGTGGTCAAAAAACTCAGATCTTAAAGGGCATTACAGTATATGTCACTTTTAATGTTTTTGAGACAGTACTGTATATAAAATAGCTGTTTCAAGTACAAAATAACATCTACTAATTGGTGTTTCTGCTAGTCATTTTGTCTGTACACATTATCTTAATTTGTGTCTTTTAGGGACAGCTGTTAGCTTTATTTTTGGAATGTAGCTGAACACTGGAAATAAAAGTGTTGACTTACTCCATTTGGGCAGGAACTATATGAGACACTGTATAAACTCATTTTTTTATTTACTGTGAGTTTAAAGATGTCTCAGAGGGTATTTGTTTTCTGCGAAGACTTGTGTTCATGGCCCTCTCTTTCTTCTGCAACAGCTAATGACATCATTAACACCTAACCTGGTTGCAAGTGAAGCAGAGAACCCTGAATTCAGCTTGGTAGATAACTGGGCAAGAATGGGCTTCATTTTATTTTGTATTATGTTACCATTTTGTTATCTATGTATATGTAGAAATTATTTCTATGAAACACTGTATTTGTATGAAAATTCAAAATAAAACAAGCTTAATAATTTTTTTCTTTTTTTTTTAAATTTTATTTAAGGAGAAAAAGAAAAACAAAGCAGAGAAAGGGTACAAGTTATACAGATTTACAGAAAAAATAAACAGTAGGAAATCACTAGTTAATGGATTACATTTTGTCATCTTAGAAATAATTGTTCAAGTTACAAAATTAAAGCTTATAAAGTGGACATTCCAACAGTGAGACTGCAAACAGTTCTGTTCAATGATCCAACAAAATTCAGTAATATCATTATCTATCTTATACACTTAAATATACATGCAGTTATATCATTTAGAGCACTTTCTTTTCCTCTCTTTTGTACAATGACAATTACACATTTTGGGTTTTGTTGCTCCCACAGTTCTTACTACTTTTTTGGAAGAGAGTAGAACCAAATGTGACATAACAGAACAGTCAGTCAAATCAAAAGGGTGGACGTAATAGATAATGTAAAAGCATAATACTAGGTGATCAACAATGGTTACCATAATGCCTCCCGCTATCTCTAATAGAATTGCCTATATCATTAGTTATAATAAAATTTGAACAAAACAGTAAAGAACAAAACCAACAAAACCAAAACATTGGAGACATTATAGGTCTTCAAAAATAGATAATAGTCAACCAGAATGGGCGTCATAATGAATCCCACTATCTTCACACCTGTTGCCTAAACTTTCAAACCTGGTACTATCAAGCAAAACAGAATAGAGGAACATCAGTCAAAACAAGATGGTGAGAACAATACAGGGCTTTAAATCAAGATAATGGAAAGTCAAAGTGGGTTACTATAATATATCCTGCTATTTTTAAATTTATTTTTCCCTTAATTAAAAGGATAAAAAAGTAAATAATAAAATGGAGATTGAGATAAAAGAGGGCATAACAGCAAATCAGCGCAGATCAAAACGTAACCATTTAAGCAAAATAGTGTTTCACCACAAGATTATCCCGACATAAAAGTAGTTACCATATTGTCTCTTTCCTTGAAATCTTTGAGTATAACTTCGTATACTGTAGCATCAAATATATCAAAACAGTGTAAAACCCTTTAAGAGAATGACAGTATTACAGGGTATTTAGAATCAACTAACAGAAAATGAACAATGGTTTCTGTATAATCTCCTTGTCTATAAAAGGTTTTGCTTATACTATAATATATAATAAAATCCAATAAGATACCACCTGTTTAGACCAGTGGAGACAGAAGAACAAAAGCTTGATGAGACTTCAAAACAAGATGGTACTAAATCAGTATTACTTCTTAAGACGTCATTTTCTCCAAAATAGCTGTTCCTATCATCCAATCTTCTCTGCCTCATTTCTGTTGAGCTCTTTTTCTGTCATTAGTTGTCAGTTTGTCTTCTTCATTTTGTTTTCTGCTCCATTCATTGTGGCCTCTCTGCCACTACTTCTGGATTTTTCATATTTTTCTTTTTTAGAATATCTTGCAGTATTCTCTGTAGAGTTGAGTTGGTGGTTGCATATTCCCCTAGTTCCTCTTTATCCTGGAAGCACCTTGTTTTTCCATCAATTTCCAGAGATAGTTGTGCAGGATATATCAATCTTGACTAGAGATTATTATCTTTCAAAGCTTGAATTATTTCCCCCCACGCTCTTCGTGACTTGATGGTTTGTGCCGAGAAGTCTGCTGTAATTCTGATGGGTGTTCCCTTGTAAGTGATCTGTTTCTTGTCTCTGATGGCTTTTAGTATTCTGTTCTTATATTGGATTTCTGGAATTTTAATTATTGTATGCCGGGGTTGCTCTGTTTGGGTTGTAGGTGGCTGGGGTCCTGTATGCTTCATACAACTGAGTATCTTTACCTTTTGCTAAATTAGGAAAATTCTCCTGGATTATTTCTGTGAGTAGCTTTTGTAGTTTATTTGTTTGTGTCCCTACTTCTTCTTTTATGTTCTTAATTCTTAAGTTATAGACCCTCTTATCATCTTCTAGTCTTTGTATTATTGCTGTTTGTTTCTTTGTTAGTTTTAAGAAGTTTTTCATTTCATGCTCCCATATTACAAATCTGCCCTCCAGTTCAGATAATCTGTCCTTAGTTTCTTTCAAGCTGTTATGCCAGTTTTTGATAGACTTTTTAGTTTCCTGGTAGTCTCTTTGAACCTGCTTCACGTATTGTATGCTTTCTCTATTTTCTCCATTAAACAATTCTCCCCTCTTTTTCTGTTTTTCCATTCCACCATCTGTTTTTTCTTGGGTGGTGCTTAGCATTTCTCTAACTATTCTGCTTATGTCTAGCTTCGGGTCATTAATAACTTCATTCCTGAACTTGTCTATGAGGCTCTCGAGATAGCGCTTTATGTCTATTGGTGCTGTGTCTGCTGTTGTCTCTTTCTCAGGATTGGGGGCCGAGGAGCCTTTCTTGTTGCTGCCTCTTCCCATATTCTTTGTCCCTTATATATGCAAGCGTATATAGGAGGCCCAGCTTCCTTCCCTGTCAGCCACAGTGTGATTGAATTGCACCGGCTAGGTGTTCCTGCCCACTGCAGTGCACCAGGAAGTTGCAGACCAGGCAGCCTATGCGGGACCGCCCCTCCAGGTCAATCTACCTTCAGGAGCTGAGACCTGGGCTGTGCTAGCCTACTGGGTCTCAGCCAGCAGCGTCACGTGGGCTAGGCACTGCTCACCAATCCCGCTTGAGAGGGGGATACGTGACTGAAGTCACTGCAGCGCCCTGTTCCCGCAAGTCTGCCCGGTCCCAGAATGTCCTCTGTTGGAGTCTTCTAGACCGTGGAAGAGTCCCAGTTTTCCCTCACTCACCGGAGGTGGATGCATGGCTCCCCGCCCGTCCCGCTCTCAACTCCGTTCACTGATTCCCGTCCTCAGAGCTTCTGCGCATCTCTCTCCCTGCCGAGCCGATGCAGACGCAGCGGCGGTGGCGAGAAACCCAAATCGCGGCTTCCAATGGCACGGGCTCCAGCTTCCACGCTGAGGCTTTATCTGTTCCTGTTATAGCACCAGGATTGCATTCCCAGTTGGTTTCTCTCAGCCCAGTTCGTTCTTGGGTCACCGGGGAATATCTCCTCTTGCTTATGATTCTTTACTCAGCACCATTCCTGAATTCTAAGCTGGGTGTTTCAGAGAGCCTCCATAGCTGCTGCTATCTGTCCGCCATGTTCTCCCGGAAGTCCAGACTGTCCACTTAATAATTACTTTTATCAAAAATGATATACTTTTTTTTTTTTTTTTGTCTTTTTCCTTTTTATCGGTACCAGGGATCAAACTCACGACTGCCTGCTTGCAAGGCAGGCGCTTATGCCGCTGAGCTGAATCCCCAGCCCCACAAAAGTGATATACTTTTGACCAGGCCTTTCTCATGTAAAGATTCTGTTTCAGAGCTATAGTTTCTATGAGAATTCATTTCTGAAGTTTAGAGTAAGAAACAGTCTTCTAGTTAAAAAAAAATTAGCTATACTATTTGAGGCAGCTGTGATTCTCTTTGAATGATTAAAAAAATCATTTGTCTATGTAGTATTGCTAGAGATTTCACTTGTTTTTATAACCTGGCTAGTCAACACATTTCCATCTTTTAAAAGTATTTGTAGTATGAAACCTAACATATGTTCAAGTTTCTGTAGATCTTATATTGTATATATTACTGTTTTAACACTTTTATATTGATTTAAAACTGGTGAGTGCTTTTAAAAATGTGTCAGAATAAATCTTTTCACAGGTACTTATTTATAAGTTAAATGAAACAAAACAAAACAGCATTAATTTCACTTATTTGAAAAACATTTTTTGCATACCCACTGTATTAGTCAGTCTCCAGAGAAGCAGAAACAACAGGATATGGAGATATATGTAATCCCCACATACATGTAAACATGCAGAAACTTTTAAAGAATTAGCCCATGTGAATGTGGAAGGTTGACTAGTCCCTGTCTGGTTAAAAGGGTTGTCAGGCTGGCTGGAGACTCAGGAAAGAAAGAAATATAGTTTCAATCCAAAGACAGTCTACTAGAGAATTCCGTCTTGCTCAAGGAGTTTGATCTTTTCTTCTATTCAGGCCTTCAGCCGATTGGAACAGGCCTACCTGTACTGTAAAGAGCATTCTGCTTTACTTAGGATTCACCAAGTTAAATGTAAATTTCACCAAAAAACTCCCCCACAGAACTACCCAGAGTAATATTTGATCAAATATCTGGGCACTGTGATCCGGGTAGGTTGGCACATAGTGCCCTCTGAATTCCAGGCCGCTATAACTGAAGATAAAGTGACTGAAAGTTGGATTGTACATTCAAGGAACTCAAACCATTGAAGTGTTCAGTGAGGGATTTTGATCCTGGAACAAAAATTATGGTATCCAGGAAGGCAGGGAACATGGGGCAAATCCGCAAGGTCAGGAAAAGCCGAGGTGACTTTTTATGTAAAGAGTTTGGGAAAGACTTGCACATGAAAGGGAGATGATCTGGTTTCTATTCGACAGAAGATAATTCCATAAGTAATGTGGAGAATGGATTTAAGCAGGAGGAGGCTGAAAGCAGGGAGGCCAGAGAGCAGTCACCTAGAAGTGCTCTGCTAAGAGATACGGAACTTTCGAACCTGGACCGCGGTAGCAGAGGAAGGGAGGTGAAGACGGTGGTGGTGACTCAGAAGCGTCCCTGGCAGATGTCAGCGAACAATGTGTGCAGTATGATCAAAGCTATGGTGAATGTTTGAATTAAAGTACTTTATTACAGTAAAAGACACATGCTCAGTAATCTGCCTCAAAATTCTCCCCCTCACTTCAAACACATTTATCCCATCATTCAGACCACACTAGAAACAGTTTTGGAAATCATCTTTCATTTCTTTAGTTATTTTGTCACGGCTGCCTTGATGTCCTGGCTCAGTTCACAGCTTTTACGCTGGTGATTTTGATGTCAAGGAAGAGCCAGATGTCCCATGGTGCCAGATCCTGTGACTAAGGCAGAACTCAGCACAGCATTCATTGTACTTTTGATGACACCTTGTAAAGACACTCACGAAAGAGGACCTCCATAACTGTCTCAGCAAGGTGCAGTGATGGGATAAGTGTGTTGAAGTGAGAGGCAATATTTTGAGGGAGCTTAATGGTAATGTAACTTTTAATGTAATAAAATTTTTAAAAATTAGATTCACTGTGTATTTCAGTCACACCTCAAATTTGGGTGGATACAGGAGGAAAAAAAAGCATAGGGGAGGATTAGGGAATGACTTAAGTACTGTATGAGCTGGTAGTCACATGCTACAGAAAGACAAAATGAAAAAAGGAATTAAATATATTGATTTGTCTATAAGAATATCTTTGGTATGTGTGACAAAAGCAATTTTTTAAAATGTGCAGAAGCAGTTTTTAAAATTTCAAAAAAAATTGAAGACACAGTTAAAAGAATTCAGAGTATAAAGAATGAAAAAAATCTCACTTTTTCATAATCCCAGCGGTATCTCTCATAATTTAATATTTGTATAGCATTTAGAATAATGTTTTAAAGAGTAAGTATTTCATAAGAGTTTGATAAGTAAAAATAAAATAAATATCCTTGGAGGGCCATTCTATACTTATACACCAGTATTTCCTACTTTTCATACATTTATTAATATGCAGTTCAGTACATTTTAAGTTTTTTTTTTTTTAAGACAAGGTCTCACTGTAGTCCAGGCTGATCTTGAAGTCATATGTAGTCCAGGCTGGCCTCAAACTTATGGCAGTTCTGGTTTAGTTTCTTGAGTACTGGGTACAGTGTGCACCAGCACGCCTGGCATTTCAATGAATTTTGACAAATTTAGATGCTTACTGATTAATCACTACCACAATTAAGATTTCTAGCATTTTTGTTATCCCCCAAAATTTCCTGATGGTCTTTTGTAAGTGTAATATGGTCCCTTGCCTTAATCTCCTGGCAAATACTGATCTATTTTCTGTTCTTTTTTCTTTTTGAGAATATCATACAAATTAAATCACACAGTACATACTTGTGTGTATGTAGGGTGTCTGACTTTTTTGTTGCTTGGTAAAATGCTTTTGAATCATTCACTTTGTAGCGTTTGTTGTTAGCTTGGTGCTTTTAATTGTCTTAATCTTTGCCAGAACTTGAGTTGTTCACACTTTGAAGCTATTATAAATAAAAGTGGTTACAAACAATATAAAGATTTTTATTTGTATATATTCCTTGCTATATTCTGTGTGTATGTATTAGTGTAATACATACATTTTTAATGAGTGCATAAGAAATTATGAAGCTATTTTCCCGATGGTCTGTACCACTTTGCATTCCTATCAGTAGTTTTAGGTAGTTCTACTTCTAGATTTTGGTGTTGTCAGTTTTGATTGCTTTGGTCATGTTGTCTCTTTGCATTTTAATATGCATTTCTCTAATAATTAATAATGTTGAGTATCTTATCTTGTGTTTATTTCTTCCTTGAAGTTTACTTCTTCTTAGGACTTTTGCCTTTTACAAGATTGGCTGGTTTGTTTTCTTTTCAGGTTGTAAGAGTTTTTATATATGTTCCACAATATATTTTCCCCTTGTGTGACTTTTTATTTTATAGTAATGTTGTTTGAAGAACAAGTTTATTTTTTGTGGTGCTGGAGATTAAACTCAGGGCCTTGTGCTTGCTAAGCAAATACTTGAGCACTAAGCCTTATTTTGATAGATTTTCCTTATCAAAATTGTCTTTTATAATTTGTACTGTATAAATTTTATCTAAGAAAACTTTGTGTCCTCTAAGGTGGCAATAATTCTCTGCTTGTTTCTATAAGTTTTTAGTTTTAGGTTTTACATTTAAACCTGTGGTATTCATACACCCATCCATCCTTCTTTCAGTCTGTGATGTGGGTTAAAACCAGGGCTGTGCATGTGAGGTACGTGCTGTATCTCTGAGCTGTACTCACGGCCCATGTTTTATGTAACTTTTGAATGCAGGTGCTAGGTTAAGGTTGAGCTACTTCCCTCCCTTCCTTTTGGCATTCCTTTCCTTTTTTTTTTTTTTTAAAGCATTTGGCTATTTAGCTGTTCTTGAATCATTTGAAAGATTAATGCTTTCGCCACTGAATTTCTGTAGTACTTTCATTGAAAAGTCAATTTGCCACATATTTTGAGGTCTGTTTTTTGATTGTTGATTTTGTTCTATTAGTCTATATTTCTTTCCTTAAACTGTTACAACTTTTTACTGCTTATAGCTTTTTTTTAAAAAAGGGCTGAAATTAGGTAAAGTGAAAAGTCCATCTGTGTCCTGCTTTTGGTTGCTCTAGAGACTCTGTGTTTCCATGAATGTATTAGATGTTTTCAGGAGGTTTAGCTGAGTGGCACAAGTGCCTGCCTGGCAAGCATAAGGTTGTGAGTTCGATCCCTGGTGCCAAAAAAAGAGAAAGTTTTCTACCAAAAGACAGAAAAAAAAAAATTGGTTGGAATTTTTATTGGGATTGTGTTGGCTTCATCTATGTAGAGCAGTTTTGTATGAATTGATCTCTTTAGGATATTGAATCTTATCTAAAAGGTCTTATTTCTCCGTATGTTTAGATTTTTGAAAACCTATCCTTGTAAAATATTTTTCAAAGAAATAGCATATATATTTTTATGTTTATCCTGAGACATTTGTTTTTTGATGCTGTTATTAATGGAATTTTTAATTCCAGTGTTTAATTTTGTTGCTACTATATAAACACTTGATTTTATATATTCACTTTGTGTCCTATAACTTTGTAAACTAAATTATCAGAGTAGCTTTTTAAATCTAAACTTGTAATTTTCTACATCAGTGATCATGTTCTGTGTAAATAAAGCTTTATTTCTTTTTTCCTAATCTATATAGCACTATTTATAAACAATTAGGACATTCAGTCCTGGATCACAAACCACTTTGCAAGCTTTTTGCTGGCTTCTCTCTGCAGGATGATATTCAGCCACTCACATCTGCTAAGCGTGTTTGTCTCCTGTCCAGATTCTAGACTTCAATTGATGTATCTCTTCTGCTTTTGTCTCTTTTCATACTCTCTGTGTGTTTGTATATTTATGGATTTTTGCATTACCAATTTATAGATATTTTGAGAAAGAGAAGAGATCACTTTTGTGATCAATTTGACGTGTTTAAACTGAAACCTAACAAAAGCAATTTTATTAGAGTATTGGGATAGAAATTACAGAGCAGTACCCTTGAGATTCATTTGAAGGTGAAAAATTAGCATAAGGACTGTAACTAGTACTTATCTTTAGTCATCAGGAGGAAAGGGATTAATAAAGGAGGAATGAAGTGGGCAATTTATTATTCCCTACTGGAACATAGTTCTCATGAGCCTTTGAGTGAGCATTTGTCTTATCAGCTTGCTTTTCCTCTTTCTAACATGACTTGTTCTAGCCTATCTATACTTTGCTCAAGTATGCAGACCCACAGGCGGCTTTCCTCTCATTCTGTGATCTTGTCTTGTACTTCCTAGAAAACATAGGAAGAGGAGGCTCCCTAGGCCTCTCTTCTGCCTCTGTAAACATTTGTTCTTCTTGTACCCTTGTATGCTGGAGGGAGCTCTCTGCATAATACTAAATCTAGTCAATTTGTAACTATGAGAAATGGCTAGGCACTGTGAGGAGCACGTTAGGAGGACTATATCATTTTGGGATTAGAATCTACAAATTTTCAATGTTATCAATTTGTAAATTTGGATAGCCCTTGGAATCTGGGATATAGAAGGGAACAAGACACATTGATTGGCCTACAGTTCGAGATTTGCAGGGTGGGTCTATTGAAGGACAAAGGGATAAGTAGTTGAGAACTGGAAGAAAATGTTTGATATGAATCCGCCTAAGGGAGGTAAGAAAGTAAGCTGTAAGTAGTATGATAGACTGGGAAAAAGCAAAGGCCTTGAATGACTTAATGAAATTTAATTAGAAAAACTGTTTACAGAAATAACATGATTCAGATATAAAATGGAAGAATCACAAAAAATAAGATTTGAGAGATGAATTGTCAAATGCCTGCTGAGTTTCCACTTTTCAGGGGATATATAATTGTTTTGACCTTGTACCTTGTACTGACCCTTTCCCCAGAGTCACCTGATGACAGCGAGCTCTGAATCCACGAGAAGTTTTGACTTCAGGCATAGCTTTCAGATGAGAATCATGTTATCTACTGGTTAAATTTCATAGTTACAAAGATCTTTTTATAAATGCAAAGTGAAAGAAGAAGTTAGTATTTTGAGTAAACAGATTTTGATTGACTCCATAAAAATGGAAATTCCCTTGGTTAGAAAGGCGAGAATCTGTGACTAATTGTGGAACTGCCCTGAGGTTCCTGTACACAAATATTTCTCTAGGAACCCAGGAAGGTCACATCAGATTGACAGGCGGAAACTGTTTTGGAAGCATCAGTAAAACTGAAGGGAAGGAAAGAATAAAAAAGAAAATTTGAATATATTTTATATTTTTCTGCTCACCTGGTTTCACACCAATAACTATTTTAGCTACTTTTTAAAGTCTCTTGAAAATGTCTTTGTCAGGTTTTCTTTCTTTTGTTTATTCTTTGATTTAGTCCTTTCCATCGTAACTATCGTTGAGCATTGTTCTTGTGAGGTCCAGACTCTCTACCTCACAGTGTTTTTCTTTCCTCTCTTAGATCCAGTTTATACTTCATTTATATTTTCCTACTCATTTTTTTCTTCTAACTCGTCAATCAGAAGGACATAGATTGACATCACATCCCCTGTGTGATTTCAGGCTAATTACTGAACCTCTCATTTTGGTTTGCTTTTCTGTAAAGTTGAATGTTAAAATATGTATCTTACCAGATTTTCCAAGGCTAATAAGACAGATTCTTAACCATGTAAAAACAGTATACTCCCAAGCGTTCTTTAAATCTGGTATTTACTATTCCTGCTAGCCAGTTTATCTGTACTGTGAAGGATGCCTGTGTTAGCGTTTTGTACACAAAGGTTACAGCAGTGACCTCTCGGGAAAATGTGATAGAAATTATTTTAAGTAGATATAAAAGACCTTTAAAGAAAGGAGATACTCACTAGTTCATATGAAACTGCTGGTTATTTCTAAGGTACTGTCAGCTTATTTTGCAGGATTCTTTATTTTCATTTTTGCTTCTGTTCTGCCACCCTATCTTTCCTGATACCCTTCAGTGCAGAATAAATTAGAGTGATAAACAAATTTTGAAAACAGAACATTGGTAAACTATTTACTCGAATTATATCTTTTGTTGATATTTATCATAAGACTTTTCCAGAATGGATATGTAACGTTTCTGTTAAAAATCTCACCTTAAGATTGATTAAGATCTTTTAGTCACTTTAGTACATGCAGTTATTATTATTTACTGTTTGAATAAAACTTATTTTTTAATCCTAAGTAGAACCCATTTTATATATAATATGCTGAATATGAGCTTTTCTTCATGCCTTAAATTATACATTTAAATGAGCAGATAAAAGCAGAAGGAGAAATAGGTAGAATGATTCACCACCTAACTGGAACGCAGTGGATGACACTGTGCACGTTAGTAACTCTTGTAGCTGTCATTCCTGCCTGAGAGTTGGAGCGAATACAAAGAACGACTGTATGAGAGACTGTTGCCTTGCTTAACTGCCCAGTCAACATTTTTTTTTTTTTAAATAAACTGTTTCCCTGGATATAACAATTGATTTACTCTTTTTAGACAGGGGAAAACAAAGGATGGAGTGGTCCAAAGACTGGATATCCTGAACCAACCAATAACAGTAAGTTCTCATTCTGTGTTACTTGCATTTGATATTCATCATTGGTACTGATTGAGATTGCTCTGTTACATGCATATTTGTGTCCTTAAAATTAGTAAACCATTATAGACTTACTATCATTTAATACATATATAGTGATGATATTTTTGTAGTTTTTATTGAAATGACATTGTTTAAAAATAAAAAAGTAATTATATGCAAATCAGTTAGCTCTCAAGTGCACTGTTTTCAGCTATGGTGTTTTAATGTACAGGTAAGTGTGTATGTATGTGTGCATGCATGTATGTGGTACTAGAGGTTGAACCTAAGACCTTCGTATTCAACTGTATTCCCAAACACCTTAAATTTTTTTTTAAATTTTGAGACAGGGTCTTGCTTAGTTTCTAAAATGCAGAGATTAGGTTCAGACTTACTATCCACTCAGCCTCCCAGCGTGCTGGGATTACAAGCATGCATCCACCATGGCTGGCACAGATTTTTAGGTATTTGTAATATGGATAAATATTTTTGTTCTGTTATGTTCACCTAACATTGCTATAAGCGTCTTTCACATTTTGCTGTCATTAGAATTATATACAATTAAAGTCACTGTTAATTAAAGACAATACTGTTCTACACAGTATTGTCAGACACTTAAAAATCAGTGTCGTTATTTTTTTTTCAAAGGTTTGTAAATAAGGCTTTGCATTAGTCAGGTATTTTTCTTTAACAACCCCCCCAGAGTGTGAAGCATCTTTTTTTCACTGAAGTGACCATTTTACCGGGAATCAATCAATTGAAGCATTTGACCAGCGAATATACACAATCTATGTCACTTCTAAACTTCCTTCTCTTCCTTACACCATCTGATGCTGAAAAGACTAGAATCTGCAAATTGGCAATTCATTTCTTGATGTTTTTAATAGTGAAATTAGTAACAGTTCTTATCAAAGCATGCTGATAAGAATGGAGTTGTTGGGTAATCAAAACTAACCTCTTGAGAGCAATATTTCAGTGAGGTCATTGACTCTGGGGTTATTTTCTGGAGTAATTTAAATTAATGTGCCTGTGAATCTTGGACTATATGCATAAGCATGATAACATGATGGGCTCATTTAGCACATAGCCCAGGGAAAAATGGAGCCATTTCAGCCTTAAGTGTTTATATTTAATTCCTTTGATGTTCAACTATATTGGTTTATAGTCACTTGGTAAGGAAATCAAAGAGACATTAAATTGATTGCAGTTTTATATAAAATACCACGGTGTCTGTTCTTAGTAAACTTGTGATGAGTGATGACTTCTTTATATGTGTCCTTCCCCCCTTTTGGGTAAAGATGATATAGTTCTATATACATTTGCCAGAAATTTCATTCTTACACTTTTTACCTGTACTTTTTTTACATGCACATTATGACCAAAGAATATTTATTCTTAGTTACAGTTCTATACTGTGTTTA
Source organism: Cavia porcellus (assembly GCF_034190915.1). Taxonomy (NCBI): domain Eukaryota; kingdom Metazoa; phylum Chordata; class Mammalia; order Rodentia; family Caviidae; genus Cavia; species Cavia porcellus. Next base: position 49,473,434 of record NW_026947493.1, on the reverse strand, counting down.
TTTTAAAGAATGTGAACATTACATATTTGAATATAGAGGTGATGTGATAATTAACTTGCCAGTTTTAACATGAACTCACATTATATACAACTTGCAAGCTATATATGTTTTTTTTTTCATTTCTTTCTTTCTTTTTTTGTTTTGCTTTTGGTCTTTTTGAGACAGGGCCGCACTATGCAGTTCAGGCTGGCCTTGAACTCACTTTGTAGCCCAGGCTGGTCTCCAACTTGCAGTGATCCTCCTGCCTCAGCCTCCTGAGTGCTGAGATTACAGGCAGTCAGTGACATTTTGGCCTTTGGCATTATGTGGTTTTTTTTTTTGTTTGTTTGTTTTTGGTTGCTAAGAGATTTTGGAACTGCTTTCCAAGTATGAAAGGAATATCACAAAGAGACCAATGAGTTTAAGTGATCAGACATATATGAGAATGCATAAAAATTTGTTGTAAACATGCTCAGAAGTGATAAACCTATTTGCAGCCAGATTAAAACTTAAACTGTGAAGGCTTGGGAATTCCTCTGGTCTATAGTGGTACAAAATGAGAATTTGAAACAAGAGGATGTTCCCTCATCCTTTCTCAGCTGTGAGGAGTAAGACAGCTGCCATGGAGGCTCTTCAGATGAACTGTAGGTGTGCCTGCTTCGGGGTACATAGAGGATGCAGGCAGCTCACCTCTCAGGAGTGGTAACTGTTTTGCTACCCAAGGCTGGCTCTTCCCAGTGAAGCCCCAGATCCTCCTGGAGCCAGCTCAAAGCTACTTAGGGAAAAATTGGTTTCTGTTAGGAATTGACCACGGAGGTGGTGAACCTGAAAATTAATCTAAATTCATATATTATGGTAACATTTAGGTAAATTCTCTTGTACTTACTTAGTCCCTTGAGGTCGAAATTTTGCTATTTTTGTCCTGTTGAGGAATACTTATGTTAGCATTTTGCAGGCAGAGTTTGGAGCAGAGATGTCTGGAATGCCACATATCAAAGAAAACACGAATTTGAGGTTGCCAGTGCAAGCTGCCTCAACTGGCATGTTGTCTGACCTTTAACATGTTACTTTACAGAATATTATTCAGTGTGCTGTTAAGAGTTTTCATACCCATGTATAATGTTGAGACTCATTAATTATGCAACAAATATCTTTGGAAAAGGTAACATGTTACTTTGTGTCATCATGACGTGACTCTTCATTGTTTTTTGGTTTTTTTTTTTTTTTTTGGTCATACTCTAAAATTGTAATTTTGAGTATCAATTTTCTTTCTTTCTTTCTTTCTTTTTGGTATTTGGGATCGAACTCACAACCTTGTACTTACCAGACAAATGCTTGATTTGATCCACTGAGCTAAATCCCCAGCTGAGTATCAAATTTCTAACCAGTCATTATTTCAGTTAATAATACAAAATTAATTGGAAACTCTAATGTGCAAAAAATTAAAAGAAGGAAATGCAGAAAATGCAGAATTGGGAAGAATGAATTTTATTTTATTTTATTTTATTTTTGGTTGTTTGAGACAGGGATTTGCTATATAATTCAGGCTGGCCTTAAACTATGTTACCCAGGCTGGCCTTGAACTTGCAGCAATTCTCCTGCCTCTGCCTGCCAAGAGCTGGAATTACAGGCATGCACTAGCATGCCTGGCAGAAGAAGGGGAATTTAATCTGGAATGGCTATCACCCAGCTATATGTAGACAAAAAATGTGAATATATATGTGCATTTAATTTTTGAAGTGGAAGTTTTTTTGTAAAGATTACAGTAATAAGAAACTTCTTTTGACAACTAAAAACTAGTTTAAGTGGTTTTGCAAGTGATTGTGATTACATGGACTGGTTCCTCAATTTATTTTCTTGCCTTGATTGCCTACAGCTTTAAAATATGGACCTAATTTTTGTGTGCTTCTCAGGCTTTCTCCATTTTACTGAAATGCATCAGAAGGTAGACTGTTCTACATGTATTTCTATCCTTCCAACTGTTGTCGTAATTATGTTGAAGTACAAAGCACGTAACTGTAATGTGAAGTTTGTGTTAAATTTAGCATAGGGCAATTTTATGCTTGGCATAGACATAAAAAGCTAGCTTTTTACAGACGACTGACTACAAGTTTTTAAAAAGATCATGTATTTTAAAGATCTACTGACAGCTCATGGAAAACTTTGTAAAATATTTAGATATAGTTCAATTGATACTTTTTGTATTCACATTCTATGTTTCTTATTAATACAGGCTTTTACTTAAAAGCAGTAGGTTCATTGTTTCTTGAAGGTGGACTCTAACTTAATTCGAAATTGGACTAAATTCAAAGGTATTCACTGGTATGTGCCAAATCTATCCACTAAAAGATTATTTGGAGGCATTTTTTCACATAAGTATTTTTCCATTAACCTTTAAAAATTTTTATTTAGTCACTGTGAAATATGCTGGTTCTTCTAGGTTCATTAAAGATGAACCAAAGACAAAAATTTGGTGGACCTGTTAAAGTTCTTATTGACCTTTTAGGGTCTTAACTGACTTAACAAATTTTTATTGTATTCCTGCCACATGTGTTATTAAGCACTGTACATCCTGAAATCAGATACTGCATTGTCCCAGAGAGAAGGCTTTGGACAGATGGCCTGTTTGTTATCCACACTGCTATATGATTGATTGATTGATTGATTTACTGATTGTTTTGAAGATAGTCTTGCTATGTGGTGCAGGCTGGCCTTGAACTCATTATGTAGTGCAGATTGGTCTCAAACTCCCAACAATCCTTCTGCCTCAGCCTCCCGATTACTAGAATTATAGGCATGTGCCACCACAGCAGGCATATTGTGTCTAGAACCTATGCTTTTCTTTCTTTGGCTAAAGTGGTGGAATTGTACTTCCAAGATAACAACAGATCGGTGTTTTCTGTCTGTAATAGTACCTTGGGAGAGTTCCCTGAACAGATTCCTTTGGGGGCTCCCATAGAAGAAACCACTTTGTAATGAGACCATTAAAATAGTTGGAGCCTAGTATTTAAACTTACCTGTTTATTTAGATATAAATACTGTGTGAAACAGAAGCATGTAGCTAATCCATAAGTGATCTTATTTAGAAAGATTGGTGGGTTATTTGAATGGGGAGCACAGTGCTGTCCATATGAGAAGGTGGTAAAAGCACTGTTCTTTCCATAAGCAAAGGAAGCAATAACCAAGTATCCCTGAAAGGTCCTCTCCATTTAATTTGGTGATTATGTTGGACCTACCTAAGTAGTGAGAAGCTGTAGCCTTTTTTTGTTTTGTTTTGTTTTTGGTACCAGGAATCGAATTCATGGCCTTGCGCTTGCCAGGCAGGTACTTGTGCTGCTAAGCTATACCCCTGGCCCCCACTGTAGCCTTTTTAAAAAATAGTCACTCTACCAAAGATTCTGTTTCCTTGCCCACTGAATCTGAGAAAGTAGATGCAGTGTTAGGCTTGGTAACAGTTGAGCCTGTCTTTAAAGATTGATTCATTTAAAGGGAGATTTTGAAAATAGTCTTTAATCATATTAACACAGAAAACAATTTCCCTGAAATCTCAGGAAAGATTTAACTAGTATAAATTTTCATGATTTAAAAAGCTTGACTCATATTTTATATACACAAAAAGTTATTAAATGAGTGGTTTTTTAAGGAACCTGAAAAATTTAGGGAAACATTTATTTATTATTTATTATGAAAGTGTTTTTAAGGATAAAATAATAAAGAAAAAAGAATAAATTTAGCTACGTAAAACTAAAATTGGCTTTAGAAAACAGCATAAAGAGATAAAAAGGGAAGTGGGCAAGAGAAACTGAAGCAGAAGGATGAGAAATTTGAACCCAGGCCTAGGGAGACCCTTCCTCAAAATTAAGAAAAGGAAACCACAAATGCCAGGTAGAAAGCATGGAACAGCATGGGTAGCACTGTTAATGTAGATACATACAGAAGACAGATTTGTTAAAGGAAAAAAAGCGAGCAGTTTCATAGAAAAATGATCAAAGTTCTTAAGGAAACACTGAAACAATATGGACAATAAATAACCAAAAAGTCCTCAGCAACAGAGAAAGTACAGAGTAAATGTTATACAGTTTCTTTCTAATTATGTCATGGATTTTAAAATAGTAATTTTATCTGTTGGGGAAACAGACCTTGCTACTGATAGAATTGTGAATTAGTCTTACCTTTTTGAGGGAAATAAGCCTAAGTGTATAAAGCTTGGGCACATTTATTTCTAAAGCTTAACTAAAAGATACAGAAAATAGAATATTTTTTCATTAAATAAAATTGCCTTTTTTTAAAAAATGAAAGATGAATAAAAGCAATGATACAGAATTTCAAAACAATAATAGGACATTAGCAATGGTTAATATATTGCATATTGTTATTTTCAAAAGCCAACCTTATTAAAAGCACTTGTTTCATAGGCCGAAAAAAACAGATATATTTAAATCACTCACAGGTACAAAGTTTGGCCTGAAATGCACAAACTGGATTTGGGCATAAGTAATATGAATTAGATAGCTAAAGAAACAGAGTTAGGGATAGGGCTCAGCCTAGATATCCACCAACAGATGAATAAATAAATGTTCCATCTGTGCCCTATAGAATATTATTCTGCCTTAAAAATGAAATTTTGTCATTTGTAGCAAAATGGATTTAACTGGAGGGCACTATATTGAGTGATAGAAATGAGGCACAGAAAATAAATATAAATTTTGTCACATATATATGGTAAAAATAAACTGCGATGTTAAGAGAACCACAGTGATTCACTTTACTTTTCTCTTTAAACTTAGTGATAAATACACAACTGAGAAAAATACCTTGATATTTCATATACGCAAAGCAGGCAATTTGATAGTGTCAGTTTCATATTTTGTATTCAAAATTTTAACTTACAAATCCAATGGTATTGATTTTGAAATCTGTAAAAACAAAGTTCTGCAGTTGTGATTTTACAGAATAAAATCAAGAGAGTAGTTTTCTTTTTTTTTTTAATTGACTATAAAAAATGGAATCGAATAATGATTACCAGCGCCACGGAAATATATAGGGAAGGCAGAGATGAAGAGAGAGTGATTGAGAGTATCTGATATAGTGCTAAAGTTGATTAAGAGGATTAATTCCTAATTTCAACAACATAGTGATCCCATATGTTTCAAGATAGTGACTAATAAAGAGTTTTGAATGTCTCAAGAGTCTCAAGTGATAGATATGTTATACGCTGGTTAACTGTAATCTGCTAATTAGACACTGTAAACAGGTATTAAAATACCACATTGTAAAAGCTGGGTGTGGTGGCACACTCCTGTAATCCTAGCACTTGGGAGACTGAGGCAAGAGAATCGTTTGCAAGTTCAAGACCAGCCTGTGCTACACAGTGAGCCCAAGGCCAGCGCAAACTGCATAGCGAGACCCAGTATCAAAAAGACCAGAAAAAAAAAAAAATTAAAGAGAAAGAAAGAAAAGAAAAGAAAAAAAGGAAAACCCCCACCACATTGTAACCTATAAAAATAAAAATACGATTTTAAAAAGAATATACTGTATTTTTAATTTTGGTAGATGTTGCCAGATTACCCTAAGTAGATACTCAACAATTTAAATTGCTACCATCAATGTATGTATCAGATTCCTGTTTTGCTACAGCCACAGTGTGCTATCAAGCTTCTGGATTTTTGCCAATCTGATAGTTAAAATACGTATTCAGTACACTATAGTTTTATTTTGCGTGTCACCTACTAAAAATGACACAGCACCTATTTTGTATATTTATGAGTCATTTGTATACTTTTCCTGTCAGTGATATGGGGATCCCCATTGCTCATTTTAAACTTTGATCACTGATTTTTATTTTACCGTGATAGGATGGTTTGTACTTATTTGCCTTTGTAATATGACTTGCAAATATTTTCTTATATTATTATGATGGAATTTCCTTTTTAATGTTTGGCTTTTTAATGATCTTTTAAAGTTTTTGTTTTATAACATTTGTAATCTTGGCATGATTCATAGTGTATTCCCTAGCATGACATTGTAAGAATTCTTTTAAATCATCTTCTGGAACTTTCATAGTAGTGCCTTTTTTTTTTTTTTTTTAAAGACAGTAGTGGCATTTTTTTTTTTTGGTCTTTTTCGTTTTTATCGGTACCAGGGATCGAACTCACGACTGCCTGCTTGCAAGGCAGGCGCTTATGCCGCTGAGCTAAACCCCCAGCCCAGTAGTGGAATTTTTAAAGTCTCTAAATCTTATCCATTCAGGATTTACATTGAAGTACGGATCCAATTTTACCTCCTACTGCTTTGACACGTCACTGTTACTGTATACTAAGATCCTATAAAAATTTGGCTTTATTCTGGACTTTCTATTGTTTTTGTTCATCTGACTGTTTATTTATTTACTTATTTTTTATTTAGAGAAAAAAGGAAAGCAGAAAAAAGGGTAAAAATAATACAGAATTTCAAAATCACTAGTTGATAAATTATACATTGTTATCTTGGAAGTAGTTGTTCAAGTTATACAATCAAAGCATAAAAAGTAAATAATGATAGCACAAACTATTCCGTTTGAACTAACAAAAATTTAGTAGTTTGGTGATCTATCTTGCACACTTAAACATACATACAGATATATGTGTATACCTACAAGTTGTTCTTTCCTTTTGAGCACTTTCTTTTCCTTTCATTATTACAATATCTATTTTACCTTTCAGATCTTAGTACTCTTTCACTTTTTTATTATTTATTTTTTGCACTAGAAAGACAATACAGTATTTGCTGTAATGCATCAGATCTTGCCCTTGAGTTTTCATTATATTTTAACATGAATTGAAGAGACCACAAAAGTGTCTTTGTTTCAGCAAACTGAATGAAGGTATGCTTGGTCTTCTTGTTGCTTGTATTTTGCACACATAATTAAAAAGATGAAAATCCCCTTGACACCAGAGATGAGGTATGTGAAGTCTAGGCTTTGACTAGAAAGCGCTGAGGAACAACAGGAAGCTGATGGTGGTTAAGGTTCAGGAAGATAGTGGGGACTGTGTTCTTACAACGTCTTTGTGGTCAGAATACGTGATTTCTTAAATTCACTGAAGGTTTGTTAGCTACTTTGTATCCTTTTTTTTATATCATTCATGATTTCTGTTGTTTTTTAAAGTCAAACTTGTTTCTTGAAAAGTTTAGCCATCTAGAAAATAAATGTGAGTAATCACCAGCATCCCAACCTCCAATACGGAAAAAGAGAAAATGTTTCAAAATATAGAATAAGTGTTATTTGAGTAAAATTGTCAGTTTTTATAGTAAAAGTCGTAGAGCACAGTTCCTGGTGTTGGTGTTTAGTATTTGAGAAAATTAAAGAAATCGATGTTTTCACTCTCCTCATACTATATTGGTGCTCTTCTGAATAGTTTATAATGTAACATAGCTCCTCCCAAGTGTGGTTAAAGCAGGATCTTAGGGATGTTAATATAATCTAGATCTGTGATTTTCATTTTGGTGTTACTAGACTTAGTATAATAGGTGACATTATTGGTATTTCAGTGGCCTAATGGAAATAGTGCATTTATTCTTAGTAGGTTGCTTTGCTTTGGTTAGAACTGTATCTGAATTTGTATCTCAGGATGCACTGAATCTTAGGTTGGCAGTCTTTGGAAGATGGTTTATTCTAACTTAATAAATGCAGTCTATTTGAAAGACAGATCCTTGAAACATGAAGGGTCATGTTTCAAGAAACATGAAACAGAAGAAAAACAATATGTGAAGTACTAAGTATGAAAAGATTGGATAATGTCTGGCTTTCAAACAGGAAAATTGAAGCTCAGGTGATTTTGTAATTTATCAGAAGACAGTTAGTTAGAAGGTAGTTGACTTGAAATCGTGTGTTCTGGAGGTCTGGGAAGATGGCAGAACAGTAAGCAGCAGAGTAAATAAGCCTCTCTGAGAGAAACAGTCCAGATACTAGAATATAGCATTCTGGAGAAGACAAGAAGGAAAGATGTGGGTCCTCTCAATCCAGGAAGAAACTAAAGTGACAATTGAAGCCCACTGAGAGAATTAAAAAAAAAAAAAAAAAGAAAAACTTAAACGGAAGAAGGCAGTAGCTGGTGATGGTTTGACTGGAGCTGGAACCACCACGCCAGAAACATTGTTGGAACCAGAGACTCGTGGACACTGTGAAGCTGGTAGCTAGCAAGCCTGAAGGCCTTGGTGGGGAGGCGTGGTGGCAGAGGGGAGCAGCTACCCACTTGTCTGGAAGAAACCAAGAACATGACCAAAGGAAGAGCAAAAGGCGGTCTCTGGCCTCCAACCCAAGCAGTACTGGTCCAGGAGAGGTAAACACAGAAGAGATCAGGAGTTGCACACCTGCAATTTTTGAAGCAACAACAACTGAAATAGAGAAACAACTCCATAAAGCTATAAAAGAACTTCAGAACAGGTAAGAAGTGGGTCCCCTCAACCCAGGAGGGTAAAAGAAGAGATGAAAAACAAAAGAATTGCTAAGTACCTTTAAAGAAGACACAGATGGAAGAATAGAGGAACATAAAAAAGGAAGGAAACCGTCAATGAAAAATATAAAAATATTTAGAATACATGAAACAGATTCAAAGAGATTACCAGGAAATAAAAAATGCTATTGAAAGCTTGCAAAACTGCTTGAACAAAACTAGAGATAGATTATCAAACCTTGGAGACAGGTTTGCAGCTTGTGATCATGAAAGGAAAGATCTCTTAAAAATAACAAGGAACCAGGAAGTAACAATACAAAGGCTAGAAGATGACAAGATGATTTGTAACTTAAGAATAAAAAATGTGAGTGAAGAAGCAGGGTTAAACACAAATGAAATACAAAGGCTATTTTCAGAAATAATTAAAGAGAACTTTGCAAGCATAGGAAAAGGAAATGATATTCAGATATATGAGGCATACAGAATTTCAGCCAGATATAACCAAAATAGATCAATACCCAGACATACAGTAATCAAGATCCCAGAAATTCAGCACAAGAACAGAATAGTAAGCTGTCAGAGAAAAGAAACAGATCACCTATAAAGGAAAACCCATCAGAATCAGGGCAAACTTCTCGACACAAACCATCAAATCAAGAAGAGCTTGGAGTGAAGTATTCCAAGTCCTGAAAGAAAATAACCTCCAAACCAGATTGATGTATCTTGCAAACCTATCTTTCAAAATTAATGGGGAGGGGCTGGGGATTTAGCTCAGCGGCATATGAGTTCGATCCCTGGTACCGATAAAAAGTTAAAAAAAAAAATTAATGGGGAAAGAAGATACTTCCATGACAAAGAAGAACTGGGGGAGTTGATGACCGCCAATCCAACCCAACAAAAAACTGAACTGAACCCAACTGAAGGACATTCTAGAGAGAGAGAGAGAGAGAAGACCATGGTTTCAGAAACAGTGGCAGAGGGGGTTCACTGAATGGGGCAGACAGTGGAATGAAAGGGATAAGTAGACAACTAATTACAGAAAAATAGCATGGCAGAGATGAGGCAAAGAAGGTTTGCTATAACCACTAATATGGATGGCCTCGATTCCCCAATAAAAAGAAACACAGGCGGAGTAGATCAGGAGATAGGGTCTATCAATATGCTTTATATAAGAAATACAGTTAACCCAAAAGAAGGTTTATAGACTGAAAGTCAAAGATGAGAAAACAGTGCTCCATGTGAAGGGAACCAGATAAAAGTGGGGGTAGCTCACCCTTCAGCTGCAGATTGGCTCAGAAGCCTTAAAACTTTTGTACAATGGAAAACTATTCAGCTATAAAGAAAGAAAACCTTGAGGCTTTTGTAGATAAATGGATACAACTTGAGATCATGCTTGGGAGTAAGAAGGTTCAGAATCACTTAGGATTCTTAAAAACTTGCTTCAAAACTAAAGGAGTTAGTGGGATGCAAAAACGTATAATGCGCCCTGTGAAAAGAGAGGAATTGTGTAAAAAGGGAAAGCAGTGGCCATTATTAATGTTTTATCATGATTTGAAACCCATATTATTTGCATTGTTCTGTTTACTTTGGTTTTATTCTGTTCTAGTTTGTCTACTTGTACTAGATTTGATGGCATGGACAGCTATTTCAAAGATAGCATGATATATTATGGTAACCATTTTTGATTTCCTGTTAACTCGATTTGAAGCCCTGTATTGCTTTCACTGTCTTTTTTTTTTTTTTTTTTTTTTTTTTTTTTTTTTGTCTTTTTCCTTTTTATCGGTACCGGGGATCGAACTTATGACTGCCTGCTTGCAAGGCAGGCACTTATGCTGCTGAGCTAAATCCCCAGCCCCTACTGTCTTGTTTTGACTGATTTGATTCTATTCTGTTTTGTTGGATAGTATCAAGTCTGAGGATATAGGCAACTACTTTGACGACAGTAAGATTCACTATGATACCCATTTTGGTTTGACTATTATCTTCTTTTGAAATCCTGTAATGTCTCCAATGTTTCATTTTTATTGGTTTTGTTCTGTACTGTTTTATTCAATTTTATTATACCTGATGATATGGGTAATTCTTTTGAAGACAGCAAGAGGCATCATGGTAACCATTGTTGATCACCTTGTATTTTGTTTTTACGCATGTACTATGTACATCCTTTTGTTTTGATTGACTCTATTTTGTTTTGTCACATTTGGCTTTATTCTATTCAAAATAAAAAAAATAAATCATGTGTTCTGGTTCCAAAGTCTGTGCATTTGCCACAAGATAACAGATATTTCCAGATATATTGCTAGCTGGTAGTCAAGGAACAAAATGTTTTTAAGAAATTCCACTAAAATTGGGTATGAATGTTTTGGAAGATGTTTTATATATCATATATCGGAACCATTCATATTCTTCCTCCTCTCTCCACTTAGAGTGTTTTATAAAATGGAAAATGTCCAACTGTTGTTTCAGATACCACATTTATATTTGTGCAGATAATATAAAACACTAAATAACTGAGAAACTCTGTGAAATGTTTAACTATTATTATGTCAGTGGAACAGACATCTGTATTACTTGATTTTTTCATTAATAATAGCCCATTTTAAAACATATTCAGTGGGCTTTTATCAGTGATGTTATTGAAGAGTATTCCTTCATTCCAGGCCTTTCTGGTGTGTGTTCAGGTGATTGATAGACTTGTTAGAGCAAAGAAGTTTTCAGGTTCCTTTAGTGTAATTCATTTTACAGATGAAGAAAGCTAGGATAAAGTCTTTCTGTTGCCCCCAACTCAAACCCAGATACAGTTGCGCCTTAGTCTAGTGTAGTTAATACTCTGTTTTTCTTGTCTTTAGTTTTTGTGTGCCAGTATTGAATGTCAGAACTTTTTTAACCATTTAAAAATTTTACTTATGAATATTTTGATTATAGAGAAATATGGGTTCCAGACTCTTTAATTCAGTGAACTGTACAATGTTTTTAAGCATAAAAACTATGTGATGTGTAGCTCATCTCCACAATTTTCTATCTATATGAGCAAAACTCTGTATCCATTCAACAGTGATTTCCATTTTGCCTTCCTAGCTCCTGGCAAGTACCAGTCTATTTTCTGTTTCTATGAATTCAGCCACCTCCTGTAAGTGAAATCAGGTGATGCGTGGCCTTTGTGACTACCTTATTTTAGTTGACATTATGTCCTTGAGGTTCAGCCATAATAACAGGATTTCATTTTTTTTCCTTTTTTATGGCTGAGTAGGAAGTACCTCATGTTGGTATATTCTTGTTCATTGATGGACATTCGTTGGCTGCTGAAAATAATGACTCAGTGAACATAGGAGTGCAGATTTTGTTTTCAGTTACTTCTTTTGGGTAATTATTCAAAGTTGGAAATTACAAGGTCTTATGGTAGTTACAGTTTTAAATGTTTGAGGAACTTCCATACTGTTTACCATAGCAACTGTACCATTTTGCATTACTGTTAAAATTACTCCACATCCTTACCAACACTTGTTATTTTCTGGTTTTTATTATCGCAATAGCTATCTTAATAGATTGTAGTGATTCCATATTGTATAAGTTTAAATCTAAAATGTACCTCAGAGTCTAAGGTGTTTGGTAGGTGATTGGATCTTGGGGGTGCTGTGCTCATCCGCGGATCCCATGGCTGAAGGCAGGGCTTGGATCCGGGAGCCTGGCCCGGAAGGATACGTTCTTGCTCCCAGCTCCTTGTTTCACTCTGCTGTTTGGCGCCATGAGCTGAGCATCTTTTCCTCTGCCATGCCCTCTACATTGTGGCTTTTGTCTTGGAGCTCGCTGGCTGTAGGCTGTAATCATGAGCCAGAATAAACCTCTCCTTTAAATTGTTGGTGTTAGGTATTATGTCTCAGCAAAAGGAGAGCGGCTACCACATGCATTGTGGTTTTGATTTGTAGCTTCCTCTTGACAGTGGTGATGAGCACCTTTATGTACACTTGTTTGCCATTTGTACATCTTATTTGGGGAAATGTCTGCTTGTATCCTTTGCCTTTTTTTAAATTGGGTTATTTGGTTCTTCTGTTGATTTGTGGGACTTCCATATATACATCTTAGAGATTAACCCCTTGTGAGATATTTGGAATGCAAATAACTTTTCTCATTCTAGAGGTTGCATGTTCCTTCTGTTCTTTCCTTTTCTGTCCAGAACCTTTTTACTTTTATGGAATTCCACCAGTCTATCCTGCTCGTTTTTTTTTTTTTTTTTTTTTTTGTCTTTCTCGTTTTTATCGGTACCAGGGATCGAACTCACGACTGCCTGCTTGCAAGGCAGGCGCTTATGCCGCTGAGCTAAATCCCCAGCCCCACTGTATATAATTTCTTAGACACTTTTGTCAGTTTATTTTTTAGGGGCTTGTTATCTCTTATTCTCTTGATGTTTGTCTGTAGCATTAAAAGTTTTCTGGTTTGACAGCAGCAAACTGCTCATACTCCCCATCCTCTGTAGCCAACTAGGTAACCAAAGTATGCTCGCTCCTCGTCAGCACTCTGATTCAAGATAGATTCTGGTCCCTCAGACAGCACTTCTGAGAGCTGGAAAGCTCAGCGCACATTTCACTCTTCTCTTCTTCTGAAGGCCACATCTCAACTTGTGTGCCTTTCTTGATCTTGCTGGGCTGTGCCATCCACAGCAAAATGCCCCTGCTGTTTGTCTTTGTCAGTAGCCTCCAGGTGTTCAGATTATGTGCTGCTTCTGTCTGCACTTCCAGTGAAATGAGACAAAAACCACTCCCAAGGGCAGCAGGCTGGGAGTCTAGAATGTGGCGTACACACCCGCTCATCTTTGCCTAAGGGAGAAGTTCCTTATACGTCATAAGTGTTCTGTAATACAGGACCATCCAATCATTCTTCCATTGAAGGATATGAAGTGACTTTCGTTTTGGCTACATTGTAATGTTGCTCTAAATTCTTCTGCTTATAGATGGTCACCTGGGATGACTGGAGCTATGGGGCTCTTTCACTATCACTTTCTGTTCTTTGTTGTGTTTTGTGCTTCTGTTAGTATCATGTGGAGCTGCTAAGTGCCACTGATTATTGACTGATTATTTGACTGTTATGTTGTTTTTGTGAGATCTAAATTGTTCTCTAAAACTGGGCCACTTTGCAGGATACTTTTTAAAGGGAAAATTCAAAACAATATAATTAGAGGGTAACTGTGGTATATACATTCTGTATTGTTAGCTTTAAATTAGTTCCTCAGAGTACAAGCCATTTGCATTTAATCATCCAAACAATACCTGCACAAGCCTTTCTCTTCAATGAACTCAAAAATCAGTAGGATAACTGTCTTTTATATATATAGTTTCTTTTAGCTTTTCACACTAGCGAGAGGAGATGATGTATGTATGCATATCTGATTTATTTCACTTATGAGTATAGTCTCAAGTTGAATCCATTTATCTATTAAAAGTCTGAAGTTCATCGTTCTTTATGGCTGTACCTCATTGTATAAAAATACCACATCTTGTTTATGCCGGATAGCTTTTGAGGTCAATCTTTATGTTTGACTATGTACTCCAGGAATTTAGCTTCAGTAGTGCCAACCAAGGAAACCTACTTGAGCTTCCAGAGTTGTCTAATTTTTATTTGAATTTCATTATGTTGACATAATTGATTGAATATTGGCTACAAAATTGATGTCAGTTTCAGGTCTTGGAAGATCAGACTAACAGCCCAAATCCTCAAACGCTCTAACTGTATGGCTTGTTTTTCTGACATGGGAAGTCTCCATCCTAAGTAAGCTCATATCTATCTATATCTATATCTATATCTATATCTATATCTATATCTATATATATTATCGAGGGACCAACTATAAGTCAATTGATTAGCATAAACTCTTGTATAGTACATGAAGCCCTAGTGGGAATAACAAAGATATTCGTCACGTAGGAAATGCCTAAGATTTAGAAGCTGTCTTCCAGGGATTGGGGACAAAATCCAACCAAATTCTTTATTACCTAGGGAGATGTTTTCTCACTTGCTGAATTACCTTAGGACAGTTTCCAGAGACTGTAAAATTTTAATTGTTGCCAGTTGTGGTTGTTGGAGAGGAAGTCCGTCTATCTTATCTTTTAGAAGGATAATTTTCTGCTCTTTTCATAAATGTTTGCATGACACATCTATTTTCCACATGCTTTCATTCTCAGTTTGCCTGTGTCATTATATTTGGCATGAATTTCTTATAGAAAGCATATAGTAAACAAAACAAAAAGAAAGCACATAGTTGGATCAGTTTTAATTCACACTGCCCAATTTTCTTTTAATTGGTATAATTCGATCAGTTCTTTTTAGTGATAGGGCTTATGTATACCATTTTATATTATTTTTATTTGTTTTGTTTATTTTCTTTTTTCTTTTTTCCCATGGGTTTATGTGTGACCAGTATTTAAAATTTCATTTAGATGATCTATGATGTTTTTGAATATGTCTTCTTATAAAACCTTTTGAGTGGTTGTGTTAGGTAATTATTATATAATAATTTCCTCTTATCGTTAGGAGATACATTCCAAGAAGAACAATGTAGTGTAGTGTAGTGTAGAGTGTGTGTGTGTCTGTATGTGTATGTAATGTTTTCCTATGTGCCCTGCAGCTGCCACATAATATTAATCAGTTCTTCCATGTTTTATTCCTTGGTGCTTCCTTTGCAACTGCGGTTGCACTTTGGGGCCATTATTAGGTAAAATATTTGAATACAAGTGATACTATCTAATAGCTAAATGACTAAGTTGGAGAACATAGATGGTATAAGGTGATGATTTATGAGTAGGACAGAGCAGATGCTACTCCTCAGCATGGCATGCAATTTAAAAATTTATGATTTATTTCTAGAATTTTCCTATTAGTATTTTGAGACCATTTTTGGCTAGCTGTAGGAAGAAAAACCTTAGAAAAGGGAAAGACTCTTCAGTTGGGGGGGGCTGTTATTATTATAGCGTATCTACCTGGTGATGTTGCTTTATAGTATGATTGAAGTATAGAAACCATACCTTCCTTTTTTAAAATTTAATTAAGTTAAATTTATTTAATTAAGTACATTTTAGGTATACCTAATGATCCCATTCATCATAGGTAATTTGTGTGTGTACGTGATAGCTTGATTCTTTTTAAAAATTGTTTCCCATTCTGCTACCTTCTCTTCAACCATTATTCTTCTTATTTACAAAAGCTTTGTTTCTATTCCCCCCCCCTTTTGTTCTTTTCCCTTCCTTCCCTTTGTTATAGGCGTTTAGAAGCACATCAGACAGTAATATAATTACTGCTGTGCCTGGAAAATATCATTCAGAACAACTTAAGAAGAGAAAGAAATTCCAACATACTAACATATTTTTTACTTAACCATGTTTTTCTTCCTTCCTGATATTCTGTGCATCCTTCTTCTTTTCATTTTCTGTCTGCTTAGAGGACTTGAGTTAGCCATTCTCAAGAGTCTGTAGGACATTTTTCTTAGTTTTCCTTCATCAAAGAACACCTTGATTTCACCTTCCCTCCTAGAGATAGGTTTTAAAACACTTAATAAAAATTGTGCATCTTTTTGAGTCTTTGTGGTTTATGATAAGAAATTTGTCATTTGAATTGTGTTCGCTTCTAGGTTTTGATTTTCTCTGACTGCTTTTAAGATTTTGGGGGGGGGTTGTATTTAGTTTTCAGAAGTTTAATTTTGATGTATTCTAGCATAGATTTCTTCACTGTTATTCCGCTTGAGATTTACTCAGCATCTTGACTTTGGTGGTTTTTATCTCTTGTGAGTTTGAGAGATTTTTAGCCATGATTTCTTTGAGTACTTTTTCTACCCATACATATATATATGTGTGTGTATATATATATTTTTTTTTGTTCCAGTCAGATTTTATAGATACATTTAGGTATACGTCACATTCATCATAGATAATTTGTACCTGTATGTATGTATGCATGTATGTATGTATGTATAGTAAAGAGAATAAAATCAAGCAAATGAAACAGATTAAAGCCAATCAAAATAAAACAGTGAGACTGGTATAGGGCTTTAAGACAAGATAATAGGAAATCAACAGTGACTACTATAATGTATCTTGTGGTCTTCAAAATAGCTGCCCATACCAGGAGACATAATAGAATCTAACAAAACAGAACAGAATAAAACCAGACCAAACAATGAAAACCATATGGAACGTCAAAACAGTGTAATAGGAAATTAACAACGGCTGCCACCTTCCCTTTCTAGGCATTTCCTCCGTGTCACCTTCACAGTATCTATTGTGCATTTTGGGTCCCACTAAGTTCCATTTTGGCTCCTTTAGTTCTTTGAGTACTTTTTCAACCCCAATCTCTTTTTCTTTTTCAGTGCCATAGATATTAGATCTTTTGTTTTAATCCAAAGGGGCCCTTGAGGCTCTTGTTACTTTTTTTCCAGTCATTTTTCTCGCTGTTCTTGTAACTGAGTGATTTCTATTGTTGTAACTTCTAGGTCATGGATTCTTTTTTGTTCCAGTCAGATTTTATAGATAGATTTAGATTTTATAGATACATAATGGTCACATTCATCATAGATAATTTGTACCTGTACCTGATATAACTTGTTCTTTTTTTCCCCATTTCCCTTCTTTTCCTTTCAGCCCCTCCTCCCCTCCCTATTCATGAAAAGTTTGTTTCCATTTTTTCCTTCTTTTCTCATTTTTAAAAACTTTTTATCATTCCCCCTCCCCCACCCTTGTTCTCCTCCCCATTTGAGCATTTTCTTCCTATTTCATAATACCAGTTATACTTTTGTTTTCTCACACCAGAGAAACAATGTGGTATTTATGTTCAATGTATTTCACTTAAAGAATATGGTCTCAAGTTACGTCCGTTTACCTAGAAATGTCTCAAGCTTATCCTTCTTTATGGCAGAGTACTACTGCACTGTACTTAGTCTTCTTTATCCATTTATTAGTTGATGGGTATTTGGGTGTTTCCAAGATTTGCCTGTTATAAACTGTACCACTATAACGTAAGTGCATGTATTGCTGTGGTATGATACTTTTAATTCTTTTGGGGAAAATACCAAGAAAGAGAACAGCTGGTTAAATAGAGCTAGTCCTAGTTTTGTGCGGAATCTTGACACTGATTTCCACAGTGGTTGCACCAGTATACACTCCTAACAACAATGGAGAAGTGTGCCTCTTTCCTCACAGCCCCACCAGGATTTGTGATTGGTTGATTTCTTGATAATAGCCATTCTTTCTGGGGTGAGATGTAATCCTAGCATTGTTTTAATTTGCATCTCTTGAATGACCAGTGATGCTGAACTTTTTTTTATATATTTATTTGCTGTTTGTACTTCATCTGAAAAGGGGACACACTGTTTGGATTGCTATCTCTTTGTAGTAAGTTTTAAGATTAAAATGTATGTGTCCTCTAATTTGTTCTTTTTCAAAATTGTTTTGGCTATTTGGGTTCCTTGTAATTCCATATGAATGTTATTATCAGGTATCATCTGAATCTGTTGATCATTTTGAGAAGTATTGCTATTATAGCATTATCAAGTCTCCATGAATAAGGGTTCTCTTTCCATCTACTTAGATTTGTAGTTTTCAGTTTGCAAGTCCTAAATTTGCAAGTATTCATTCTTTTTAATGCTATTGTAAGTGGAACAATTTTTTTAAATGACTCATTGCTAGTTTATAGATGTGATCATTGTATATTGATCTTGTGTCCCACAACTTTTGCAAAATCAGTAGTGTAGAGTGGGTTTCTTTAGGATTCTTTAGTATTTTCTCTAAGTAAAACCATGTGATATGAAAACAGGGATAATTTTGTTCCTTCTTTTCTAATCTTAAAAACTTGACAGTCCCAGTTTGGTCTTGGGTTCTACCATACGGGATGTGTCCCATATGTTAGTGAGGAAATCCTGGGGCCCCATCTACCAGCAGAGACCTACAGAGAGACACCTGTGAGCTCAGGAGGAGGGAGGCTTGCTCCTAGAGAGGAGCAGGGGACACCAGTAGGAAGCACTGTGTGTGCAGGGTCTCTAAAAGCTGGTCTCAGGGGGCACTATGTATGGCTCGTGGTACAGGTGGGTCTCTGGACAATCCCCCAAGGGAGGGCTGTAGCCATCCTGGGCTTTCACCATGGAAAACTGCATAGGTGTGCTGTGGGGAAGAAAAGATGCAGGTAGCACCCTGAGCACCCAGAGTTACAGCAGCAGAAAGCACTGCACTGGCTGAGAAGGTGGCTGCAACTGCTGGTGAAGTCACCTGACAACCCTCTGCAGAATGGGAGGTGATAGAGCAACCAGGGCAGGGATCCCCATCACAGTCTTCTCCCAGCTTTTCCTGTTTATTTAGATTTGACTTAGGAGAAAACCACACTTGCACATGTTCTTGGAGGACATGGAGACAGCAATCATCTATCTGGCATTGCATGTTCGTTGTGGTTCAGCTGTGTCTATGTGCATTATAGAAACTAGAGGTTGGAATACATACCAAGGCTTGGTTTATAGCTGAGATCTTTTTACAGTTGATTAAACCTATTTTGTTGTGGGTGAAACCACCGTATTTACTGCATTTTATACAACCTGAACTACAAAAACCAGTAATAAGGATTCTTTGGATGATACTCACATGCAGTTTAGGTAATGGAAGAGCTTTGAAATGTCCCAGCATTGCAATGTGTGTGGATACCTGCAGATAACGCTAAGAAGCTCTGTCATTTACAGATTTATGGGATTTTTTTTACCAATTATCTAACCAAGGGATATTCAAATCTGGCATTAATTTGTGAAGAAGCCAAAGGTCAGCAGAAATATTTCCCTCCTTCATGGTACTGTTCACCATGGGCTATAGGAGAAAGTGTTGCTACTTAAGTGTGAACTGAGTGTGCTGTAGTATACAGCTGTCAGGCCATTCTGCCCCACTGCTGCTTTCGTCTGTAAACTGCATGGTATACATGATGAAGGCAATTTTAGATTCTCACATGCTTGGATTTACAGCCCGTGGTTATGATAAATAATGTTGTAATTCTTTGCCATGTATTGCCTCCTATCTATAAAGTATAAGAGAAAGAATGAAGTCCAATACAACCTGCTGGGAAATTTCTCGGTGTGAAGTTGGGGAATTTTTGTTTCTTTCTGGCAAGCAGTAGTTATTGCTTTGTTAGTAAAAGTCGATGTTATTTCTGAAAACCATACATGAGACTAGCAAACTGTGCGTGCTGTGGCCATGAGTCCAGGACTTCATTTTCTGTATGGAAACCTTCCTTGCTGCTGTTGCTCCTTACTGCACATTCTCCAGCAGACCTTATGTCCACGATGCAGAAAAGGGCTTCTGCTTTCTTGCCAAGCAGGATGTTTCAGATATCAGAGATGGTATTTCTGAATGAGTAAGGCATGTCGAGCACACAGCTGGGGACATCCATCAGCTCTGCTATCTAGAAGGCTTGTATTACTTGTTCCCATTTTCTGTGTAGATAGAAACAGTTTGAGCCAGGGATACAGCTCAGTGGCACAAAGCCTGCCTGGCAAGCGTGAGGTCCTGAGTTCTATCCCTGGCACACTTCCCTCAAAAAAAAAGAAGAAAAGAAGAGAAAGATACAGTTTGTTGTAGAAGCAGGACAAATAGGAGTTTGTCCTCCACGGGTCTCCCTGTTCAAAACCCCAGTGCCATACTTTTGTTAGGTTTACATCATTCATATTGTGCTTCATAATTTCTGTTAAGGAAAATTTCTGGCAGAAGTATAAATCAATGCATTAATGTAAGGGCCCAATAAAGATTGTGGGTGAATTTTTTTTACCAGTGTAGATTCTTATTCTTTGTTGTTATACACTTCTCATTTTTATCTTTTAAAAGAGAAATAATATTTCTGCCCTGCTTTGAAAACTACCTTTCTCTGGGTAAGCTTGTGTATACTTGTGTAGTAGAACCAAATTTCCAAAGATGTTTTCTAGTGCATTACAAATTAATGTTTAAAATTTTTTCAAAATCACTTTTATTGCTATATTTTTTATTTTAGTTTTTAAAGGAAAATTTATAATCTGTCATTTTTTTCACAATGTATTCACCCGAGTTGCACAAAGCTTGTGTCTGTGGGGTGTTCTGGTCCTCTGCCATAGCATCCCGCCAGCTCTCTGCCCAGAGTTCTGCCTTTTGGAGGTCAGGGCTGGACTAAGCACATCTTTGTACTACCAAAAGACTAATATCTTTAATAACAAAGAAAAGTTCTTTGTTAGTAAATTTTATTCATAAGTGTCCACCAAATTAATAATTTCACATATACCATATCATACATAGAGAAATAGGACCAATAAAATGTCCACATTAACAAAATCAGTGCTTTCCTTCAATTTTTAAGAGCAAGAACAAGGTTAATTTTCATAATACTGACGTGTTATGGTTTCTAACCTCATTAAAATACATGACTTTATTCATTTACTCAGTAGTGACTCCTTGTTTAATATTGGTATTTCCTTTTGTCTTTACCTTCTAAAGTAATTCTGAAATTGACCTTAAACAGAAACTTCGTTAAAAAATCAATTCGTTTTATATTTAACTCCCTAAATGATGTGTATTAAAAATATTACACAGAACTAGGGACCCAGGGACCTCATCTAGAAGACTGTTTGGCAGTGAGCTATGTAGAAAGAAGTGGGAGGTCACATCACATATCACCCATTCCATTGGACCTGACAGCAGGAATAGCAAGAAAGGAGAAGAGTTCTGTAGCTCACATTAGCCTCATAGCTGAAGACCATGCCCAAGATGGATTCTGTTTCTGACCACTAGTAGCATGGCCATGGTGGCCTTCATGGATCACTAATGCTAAGCCTCAAGCTTTTCTAGAAAGAACAGGATCCCTGCCATGAGGTTCACAGAGCCATCAAAATTTCCCTTATTCTGAAGGAGCTAAAAAGTCAAGTAGCCAGAGCCTAGGGAAACTAGGAAAATTTTTTAAACGTTAGATTTGGAGCTGGTTGGATGCTACATTCAGTTCTCTGTCTGTTCTTTTGGGGGCCATTTACTTTAATGGTTAAATACCCAGATTCTATAAACAGATTGTCTAAACTTCTAGCATAGCTGCTTATTCATATGACCTTGGATGAGTTGCCTGGTCCCTGTGCTTCAGGTGTTTTCCCCTCTAATATGGGGAAATAGCAATGCCCATTTCATAGTGTAGGAGTGAGAATTAAGTGAGAGAATGCAAGTAAGGTGCTAGAACAGTGCTGGTACTGAATCTGCAGTGTAGCTGTGTACAGTGCTTACCATCATGGAACCCGGAGAGAGGATCAGACAGAATCTCTAACAAGAGATAGATGGTGAGACAATGGGATTAGGACCTTCAGATAAAGGAGGAAGAATAGTGGATGTGACAAGCTGGAGCAGGAGAATGCAGTATTTAGTTACAGTTCGTGAGCAAAACTCAGGTCAGAGGAGGCACAGGAGAAAGCTTTTCTCAAACAGTGATCAAATAAAAGTAAATTAAGATAGCAGTGAATTACTGTAGAGTGGCAGTGACTATTTAGAATTGCGAACATCTCTTTTGGCAGAAGTGGAAAAACCAGTTTAGTCATACCTTCCTAATAGAAATACAAATTGATATTTTTGGGGAGACTAAGTGGAAAAGGAAGTTAAAGGTCTTTAACTATTCTTACCCTAAATAACTCTTTAATTCTTTAGGTCCTTATGCTATTGAAAAGCAATTTAAATTTACAGCAGGAAAATCCAAAGTGCATCATGACTGATCTGTATGCTATTCCTGATACTCAAGTTGAAAATTATTTAAAGTTGATTGCAGACCTCAAAAGCCCACACATCTTTGCAGTTTCTGTGACTGTTCTGTTAAGCTCTGTAAGAGGAATCTTCTTTATTCATGAAGAAGAGTTGACTCAGGTTTTGCTATGTGATACGGGAACCTGAGCTCTCTTCGAGTTCCTATCCTATGATATAATGCCTTATGCCCTCTTGCAGTCTGTCTCTGCTGCCAGTCCCATTCCTAGGCAATCTCTTACCTGTTTTCTGTCACTGTTATTAATTAGAGAGATGTTTTAAATTATAATGCCCAATAGCAAGTTAGGTAATGACACTTTGATATATTTCTGGGAGTCTAAAGTTGGTGCAGTTTATTTGGAGGACGTTTGTCCCTCCTTCCTTTTCTCTCTCCCTCCCTGTTTGTTCTTTCTGCCCCCTCCAGTCTGCCCTTTCCCCTCCCCTCCCTGTGGATGGAAACCAGGGCCTCACACATTTTTAGGCAAGCCAAGTCTGGCTATACCTCTAGCTGTTTGAAATTGCCAAGAGAAACAGTTCATGTAATGAAATACTATGTTTTTAAAGTTGGCAGCAAAGTATGTTTGTGCACAAGGTTCATATGATGTTCCTGTGTTGTAAGTTGTTTTCAACTAAACAACTTATAACCAAAAAGTGCATAAATGATAATGGAGTAAAATCATATTTAAAGCAAATAATTAAACATAATTTCCTTTGGTTGGTGAGATTTATCTGCATATTTTCCAGTTCATATGTTTCTTTTAAAATTTTTTGACCTTTTTGATGATAAAAACAAATATTTGCTACTGTTAGTAAGTGCTACTTGCTACTTGAAAACTAATACAAAGGTGTAAAAACAGTATGTAAAATAGGAATGATAGGGGCTGGGGATTTAGCTCAGCAGCATAAGCATCTGCCTTGCAAGCAGGCAGTCGTGAGTTCGATCCCTGGTACCAATAAAAAGAAAAAAAAAAGTGTTAAAATAGAAATGATATACTACTTTAAGCTAAAAACACGAGACTTCTTTATGCTTCTTGGAACATCTAGTCCCTTCCTTTACCCATGCTGTCCATTTGCCTACAATTCTCTACCTCCTTGAAATCTGCTTAGTGTCATCTCCAGCAAGCCTTTCCGGAGCTCCTTCCTAGGAGCACCTCTCCTGTTCACTCTCACTGCTCCCCACGCCTATTTCTAGTGAGGCGGTCTACTACTTTGTTTTATCCCTTTTTCATCCCAGTAGGCTCAACATGACTTGAAGTGAGGGCCCTGTTGATTGGCATGGTGTCTAGAAGACAGCAGTGAGAACTGAACTATAAGTGACAGGGCAATGGGAAGGATGTACATATTTGAGTGTGAGTGAGTGAGTGTGTTTGAGCAATAGAAATAAAAGTGTATTAGGATTGGTGTAGAGTATGGGAAAATGTGTGATTATATCTGTGTAGCTGGATACTGTATGATGTGGGATCTTCAGGAAATTAATAGAAGATGATGGAGAGATAAATAGGTATTATTAAGGGCTTCCTTTGTCATGCTAAGGAGTTTGGATTCTGGAGTATCAGATGGGAAGCAGTGAAAGATTCTCTTAAGTAAGAGAATAGTCTAGCTTTGGCAATTCAAAACTGGTTCCTGCTTACCCCCAAGAACACACCAATTTGACATTTCATAAGCAGTTTCCTTTGTGAAGAATCCATAAACTAGTTAAGAGGCCTCTGCACTGCAGTCAAGCATGAAACCAGCCATATCAGAAGTAATAGAGAAATTTGATAGTTTTTATGTAATAATCCCAGCCTCTTGGCACAGTGCCATACAGTCAAGACAGCCCTCGTGCCCCAGTGCCCAGCTTCTCCATGAATAGGAAAAGCCCCTTGTAGTACAGAGCTAATAGTTATCAACGTGTTAGCACCCAGCTTCTTCCTGGGAGGAGAAAGAATGTAGTGTGAATCCAGTGCTCCATTTATGTAGAGAGCACCCAAAGAATGGGCTTGAGTCCCACTTGTCTAAGAATCCTGATGCAGCTGGCATACTGTGAACATGTGGGAACCACGTACAAAGAAAACAAGTTAGACAAACACAAAGATTTAAGAGGCAGCAGGAACTCCTGGCCAGGCAGGTTGGTGAGTATTTTTTAGTAGAAGGCGAGTCAGTGAAGACTGGAAGAGAATGGCTCTTTTGTCTGACATGCAGGTACCAATACAGAGAATCAAGGAAAATAAATAGAAGTATTTTCCATACAAAAAAATGAGATAAATCTCCAGAAAATTACCCTTAATGAAGTGGAGATACATGATTTTTACCTGATAAAGAATTCTTGAACCCTCTTCAAGATAATGACTGGAGTCAGAGAATAATTTATACATTAAGTGGAAATTCCAACAAAAAGAATTTCAAACTTTTTAAAATATCAGACAAGCTGAGCATGATTTGAGCATCAGTTTGAGGCTAGCCTGGGCTATATAGTAAATCTGAGGCCAGCGTGGGCTATACAGTCAGATTCTGTCTCATAAAACCAAAACCAAACCAAAACAATCAAAAATTAGAAGTGAAAATCATGGAGATGAAGAGTACAATAATTGAACTGAAAGTTTTGTTAGAAAGATGCAACAGCATATAAGATTAAGCAAATAAAAGGCCACTGGAAATCAGGCAGAGAATAGTTTAGCCATTAATAAACATTTTGGGAAATGCTTGGGCATAAAATAAGCTTGGTTATAAAACAAATGGGAAATTCTGGCTAAACCAAGTTGAATGTGCTGTTTTTCTGGGCTTCTCAATTTCTTTACCCTATTAACATATGTATTTAATCCTTTCAAAGGGTTGTGTGGTGCGGCGTGAGAGGAGTTTGCATTATTTTCAAAATCTGTTTTTTACAAAGCCCCATTAACTTGGGGACCGTGATGCCAAACACATTTCACAAAATGGACTTGGGAGAGACTAATAGCGAAACCTTTCGGTGACTCTTGCAGCAGCCACTGGAGGAGAACATGGGGTGCTGGAATCAGAAGGCCAGTTAAGAGCAAGGAAAGAACAAAGAATTAAGTTGTGGGTCTCAAAGCACAAAGGATGACTTTCACAAAGGATGACTGAGCAGTAATTTTAAAATATACTATGATTTGACAGTTGATCTAAAGACATTAGAATAACCAGTGTGAAATGTGGTTGGAGATGTCTTTGAAGCAAATGGTAGTCAAAGGCAAGTGCTTCTCTAGTCAGTTTAAAACTCTACCAATCAAACACAGAGCTCCAGTCTCACCCCTATCCGTACTGGACTGGCTTGAGTAAATGCTTGAGACATCGAAGGGCAGATTGTAGAGTCATTGATTAGATATGAAAGCTTCTTATTTACTGGTGAATCAGAGATGCTTGCCAGGAGTTGGTGAATAAGCAGATGGTGGTGCCCTAACGAGCTCAGCAAGATAGGGACAGTGTAAATTTGGGGAGGAAGACGTCCTGATCATTTCTGCATTTTTTCAAGTCGAGTGGTGTGTGGGATGTCTGTTTGGAGAGGAGAGAACCAGTGGGCCATTGGATACAGGTTTGTGTGTCTGAAGGTATTTGTACTGATGCTGCCTTTATTTTACCTTCTGTGCCTCAATCGCCACATATACTGGGCCATGTTTCTTTGTGAGATATAAAATACTGACCTGACCTGCAGGATGAAAGTGCTGCACATGCCATCTTCTTCCTCATCATATGTGCACACGTCAATTTCCCTTGTCCCTCCACAGCATCCCTACAACACACAAGCTTTGCTGAATCCTCTTCTGTGGATTTTTAGAGATTCTGACTTTAGAAATATTGAAACATACATTTTTCACTTCTAAATGGAAGCTGCAGTTGCCTCTATAGATAAGGAAACGGTGCTTGATTGGCATGTTCTCAGTTACCAGACTAAGGGAAGCCATTGCGTTAGTAATGCTGCAACATGCCTCTGTTTCAGTCATTTAAAGTATATTAACAGTGTTCCTTCCTTTTATTTATAGCTCCAAAAGGAATTCTTCATCTGTCTCCTGATGTTTATCAAGAGATGGAAGCCAGCCGCCACAAAGTAATCTCTGGCACTACTCTAGGCTATTTGTCACCCAAAGATATGAACCAACCTTCAAGCTCTTTCTTCAGTATATCTCCCACATCGAATAGTTCAGCTACAATTGCCAGGGAACTCCTTATGAATGGAACATCTCCTACAGCTGAAGCCATAGGTTTAAAAGGAAGTTCTCCTACTCCCCCTTGTTCTCCAGTACAGCCTTCAAAACAGCTGGAATATTTAGCAAGGATTCAAGGCTTTCAGGTATGAATTAAAAGCAAAAACAAAAAGCATTAGCCCCAAATCCTTCATCTGTCCATTAGAAAGCTCATCCTTACCTGCTATTGTGGCCTGTATGCCACTTACATTGTAAATTACTTAGGAACACAAAAAACAACAACAAAAAAGAGAGCCATATGCACATGCTTGGTTTTTCTATCCAGTAATTCTTTTGCTGCCTGGCTCTCCACTCACTCATATTCATTCATTCATATTCTCTGTCTCTCTCCCTTATTCCCTCTCTCCCTCTCTCTCTTTCTCCCTCCTTTCTTCCATCTTTCAGTTTATCTTGATTGGGTGAATCTGTTTCCTCATTCTGTCTTCCACAAATAAATATTCTGCCTCCAGACATTTCGTATTAGTGTTTCACACTCATTTCCCCCCTCTTTTTACATGAAAGTTGAGGTTTTTCTAATTTTACTTTCATATCAATTTTGAATTTGGTGTTCTGTTGCTAGTAATGATTCAGGCACACCATTAAGGTGCAACGTAAGTTAATTGAACATGATATTTGAACAATAATGAAGTGTTTTCTAGTCATGTGAGGCATGTTAATACGTATTTGTTTTATTGGATCCTGTTTTGAACCATCCAGGCAGATACCACCTGCCTTTGATGGAAACAGAGTTATTACTCTGTTTCATGAGGCAATCTATAACCATCTTACGGTTTAAGTTGTATAAGTGAATTTTGGGACAGAAACCCCCCTTCATTTATTCTTTGTTCCTTTTTGGGGAAAAAACACAAACCAACACTCCCTTGTGGGTATCTCAGAGCTTTGAAAAGAATTGTTAATTCTAGGAAAGAGAAATATGTGTGTCCTGATTCCTTGGCTGCCGTGAAAGCCATGTATGAACTGTTACCACCAACCTGCCTGCAGGAACTGAGCTCGCTTGTGTGTAGTAAGACGCTGCTGTCAGACCTCACTGTTCTCAGCCTCTTTTCCATCCTAGTCTCATTCCTTAAGACCAAAAACTGTAATTTCCTTTAGAAATGCTCTAGAAGACCTGTATTGTGTAGAATGATCATGTATTTATAAACATTTTACAAATTTAGACTATAAAATGAGAAAGATTATGTGTTTTGGGGGTATTTTGCATGTTTGCTTTTGTTTTTTTTTTCCTCAATTGAACCTTTCTGATTCTTTCAAATCTGTTGCCAGGTAGTTATTAGTGTTTTTAATTGGACTATTAATATGAAAGAAGCTGTTACCAATTATTGGCTGTCATCTGAAATTTTAAATGCTTAACTTTAAATTATAATTTTAGTATTTGTTTTTGTTGTTTATCTTAAGAATCACAATAAATCACTGTTTAACAAAGATGTTGATTTATAGTTGAAATAAACTAAGTAATATTTAGTGCTACCTGTAATCTGCATAGGATGAATTAGAAATAAACTCTGATGAAAAGAAAATCCCTGCTTATTTGCAAATATAATTGTTTAGAAATATCAGAGTAATATTGCATTTTTTTATAGGAACAAAGCACAAATCGCATTCAACCTCTGAATGGATTTTTGCTTGGCTATATTACAATAGGTGTGGTTTTGCTACCAGAAAAATTTAATTTTTATTTAAAATTCATTGTATAACTAGTTCTTGGCAAAGAATGACAACAAACATAATTTAAGTGTATCTTCACTTTAACCAGAAGGTAGTCTGCTCCCTCATTATAGAACTGATCACCTAGACCTGTTTTAAAAGCGTATACTGAGATAATGTGCTCTTATTTATGAGCAATTTAAACATTTCCAGATCTGTATACTGTGGTTTTCACATACCGATGAATATAAACAGATGGTTTTAAAACATCACTGCTTTTTTGTTTGAATGAATTGATGTGAAATACTGTGTTGCTGATGGATCACAACCCTCAGCTGGGAAGTACACAAAATCTCCATGGGCAGTGGCTTAGTGTCTGTCATACACATACTCACCTTCCTAATGTCACCATGGAAGGCTCTATGGTTAAGAGTTTTAAAGAGTGTTTCTTTCTAGGTAACTTTCTCAGGTGTATGTACCTGGTAGAAAAACATGTAGATTGTGTTTATTTCTTACATGTTTTAATTGGACTGTAGTTTAGAAATGATAAGATTGGCTATTTACAGATTATATGCATTTTGTTTTTATTTCTGCAACTTAAAAACAATAAATTATTTTTCTTTGTTTTTAGGTTAGTACCTTTTTATTTTATTGCACACTAAACAGATATTATTGCTTATTGAATATTGTGTAAACCCTTCTTTGGCCTTCCTTCATGCATTGCAGTTTGATTTAAGCCTAACCAAGCTATTGTATGTGACAGCTATATTGTATTAGTAAGGAAAAATATGCGAGTATGTAGAAACACAGTTGTTTTAACTTTTAGTTTTTTATTACAGTCTTTAATTGAAATTTTTAAATTACAGAAGGGTAATTGGTACATCAGAGTATAGGTATTAAGTTTAGATCTTTTTGTTTAAGTCTGCAAAATAAGTAAAAATATTATGCAAAGATTTCACAGAACAGAAAGTTACTAAGGAGTTACACATTCCCATAATGTTATCACTGATTAAACTCACCTAAAGATTTTTATCATTTTAGAAGCAAATCTTTTGTGTCTCTGTCATAAATGTTCCTTTGATGTTTTATTGAGTATATTTTAATAAAGTCCAGGTTTCTTAATGATTTATTATTTTTAGTTTTGCATCAGTAGTTCTGTAAACCTCTGATATTTTCTAGCAGAATCAGCCTATTTCTAGGAGATAACTACACATTTCACAAACCCATTCAAAATTGTAATCATGCCATAGTGTTTCAAGGTTCTATGTTTTATATTTTGATACTATTTAGTTATAATACTAATGGGTTAATAAGTCTTTCAGCTTTTTCAAGAAACTTACGGCAGAAACTTCATATTCTGGAAATGCTGTGCATTTAAGTTGAAGTAGAATTTGTTTTAGATTATATAGCACTTTAACTTATTCTGTTTTATACTTTGCCATAACAATCATACTAGAAATGTAGAAGTATAAACAGTTTCCTTATTTAAATGAGTTATTAGAGAAATTATTTAATTAATTATTTATTAGACTTAGAAGTCTAAACAGTTCCCTTATTTAAATGTTATTAGAGAAATTATTTAATTGGAAGTGAAAATGAGTTACCTTTTCTATATATATTTAATTTACTTTGCAATTCCATAACTTTCTATAACTTTCTTGTGATTATCATCTGCTAGGGTCATTCCTGAAAATATTAGTGTAAAATATGACAAACTAGAATTTTTTTTTCACTAAATAATGTATAGGAATACTTAGTTGGTATTTTAGTTAAACTATATCAGTTTTCAAAAAAATTTTTTTTCCTTTATTTTTTTGAGACAAGGTCTTACTGTGTAGTTCAGGCTGTTGTTGAACTCAATATATAATCCAGACTGGTCCTGAACTCACAGTGATCCTCCTACTTCAGCCCTTAAATTCATTTTTGTTCCAGTTAGTAGTGCCTTTTACAGCAAGATGAGAGTGTCTACTTAGATTAAAAACCTTGTTTAATTCATACGTAGTACATTTCAACTGATCTCCTTCTGTGAAGTTTAATATGATTACAGCAGGTTTCTTTTGTAGTTACTTGTTTTACGTATTCATTTTTAAATATGACCTTAGTGTGGATTACACTGATCTAGAGTTCAAGTGGGAGTTATGTGTGGCTGGGCCCCTTGAAACCTGACAGCAACTTCTTCCTTTATCCTCTCTTATCTTCCATGTACTTTATATTTGTAATCCATACACTTATCATCAAAGAGACTGCCACTTTAAAAAAAATTCATTTAAATGTAAATATATTATAAATACATATAAAGTATATGTAAACATACTCTATAGAGTATCCATTTAAATATATGTGTGTGTGTGTGTGTGTGTGTGTGTGTATAGTTTTATAACTGCCATAGAGAAATGTGGAGAAAAAATCATTTGTATACAGGTATGCTTCCACAAAGAAATGCATTTTCCCATCATGTTTAATTGTCTTTGAAACATAACTTACTGTGTCATTTCTGAGCCCTGATTTTCATCTAGGCCACTGGTGAGGAACCTATGGTGTATGTGCTACATTGGGGTGTTTATATCACTGAAAGCTCTAAAAGGTTCACCATCACTGCTCTATGCTATTACACAATTGATAGTAGTAGAAAGTGCTTAGAAATTATTTAGACTCCAAAAAGCAACACACTTTTATGGGTTTGACCTGAAGTCAGCAGATACCTCTGTCATTTCCTTCTGAAAATACCTCTTAAATTGGCCTCCACTAGTTTCAAAACCCTGGAAAAACTAGATATGTATGTAAACTCACTAGGTGTGTTCTTTGTAAGGGCCGCCCAAATTTATGCAAATCAACCTATTACGTCAGTTATTTTAGACCTTAGATGTTGACTGTACCCTCAGGCAGATGCAAACTGAGTTTCACATAACTGTTCTTCTGTTAAAAAACAGTGGAATTACAGATCAGCTTATCTCTTTGAAATTTTAAACTTTATAGAAAAAAAATACTACCTTCAAAGAAAGAAATTCTAATGCATATAAAAGCATACTTTGATGAATAATGGTAGCACAGGTAAGAACTAAGTTTTGAGTAAAATCATTCCCTGTTACTGTACTATCTGAGACTAACCCCACCCTAAATCATTGCTGTATGTCACTATGGAACTGAAAAGGAGAGACACTCATCTTAAACCTTGATGTACCAATGCATACATAGTAAGGCATATAAAATATTTCAAAGAAAAAGTAATACATAAGCACAGTCAGAGCCATTTTTTACTCCAGAACTTTGATGTAGATCTGACATGAACTCCATGGTGCAGGAAAAAATGGCTGTCATTATGTGTCCTTACCAAGTACAACTTTCTATAGCTTTTTCTGTTTGTATCTGAAGAAATTTCAGTTCAACATGAAAATTTTATTTGGAATTATTTGAAAATCAAATCTTGGAAGAAAAAATCTTTTTTAATCTAAAGGTAGATTACATTTCCTTGTGCTAGAAAAGGTGGCAATATGGTCTTTACTTCATGACAGAAGATTAATTGTAGCCCCCAGATGGCTGGCAGCTGTGTACCTAAGCGCATTGCAAATCATGTTGATGTGATTCCAGAATTGCTTTGCTGCCAGCATTCAGCAATATCTAAAGAGAATTTATTTTGAAAAATAAAGGACAATGGCTAAAATTTCAGATGTACTGTTCATTTTACCCAGAACAACTCTTAAGAAGGAGAACAGTGTGTGGAATACTGCATATGAAAGAATTCTACATGCTCAAACCAAAAACAAACACCTTCTCTGATGTATGGGTCATTTAGAAAGTAAATGAATGAACAAGAGAAGGAAACTGACACGTGTTGATTGATTCATTATAGTATTTCAGATACTGAAGTAGATATTATATACAAAATTTTAGAAGTGCCAGGTACATTTTGTTTACAGATCTACTTTGTTTTAAACTGTTTTTTTTTTTTTTTTTTTGTACCGAGGATCAAACTCAGGGCTTCGTGCTTGCCAGGCAGGTACTTAACCCTGCTGAGCTAAATCCCTGGTCCTAAACTCTGTTACTGCGTAGTGTTCGAAAGCCAATCGCTGTGATAGGATTGTTGTGTGGTGGTGGTCTATGGTCTTCTTGATAAAGCTTTGTTTTATTCATAGATTTCATTAACCCTTCACTGTATGCACAGCTAAGTCTGAATCAGTGAAGAATTTTGACTTTCTTGAAGGGACTTGGGATTTTAGTCTAATATAAAATTTTACATGTAAATACACATTTAAGGCTATACAAGTAAAGCATCATCATATCAGTAATATTACACTTATTTTCCTATATGAGTTTATTAGTTATTTTAGCCCTAACATATTTTAGGTTCTAGGAAGTTCTGCTATGTTAACATGGTAACATTGAAATGATTTAGCTGGCAGAGAAAATGGAAACTTGAAAAGCTTCCAAATTTTTTTTTTCTAAATCTATATCATCTTTTTGTTGTTTTTTAAGTAGAAGAAAAGTCTAGAATCAGATACATGGATTGAAACATTTCAAGAAGCAAGGAATGGTTCTGTAAAATGATACAAAAGTTCAGTTTGACCACTCTTTTAGAGAGAAAGATAATAGTTCATTATCAATAACTTTCAATAATTTCAGGATGTATGCAAAGAATTAGATGGATATGAGGTTAATTTGTCTATAGAATTTCATGCTAATAGAATTCATTCAGTTAAAGACCAGAAAATGAACATTTATTTATTTACTATGAGCAAATACTTGTTAAGTAACATGCTAAGTGCTGGATATTAAAGACGTTGTAGTAAAGGTGGGGACTGGCAGGTATATAAAACTAATACAGAAGATGAATCATTACCACAAATTAGCCCTATCTCTAGGAAGGGATCGGTGTTCAAACATTACAGAACAATTTCATAAAAATAATTAAAAATTTGTAGCATGGTGTGTGAAATAGTATATGTAATGCCTGCCTTCATAATAGGTCATAATAGGTGTAACCTGGTGTTAAGTTGAGATGTGGTTAGTGATGTCAAGAATTGGAATAAACAGCTTACTGAAAGAATTAGGGAAAAATTCATAGCAATTGAGTTTTTAAGAGTACCTAGAAATTTAAGGTAGGCCAGGAGAATAAGTGACGTGTTTGCAAGAGTCCAGTGGCAGAAAGACCATTTAGAGAGGTCTTACAAGACTCTAGGAAATAAATAATCTAGAAAATAAATAACAAAGATTGAATTAAGACAGAACAAGTGGTTGTAGAGGAGCAGAATAGAGTATAGTTGCCTATGGTCCAGATGAGAAAATAAAATGATCTCTTTTACTTCTGAGAGGGTGCTTTCATTAGCCTTGTTGTGATGCAGACAAGATTTACATAAGCTAAAGTGTAGAGATCATTTTGAGGAATAAATTTGAGTGTGAGGTATTTTAAGGTTTTACTGTAGATGGCATTAATAAGCTTACAGAAAGGTTATGAGTTCCATTTTAAACCTGCTGAATTAGTATTTTCTGCAGGAATTCAAGTGAAGTTGTCCAAAAAACATTTGAATGGGTCTGGTGATCAGTGGGGAGGGCTAGACACAGATCTGAGAGTCATGATTCTATAGACACAGTTGGAGCCATGGAAGAATGTAAGTTGACCGGGAGAGTGGACAAAGGTCTAGTAGAGTTTCACAAAATTTGAATACTAACACGGAGAGACTCCATTCATGATTTCAACCAATCTGTATTGAGCATCTACCACCAGCTTCTTGGCACTGAGGGCCTTGCATGAGAGCAATCAAGGGTCTTGCCTTCATGGAAACTAGCATTCAAATGGTAAACTGGCCAGTTGACAGGCAGGAAGTCTCGTCTGATTAAGCGTCTTGATAGTATTGAGCTTCTAAGGAAGAATCACCTGGAAATACATATGAAATTATAACAAGTACAAAAATGACTTATACCTGTCTTTATGTCAAAGATAACTATACTTTTAAAATCTTTTAGTTAACTTTGAGGTATAACTTACATACAATAAAACACTTGAGTTGTACAGTTTGACACATTTTTAAAAATGTGTACAACCATGTTGATTGCTACTGTAAGCAAGATGGGACTGTTTCCACTACTGTAAAAAAGAAAAAAAAATTTGTCTCTTTCTGTAGCTGATTTTCTTCACCTTCCTTGGCTCCAGACAGCCATAATATTCTTTCTGGCATTAAAGCGTTTTTAGGAATTTCATATCAATGGAATCTTACAGTATATACTGTGTGGTGTCTGACATCTTTTACTCAGTGTACTTTTCAGATTCATTTACATTTTTGTGAATCGGTATTTTGTTCCTTTTTATTGCCAACTACCAGTCTGTTGTGTGCATATATACCACAATTTGTTTATCAGTTCACCTGTTAAGGTTATTTTCAGTTTGAAATTACTACATACAAAGCTATTTTTGAACATTCATGTGCACAATTTTATGCAGACACGTTTCCAGTTCTCTTGAAAAAGTACATTGGAGTGGAATTGCTGAGTCATATGGTAAGTGTGCGCACAATTTTATATTTGGAATTAACTGAGATTCTTTTTCAGTGTATCATATCATTATATTCCTACCAGCAATGTCTGAAGGTTCCATACGTCACTGTGGTCATCCTGTTGAGGTTATAGTGGTGTATCATTGATAATTTTAGTTTGTGTTCATTAGTGATGAATCATGTAAGTTTTTCATGTGCTTATTATTGGTTATTTTTATCTTTGTGAAGTGTCCCTCTTTTACCCAGCTTCTAACTGGATTTTTCCTTATTCCCGATTTCATAAAATTTTTTGTATCATGAATGGAAGTTATTTGCATTGCAAACATTATCTCCCTGCTATGACTTGTCTTAATGTGGTCTTTTGAAACACAGAAGTTTCCAATTTTGATAAAGTAAAATTTTTACATTTTCCCCCCATGGTTATTCCATTTTGCTCTTATCTAAGAGGTCTCTGACTACCTTTAAGTCTTAAAGATATTTTCTTATGTTTTTTAGAGACATTTTATATTGTTAGCTGTAATGTTTAATGCTAAGACATATTTAATATTTAAAGTTAATTTTTGTGTATGGTATGAGAGTTAAAGCTTATTTTTTCTATTTTAGTATATGTCCTCCCAAAGTAAGCACAATTTTTCCTTATTGGATAACTATAGCTAAAGTTTTTAGCATAATGAACATAATGTGTTATTTTTTCTCTAGCTGCTGTCAAGATACCTGTTTATCTTTGGTTTTTACCAGTTTGTGCTATGTCTAGGAATATTTTTAATAAAGTTAGGACTCATTTAGTTTTATAAAATTTTAAGTTAATTTTAACTAATCTTAGAAGTTTTTAGCTACTGTTTTTTTCCCCCCAATTTTTTTTTTATACTTCTGTTTTCCTCTCCTTATAGAATTCCAGTAAGACATATGTTGATACTGTTCCAGAGATCTCCTTATTTTTTCTTTAATCTTTAGGACTGTGTCATTTCTGTTTTGATTGGTTTTGAAGTTTTCTGATTCTTCCCTTTAGTCTCCAATTTTCTTTTGACTCCATATAATTTAATTTCAGTTACAGTATTTTTCATATCTAACATTTACATTTGGATTTTAAAATATTTCTGTTGAGATTCCTTCTCTGTATGGCTGTTGACTTCTTACTTTTCTTTAATTGTTTCAACATCTTTGTATTAGCTACTTTGAAGATTTTTGTCAACTAAATCAAACATGAGCCTTGTAGGAGTCAGTTTTTGTTGACTGCCTTAATTGTGTGGTTCACACATTTCCTTTCCTTTTTTATTTTTGTATATACAATATTATTGTATAATATGGAGCAAGTATGGTTCCTCTTTTCTTTTGCTGATTGTCTTCTGTTTTGGTCTAGTGGTCAAGTTGCTTAGACTAAAACTACAAAATTCCACCTGGTGCTATCCCTTGACTAATATTGCAGTTCTTTCATCCTCAAACTGTAGCTTTTTCCCTTGTGATCTTAAAAAAACAAATGCAAACAAATAATTTGAGCTAGTTTATTCTCATATTTGGGGGCCTATTCTTTTTGTGTGTTCTCCTAGCTTCTAGCATTTGCCTTCTAAATTTCTAGCTAATATAATAGCCTCATGCCTACTGATACTTTGTGGTAGTAAAACTTTATTTAATTTTCTGTCATTTGAGCAGTATGTAGATTGGAGTCTGCATTCAATACACAGAGTAGCAAACTTTCATATCTCAACCAGATCTCACTGGTTTCTGCCTGCTTTCACATTAGACACTTTGAGATTTCCCTCTGCATATGTAAACTTTAGCAGTCAGCCAGGATTTTGAAAGAGTCTGTATTCTACTGATATTTTTAAAATATTCATTGAATTTATCCATCAGTTATGAATTTGTGATCTTTGCATCCTTCCCAAGAAAGTAATTCAAAATATGGAAAAATCTATGAAGATGTCCATTGCATAGTTGATTATATAAGAAGACAGTGCCTTGAACAACAACAACAACAACAAAATTTTATTTCCTAAGTTTTGGAGACCAGAGGTCTAAAGTCAGCATCAACAGAGTTGGTTCTTTAGAGGTTGTGAAGAAGAATCCATTTTATGCCTTTTTCTAACTTCTTATGATTTTTTGCAATTCTTATTTTTCCTTAGCTTTTAGATACATCATTTTGGTCTCCACAAGTTTTCCATTCCCTGTTTTCTGACCTCTCCTTCTGAGACTCTGTTTACATGCATCTTTAGTATTGTTCCTGATTACTGAGACTGTTCTTTTTTTCCCCTCTGAATGTAAAATTAAATCAGTTTTAGTTACCAGAATGTTCACTGACTTCAACTTTGGATAGTGTGTTTTCTGTTTTTCCATTTTCCATATGCTTCTTTTTGGTAGCTTCTGTTTCTCTAATGGGATTTCCTGTCTGTTCATTCATTGCAGACATATTTTCCTTTACTTTGCCTTCATATAGTTAAACTACAAGCAGTAATACTTTTTCTGCTTACTAGGATCTGAATCGGTTGAGTTTGAGTCTCTCATTTGGCTTTTCTCTTAAGTATGATCACTTTTTCCTGTTTGTTCTATGTCAATTAATTTCAATTATATTCTCGCAATTTGTTTTTTTCTTTCTTTTTTGTCTTTTTCATTTTTTTATCGGTACCGGGGATCGAACTCACGACTGCCTGCTTGCGAGGCTAAATCTCCAGCCCCCGATTTCAGATTATATTCTCGCAATTTGAGTGGTACATGATAGAGACTCTAGGTTATTCTGAATATTTTTGAGTTTTATTTTCTGAAGTATGCAGCCTGTCTGGATTCAAACTCTGAACTTTGTCTTTCTCTTAAACTTGTCTTCTCTTGGCTTCTGGGTCAGTAATCTCATTTGGTTACTTCATCCATTGCTATGTAAAATGTTATGAAAAAGAAGCTAATAGAGTTAGCCTTTAGATGGTTACTGCTCCCATTTTATTATTGGTTTGTTTGTTTTGGTTTTTTGAGACAGAATCTTGTTAGGCAGTTCAGGCTGACCTTGAACTCACTTTGTCACGCAGACTGGCCTCAAATTCACAGCAGTCCTCTTGCCTCGGCCTTCCAAGTACTGGAATTATAAGCCTGGGACTGCTTTCTTTGAGAGTAGCTTCAGTGAAAACTTTTTACTTTTACAGTAAATGATGGAGCATCAAGTATTATGGATGGCAAATGCCTGACATTCTAGCATTTGGGAGGCTGAGGCACATGGATCACCATGAATTTAAGCCTAGCTTAGGCTATATAGTAAATTGAAGGACAGTCCAAACTATGTAGCGAAATGCAGTCTCATAATAAATTAATACATAAACTAAACAACAGAGGAAAAAGTTGGAATATGGTAGTAATACCTCAGAGTAAAAATAGAAATATCTAAAAAGTAATGTCAGTAGTGGTATTCACTACCAATCTGGGCTTGCAACTTACAAAGCAGTGTATTTCTTCTGATCTATGTAATTCCAGTAGAATATATTAATTTTTCTTGCTTTCAATTTTGTGGACATCATTACATGGTCATGCATTCTTGAGCATGCATTTACTTTTTGCTCTCTAAAAGTCTTACTTAAGTAGGAAACTAACTCTTCTTTATCAAGATTCTTTGGATGTTGTAGGATTCCAAGATTTTTAGGCTAGAAATATATTTTTTCTATATGAGAGGTATAGGGTACCATATCACTACAGTGACTTTTATTTTTCTAATTAAGAGGACATGTTAGCTTTCTGTCACTGTCACAGGATACCTAATATAATTCACGTGTAAGGAGGAAAGATTTCTTTGGCCCATAGTTTGAGAAGTTTCACTCTGTGGTCTTGGCCCTGTGCTGTAGGCCTGTGTCGACATAGTGCAACATGGCAGGAGCATGTGGTGGGGGAGGTCTGTTCAGCTCTATACAGCTGAGAAGTCTGCTGTAATTTTGATGGGTGTTCCCCTGTAAGTGATCTGTTTCTTGTCTCTGACAGCTTTTAATATTCTGTTCTTATATTAGATTTCTGGAATTTTGATTATTATATGCCTGGGTGTAGTTCTGTTTGGGTTGTAGGTGGCTGGGGTCCTGTATGCCTCATACATCTGAGTATCTTTACCTTTTCCCACATTAGGGAAGTTCTCTTTGGTTATTTCTGTGAATAGCCTTTGCAGTTCATTTGTTTGTATCCCTGCTTCTTCCTTTACATTCTTAATTCTTAAGTTATAGATTCTCTTATCATCTTGTAGCCTTTGTATTGTTACTGCTTGTTTCCTTGTTATTTTTAAGAAGTTTTTCCTTTCATGCTCCCACATTACAAATCTGTCCTCCAGATCAGATAATCTATCCATAGTTTCTTTCAAAGTGTTATGCCACCTTTCAATAGAGTTTTTAGTTTCCTGGTAATCTCTTTGAACCTGCTTCATGTATTCTACGTTTCCTCTGTTTTTTCCATCAAACAATTCTCCCCTTTTTTTCTGTTCTTCCATTCCACCATCTGTTGTTTCTTGGGAGGTGCTTAGTATTTCTTTTACTATTCTACTTATATCTTGCTTTACTTGGTTAAATACTTCACTTGTCTATGAGGTCCTGGAGATACCGCTTTATGTCTGTTGGTGCCGTGCCTGATATTGCATGTTTTTTGTCCTCATTCTCCTTTGCATTTACCTTTCCTGAATCAGTGTTCTCAAGTTTGGGGACTGAGGACTCTTTCTTGCTCCCTCTTCCCATATTTTTGTTCCTTCCATACAAGCGTATATAGGAGGCCCAGTTTCTTTCTTTGTCCATTACAGTTTGTTTGAATCATACCGGCTAGGTGTTCCCACCCACTGCAGTGTACTAGGGAGACACAGACCTGGGCAGCCTATACTGGGCCCACCCCTCCAGGTCAACCTACCGAAGGCTTCACTGCATTAGGGTGCACTGCCAGGCAGAGGGACCTGGTTTGGGCTAGCCTACTGGGTCTTAGTCTGCGGCTTCACCCAGGTCCAGTGCTCCCCACCAAACCCGCTTGAGAGGGGAATATGTGACTGAAGTCACTGTAGCATCCTGTTCCGGCTAGTCTGCCCAGTCCCAGAATGTCCTCTGTTGGAGCCTCCTAGTCTATGGAAGGGTCCCTGTTCCTCTCACTCACTGCAGGTCGATTCAGGGCTCCCCGACAGCTCTGCTCTCAATACAGTTCACCGATTCCTGCACTCAGAGCTTTCTTGTCTCTATCCTCGCTGTGCTAATTTAGATGCAGCGGCGGCAGCAGGAAATTCAAGCCGCAGTTTCCAGAGGTGTGGGTTCCAGCTTTGGCACTGAGACTTTAACTGTTCGAGTCATAGCACCGGGATTGCATTTCCAGTTGGTTTCTCTCAGCTTAGTTTGTTCCTGGGTTGGCAGGGTATATCTCCCCCTGCTTAGGACTCCTCATACCGCTCCATTCCTAGAATCTAAGCTGACTATCTCAGAGAGCCTCCATAGCTGCTGTTATCTATCTGCCATGTTCTCCCAGAAGTCCCTAGCCCTCTTCGGCTTTTAAATTCTTTACTCAAGGTTTTATTTTCTAAATGGCTCTTAAAAATTTTTGGACTCTCAGCGGAAAACAGTAAAACATTACTGAGAGTAATCTTCA
Organism: Cavia porcellus; assembly: GCF_034190915.1. NCBI lineage: Eukaryota > Metazoa > Chordata > Mammalia > Rodentia > Caviidae > Cavia > Cavia porcellus. The sequence continues at coordinate 49,433,376 of NW_026947493.1, read as the reverse complement.
TTGTGATAGAACCATAATTTAATTATCAGTGTATACCAATCTGCAAATCTAACTCATACTTTTTTGTTTTCCTACTTTTATTGTTTTCCTTGGGGTCACGCCGGAATCCTATTTTGCATTTAGTTATTATATCTCCTAAGTCTGTCTCACTAAGAATTCAGTCTTGCATAATCTTACTTTTGAAGAATACTGATCATTTACTTTGTAGAATGTTCTTGAATTTGTTTTTCTGATATTTTTCATGTTACTAGGTTAAGATTCATTTCTGGTAAGAAGATCACAGGAATGATGCACTCTTCTCAGTGCTCGTGTGTGCCTTGGTTTAAAAGCTAACGTGCCTTAAGTACTTCCTCTCTATACTTTGAGAACAACATCAGATCATCTCAAATTCTTGCTTCAAATGTCATTTTAACTGTTTTCTGTGTTTTTTCTTCCTTCCTGATGGAGTTCCAAGGCACTCTTGCTTTTGTCATCTCCTTTTTGTTTCAACAACTCACCTTGGGCTATTGTTTTAGACTATATATACTGGCTGAAAACTCTCAAGTTTCTTTTTAGTTGAGAATAGTTTGGTTTTTCCTTAAAGGTATTTTTGCTGGGTATAAAATTCTGGGTTAACAGTTGTTTGAAAATTTGGAAAATACACCAATTTTCTCTGGTCTCTCTTTTTTTTCTTCTTTTTTTAAAAGAACTACTGTCAAAGTGCTTTATCTTTGTAAATTAGGAGTTGTTGCTTTCTCACTGCTTCAAGATCTTTTAAAAATTTTTAATTATTATATGCCTTGGTATGGGTTTCTGTATGCTTATTGTGTTGAGGCCTGCCTACTTTTATATCTTAGCAAAATCTGATAAATTTTCAGGCATCTTTTCCTTGAATTCTTTGTCAGATTCACCCATTGTCCTTCTCCTTTTGGAACTCTGCTTACATAAATATTCTTTTACCACTTTTTATGGTCTCATAGATGCTTGAGATGATCTTTAAAGTCCATTTTCCATTTTTCATATTGAGGAATTTGTATGTTTGTATCTTTAAATTTACTGATTCACTTTTCTGTTTTTGCTATTTTGCTGCTAAGCCCCATCAATTGAGTCTTCTTTGATGAGATTTTTTTTTTCCATTTGATTCATTAGTGTGACCAGTTAATTTCCAAAACATTTTTATGATGGCTAGTCTGAAATACTTGTCAGATAAGGCTGACACCTTTGTCAGTTATCTGGTGATTATCTTTCCTCTTTTGGTTTGAGATTATCCTGTTTCTTGTTATAGGAATGATATTCTGTTGAATTCTGGACATTTAAATACTGTGTTCCTAAAATTTCTGTTTCAGTAAGCCTCTTCTGATACTGCATCAGCTAGAGCATAGGATACCGCCTTGTTACTGGAAGTGCATGGCTTTCCTTAGTCTCAGTGACACTGTGCTGTGAAGAGTAGAACTTGTTGCAGCTGGGTGGTGGCAAAGCCCTGACTCTCCACTGTGCCTCTCCTGATACTGTCCAGGCAAAGAGAGACACCGAGCAAATTATTTCCCGATAAAGCTGAATGTCAGTAGATCCAACAGGGCTGAAAGTCCTGACTCATTTCTTCCCTGACACTTTCAGGGAGTTGGTCTCCCTATTGCAGATGCTCAAAATGAAAGGTTGGATTCCCCCACTGGCCTTTGTTCTTCGGGGTTGTACTAGTTCTGCCATCTTTTCACCATGGCAGTTGTTTGGATTGGGAAGTTATTATCTAAAAGTTTTCTATCTCATTAGTTTTTTCCTTGATTGAGCTCTCAGTTCAAGAGAGAAGGCTTTCCTTTTTTGGTTGTTGTGGTGTTTTGTTTCTTTTTTCTATACACATTGTCATTTCTGCTGGTTTCTGCTGTCATTCTGCTGGTTTCTTTGGCACCCAGTCCAAGATACTTAGTAAAAAGAAACCCCAGAAATTTGCCACTATATAGTCTCTTGATTCCTGAAATCCCTAATTGGTCTTTCTCCTTTTCTCCACTTTTCTGAGTCCTCTTATGTTTGTTTTATGTATAATGTCTATGGCTGTTCCTTATATTTAGTAGGAAGAATAAGGAAATCTGTTCCATCTTGTCTACCAGAAGTCATAAATGGTCTTTTTTTAAAAACCATGAATCTGACTACACTTTTCCTTCCAAGTTTTATTTATTTTTTATTAGTACATGTTTGCAGTATATAATACTTACATTCTTTGCATGAATTTGATACATGTTCATACATATCTTAATTCCTTTTTTCATCTACTGTTCCTTCCCCCACCCCCTCCTTTTTATCCCCTTTACATTTGAGAAAGATGTATCCCAACTTTTTATTATCTTTTAATATGTTCTTTGTACAATAATTTGGGTTTTGCGTATGAGAGGCCATGCAGTATTTAAGCTTTTCTGTCTAATTTATTTCACTTAACATTATGATGTCAAGGTGAGTCTGTTTTCCTATAAATGACTCAAGTTTGTCTTTCTTCATGCCAGAATAGTACAATATGAACAATATGTAATATCGGTCTGACTGTTGATGTATAGGTTACCTCCAAGATTTAGCTATTATGAATTGTGCTGCTGTAAACATGGGTATGCATATATCATTGTGATATAATGTCTTCAACTTTTGGGAAGATGCTTAGAAAAGGAATAGCTGAGTCAAATGGAATTTCCATTTTTATTTTTTTCATGAATCTCCATAGTGGTTGTAATAGTTTACCTTCCTACCAATAGTGTAGAAGGGTCCTTTTCTCCCTTAGCCTTGCCTGTAATTACATATATTTTATATATAACTCTATATTGTATATTTCTAAAGTCCATAATTTCCAGTCTAGAAGGCACCATATTCCTATATTTTATAAAATAAATAAATAAATGCTTTAAGCCAATATATAATGAAAAGATTTGTAAAGTTTTGTCTTTTGTAGCCATTCTTTGGAAGTGATGTTCAATGCAATAGAATTCTAATACCTGAAAACTAGCTTAAACCCACTAACAGTTCACATTAATTTAACTTTAATGGTGTAAAGCCTACGTAACTGCACCTTTGCTTTGGTTTTGAGTTTTCCTTACTACAAAGTCCTTTCTTTACAAAGCCCTCTGAATGTGGCTTGTTTTAACATGTGTGAATGAATGTATATGACAAATGTGTACCCACTACAAAAGAGGGAAGTGCCTTTTCAAGTAGATGTAAAGTTATCTGTTAAAAATCACTTAGTGTTTCTGGGCATGATAACATATACCTGTTATCCCAGCTGCTGTGAAGGATAAAGAAGGAGGACCACAAGTTCAGGCCAGCCTGAGCAATTTAATGAGACCCATCTCAAAAGGGTTGGGCATGTAGCTCAATAGTAGAGCTTGTGTGAGGCTCTGGGTTCAGTCTCCAGGACCACTTAAAAAAAATAGTGCTAATAATATTTTTTTTTTTTTGGCCCTTTGTTAGGTCACCTTTATCCATGGCTTCTACTAGAAATAAATCTTAATATATTACTGCCAGATTTTGAACACCAAATATAAACATGTTAAATTTTGAAGCTTATCTAAAATACAGAATTTCTAAAAGATAACTGCAAATTGAATCTTAGTCTGAGTAATGGGATTTTATTCACTCATTTATCTCTATCCCTTATGGCCATTATTGTGGTAAGTTTATTGCATGCGCAGTGAAAACAATTACCCAGGAAGTAAAACCCTACTAAATAACTGAGTATGTTAAATATGTATACATTTTGTCATAAAGGAGTGGATAGAGTAGTAATTAGTTAGAAATGAAATCAATTGCAGAAGAAAACTTTAGAGGAAGTTGCAAACATTATTAATTAAAATATATACATCTTGTCATATTTTTATCTTACATTATAGTAAGGGGATGTTATAGTCATAAGAATATCAATATTTATTTTAATAAAACATTAACCATGAGCCAGCCACAGTTTTAAATGCTTCCCATGAATAAAATAATTTTGTTATAATTACTTTTACGTAGAACTAACAGATTTGTACTATTAATTGTATTTGACACAAAAAATAAGATAATGTACATTCTCAGGTTTTTGAAGAAAGCAATATTTAAGGCCATCTTACTTACTTACCAAAACCTCTTCATGCCTTGCTAAGAACATGCCATTTTGTGTTACTAAAGATCTGGGTTGTTGTATACTGCTGGTGTGCAGGCTGTACAGGAATCAAGCATATTTTGATTATCCTAAGATTTATTGCTAGCTAAGCTGTGGCTCTTCAGCTCCTTGTTCTCTTACTTCTCTCATTAGGGCTTCTGTGCTGTAGATAGCAGTGGTGTAGCTGCCTGCTCTAAGTGGACTCAGTGAACACACCTGAGCTGTACTCATCAAATCTGTGTTTTCTTAATGCTGTGATTTCTATTATGTATTACCTAAGTACAGGCCTTTTTCATTCCTCAGTGATCTAGTGAACAACTTTCTTTCAGCTTAAGTATTTTTCACACCCTGCTCATTTTTGTCCCCACAGGAGATGGCCATTAAAAACATCTGACAGACTGGCAGTTAACCAGTTCCCTGCTGAGAGTAGTAAAATATTTAGTAGTCCCGCAACATCAAGGAACCTCAGCCCTGCAGGAGACAGTTTGATTCAACTGCTTTTTGGAAAGCAATGTTCATTTGGATGATCCCACACATTTTCAAATGGGCATGAAAAATGTCACATACCTAGTAGTTTCTAATGCAAATTGTTCTAAGATTTATAATATTTTATTTCTTAACTTATATGAATAGTTGAAATGATTTGTGCCTCTTTAGGAAAAGAAAATCACTAGACTGGCAAGATAAATGTCAGAATAAACAAGTATAATCTGTCGTGTGAGTTGATTGAGTTGCACATCAAACTAGGAAATTTATTTTACAATAAAAATTACTAAGGTTTGCAAATTTCAAATGAAGCCATATTATGTGACATTGAAATTAGTAGTCAACTGTTTTAGTATTCAACTTTTGTGAATTCATGAGAAAAACAAAATGTCAATTTGTAATTGTTGATGGTGTTACAACATCAGTAGCTTATACTTCAGAGCAGTGGTGGCAGACCTCTGGCATGTGTGCTGCAGCAGGCTGTTTGTATTCCTGAAAGCTTTGAAAGGTTTGCCATCGCTGCTTTAGAGATCAAAAGGAGCAAAATTATATGATTTATAAACAGTAAAACATAAGGAGATGACTAAAACTGACTTTATTCATTTTTCTTTCGTGAAAATCAGAGACCCTGTACACTGGAAATTTTGGGGACAAAATTATAGAAATACTACACTGACTTGACCTAGCAGAAAGATTTTGCCCACTCAATTCCGAAGATTTGTGCATTATAGAACATAATGGAATTGTATTGCCCTAATTATTTCAGCAGTGTTCTAAGATTCTGGGTTTCCGCTGATGCTTTGGGTCATAAGAAACGCTTTTAGATTTTCAACATATTTTTGTTTTATTTGAAGTTGTGTCCTCAAGCAATACTTTCATACTTTTTTTTTTTTTTTGGTCTTTTTCTTTTTTATCGGTACTGGGGATTGAACTCACGACTGCCTGCTTGCAAGGCAGGCGCTTATGCCGCTGAGCTAAACCCTCAGCCCCAGTACTTTCATACTTTCTTTCCACATGTTTTTATCCAGCTGATTAGACAATCTGAATAGGGGAAAATAGGAAATAATATTTCTTTGTTTGTAGAGTAGAAGGGGAAAATATAAAATGCTATTTCTTCATTCACTGCTTTACCCTATCCTTTGTCAAATATCCTACTCAGTTATGCTATCTTTGACAAGTCCTACAGTTTTCTAGTTACTGTTTTTAAAACTAGTTCAAAGGCTGGCCTGTAGCTCAGTGGTAGTGTTTGCCTCACATATGTAGTGTCCTGCATTCAAGCCAGTCAGTCAAACAAACAAACAAACCAAAAAATAAAATTTTGTTCCAGTTCATTGTAAAACTAGAAATTCACACACCTCCATTGCAACCATTCATTTTGGCTCAGAGACTGAGAGGAGGCAGAAGTACACTGGTCTCTTTCTCCTCTCACTCCAGTACTCCAAGTGTTGATATCAAGGTGAGGGTTTCATCTAGTTCTGAGACACTTCACTCCACACTCCACCTCTCTCACGGCCTTATTCCTCTGGTTTTGGAGGACTAAGGCAGGGCCTCATCCACTGCTGGTTTCCTTACAGGTGTCCATGGCTTTCTTGAAGTGGTCGGCTTCTCCCTGGTCCCCTCTGTAGTCAGAGTTACTTGACTGCCTGGTTAGCTCCTTGACTTCTGCCAAGATTTTCTTTCATTACTTACAAGGGCCTTGGAAATCTAGGATGAACATGTCTTCCTCTGTTCTTTTTGGTTTTTCGGATATGCTACATTCCCAGGACTCCTTTAGCATATTCTTTTCATATTCTACAAAACTGCTAGTAAATCTGGAAGAGGGTGCTACAGATTTAGTATTAGTAAACCTCCCACCAGAAAATGAGACTATTATAAGCTGGGAGTCTCTAAGAGCTGCCCCACTTGGTGAAAATACCATTCACCTTCTCCTCCCCATCCCACCATATATTCTTTGTGATTGAACCAATTGTGCCGACTTATGACAGGCGTAGAGAACAGAATAGGGTCTTGCTTTAAATTTTGGTAGCTCTCTGGAGTTTCTTTTGTGATTGGCTGTGGGGTCAATTCTGGAGCAACAAGAAATATCTCAGCGTTAGATTCCTCCTCCTCCTCCTCCTCCTTTTTTTTTTTTTTAAACAAGGTCTCCCTATTGTAGTCCAGGCTGGCCTTGAACTAACTTACCTAGTCTACACTGGCCTCAAACTTGTGATAATCCTCCTATCTTAGCTTTCTGAGTTCTGGAATTACAAGCGTGGGCCACCATAGCTGGCCCAAGGTTCCTTTTTGAGTGATAAAAACCCTAGTAATATAAATTAGATTTTGCTCATGTAAAAATGTATATGCTTGCAGTGTAGGGCCGGTCATGTGGTTCTGTTCTGTGAAGTCTTAAGGGCCCTGGTTCCTCCATCTCACCCCTCTGCCATGTCTAGGTTTCCTCATAGTCAACCTGCACTCCACGCATAAAATTGGCAAATGAGTAAAGAATAGCAAAAGGCACATGCTTGAAATCTCCTTTTAAAATTTCTGGAAGCTGCCACGGAATTCTTTTATATTCATTCTATTTAATTGTCTGGCTAGTCATACCTACAAGGGAGTTGGGAAACAAAGTATTCTAAACTAACAGTTACCTTTGAAGAGCATTGGAGGGCAACTAGCAGTGACATTTTTGGGAGTATGTGTACCCTTAAATTTGTTTTTCACTTGAGTTACATGTGTACACTAGTATGTAGTGTCCATGGATTATATAGTATTTTATTAAGTACTTTCAGACTTACGGTGAGTTCTATATGGTTAAGAGAAAAGTTAAATCTTTCAGTAATAATACCTGAGCCACTTATCAAAGCAGAATTTGAAGCTTATTTTTTTAAACTAGGATTGTTTTGTGTTTCTAAATTTTCATTTCTCTAAGAGGAAAAATAGAGCTATAGTAAGCCACTGATGTGTGTTTACTGACTGTGTATTTAAGGGAATGTTGTATCTTCCATACAGAATTGCAGTTGGTGCTGAATGGTGGTTATATTTTATTAAATTTGAAAAGAGCATGTTTTATAATGGTACTATATCAGACATAATATTTTAATGGTACCGTAAATGCTTGTGCACTGTAGCTATTATAGTGTCACCATTTATTGACTTTTGCATAAACTTGTTATGTGATGTTTCATTTTTCCCCTCATATTTATGTGGTATACAGTAAACAACACTCTCACATTCTTGAACTTGTATGCATTAACTAAACTTTTAATTTTCTCAGGAGATATAGTACAGTGAATTAAAACTTGTCAAATATTTTTATAACAAAATCTTTATGGTACTTTGGAAACAAGACTTTTATATTGACTTGATTTGAGCTCTAAACTACTTTTATAGATTCCCAAGAGGAACTTTCCCTACCTCTAGAGAAAGTGATAGCCTTTCTTAACAGCCCTACTGGTTTAAAAAAGTTGAATTATTAAGCCATTAGTCTAGATTCATAATATTAAAAATTTCGGCCAGATCCATATTATATGTGACAAAATGAGTGTGTCATACTCTGTAATAAAAGAATATGAGCATTATGCAGCAATTAGAAGAAACCTCAGACAAAAAACTAATGTGTGTTTTACTTTTCCTCACAAATTCTAAATTTTCACCTAAGCCTTTACTGTAAATCTGTGCACACTTTAAAAATTGAGCAATGTATAGCTAATAAAATTAACTTTTCCTCTCATATAATTAGTAGAAACCCCATTTCATTCTGTAGGTGTATTTTTATTACAAATGCAATATCACTGTTTTATTTGCTTACAGTTTTGAAAAACACTGACAAAAATGTTTTAAAAGAAGATAAGTGTAAGTGTGGAAATTTTCTTAAAGAAAATTAAGAAGATAGACTCGTGCTCTTCCATACTTTCACATTTTTAGCTCTAATGCAGAGTGTTTTACATGTGGTTTTAATAGTGATTAGCTGTACTTATCTAAAGGAAAAACAATTTTCTTTTAACTCTTTATAAGCCATTTCAATTTAATTCAATTTGATTATGTCAAAATTTCCAACAACATGATAATGACACATGCATGTATTTTTTTCAACAGTGATTTTGTAAGGACTATAATGTAGAAATTGGAGGATGTCACTATCAATTAAGTGGTAGTTACATACACATAGAGTCAAAGATGAGAGAAAACTCAAGTTGGCAGAGTTCCATTAGAACGAAATGAACTTTGATTTTATGTTTGAGTCATTTATATATTACAGATTTATATATTATAGATTATGGAAACCTGGTCCTTAAAGACAGGTGTAGCTTTCAGTTGTGAATTTTTCTTCCAGCCATAATAAAGTAATTTTGGATAGCATTTCCTAAACTCCCTTAAAACCTCTTAGAGACTTTAAGTGAAGTCAATGTTTTTCCATAGATACTGGAGTGTTCTGTTAAGACATTAAATATTTGACGTATTCTGCATAAATTATTTGAATTTATTTTGAAATCTAGACACTTTGAGAAAGGACCTGTTGTGACTGGCTTCCTCTTAAAAATAGTGTTCAGCAGATTGCGTGTGTTCTATTATAGGTTCACTACTGTGATAGACAAAGTGGCAAAGAATATGTGACCTGTCTGACCTTAGCCCCCGTGCAGATGACTTTTCATGCTATTGGAAGCTCCATTGAAGCCAGCCATGACCAGGTATAATATAGCACTGCCATTTTGCTGCATTATGGCCCAACTGAAAAAGTGGAGGCTGTCAAAATGGAAATTTATGCGCACACATACAGCTTTGCTATACTAGCAGCATTTGCTCAACTTCTGAAAAATGAGATTCATCTTGGGAAACGTATCTTGGGAGATTTAAATTATTTTAGACTTTTTATTTTCAGTTCATTATTAGCTTAAATACAGAATTGTCTTATAAGGGAGAAATAAGTAACCTACATACAAATTTTGTGAGTCAGCAAAAGATTCCAGCTAACACTGGAATCTTACTTTGATATACTCATTTGCTTCCATCAAAGAGTTTTGAATTACAAAATGTATACAAAATAACTGAACTTTCAGAGCCTTCAATTTAGTCCCATAATTTGAGATCTAACAGAAACAAAGTTCCAATGCTGTTTTACTTTTAAAGTTTTATTTATGAAACAAAGCTGAAAATTTTAGGAGTATATTGTTTCTAATGAATCCCTTTGTTTAGTTAGCCACTTAAGAATACATCCTGTTTATAAGATAGTACATATTTTCAATTAAAACAATCATATTAGACTAAACTAATTATCTAGACTATAGAATTTATAGCTTGTAGCAGCTTACATTATGACTCACCAGCTATGCTTTCTAAATTAACCATGTACAAAACAATCCCAATGCACATTCATATCCATTTTTTCAATAAATGTTATGACTCCTACTAATTTCCTGATTAATCTTTTTTCTTTCTGTCTGAGTAGTTCTTTTTGCATGGAAACAAAGAAAATAGTGCCTCTTCTCAAATGCATGATTTAGTATTGCTCAGCTCAACCTCTTCTCAAATGCATGATTTATAGTTGCCCAGCTTGGACAGGAGCTAGAAAGACATGCTTAAGGACGTTGCTCTACTGGCCACAGTATCTCTGACCTTACAGTTTTCCAGTCATCATTTGTTGATTGGTAGGAAGATACTGTGGTGTTCAGGAAAGAGTGACTAATTGATGGCCAGGGTGAGTTCTAGGACCTAACAGCATAAATTAGCTGCAATTACTTGAGTGGATTCTATCTATCCTTGTGACTCAGTTTCCTGAAATATTAAATGAGGGATTTGAATTGTAAGATATGTCCCAGTGCTGCCACTTTATGGTCTCACTGCTCCTGGTTGAGTGTGCCCCATCAACAAATAAACAGGTGTAGCAAGTTGATCTGAAAACACACTGGTGCATCTCATGCTTTTTTTACATGCATGAATGCTTTAGCGCAGAAGACAGTAAGTAGGTGAAGGGCCCGGCCTAAACCAGGGTACAGCGTACAAAAAACAACAGCTTGTAAAAAGGCTCTATGCTGGTGAATATGTGGTGAGGCTCTTAGACATTGGTTTCTACTCACATGGAGCTTGCAATGTAGCAAATTCACCCCTTTGAATGTTTAGCAAGTCCTACATCTCTGTCTCATGACAGGAACAAATGGCAGGAGCAGGAAGGATAATACCTACCCTGCAAAGATCTTTTCTGAAGCAAAGCAGAGCGTTGGGAGAGGTATTCATAACCCACATACGTCTGATAAGAGCCATTAAACATTAGTAGACTTAGCATGTTGCTGTAATAAAAAGTTACACTGGGTTGGAGACTAGGATTAAACTCAGCTTTACCATGACCTAGCGGTGGGACACTGTCTCTCCACCTTTTTGCATCTTGACTTCTTTAATGTGGAAGATGATGAAACTGGATCAGATTTGTACCAAAACAATATGCCAGAGGACTCAAAGCCCAAGGCTACTGTAACCCATATAGCTTAGGAAAAAAAATGCCTCTTCTGCAGGGTATATTACTCCATGCAATGGAAAATTTTTGTAACAGCCAAATTCAGAACTAGTATGTCAGTGGTATTTCTTGAGGTGCGTAGTGGACAAACTATACAGTTGTACATACTGTTTTACAGTACCTGTATCTGGAATGTTGATTTTACCTAATGGCAAGTAAAAAAAGATATTTTTATGTTAAAAAATACAGCTGCTTTATGGGTAACATCTGCATGAAATTTCAAGATTAAAAAACTGAAACTTCCAGCAGATGTGTTGATAGCGGTTGAATGGATGAATGAAAACATGACTAGATCCGTAACAGAAATGGTTGGCCTATGCATAAAACAGTTATGGGGTGACTTCAGAGGTAAGATGCAGGGTATTGGTGTGATCTTCTCCCATGTACTTGGATAACTGAGTTCTCTAAGGAAAAGAAAAGTAAAGCTGTACTGCACGTCTGCTGTCTTTTCTACACTGTGTGGCTGTGACCTGCTTCCCATCCCACACCTCTGCCTTATCACAGGACAGTCCATCACACCAGCGCCAGACTTGAGCTCGTAAGGTAGAAAGATGGACCTCTTAATGCTTTTCAGCCTTTAAGTTATAAATGCTGATAAACAGGAAAATGTGTTAAAAGCAAGAAAAATTATAATTTTTAACAATACTTCTAAATAATTCGTATGTCTCACTGCCAGACAGCTTGAACCACTGGTGGTACATGCATGACTGTTTCATTGAGTGGCTTTTTACTAATTTTATTAATAAAAAGACTGATGAAAGTGATTAAATCTGTTTGTAACTCCAGTGGTACAAGCCACTTGATGGAACAGTCGTGTATGTACCTCCAGTGGTTCAAGCCAGCAGGAAAGTGTTAAACAGTTAATATTTTAAGAAAAAAAAGATGTGTAAATTTTAGGTAGTTCTTATGAAATTCATATTCTTCTTACCTGTTTAGAATATAAAGATAAAAAATGGAAGAGTGCTGTAGTCTCAAGCCTTTATAGTTTATGTCTTGTTTTTGTAAGTTTAACACTGGGCCCTCAGTGGCATGGAGACTGAATATATTACCCACTGTTTGCACATACTCTGTAAAGAATAGCAGAGCAGGGATTAGTAAGTAACATTTCCTCTATCAAAGTTTATTGTATTTGTGCAAAATTGTAAAGGGAGAGACTTAATACTATCTATATATGGAAGGTGTCCGTATTTATGGAGCTGTGAATTTTCCACATTCTTCCTACCCAGCTTGCACTCATGTGCACACATGCACACACATACCATCTTTCCTTTCCATCATCCTCTTTGTCCACCTGTCATTCAGGCCACCCTGTATGCTGCCCTGCATTTCTCTCTCCCATCAGCCCCCCAGTCCCAGTAGCTCTCTCTCTCATTAGCCTTCTGATCTATGCTTTTCATTCCCTCCAGTCCTGCCATTCTAATTTAAGTCGCCATCATTTTTAACGTGGGCAACTGCATAGCCTCTAAACTAGCTTCCTATTTTTGTATTTTTGTTTCACTAATGCTTCGTTTTTCATTCAGTCACCAAAATTATTTTTACGTTAATCACATTTCATCACTTAACTGCTCAAAACTTTTCAGTGGCACAAGAAGCTACTCACTCTTTTAACGTTTTGAAGAAGGCAAGCTGTGTGCATGGGAGAGTAGACTAGTGTTTGGAAGAGTCTAGGGCTAGTAAAGGTTGACTGAAAAGTCTTGAGAAATTTTGTGGTGGAAGTGCACTACACTGGGATTGTGGTGGTGATATTAAAATTGTGTTTGCCAAGCTCAGAACTGTATTCCAGTTTTACTATATTGCTTTACTAGGCTAAAACTAAAGAAAAAAAAAACAGGCCTTATTCTTTGCTTTATTAGTAACTCATGCATTATTAATCCTAAGGAATTTATAGAAGGATGATGTCTCATCATCTGTTGTGTACTCTCTATGTATGTTGGATCCTTTTTGAAAGGCACTGAATTTAACTCCTAGCTGGTTTAAAACTTTCTCTCTCAATGCCAGTACCTAGTGGGGCCTGCTTCAGACTTCCCAGAATGGTAATTATTAGTCTCCAAAAAGTGGTCCGGGCCCACTGCTGTCAGACTCAAATGACTGCTCTCATTCAGAGAGTGGGTTGTCTTTCAGGCCAGAGATCCTTGTTGGTGTCTGTGTGAGAATGTTCCATGTATACATATCTTACTTGTACAAAAAAAAATGTGACATGGAAATCCACTTTCATCTAGAATCCTTAATTTTCCAGACCAAAATAAAATCTAAATTTCTGGGTACTAATTTTTTCATCAGACATGCTAACCATGACAGCTGTGTTGAAGTACTCCACCAAATCCAGGAGTATGCAGAGATAACTGACTTCCAGCCTTAGTCCTTACTGGGCCACTTTTGTAAAATTGAAAAATTATAGATCATCTTTATTTATAAGTTAGAAACACACTTAGATGACCTAGTGAGTAATCTGCTCAGTATTTTTCAGTACATCCTATTTGGAAGGTAACGTTACATTGGTTAGTGTATGTTACTAAAACAAAATTCTTAGTGCAGAAGGATATTGGAATCTTGTACCTTAATATTCTTTAGTCTCTCCTTTTGGGTTGATACCCTTTCTGTACCTTTCCTCATCACTTTTAGGTATTACCGAGTAACTTTCTAATTCTGTCAGTCATCTTCCAGTTACAGCCCAAAAGTCAGAAACTATTTTCCCTGTCTTTACATTTTGTTTCTACCAAGTGCATTGTTAATCACTAATGTCACAAAGATGGGGTAAGTAGATATTGTTTTGTAAAAATACTGTAGTTTAATTTCAAGTAAACAGTTTTACTGCTGCATTCAGGTTAACTCTGGTACTTTCTTACTCCTTATAAATAAAGTAGTAAATTAGTAAATCAACCAATTAACCAAGCACTTAGCTAATGAAGTATATTGATATTTACTGTAATGAACAAAAGCAGGATTATCAATTGAGTAAATGAAAAATACATATTTAACACATTAGTTGGAATAAAAACACTTGTATAAGAAAAAATGAACAAAAACTAAGTTTGTATATTGTGCGTTTATTATGTGCTAGATACTTGCTGGTCTTACTGTAGGTTATTTTGCTTAATCCTTGCAATTGCTTTAATAAGGTAGCTATTGGAAGCTAGAAGCTTCTTTCATTTACTGCACCATCTTTGGGAGTTTTTGCCCAGATTACAAGTTCCCAGTGTTCATACTTTGAGTCAGGCCTCTCAAGGAAAGGATAATCGTTAAATTTAACACTTAGCAAGTCCGATGAGTATGTGGTTCTACTTTGGATTTCTGCTGAATAGGTTATTTTCTGTTTGAATAATTATGCAATAAAGATGGAAAGAGGAGAAAGAAGATGAGGGGAAAATTAAGACATGTACAGGTACCAACTCTGGCAATGCATGTTATCATTTTGTACTGCAAATATGTACTGATCTAAAAGTCATATAGTGCTAGGGTATTTTAAAACTAAAAGAAATGTCCTTCCTAGTCACAATGATATTTTAATTGATCTCTTGTAGAACTTTTGTGATACTAAGTGTCTTAAATGATAATACCTGTACTCCCATGGTTCTGAAGTCATTATATTCCAATGGAGTGTGTCAGGTAGGATGCTTTTGATGAGTTACAGAAAAACGTGATTCATACTAGCTTAAATAACAAGGAACCTCATTCTGTCTTATAGCAAGAAGTTCGGAGGAAGAGTAAGAGGCAGGATTGGTTAATGAAGCAGCTCTCCAGGGTCAGCAAGGTCTCAAGTTATTCCCATTTGCTATCTCTGCCTTCCTCTGTTTCATTCTCTAACTCAGGAGGATGGCCGGAGTAGTGTCTGTCCCATGTGATTTACCCACATCTGAGAAGAGAAATCTGACCTTCTGTTTTGGGAAAACACATCTATATCAGGAATTCTCTATTTGTCTTTCCTTCATAGCTAGAGGCCTTGGTTGGGCCAGACCTGCATCATCTTTAAACTGGTCACTGGCACGAGAAATGACATAAACCACTGCTGATCTAAGTGCTTGGGGTGAAATGGTTGTTGAGTAATCAGCCATGAGAATACCATATAAAGGATCAAGTGTCACATACATAATTTTAAATTTTCTAGCATCTATACTGTTTTTTGAAAAGTAGTTAATTTTAATAATTAATTTTATTTAACCCAACACATGCAAAATATCACTTCTACATAGAATCATCTTTTTAAATTGAGAATATCTTACCCTTTTTCATACTTGACCCTGGTGTATATTTTCCACTGTTTGCTCATTTTGGACTGTCACATTTCCAGGTCACCACCTGTGTGTCAGATGGCACATAGAATAAAGTCCAAGAGCAATACACCTGAGCCCTTCCTGTGTCTCCTCTCTCACCTTTCACCACTCACCCTGTGCCTAATTTAGGCCCACACTGTATACTCTAGCATCGCTCAATTATCACTCCTCCCACCCTCTTGCATCCTTGAATTTGCTTGTGCTGTTCCCTCTGCCTGGCCTATTCTTTCCTTGCTTGAAGGGGAATTCAGTTTTTGACTTCGTTGTAATTTTTTTACTGCTGTGTTTCACTTCATCATATGGTAGCACTCATCAGGCTGTTTTCCATGATCTCTTTTCATGATAGTCTACACCACTGAGCAGCAAACTGCTCGAAGCCTAGGGCAGTCCTGTGTTCTCGGTGTCTGTGATCTACATGTGGTATATGTTTATAATGGAATAAAGTGTACTTCTAAGAAAATTAGAGTGACTTGGTTTTGGTAGAATTTGTTAGATAAAATTAGCAAGAGAAATAGAATGTTAATCAGTAAGCTTTCTCTGATGGTAATCCTATAAGGGCAATTTTTGTATTTGATAAGATCCCAGTAGTTCCAGTTGTTGCCCTGGAAGTATTCACATACTCTGACAACATGTACCTGTCCTTAGGAATCCATCATCTCTCTCCATTATTTATTTACCCACTTATTTATAACCTTTAATTTTTGTAACCTATCATCAGTAGAAGTATGTCCATCTTGGTATGGTGCAGTACTTGAAGTATCTACTCCTACCTCCCTAATTCTGTCATCTGCCACACAGTGGACAAGTCAGTGTTCATGCATTGGGTTCATGATTGCATTCTTTAGCATCCAGAGAGGCATAGACATCACCAGTTCCAGCAACAATTATCCAAAATAAATAATTGCTTTCATTAATATAAAATATACCTAAGTAACATTGCCTCATAAAAGGCCTCCCATGTTATCACCCTACAGGTAGCTGCACTGAATTTTCTGGCTTTCTTCATATTACACAGATGCAGTGTCCAGGCTCACTGCAGCCACAGGACCAGAGAGTAAGGATATAAGAAATTGGGCATAGTTACTGATCATTGCCATTGGCAGCTTCTAGAGGTCCTGGAACTGCCAAAACTCAAAATATAACTTGAGTTTTGCTTAAACATTTACTTTAGTGTTTAACTGGAGAAAGAACTTTCATATTTATTGATTTTTGTATTTCTAATGTTTTTCTATCTGAAATTTATCCTTTTAGTATAGCATGAGTTGTAATTCTTCGAACTTTTTATCATTTTCATTTTATACAAATATACCTTGTAGTTAAGGCACTGAATGTCTTATAAATTACAACAGGACATGTCACCAGTAACCCCTCACTGGATATTTATCGATGGACTAGAACACAAGTTAGCATACCAGGCCCAAGGCCCAAAGCCAGCCAGCCTAGTACCTGAACTAAAAATGGTTTTTACATTTTTGAAATCATTGAAAAGAGGTAAAAAGATGAACAAGACTTCATGACATTAAAATTATATGAAATTCAAACTTTGGTTCCCATAAATGTACTTATCGTGATATAGCTTCAACCATTAAGGTTGGTATTGCCTGGAGCCACTTGCACATTCCAGTGAGAGAAATGAGTGTTTATCGCCAAGACCATATTGCTTGCAAATCCTGAAATACTATTTGTGCCTTTACAGAAGGAACTTGCCAGTTCAATCATAAAATTGGAAGGAAGCAACATTAAATGTGTGTCTTTTTCATTTGGTATCAAATACTGTATACTAAATATGGTCATTTCAGCATTCATTTTCTTACAGAAAATATTTCTTCCCAGAAATATTGTTCTACTATAGTAAATAAGACTTGTTTATTTTGGATTTATTTATAGTGGAAACCAATTTTATTCTCTAAGCGAATAAGTCTTTCTTCATCAGTATTAAGTATTGAAACAGTTTGACTGTAGCAAGGTTACTTTTTTCTCCTTGCTGAAATTCCAGTTAGCAAAACTTCATAGCTATAGCTTTTTTCTCAAGTAACAGAGAATATATTCAGTTGTTTCTATAGTGATCTTTCATTTATTTCATTTCAGATGGATAAGCAATTTCCAGAACCAACAGTGAGTTATAAGGGAAGGTAGTAAGAAGATTGAATGTTATATATTTTGTAATTGACTCATAATTTCATTTATGCTTAGTACAGCATGACCACATTTTTAAGAGGTTGCGTATTTCCAATGATATTGTGCACGCAAGTGGCTTATTAATTTGAGCTATAAAATTATTTTGGACTGTAGTCAAAATCCACAAACTTACTCATTGCTTTCTTATCCGACTTTTTTCTAGAATGACAAATAGCATCTATTTTAATTAGTAAAATATGAAATTTTAAAGGCAAAAACCTAACTTTTCCCAACTATACTAAAAAAGTACTTTTAGTGTGGTTATGAAATCTGTTCCTCTATGTACTTATAGCTCTGTTTTATTACAGTATATCACTTTTAAGATAATTTCGTGTTTATGATTTCATATAAAATAGAATCTAAAAGTTTTGAAGGTTTTCTACTAAATTTCATCAGTTTTGAACCTCTGTACATGCGTTGTCAGTAATTCCTTAATTTTTATTTCAGTCTTCTGATTCATAATGTTTTTCCTAAGTTTAAAATAATTGAGATAAGAATTAGTTTTCTTATTATTCTCGATGTCTCTGTATTCTATGTTGGCTTGACAGTTACTGGATAAATATTTTCAAAGCCTTTCTGTTAATTGTTCACATTAATGAATCATAACCAGATACATTATTAAGCCAATAAATGCCATATGTTTATAATTGGCTAAATGGATGTGAAGGTTATAATGGAAAACTGTTGCCTATATAGACTTTAAAAATGACAATCAATGGAATATAGTTCCCCGAGCCACAGATTTGAGAGCATTATTATCCACTGGAGGTCACTTTTACAACTTAAAGAGTATTACCTTCCTTGTAAATTCAAATTATGGTGTTGCACATGATTTATTACACTACCTAAAACTGAAAAACAGTAACCTTCTCTCCCTTGGCTATATATCTTCAGTTAAGTCATGCCTCTCTCCATGTCCAAAATTGCTTTTTGGGCAAACCAATTTTGGTTGTATTTCAAATATTTTAGTATTCATTGCTGATAGTTATTTGGCTTGTTCTCTTTGTTTCTGCTTTGGCAGTTACTGTCTTTTCAGAACATATTTTAAAGATACCCTTTAGTTAATTGGCTTCTCTTTTTTGCATCCTCTAATGGAAAGAATTTGGTAGTATTTTTAAACTTCAAAATATTTAACATTTGAAATTAAATTACAAGGGAAGGTAGTAATTTTAGAATGTCCTCAGTTACTCTTCATAGATGTTGCGTTAATACATTACCAGCACTCTTAGGTGGCATCCCCAGTATTTGTAGGAAGTGTCACCTACTCTATCAAGAGTCACAGTGATTGGAGTAGGAATGTAGCCTAGTGGTAGAGTGTGCGCTTAGCATGTACTCACCTCTGGGTTCAGTTGCTAGCAAAAAAACCCAAAAAGAATCACTGTAGTTTCTTACCTTGAAAGACTGATATGCCCATTGACTTTTTCCCTGGTTCTTTTACCCTTACTGGAAGAGAGGTCGTGTCTTCACACAGGTTCCTGCCATGTAAAGTAACGTATGTGAAGGTAATTTCTTAAAGGAAGCGTGTAAGAAGTTTTTCACCTTGAGGAGAAGGTTGTCTGGGAGTTAGAGTCTCCTTGTTGATACGGTTCTCTTTTTAGACGACTGCTGAGATTCTGGCCTACCATTTTCGTACTATCAGTTTAAGTGATCCGATCTACTTACCTTGAACTCTGACTCCTAGTTACTTTGCTAGGGTCTGCCCTGTTAGTTTGTCTTAGCCTATAGGAACTTTCACACTCTGATCTTACATTGTTCACCTGGTGTTTGACATGGGCTTCTGCCTATTTGCTGTTATCTGCATTTCAGAGACCAATTCTCATATTACTTCTCAAATCCAAAACTGCCCTAGGATTAACAGAATTTTTTTGTGGCTATTATATTTTACAACAATATAAAATTCAGAAAATGTCAGTCTGATACTAGCAAAATTAATACTCTGCATATCTCCAAATCATTACTGTACAAATTCTTAAAATATTTAAGTACGTACTTGCATACACTTGGCAGATAGCTGCCACTTCATTTTTCACCTTTGCCGTTGTGGCCTTTTGTCCTGGACTTCTGGGACCTCCCCATGGGACAGGAACTGTTGGGTTATTGTTTGCCCAGCAGTTTTCTGGGCTGTCTTTTGTTGTATTGGTTGGTTTCTATGGCTCATGAATTAAGATCACCCCTGCTTTCATAGACACATGTAAGAGTTAAGTTCTTGGGGGAAAAAACTAAGTGATCATTTTTAAAGATCGTTGAAAATTTCCATTGGAAATCAAGAAGCATTTATTTATTTACCAGTCATGTACTAAGCACTAGCTCTGTGTTCATTCCTCTAGATACTAAGAAGTGGTTCCTCTTATAAATATGGAAAGGCCTCAAATAGAATGTGTTTAAAAAATGGACATGAAATGTGTGGGAACTGTGTAACTCCTGCTCACTTTTACTGTAAACCTGAACTTGCTCTAGAAAATAAATTCTTAAAATGGAAAAAAAAAAGTTGAAGAAACAAAAAACGTATGGAAGATAGCTGAAAAACTGTTGTAAACCAATGCAATTCTGTCAGAAATGATTTAAATATGTAAATGTATAAGTATTGAAAGGCTGTAGAGTGTAGGAGTGATCAAGAACAGAATTCACTTGATTAAGCTTCTTTTAGAAGTTGACGAACAAAAAGCAAAATTGAAAACAACATGAAAAACATAGAAACATGGAAGTTGGTGAAAAATATGCGGAAAAAGAAAACTCCAACATTTTGATCACTGCTGGAATAAATAATGTCACCTGAGATTGAAGTTTTTGAGTGTATTCATAGAAACTAGGTTGAAATATGACATTTGTGATCTTTGTAGCAAAGAGTCATTCATCAGTCAGAAGAAGGGATGTGCTTATGATGATGCAGGACCAACTATTGATAGGCAGGAAGATTTTTAGCATAGCAATTCAGGTGCTGACTTCCTGTTGGGTGTGATTCTGAAAATGGCAACACACTGAAAACATTTATTTGTAGCAAAATTATTGAGCTTCATATACGAAAAGTAGGATTCTTTTGTGTCCCTGACTAGATTCAGCACAATATTTCTACAGTCAGGGGAAGTTGTGAAAACCAGCAGTTTGTTTGAAGGATTGGCATTTTTTTGATTTAGAAGTGAAGAAGCCCACACCAGTGAGCATTGTAACAATAGACATCTCAGTGGTAAACAAGAAAGGACTGCTAGAAACTCAGTGAGCTGTGGGTTGCCATCTTGCTTAGGACCAACAGTGGCCCAACACACTAACCAGAAGTTTCTCAGAGAATTTTGGGAAGTGACATGGTAAGAGGAACTTTGACAAACTCACATGCTCCTGGCTGGCAAAAAGGCTTCATGTACATGAAGGAAAGATCAACGAGCTCTAGCTCTACACATGTTGGCTGTGAAATCCTGCATTCATACAGTAGAGGTGCAAGAGGGCCTGGCATAAGTTAAATGCCGGAGAAGACTTAAAACTTACGGGAACTTTTAAGTGGCTCACCATCCAGACGCAGATCCTTTGGCAGAGGACAGAAGCTTTACTGGCTTAGGGAATTTGAAGTAGAGTTGAAAATTATAACTGAAATGAAAAATTCACAGCCAATTATTGGCTGACCATTTAGGTATGCAGACACAGACATGATCCTGGAAAGCTAGGCTTAAAAATTTTTTTTAATGTTTGAAAAAAATTCTTTTTTTCCTTTTTACATGTAATAGCAGGTCAGTGCATGCACTTGCAGGAAGTTTGATTCCACAGATTTAGTCCTGGAAAATTAATTTAAAAAACATAGTTAGAACGACCACCGTGAGAGAACACCAAAATTCTCAGTTAATTACATTGTGTGTCTAAAATTCCAGTTTTCAGTTAAAAAATGTATATATATATTTAGAGAGATAGCTATAGAAAGAAGAATGCCAGATACAGTAGAGCATGCCTATTATCCCAGTTGCTTGGGATGCTAAGGCAGAAGAATCCCAAATTTGAGGCCAGCCTGGGCAACTTAGAGAGACTCTATTTCAAAAAGGCTGGAGATACAGCTCAGTGTCTGGGCATTTGCCATGTATGTGTGAGGCCCTGGTTTGATCCCCAATTTTGCAAATAAAGGGATAGAGGAGGTGTTGGAGTCTTAGAGGCTTCAAAGCAGTTTAAGGAATTAAAACCACACCTGAAGAACTAAAGGAATGTATAACAACAGTGACTCAATAAATAGAGAATCTTAATGCAGAAATAGAAGTTATTAAACATCAAATGGAAATAGAGGTGAAAATCATAACAAATGAAAATTCACAAAGGCACTCAATAACAGATTCAAGTTGGCAGAAACAACATATGGACATCAAAATAGATAAAAATTAACAACGCAGTTAGAATAACAAAAAATATGAGAAAAGCAAACAGTCTCAGAAACCACAGGAAAACATCAGGCAACATGCAAAACGGATAAACAAGATCAGTTGAATACCTGAAAAATCAATTACTGAATGTATTGTAATCATAAAGGAGATAACATCCATGATATCAGTAGACATGATGAAAGCATTGAAAAAAATTCCAACAGACTGAAAAATCTAAGAATAAAGAGGAACTTCCTTAACTTGATAAAGAACTCTACAAAAGCAAAACAAGAAAAAACTCTACAGCTAATATTGTCTAAATAGTGAAAGATTGTTTTCTTCTTAACACTGGGAACAATTGAGAATGTCTACTTTACTACTATTTACATTGTACTAGATGTAACCATTTTGATGGGCAGAGAAAGAAAAAAAATGAAACAAATATGTAGTATGGAAAGGAAGAAGCACTCTAGTATTTGCAGATGACATGATTATCCTGTATACAGAAAATCCTAATACGCTCAGAACACGTACACATACCTATTAGATCTAATAAATAAATTCAGTGGTTATAGACAGGACATAATCTACAGATCAGTATGTAAAAATCAATTATATTTCTGTATGCTAGAAAGAAATCTCCCAAATTTGAAATTAAGACTATTTTGTTCGGGGCTGGAGGTTTAGCTCAGCGGCATAAGCGCCTGCCTTGCAAGCAGGCAGTCATGAGTTCGATCCCCGGTACCGATAAAAAAGACAAAAAAAAAAAAAAAAAAAAAAAAAAGACTATTTTGTTCATAATAACATTAAAAACAATAAAATACTTAAAAACTGATTTAAACAAGTGTGAGATTTATACATGGAAAATTATAAAACATTGCTGAGAGAAATTGAAGATTAAATATATGGCAGACAGTGTTCATGGATTAGAAGATTCATTATTGTTCACTTGGCAGCTTCCCCCAAATTAATATGCAGATTCAGTATAATTCCTTAAAAAATCTTAGCAGTCTTTTTGGAGTAGAAATTGACAAGCCAGTTGTAAAATTTATACAGAGATGTGAAGAGTTCTGAATAGATAAAACATTGAAAAGGAAGAACAAAATTGGAAAAGTTGCACTACTGAATTTCAGATTTTACTATAAAGCTTCACTATTCTAGTTAATGGCATAAGAATAGACATGTGGATAAGTAGAACAGATTGAGAGTCTGGAAATAAACATCTAATTTATGTTTAATCAGTTTTCAGTAAAAATGCCAAGGAAATTCAGTGGGGGAAATCATGCTTTTTAAAATAAATAGCATTAAAAAAAATTAAGTATCTAGAAGACAAAGATGAAGTTAGACCTTTGCTTCTTAGCATCTGCAAAATTAACTCAAATAATAGACTTAAGTGTAAAATCTAAAACTGAAACTTTTGAAAGAAACAGGAGAAATTTTCATGACTTTGAGTTAAAGAGTTCTTAGGTACAACATCAGAAACATCCATGAAGGAAGAAGGTGGTATATTGAACTTGTTACCAAAATTTACAGCTTTTGTTTTAAGAAAGTAAAAAGTCATGATTAAATACATGACTATGTTCAAAACGGTAGATGATAGCAAATGTTGGTGAGGCTATAGATAAATTGGTACATTCATGGGTTGCTAGTGGAAATCTGTAACTACTGTAGGAAACAGATTGGCAGTTTCTTAAAAAGTTAAACATAAATTTACCATATGATCCAACAATTCCACTTGTAGTAATTTTTTTTTTAATCGGTACCAGGGATCGAACTCACAACCGCCTGATTACAAGGCAGGTGCTTATGCCGCTGAGCTAAATCCCCAGCCCCTAATTCCACTTTTAGATATCTACTGAAGAAAAATTATCATGCATGTGAATGTTTACAGACATGCATGTGAATATTAATAGCAGCATTATTCATAGCAACTGAAAACAAGCCAAATGCCCATCAACTGGTGAAGGGGTAAACCAAATGTGGCTTAGTCATAAAAAATAAATAGATATTCAGCAATGAAAAGGAACACAATACTGAATTGTTGCCATATCCAGCACAGCTCTTGAAAAACTCCTGGAATGTGGACAATGAAGAAATGAAGGCAAAAATGAGAATGCAGAAAACTGAGGTCAAATGAAGCCCTCTCTCAGGGGAGAAAAGAACTGCCCCGTGACAGCAGTGCATTTATTTGTATGCACGGCAGGTTGATGTCAGGTGAAACCCCTCTGCTTAACAACATGTTCTCCTAGCTCACCTCGGGCACCTCATGCTCTCAGGGCTGAACAGCTTGTTCACCTGGCCTGCCTCAGGTTCTCTGTGTTCTCGGGGCTGGCCTCACTCTAGCCCTGCACATGTAATCAATCTTCAGTTTCGCTGCTCCCCACAAACTATGAATTATATCCATACTACAGCCCATATATGTGAGCCTCAAAAAATTCTTACATGAAATACACCAGGCATAGAGGGCCACAGACTTTTTGATTGCACTTACATGAAATGTCCAGAACAGGGAAATTATCCCCAGATGCAGAAAGTGGATCGGGGGTGCCATGGGCTGGGACTAGGAGCAGGAAAACTTTGTGATAATGGAAGTGTCCTAAGACTACAATTTAGTAACATTCACACGATTTTCTGAATTTACAAAAGCTACTCACAAAGGATGAACTTTAGAGTATATAAATGACACCTCAATAAAGCTATGTAAAAGTAGCTTTATAAACTTCCCCAGTAAGAGATTCGTGATAATAGAAATTTTGGTAAGGCAATACATTTCTGGGCCCAAAACATGTGCATGTCTCAGGATTCATGGCCCTCAATGCTTGCGTACCTCAAGCCTAAGGATGAGTTTTGGTCCTCTGCACTGCTTTACATCTTACTTCCAGTTTTCTTAGCTTTGGTATGACCCACTTCAAATTTCTCATGGTCTGAACCTCAATTCCTGTTATTACTCCACCTAACTCTTGGTCATCATGTTTCCTCCTGCTCGGCCCAGTAACCTGATCCTGACTTCTGATTGTTCCTTTTGCTTGTTTCATTAACTTTTATACACTTAAGAAAAAAATCTCTTCTGCCATTTATACCCCTGGGCCGTACTCCAGCTCTGATTAAGCCTGTACCATACTCACTCAGAAAGAAAGCCGATTCTTTGTTCCTTTTGGAAGATGATGACTTTTTTTGCCATATTAAATGTCAGTTCCAAGTGGATAACTTAAGATTTGGGAATAGAGCCATAATTTGAAGTTAAGAAGATGTATATTTGGTCCTCACTTAAAATACTATGGGGGGGGGTAGAGAATTTTCTCTATGAAAAACTATTTAATTCATTTGGTTAATCATTATTGTGAAAACCAGATGTTTTTCAGCAAGTCAGTAGGCATAAAATAGACCAATTTAGAGAAATTACTTGAGGTTATAAAATATTTGATCTTTTCTCAGAAAAAGGCAATCACTGTCCTGAAGGAGACAATCTTTAAAGAAATACAAAATCTAACTACGAAACTGCCTCCCCCACTAGGTGGCAAAAGTGAGCTGCCAGAGAGACAGAACAGCCAGTTCTCAGACTGCAGCATCTCTTCCTGCTAAGTACTGTTTGCACAATGTTCGTTTTGAAAAACTCACACTCTATACCTTTGAAATAAGTAGTGTGATTCCTAAAATCTGTAAAGCAAAGAATAAAGAGACATGTTGGTTTTTGGTAACAATCTGGCACTTAGTAACTAATTCTTTTACAAAAAATTCTAAAGAGAACTTCATTATAATCTTGAGAATTTTGGCCCCAGGTCCTTGGGAAGTGTTACCGAAGAACCCTGAGCTAAATTATGAACTCCATTTTAAAGCTGCTCCTTAGTTGAGAGTGACAGAAGTCATTTTTAAAACTGCTATCTATTATTGTGGGTTGCTTTCCCATCTGGGTTTTTGTGAACACGAAGTATCTGGAAATTTTAATTATATAGGAACGAGAATATGCTTTAAAATAGCCTGAGAAAAACTAGCACCTTTAAAATATGTTATTCAAAAGTTTTCTTTACTGGTCATCCAATAATGATTTGTGTATATTTTAATTTTAATGTTAGTAGCACTTTTTCTCCTTTTTCCTATATTTTCTTAACTTCATCCTTTTGTCTCCAGATCTGTTTAAAGGACAGCACACTATTGCTTTAATTCTTATAATAACTGCCTCCCTCACTAAGGTTTGTAAGCAGAGGCCAGGACTGCAGAGAGTAATGGAGTTTCCAGTGAAGGTATTGTCCTAAACAACCAGCAGCAATATAAAAATTTGGGGAGTATTTCTCAAGTCTCAGTCAACAGACAAATTTTCAGTTTCTTTCCCTGAAATACACTCTCAGATATTAATATTATGTCACTTGTCAAAGTAGTTTTATAGAATATTGAAAAATAATCTAATTTAAAAAGCAATGGGTAAAATGAAAAGAGAAAGAAAGGGAATGGTGTAGCTCAGTCGCACAGCGCTTACCTAGCTCATGTAGGGACTTAATTTTGATCCTCAGCACTGCCCAGATACATTAAAGTAACTAGTCATTTATTTGTCTACTTAAAAAATACATACTCAGTTTCTCTGTGTGGAGCGTGGGAGTACCTGTTGCTTTTTAAATAGGAAGCAAGATGTTTGGGTGTTTTGTTGCCATTTTTGATGGCTAATGATCAAATTGTGATGCATTGTCTAGGTCAGTTCCATGAAACAAAACCATTTTATCCATCATACACTTCTATCACATGCTTCTCAATTTATGTACATGTCAGAACTTGTAACAGAAAATCATGTGTCATGCCAGAAAATGCACCCTGCTATTCCTTTAAGCCTCTTTGGAGCTTTTAAAATTTGACCACTTTGATAGAGTAGTAAGAATGTATTCAGCAAAACTTCATTATAAAGCACTTTGGTGTGCCATGTATTCATTTATGTTTTATGCCAAGTAACGTCTCCCATGTACCCTTTGCTGTGCAGTGTGTCTTTTGTCAATTACAAGGAAACTTATCATTCAGGTCTATTGCTTAGTCCCTAATGGCAGTATTGTTATGGGCTTCTATTGCCTCATTTTATGAATGAGGCTGATCTCTAGCCTCACCTCTAATAGAACTTATAATTGAAAGATTAATCATTTCTATTGTTTGCTGTTGAAAGATTATAGATGGTAACATTTTTTCTACTGGCTTCTGCAGTGACTACTCAAATAATAATTCAGAACAAAAGATTATATGAACAAAAGAATTCATTTAGTAAACCTTTATTGAATGTCTGGTGCATGTAAGGGTGTATGTCAGTATGTGAATTTATGTAGCTAATGGTGTGAATGAGAAATGGATACTGTTTCTGAGCATCATAATGATGGAGAAGAAAAATCTATAAAAAAGTGAATGATAACTGACCTATGAAAAATATTAGCAAAATGTCTAGGGAATTTTAGGGATAGGGAGGAAAAATTTTGATAAGGGTGGCTTTTGTAGCAAGAGCTTGAGCTTCTTGTAGGCACTAGGAGAAAAGGCAGTTGGTAAGGGCATTTGGTGTAGCAAGAGCTGGCTGGCCCGGGCACGGAGGGGAAGAGCAAGGTGCATTAATTGGGCAGAACCCTCTGTGCAAGCATAGCACTGGTTTTTGGTGTTTAGAACTCAAGATACAGGTCAGACTTTAAAGTGTCTTTTGACACAAGGACAAATTTCCTCATAGAGGAGCTATGTAAATTTGCAAATGTGCAAGGCAGTTCCAGCGGATGTACTGATAAGGAACACAAGTTTTATTAATCAAGAAATAATTTAGCAGTTTAATTAAGAAGTATAATTTTTTCTACAATTCTGTGGAATATATGCCATATTCTCAGTTGGTAATATTTACTATCAAATGGCTCAAAGTATTTACTGTAATTTTTTTCTTTAATTGGAAGCATATTCTAAAATATGCAATAAAGGAAAACCCTCCAGTACTTTCATGGTTTATTACTAGCTATAAAAAAATTCCAATTTTGAGAAAATATTTTTTACAAATTAGGTAATTTAGATTCTGAGTCTTTTGAATACCATAGGAAGGAACCTAATAGGCATCTCCCTTGTCCTACTTCTGGCCCCACACTCCTTCCCCATGGGCAATAGAAATAGAAATTCCTTCTTCTTTTGTGGAATAAAAGGTATTTTCCCAGGACTAGCTGCTCCTGGAGAAGAAACAAAAAAAAATTGAAAGTGTCTTAATCGATATTTATATTTTGGTTGACATTTGTGGGCCAAAAGGCAAATTAACAAATGGTCGTGGTCAAAGAACAATAATCTTATTAAACAAGCTTTTGGAAAAACTTGTTGAATCTCATACATCCTGCCTCTAAGGGCCAAAATTTTAAATTCCATGATTTGTAAGGGAGAATAAAGCCAAAGAGGTCCAAAGTTCTTTCCTGATTAAAACTGTTAAACATCATAATAGAAAGTACTCAGAAAGCTCTGACTTAAACTTTTACCTGTCAAAGTTTAGAGTGTCAGAAATGGTTTACATATAGATCCTGGGGAGGATTCACAGTGGCGTGCCATGTACTAATATGTTGTACTTTCATAGATAAGGCATCTGGAGTGTGTGTATGTGTAGCAAATGACATGAGAGTAACAAATGTAATTGATATTTAAAATTTTAAGATATTGAACATAAATACACAATTCTAAAATAGATACTGCTTTGCCCTTAAAATCTGTTTTCTTTGTATGGAAATTATTACCATTTAAAAGCCTGTTTAAGAGAAATTTTAAAAACCTAAAAGTACTCAGTTATGTATGCCTTATTAAATGATCTTCTAATGAGGATTCAACACTTTTATTTAGCAAATACCAACTAGGGGGATTTGTGTAGTGTAGGTTTTTTTTTAGTAGGAAAAGTTTGTGCAAAAGAAGTGTTTTACTACCAAATTAGTTGCTTTGAAGTATATGTCAGATTACATCAATCTCTTCTTGGAATTGGTACTGCAGAAGACATCTATTGTACATCATTAGTGATGCATTAAATTGGTTATTTATGTTTTAAAATCTATGCATAGTAGAATCTTTTGTGTTGCCTTCAAAGATTGCTGTTACAATGAAACATTATAAAATGGGTAAAGTTGTCTTTTTGGTTTAATTAATGCATCATTGGAGAATTTAAAGATTTTAGTGTCTAACCATCCATCTCCTTTCCTAGATTTTGAAAAAATTATGTAAATGACTTTATATTTTATGTAAAAATTATTACACATTAATTCATGTAATTGCTTTAATGTCTAATAAGCAAGCAAATAATGGAAAAACTACTACACATCACTCATTTCATTTAGTTTTCTAAACATTTGAATATAGTAAGATTAAAATGTACTTTGCTGACTTATTATGGCCACAGACTATCCTTTTGGTGTCTTGTTGCCACTAAGATCATAGTTATTTTTATAATCAAAAATATAACCTGTGTATTGGAAATCTTCAAGCTGCTATTAAAAGATTTGTACAAGTGATGAAAAACAGATGACCAACATTTTTTTACTAGTTGCTGGCAGAAATGAGCATATTTTGCTAAAGGCTCCACAATATGCTATGTAACCCAATATTAGGAATAATTTTACTATAAGAACAGTTTAAACCTTTGTGTTGTGTTTAGCAACTAAATATATACTAGGCCATATTAGCTGTATGGAAAAAGGATATTACATTTTAAAATCTCATATTATACCTCTTACATATTAGTGAGGGCTCTTACCTCACCTCTGAATTCTCTAAATGTAAATGATAACTAAAATGAAAGCATGGAACCCCAACTTCAGAACAATCCATGAGAGCACCAGTTTCTTGATTATATATTCTGCTGTAGAGAGGTATGTCACTTCTAATGCAAATTATTCCCTGTCTTTGACATTCTGTGTCGAGGACTTGGTTTCCCAGCATTTGCTTATGCTGTATCTTCTCCAGCAGTTTCTTTTTCTGAAATTATGACTGTCTCTTCTGTTTTAACATAGACACTATTTCTTTTCTGAGTTATTTTACAGTTGTCTTCCTTTCCTCAACTGCCAAGCTTTTTCTACTTTCTCACCGCTTATTCATTTACTGTGCTTAGATAATACTGATTGCACTGTGCTTTCCATCCCAAACACCACCACTGTAACTGCTTGAGCTGCAGTCACCGTTGTCTTTTTTTTTTTTTTTTTTTTTCCCTCAGGAAACAAATTCAGGACCTTGCAATTGCCAGGCAGGCCCTACACTACTGAACTGTATACCTGGCCCAAGTGTCTTTTAAATTGCCAAATATAAGGGCTCATACTCAGCCCTGTACTATTTGATCTCTTGGCAGGATTACTTCTCTCCTGCCTGAAACCTCCTTTTGCCTAATCAACTTACCTCTTCTTGGCTATTTGTCTTCTGGCCTTTGTACTATTGTCTCAGGGTTTTGTCCTAGGAATCTTGGTTACTTAAAAGTCTTACCACTTTCATGAGTTACACTGTTGCCTGCATTTTGCCACTTTCTTGTTCAGAATGTGTTATATGTGTTTGTATCAGTGCGATATATGTGTTTTGAAAGTGGGGAGAAGAAAGGTTGACAAATTTCTGGGAGCTCCAAGTACAAAATCTACAGTGCAGTTTAGTCAGGCAGAGTTGGTGTTGCATCCTTGATTGGAAGTCTGTAGAGCAGGCCAGCAGGATAGAAACTCAGGCACAATTTCTGTGTTACAGTCTTGAAGCAGAATTCCTTCAAGAATCCTTAGTTTCCACTCATAAGGCCTTTGCCTGACTGGATGAGGCCCTCTAACTCATTTCTTAGTCAACTAGTTGTCAGTGTTAATTGCATCTACAAAAATGCCTTCATTGGAACACGTAGGATGGTGTTTGACTGAGCAGCTTGTTACCACACCACAGCACAGTTTTGAGTTGACACAAAACTCTCATACTTCCTTATCTGTTTTAAGTTTCGGGGAATAATTGGAAAACATATACATTGGAATTTAACACTGGTTCTTGTACTTATGAGCTGGATCACTTTGGGTAGGTTTCCTTGTCTCCCCAAATATCAATTCCCTTATTTACAAAGTAAGAACTATAAATATGTCTTTATGATCGCCATGCCTGTCATTGTATCATTAACCAAATACTTGATAAATGGAGTGCATAATGAATGAAAGCAGGAAAAAGACTTAAGTTTTGTTATTTGGATGGAGAACTACACTTCAAACTTGAGAATCATATTTAAATTTCTTAGTAATTTCTCCAACAAAAAGTAAATACAAATATATATACATATATATGTAATATGGAATCTACGTACCTGTCTATGGAATGACTACAGTCCACAGTGTATAAACACATACAGACCGTATGGATGCATATGTAGGTCTGTTTATTCAGTGAACCTTGAACATCTACATGCTGATAGGCATAAGCCCCATAACATCAGGAGTTTTACAGACTTTGCCTTTATTACTTTTCTTTTTCTTCTTGTTTTGGCACTAGAAATTGAACTCAGGGTCTTGCCATTACCTCTTTCTTCAGTGGCCTCTGAAATGTAATAGATCATTGCCTGGAGGGTCAAAGGTGACTGCAGCATCGTATTTACCCCTTTCCCTCCAAATAGGAGGTAGTAAGTGGCAGGCTGGCTTTGCAAAATACTTCCAAAACAGGATGAATCGTGCAGAAGATTAACTTCAACTAACATGATTTTAACTTACTGGCAAATTTACAAATATAGTATGCAGTCTTCTCATCTTTAAAAGATAAATATATTTTATTGCCATCTGAATATATTTGCATCATCAATTTTCAGAACATCTAATGTTAAAACCAAATTTTAGACACTGACATATCTTTTATTCTTTGATAAACCATGTGGGATATTTTCTTCTTTTTTAAAAAATAAAAATTCTGTCATATAATTATGATGGTAAAAAAGTACTCAAGCGTGCTAGTTGAGAAGATTTAAAATATTATAGGAATATCAGGCATTATACATTTTGTGTAATTTCTGCATTGTTTGATGTAACAAACAAGTTAATTGAGACACTGTATGGTTGTACTTAGAGATAACTAACTTGCAGGGGGGTGTCTTAGAAATAAAATTGATACTTAAAAGCTGTCCCAAGAGGCAAGTGGTTCTATTTCAGTGTTTCAATTCTTAGGGGCTATTTCTCAATTAGACACTATTATCTTTGTATCACCTATTTTAATGAACATGACATTTTCTTTTTTGCTGTTGTTTGTTTTTTGTGTTTTGAGACAGTGTCTCACTGTGTGGCCCAACTGGCCTGGAACTCTTAGTGATTCTCCTGCCTCAGATTCTGAGTGCTGGGGTGACAGGTGTGTGCCATCATGCCCAGCTTTTAGAATGTGGCATTTTCTAATAAGCTACCAGGAATTGATAGTGATATCCATGAATATTGATTTGCTTTTGCTGTGATTAATTAGAATAAAGCCTTGTAATAGTAGTTTAGATGAAGTTAAAGCAGATACTAAATAAGTTTAATATATTAGCAGTAATATTTTTGATACTACTTACTGCTGGAGTAATTCTGGATGTTTATTCATTTGAAAACCAGTCTTAATGATTCTTTTTTTTTCTTCTTCTTCTTTAGTCTTTTTGAGACAGCGTTTTACTATGCAGTTCAGGCTGGCCTCGAACTCGTATTGTAGCGTAGGCTGTCCTCAAACTCACAGTGATCCTCCTGCCTCACCCTCCCTAGTGCTGGGATTACAGGCATGCACCACCACGTTCAGCCTTAATGATTCTTATAAGAATCTATGGCTTCAAATTAAAGATAAGCCTGCATCCTATAATTTGAAGTGGGGACTCAGCAGTTATTTGTAAACCTCAGCCAACTTGGTAGATAAAGTAATTCTCTGTGGGTTTGACTTCAAAAGATAATTGTCAGTTCTTTATTATGTAATGATTTTTCAGTGTTGGAAAATAAAATCACCCCAAAATTTAAAATGCCGAATAAATAATGAACCTTTCCTGATAGAAGTAAATATTCCACAGAGGTGCTTGATGGCTTCTATATACTTATATTTTATAATTATTATATTAATTTTGATAATACTATAATATTTTTAAACTGGAGGACTATTAGCAGCTATCTAGTTCTGTGTATCCAGTTTATTAAACATTAGATGCACAAATGTAGCTAGCCCAAATTTGGATGTGTGCTCTACATATGCAACACATACTAGATTTATATACAAGACCCAAAACAAGAAGAATGCAGATAACCTCATTTATTATTAATGCTGAAATGATGTTTTTATAAGTACTGGAGACTGAACCCAGGGCCTTAACACTTTTCTTTTTATTTTTGGGACCATCTCACTGAGTTGCTAAGTTGCCCAGCATGGGCTCAGACTGGTGATTTTTCTGCCTCAGCCTCCCAGAATGCCTAGTTTATAGGAGTTCTTTATGTATCTAAATACCAACCCTTTGTCTTATGTTTTAGATGTGACAAATATAGTTTTGATCTCCTTATTCACTTTATTATAAATAGTATTTTCATAAGCAGAAGTTTTAAATTTTGATGAAATCCAGTTTACCAGTGTGTGTGTGTGTGTGTGTGTGTGTGTGTGTGTGTGTGTGTGTCTTTCTGAGACAGAGTCTCACTATTTCTGCTCAGCCCTGAGCTCACTTTGTACCCCAGACTGGTCTTGAACTCACAACAGTCCTGCTGCCTCAGCCTCCCGAGTGCTGGGATTACAGGTGTGCCTGACACCATGTCTGACTTACCAGTTTTTATTTTATGATTTATTTGTATTTTAAGAAACTTTTCCTCTTTCCATTTGTGAAGATTTTCTCTCTTTTCTTAATCCTCAGGTTTTACCTTTAACTTAATCCTTAGTTTTAACCTTTAACTCTGAGGTAGACCTCAGGTTAACTTTGTATGTGCTGTGAGGAGAAGGCTGAGGCTGAGATTTCTTTTTTTTTCCTATACGGATATTCAGCTATTACTGCAGAGTTGAATTTCCTTGGCATTTTGTTAAAAATTACATGGTCAAGAAAATGTGGATCTATGTTTGGGTTCTGTATTCTATCCCACTAATATATTTTTTGATCCTGCACTAATATTTACTTAGCATTAAAACAGGTGAGTAGTGATTTTAATAGTTACATGTGTGCCAGCATATGTAAACACCTTTATTTTCTTACTAATTTAATTTCCAAATTTGTACTGCCATAACTAACCTGCTATTAAAATCTTTGCCGTGTATACCTCCCCCCCATCTTGTTAAATTATCTCCTCAGGGTTAATTTCTATATGAAGGAGTATTAGGTCAAAGGATGAATATATTTTTCATTTTGATATATAAATCTGATCTATTTTATACACTCTGATCAGCCTTTCAATAGAGTACCTGCTTCCTCATACCGTATGAAGAGTTAAACTGAATTTAAATAAAAACAATTAGTGAACTTGAGTTCTGAGACATTTTTGTGTGGTTGTGTGTATATGTGTGTTTATAAAATTTGTGTTTACTTTTCTTCCTAATTGTTATCTCTGAATCATGTAGAAAATATTTTCAGCAGAGTACTCATCCAGGAAGCATCCTGCCAGTAAAAGGCAACTTCCTGAGCCTCCCATTCCATCTTTGCGTAGGTTGGTAATGACCATGCGTTGATGGAAGAGTGGGTGAGGCTCACGAAGGTAATGAGGCTGCTGTGATCTCTTTCACTGAGAACTCTATACTTAGGTTTTGCAAAACCAGTGAAAGGTCCTTGAACAATAGAAAACAGTCTAGGCTCATTTAATGGGAACCTGGTAATTTTCTGACATAATAGTAGCTTGTATGGAATAGTTTACAATTCCGATCTGAAACAATAACAAAGAAGTGCTTTATTATTTTTGTACTCTTGTATTTGTACTGAATTCTTAAACATTGAAAGTTGAAAACAAAACTTACTACCTCTTCCCCCCACTCATCCCAACATCTTGGTGGTATGCTAAAGGAATTTTCCATTAACTGTATCTCTCTGTGGCCAGTCTAAAGGAAAAAAATTCAAAACATGCCAAATCAGAAAAACATTGAACCTTCAGATTTTGCCCAGTTTAGATTTTCTTTCCTTGAGTATTTTTACATTGCTAAAAAGAACCTAGTTCTTGTTTATTTATTAAAGATAGCTAATAATGAACAAAGGAATGAGAAAATGGATGTTCTAATCTTAAAGACATCATTAAATATGTGACCTTTAGGAAATCACTGAAGTTATTGTAGGCTTCAGTTTTCTCATCAGTAAAAAGAAGGATTTGATGTCGGTTGTTTGTAACTCTGTTCTAGATTTCTTTGATTAATTCTATTTTAGATTTATGATAAACTTTTGTTTGAGAATTGGTAGATTTTAAATATTTCTAATGTTTTTGGTTAGAAAGATACAAAAGTACAAAGTTTTGAGGGCAATTCAATCCTATAAACAACTATTTCCCAACCCTGAATATGTACCTTCCTAGATAATGCCAGAGCAGAAGCCTAGGATGGTTTTTTGCGCAAGCATACACAGAATGTTAAGAGAAAACTGTGTGCCTGTTTAAGTCACCTGTTGAGAAAATAGGCAACTATTGACAAGTCTGATTCATGGCTGAGTGACTGCTCTGCTAGGCTTCACATGATCCCCACCGAGCAAAATCTTTGACCGCCTACTAAACAGGGTCTGTTTGAAGTTTCTTTTTAACATTTCCAAAACGTTAATTCAGCAGGCTGTCTCCTCTGGGGTTCTCCATGTCACCAAATCAGCAGCTGTTGAAATCCATTCAGTTCAGCATGAAATGTTTTCATAAGTGCTTTTTTTATTTGTGACAACAGCAAAGTAAATATAAGACTAAAATTCTACCTTATTCAACATTTATATGTACTAAAACTGCTTCTGATTGTAGTGTACATTCACAATGCTTATTTGCAAGCGTTAATACCAATAGACAGTTTTACTACTGAGGGTTTTAAATCAACCTTTCTGCACAACACACTGTACCTTGGATTTCTTTTTAAAATAATTCATACTGATCACTTTAAAGCAGTATTTCTTATGAAGCTCTGGGTTTTATGATTTTGTGTCACAGATGTTTTGTAAAGGGTGTGTTTAATTTTTCAGATCAGATTGTTAATTTTGCCTGATAATACAAACTCTGCGAACTTCCTACTTTAAAAGAATTAATATTGAGCATCCGGGCAAATAATTTAACAACATAAGTAATGTAAAATTCTTGAGGTTAAGAACTAAGGACTAGCAAACTCTGATGGTAAAGATAAGGCACATCAAGTTCTGCAGATTACATTGACTTGTTTGAACAAAGCTGTACTCCTGAGAGTGAAGATCTTTTATTAATTATAAGTAAAACCCATATATATTTGCAGAGTTAACATGAGAACTGCTACGCCTTCTGAACATGGATTGAACTGTCCCCTTCTGTTTATTCAGGTTTTAAAAGACTTAAGTGTAATTTTATTAGTTCATTAACTTGCTTCATTCTTTGAGATGCATTTCACCTCCATATTATCAAATTTCACTACATGCAAAAAATTATCAGATCAACCCATTATACAGCTTAGCAGCATGAAGTCTTTTTTTCATCTACAGGGGGAATATTGTGTAAATCAAGCTCTTAGGTTTCAGTGGGAGGCAGAGGGTTGCATGGTGTCCATTTGTCAAGTTGATGGCACCGCAGTGAGGTTACATTAGCTTGTCTTTGAACAGAAGTGAAATCTTACGCGAATCTCCCTTTGCTGTCATTTACACTAACATCCATCCTCTTAAACCCAGGCCTCTGAGAAAAACAAAGTGATCGCACAATATAATCAGTCACTCAAGTTGTCTGTCATCTGTTTTCTTAAGGAAATGACTTTTAAGTTACTGGGGCAGAGAACTGTAGAAAATTAACAAAGGTTGTAGTAGTAAAAGTAGGTGGAATTTTTTTAAACTGCAGATGTCTTTTGGAGAAGATTTTATATGCAGAATGCCAAAAAGGATTTTCCCCCTCTCTTTCATAATGGATCTCATAAAACGTATTTCTTCTCAAACAATAGACCTACTGCTGTTCACAACTGGAGTCTTTCTTGCTTAATGTGAGTACATATTAATGCTCAAAAAAAAAAAAAAACACTTTTCTGTAAAAAAAATGAAAAAAATGTTTTTTCTTAGTCTATAAAACTCTCTAGCTCAGTAGGCCTTTGACAATTAGCTCTCTACCTTTCAGTTGTGCGCTATCTGAATTTCAGTTTTTTAAGGGCAAATCTTGCATGTAGTCGGCTACTTGAGGGCAAATGGTACTTTAAATGTAAATTATTAGAAATTCATTACTTAATATTACACTGAAACAATTCCTTTAAAACCCTAACTGCATTGCCTATGATAGCTGATCTAAGTCTGGTGATCAAATTTGCAGGTTTTATTTCCCTAAGCCTGTTTTATGGGCTGAAACACTCAGGTCATTTGCACCCTGTCTCATTCATCATGAAGCAGTTAAACTCAGATTGTTAAACCAGGAGAGATTAGCTGACAGTCAATGGTACATTAGATTAAGACCTCTTTTGGTTATATTTAACTCTTTATCCATCCCAATTGTGTGGCATTTACAGCAAACTATATTTTTTGATGAAATTTAAAAGAAGCAGAAGGAGAATTTTAAGACGAGGAGAAATATGCTCTTCAGCAATGTGGTCAATATTTGTTTAACATTTTCATTTGCTGTTTTGGTAATTAATACTGTACTGAAGCCCTCTTAAATAAAAAGCAACTGGTCAATGTGCTTAAATATAAAGGAAGTTTTCACTTTTGTTTGCTGTAAACATATTTATTTAGCTATATTTTATTTTTAAATTAATAAATTTCAGGAAATAGCCACTTTCACTAGTAGCTGCTAAGAGCAGCATTCATTCTTTTGCTTCGAAGTTCTCCTAAGAACTGGTAGACAAAGGTGGCTCTGGGGCGCTGCTGTTATTGACTCCGACTAAGAAGTATTAAACGTTGTATTATGCAAACTTTTTTCCTTCTCTTTTGAAACTTACGTGAACATTTGGAATTGATGAACTTCTAAGAGACCCAACGATCAATCTTGATTAGTTTATTTTCCTTAGCAAAGATTTTGATAACCTAGAGTAGCTTTTTTTGTCTTTTAAAGGATTCCTTATTTCCTCTGTTGAGGGATGAAATATTTTTAAAAGCAACTCATAAATGAAATAGTGAAAAAGTTTAACTGAATCTTTCATTGTCACTGAGAAGACTTCAGATTTAGAAGACTGATATTTAATTGCCCTTTTCCTCATATTTCTTCCCAATTTAATCTCAAGGTGATTTTTAAAGTTATGGCTTAATTGAGTGGTCATTTTACCTTTGCTTTGGAGCCATTTATTATAGCTTTATTGAAACTATTTCCTTGAATCACCAGAGACATAGGTGCTGGGATCTGTATGATCCAAAGCTATTTTATGATGAATTTGGTTATGATATTTGATTCTATTTTTGTCTTTGAACAATCACAATTAGATACAAGCATAATGTCAGAAACACTTTTTAACATTTCAGGGTAAAAAAAGTATGTCTTTTTAATTTGTAATTTTTAATTTGAAACAGTGTTTAAAAATTAAAGTGTTTTAAAAGTTTATTTAAATAAGCATGCACTTACAGTCCCTGTTATACTTTCAAGAAACCAAAAAAAAAAAAAAATAGGATAAATTTTTCATTCATTAACACATACATTATTTAACAGTAATTGAGTACAAACTATATGCCACAAAAACTGAAACTGCTTGATCTGGATTAAGTATATAAGCCTCACAAAATATTTTTTGTTTGTAGAAAACTGATTTTTTCCAAGCTATATAAGAATATTTCTGATTCTGAATTAATGATTTTTTCAAATATTTTATCATATCAACAAATCAGAAGTTCTCTTGTCACTTTATTAAATAGAAGGACATTCCTGTGTCTTAATATTAAAAAGGAGGAAGAAGTAAATTCAGTACACATTACTCACTGCCATGTTTGGGAGTCTTCTCGTACTACAGAAAATTCACAAGTCATGCCCTCTCTTTCTTTCTCAATTCCGGTGACTTAGCAGTGCTTAGTGATGGGGGATAACCAGGTTCCCTCTTCCGTTCCAGTCAAAGTTCACTGACTGCCCTCTACTCTAGCTACCCACCAGAGTTAAGGAGAGGCCTTGAGTCCCAAGGTCCTTCGCAGATGTAATTTCTGGAGAATTATTTTCAAAGGATGTTCTTTGCATTATTTCCCTGACTGCAGGTAGTTCTGGCACCCAGATGGACAAGAGTGTCCGTAGTCCATGAAAATACTTCAGTGGTGCAGCAGGTAGGAGGGCAGGAGCTTACTGCCTTTATCATCCCCAGGAGTTCAGAAGCCAGTGCAAAAGGGACATTTGAAACATTATTGTTTTCTGAGGGTATTATAAAAGGCTTTCTTGTATTTCCAGTTTAAAGCAACGCTTTTATTTTGGCTTTTTGCAGTGCTAAGGTTGAACCTAGGGCTTTATGCATGCTAAGCACACTTAGCACTGAATGGTACCCCAAACCCCAAACAGTGCTTTTATGAGGAGATATGAATAATAGATTTGAGGAGGAAGAAAAGTGATAGAA
Source organism: Cavia porcellus (assembly GCF_034190915.1). NCBI lineage: Eukaryota > Metazoa > Chordata > Mammalia > Rodentia > Caviidae > Cavia > Cavia porcellus. The sequence goes on along the minus strand of NW_026947493.1, from coordinate 49,393,956 downwards.
AAAAAGATATTCTAAAACTAGATGCCATGTTTGATAAAATAGCTGTTTTGTTTTTTTATTTTCTTTTTTTGGTTCCAGGAATCAAACTAAGGACCGTGTGCTTGCCAAGCAGGCACTGTGCCACTGAGCTATAGCCCGGCCTTGTTTTATATTTTACACAAATACCTAATAATATGCAAAAGTAGTCTCCAGTATTAAATAAGTTTGTGACATCTCCTGACAGGTACAATTTGTTAATATTTCTTCGACTTACATAGTATTTTGAGTATCCTAGGAAAAAGTAATGTGGAGTAAAGAAAACTCCACTATATTATTCATATGTTCATTTTAAATAAATCACATAAGAACTTATTTCGCTAAGAGAGGTGTTAATGCCAAAATTAAATTTTAATGTTTACTTTTAATGACTCAGCTTAACTATTTCATTGACTTACTTAACAAGAAATTTTACTGTGGTAAACCTTGGGGATAGATGTAGTAAGAAAACATGGTTCTGGTGTCAACTGAGTTCATACAGTGTGAAAGAGGAAAGGTATTATGTACTTAGCTGGCACAGTTTCAGCTTAGTTACTTGTAAACAGCAGCCTCATTTTGCCCCCTTCTGCCCAGGCTCCTTTAGGGAAAAGCCAAGATGGTGAACAGTATACCCTAAAGTTCCCGTCAGCCTCTTCCCCTCTCCCACACACAGTCTATGGCTTTGGCCAAACCACCTAATTTCCTTTGTGCTTTCCTGTTTATTTTGTTCTTGATTTTATTCTTGTTTTGGACAGCCTTTTTCCCATGTTTGCCTACCATAGTTAGATTCATTCCTGAAACCTCACTCCAGAAAAGTCACCTTTATATTGAAGTTTGTTTTTAACGTTTCCTAGCCTGCTCAGATCTTTCCCTTCACTGACCCTTCACACCCACACACTTTGCATTTGTCCGGTGATGCCACTTGGTAAACTCAAGGTCACAGTGTCTGTCTTAGAACAGATTCACTGCTTGTGTCTTGTATTAAACTAAATGATAATTCACAACAAATTATTTACTTTAAGAGATATAGTTCTTTAATAGCATAAAGTCAACAAAATAACATTTTAAAAAATTATATGTGCTGCATCAAATAAATCACCAACAGAGTGAAAAGAAAATCCATGAATTGGGAAAAAATTTTAGCCAGCTGTCCTTTAGACAGAGAAATTTTTTTAGAACATATAGAACATATAAAGAATTGAAAAATATCAGGCCCTCCAAATTCAAAGACCCAATCCAAAAATGGGTATCTGAGATGAATACAGATTGCAAATATGAAAAATATTCAGCATCACTAGTCATTCAAGAGATGCAAATTAAAACAACACTGACATTCCATCTCACCAAGAAAGAATGACTCTCATCAAGAAATCAACCAATAACAAATACTGGCGGGGCTGTGGGGAAAAGGAACTCTTCTCCACTGTTGGTGGGAGTATAGACTGGTGAAACCACTGTGGAAATCAGTGTGGAGGTTCCTCAAAAACCTAGGTTTGGCGGTCCCATTTGACCCAGTTATTATTCTGGGTATTTTCCCAGAAGAAATGAAAACATCATACCACGGTGATATATGTGCTCCCATGTTTATAGCAGCACAATTTGTAATAGCTTAATCTTGGAAACAACCCAAGTGACCATGAACCACAGAATGGATAAAAAAGATGTATTTTTATATAGTGGAGTATTACTAGCTATAAAGAAAGGTAAACTCAAAGCTATCATAGGTAAATGATGCAACTTGAGACCATACTTATAAGTGAAATAAATCAGACTTGCATGTGTAAACATTGTATTGTCTCTCTAGTGTAAAAAACTGAAAGAGTAAATAAGATCCAAAATGTGCAGTAGATACTGTGAAAATGAAAGGGGCAGAAACTGCTCAAAAGGAAAGAACAACTAGGATGGAGGAGAAGGGAAAAGAATGAAGGGAAAAGATTTTATATATGTGATGATTCAAGAATAGTTCATGCTTTCATTGTTTGATGTTTTTTCATATTTATTTCTTTTAATCTGAGCAGCTACTTTGAAGATAGCAATAGGCAATATATTAACCATTGTTAATCTATTATTTTGTTTTAAAATTCTGTGTCATCATTTTTATTCTTTTTTCCATTTTAAAATTTACAAAAATTATATGTGCTAGGCATGGTGGTGCATGCCCATAATCCCAGCACTTGGGAGGCTGAGGCAGTAGAATTGCTATGAGTTCAAGGTCAACCTGGGCCATATAGTGAGTTTAAGGCCAGCCTGTATTACATAGTGAGACTTGCAGTTATTAGGGCTGAGGAATGCATCATGGAATTCAGATTATCAGAGAATATTCTGGTAGTGCTAGCTTAGTGCCAAGTTTTGTTTTTTTGCTTTTTTTTTTTTCTTTTTTATCTGTGAAAATAGAATGTGTATATTTGAATTTTCTTTTGGAAGAAGGATCAAGTATAATTAAACGTAAAATTAACAACTAGTTAGTAAAATATGGAAAAAGTAAATAGCTTAACATAATTTTTCTTATGTCTCATGGTTAGTTGTCAGTCCTATTATTTTTAAAAAAGAAAATGCCATGAGAAATTTATACTAACTTCTACTGGGCCCAGAGTCTGAGTTTGTAATCGTCATCCAGAAATGAGTGATTTATTTGAGTTCTACAGTGAGCTGGAAGCAGAATGAGGTATCATAGGTTGAATGTTTCTTAACATATAGCAGGAGCTATATAGGAAAACAGGCCCTCTTATATAACTTGGTTGTTTGTAAGTGACATCAATAATTCACTTTGAAAATAAAATACTGTACGTACTTTTATTCTAAGTAATAGATAAATTTCGTAGACCATTTAACCCTCATGTATTAGAATACATGTAACAAAAGTCCTTTTATTAATCAGGTTGTATGCTGCAGGATTTCCAGAGTTTTATTTCTATCCTGGAAAGAAAGTCTTAGAGACTGAAACCACCACATCCACCAGCAGACTCTTCTTGCTTGCAATAGAAATACATACTCAGAACCACACTTGCCTTTTAACATTTCAAGGGTATTGTGTTAACCGGTACTAGGTTCCAGTGCTTTGCAGCAATTCTAGGAGCAGCTTCAGAACAGAGCCTCCTTCCATTCTTCCTTACTCATAAATATTAAACTTTTAAAATTATTTTCATATTATGTCATTATATTAGTTTTCAAAATCTTACCATTTATTGGCAGTGCCAAAAGCATCTTCTGCTAGGTGCACAGGGACTTGATGACCTCATGGTCATTGTCATCCTTGTTCTTGTTTGAAATGTAACTTTTTAAATTGTTGTTGACACTAAAGTTAACACTAATTACATCTTAATATGAGACCAGCTCTGAACATGACTATTTTTCTTCTTCTCATGAATGTGCTCCTTTGCTGACACTGGCTGAAACAAAATCCTTAGCTTTTAAAAGAAAAGAGTTAGCAAGAGCAAAGACTCTGTAAGCAGCACTTTAGTCAAAACTTTGATACCAAATATAGCAGGGGGAGATGGTAGCTGCGTGTGGGCAAAGCCTCAGCGTGTCCCACACAGTTCATCTCCAAGTCCTGCATGTCAGTCACACCTCCTTCACATACCTGGCCTGGAGCCTTAATGGGATTCCTCCCCATCACTGCAGTGACAGCTCACTTCCTCTGTTTTTCCAGTTGGCTCCTCATCGTGCCAGCTTCTTCAAGGAGCAGTTTTCTTACCTAAGCAACACTGTAATGTCGTAATATATGCTGACAGTTCATTTATGTGGTGCTTCTTGTTCCAAATGTTTTTATGTTCAATTACTGAAATTTAATCATCAGGAGAGATGGAGTTTTCTCTTAATCTTGCAGCTTTGCTTCAATGTTGTTAACAGGACATGACCGAAATATAAGATTTCAAAGGTTTAAAAATTCAGTATCAAAAAGATTTATTAAGCTTTGAACTGATCACCTTTGAAATCATAGATAAGGGCTGTGTAAATGGTCACATATAAATCATATATTTAAGAGTAGTTTGTCTGAAATTATAACAAACCAAGTCAATGATGGCTCATGATTGTCTAGACAATTTGTGAGGGTTTTCTTTTCTCATGGTTTTTTCCAGTTCGTATAGAGATGTGTTTTGGTTTTATTTTACAGCCTTGTCTTCCCTTAATGTTATGTTGTTAAAATTCTTTCCAGTCAACTGATTCTTTTTAATCTGTTGTCAGAATGTTGAAAACACACTTTGTGTTACTCCATTTTTATGGTACTAGAAATTGAGACCAAAAAAAAGAAAATGTTCTCTAAAGTGTCTCTTGTTCTGGGCTTTCACATTCTTTTGGTAGCCACTGATTACTATGTGTATGGAGCTTTGAAAAATTCTTGTGTAAGGTATAAAACAAATATTAAATATTATTTTTGGTTCTGATACAAGGAAATTATAGGAAGTATGGAGCTCTGTTTAGGTTTCTTTGTAGAGAAAACCACCTAGTAAGCCACCTTGTCATCTAAATAGCACCAATACTTTACACTAAACCTTGGTTTAAGAACCCAGTAGTTGATCCTGAGTTACTGTGCTTCTACAAATGAAGGTGTTTGGTTTATTTTTGAGTGGTTTTAACCAGTTAATAAAGTATAAATGAAATGCTACTTCATTGTAATAAAATTTGTGTACTATAATTAGTGATGCTTGATTTTTCTGTGAAAATAATTTTAATAGTATATATAGGTTGTGACCCGAAATAAAAAGACTCGTATTAAAAATAAACCTTAAAGGACTAGATGTTTGGCTCAGTGGTAGACCACTTGCCTAGCATGCATGAGACCTTAGGTTCAATCCTCAGTACTACAAAATTAAAATGAAACATTTCAAAATGTTCAAAGTGTACATTTTTACCCCAGGTTGTCCATATTCAATGGAGGATGCTTAATGAAGTGACTTTGATGACTAGTTCGGAGGGGTGTCCCAGGCATGGGAGACTGAGGCACTTTATGTGCTGGGGACCTGTGCAGTGGTTCACAAAAAGCAAAGGTGTTCTCCTCTGGGGTTTCTTTCATATCTAGAAATATGCTGTGAGTGCTAAAGGAAGCTAAATTGTTTTCTGTTAGATGTCTATTAAGTTTTTTTAAGTAAAAAATTTTTTTTGCATCCTGAATTTTTTGTTTTCTTTATTATTTTTTGAAATCACAACCAGTAGCAAGGGTGGCCCCGGGGGGAATTTTCCAGAACTCTAGTCAGGGCATTTGCAGGCCAGCTCAGCCCCAGACTCCCCACAGTGTGAGCACAGGCTGGTTGCTTACCTGTAGTGAGGTGTGTAATCCCTGCCTGTTGGAGGAGCAGGGATTAGATGAGATGAAGTGTGTGCGGTGTACTTGGTGTGTGGAGAGGAGCTTCAGCATGATAGAGGCCAGAGCAGCAAGCAGCTTTCCAGGTATAAAAGTGAAGTTAAATAAAAGGGAAAAAGGAACCCCACCTGGGATAGCACTCAAAGACTGTCTGTACCCAGGCTGATGCACAGTAGGAAAACTACTCAGAACGTGGCCCACCTACTGCACTAGATCTAAAGGAAAACAGAAGTCCTGCCCTATAGGGTTGTTTTAAGAGGAGGAAATTTTTGAGTCAGACCCAACTCTGATTCATCCCCAAGACTCACTAGTCACATGCAGTGAAAATTCATTATAATGTTCCCACAAGCGGTATTTTCTAACTTTAAGAATCACAACTGAAAATTCAAAGCATTGAATTTTTTCCCATATTCCTGAAATATGGCTTCTTTAAAACAAATTTAAATTATTTGTATAGTTATTTAATCTGTTATTATACTTAAAGCTGGAGTATTAGTATATAAGCAACATATATAGAAATCATCCTTTGGTTGAACAACACTAAGTATAGTTCTGCAAAAATACCTTTTAACTCAAAATTTTATCTGGTTTATCCTCCAAAGTAGTGTCACTTTGCCTTAGTTTAATTCAAATGCTTATTCCAAAATCAGCAATCAGAAGGGATGCTCTCAATAGTTGCACAAAATTCCCATGTTTGCCAGTTAAGTACACAGATTTCAAAGATAGAATAGGTCTGGGGTAGAACTTGAGAATTTGCCTTTCTAACAAATTCTTCACTGGATGCTGGGGCTGTTGCTCCAGAAGGTATCTTTTCTACCATTCCAAACCTTCTGCATCTCTGTTATGACTTTTGTAAGATTCTTTCCATGGAGATGATTATCTGTTCTGTACACATGGCTATTATTTGCATCCAAGGATATTCAAGGAAAATCAAAGCATGGCTATGTTAATACGAGATATAGTAGATTTCAGAGCAAAGAATATTACTAGTGACAAACAAAATCATTTCATATTAATAAAGGAATTAAGCCCCCTAATTATTTATGCACCTGATAACAAAGCTTCAAAATGCAAGAAGCAAAAATCTATAGAGCAGCAAAGAGAAATGGACAAATTTACTATTAGAGCCAGAGATTGTACCCCATCATGCACATACCATTTATAAATGGAGAGGACATGTAGACAGAAAATTATTAAAGGTATAAAAGACTTGAACAACACTATTAACCAACATGACTAAATTAAGATTTATAGAACACTCCATTACATGCAACATTTTCAAGGACAAATGGAAAATTTATCTCTACAGACTATATTCTATACCATCACACAGTCTCAAAAAATGTAGAGATCCAAGTCATAAAAACTATATTTTCTGCCACAGTGAGGTTAAATTAAAATAAAATTTAAAAGTATGGTGGTTCCTCAAAAAATTAAAAATAGACTTATGACCCAGCAATTCCATTTGCGCATATACTATAACCCCAGAAGAACTAAGAAGTAGGAACTTGATCAGACATCTGCATGGTCATGTTCATAGCAGTGTTATTCACTGTAGCCAAAAGGCAGAAGTATATCTCTCTATTGGTTGACATCCAAGCTACCTCAGTGGTAGATCGACAAAGTATATAGTACATACCATAGAATATTATTCAGTCTTAAAAAGGAAGGATTGTCTGCCACATTGTACGACATGGGGACACCTTGAGGCTGTTTTGTGGAGTGAAATAAGCTAGTGACAGAAAAGATAAGTATTATATAATTCTACCTTTGTGAGGCTCCTTAGGGAAATCAAGTTCATAAAGACAAAGTACAGCAGTGATTGCTAGGGGTTCTAGGGAAGGAGGGATGCTCAGGAGTTCATGCTCTGTGGACACAGAGCTTCAGTTTTGGGAGATGAAAACGGCTCTGGAGATACATGGTGTGAATGCTCTTAACACTACTGAGCTGCAGTCTTAAAAACAGTAAATTCTGTAGAAAGGATGTTTTACCCCAATACACACTGAAACAAGACACACAGTAGCCCACACCTGAGGCCACAGGGCTGCTGATGTTAGTTCCTGCTTCACACCATAGCCTGGGCACTGGGAAGCCTCTGTTCCTCAGCTGCCTCCACTTCTCCAGTCGAGGGCCTCGTAGATCCGTGGAGAACCTGAGCCACCCTGGGCCCCTGTTGTCTCTGCGGGCCTTTGGTCTTTTCTGCTGTTGCTAGTTTGCGCTGGCTGTGCAGTTTTCTAAAACTAGAACCAAATGTTTGTGGATGATAAAATGCATAATGTAAAATTATACAGAAGAGCTAAGGAATGATTAACACAAAAATCAAGGTAGTAGTTACTACTTACAGGAAGGGAGTGGAAGGTATTTGGGGAAGAGGATTAAGTAATATTTGCTTAATCTGGGCAGTGGGTACATGGGTATTTATTTGGTTGTGTATGTGTGTGTATTTTAAAGTATACTGTACATACCTATTTGTTGGGCTGTAGTACACTTTTTAGAACAAGAATTCTAAAATGCTTTCATTATTTAGATGACATTAGAGTGAATGCAGCTCAAGTGTGGCAAACTTTTATGACAGCTTGACTTTCCGCATCGCATTGAACTTCCTTCTCTGTGTATGTTGGTTTGCTTTTTACTTCACTGGAAATAATTACTTCATTCTCTTCATGTAGATTTTTGGGCCTGCCTTTGCTAGACAATACTTCCAGTTTGGTTCCCACAGATTTGTGTGTTTATATGGCAACAAAGATTTCTTAAAGTAAACCAGTTATATTTGAGTTTGTGATTATAATCTCTTGTGGGCATTACTTGTAGTAAACTGCAAAAGCTTTCAAAGTCATCTCTTGGATATTCTCATACCATGGCTATATGTTAATTCCGTATGTTTAATTTTGGGGCTTTAAAAACATAGACTCTTTTTCTCTACACATTTTATGCATGTTGTATTTCCAAATGCTGATGAATAGTCTCAAATCCATAACAGAATCCTTCTGTGTCATCACTAAACCTACTAGATATAAATATGCCTATACACTCAGACCTCTGTTGAAGTTTGTTTACTTAATTTGTGTCTACCATTTGGTTTTGAGATCCCTGGGATCAAAGATTGTGTATTATTTCTTTATCTCTGCACTGCAAGCTCACACCTGTATGTTGGAAAACTGAAAGCTGCAGCTGGAGGAAAGCATGTGGAGCTACTCCAGCATGGACAGAACTGGGAACAGTGGGCAGGAGGGGTGGCAGGCATAAGACCAGAGAAGTATGGGGCTGGATTAACCCTCAGCTGACGCGTGGAGGCCTTTGAACTGTGTTTCACAGAGTGGAGAACACTTGTGTTTCTTGTTTCTTAGTTTCTTGTATGCAAAAACTAACCCTCTGCATCTGTGCCTTAAATGAAATGGAAGCGGGAGAGAGAGCAAGGGGAAAGCTGGCTGAAAGGGGGGAGAGGCCACGGCGACTGTGAAAGACCCTCATTCCTCTGAAGCCTGCATTTTAATATCTGTGTTCCTGAAGATCTTTTGAGAGGACTGTAAAGGGTGTAAGACTTTTCAGAAGCTTTGGAGTAGATCGTTTTGTTTCAGATACACTCTGTAAAGTGTTCCTCTGAGATTCACACACATGCGATACTGAAGTTTATCCTTATTGGAAAACATCCCACTTGACATTTTTGGCCATTCTCATTAATTACAAATGTGGTCATCCTTAGGACATGTTTTTCTTAAGTGCTTGTTAAATCCATTGCTCTGCTGCATTGCAGTTTTCACTTTTCTATCAAATACTAATTTTTTAAAAACCTAAAATGTAACACAGATGCCAACTCTTTCCTGTGGGTCAAAGGAGATTGTGCAGAATGGGGCGGGGGTTCCAGAGGAACAGGAGGGGAGGCCCGGCCTCAGCCGTGGAGTGTGAGCTCCCCGGGAAGCTTTCTCTTCCTGTCTTCGGTTTCACTGAGAAAAATCTGACAAGTTGATACAAGAATGATATAAAAAATTCAAGCAAACCATTCAAAAATTAAGAAACAATTTGGACATATTTGGACAAAAACAGGAGATGTAGCTCAGTGTAAAGGCTTTGAGACAATCCCTGCTGTTCCAAAAATAAATAAATTGAAACAATTGGGGAACATTTGAATTTTTTTTATGGATGACAATGGTGCAGGTTTTTTTTTTTTTTTAAAGAACGCTTATCCTTTGGAGATTAGTATGAAAACATTTGCAGTGGAACAATGCAGTAGTTGGAATTTGTTTTAAATTCTGAGCGGGGAGTGTGGGTGAGGGGAGGGTGAAACCGAAATTGATGAGGAGCTGACAGTTGAAGCTGAGGTCCTAGGAGTCCATTGCACTTCATTTGCATGTTTGAATTTTTTCCTAATACTTTTAGAAAAACAAACTAGATTCAGAGAACTGGTTCAGTTACTTAAATTCATAGATCTTTGATTAGTGAATAAAAATAGAGCCTCCATCAATAGAAACCATGTGTCTAACTTATCTGTCTACCTGTCTACCTTTGAAAAAGTTTGACTTTTTCAAAAATTTAAGAAGAGTTTTAAAAATCTTTAATGATTGTTTTAAGTGAAGGCATTGAGGAAAAGGCTTAAAAATGAGGCAGAGGTGAGATATACAAAATGCATATGGTGAATTCCACACATTTACTAGACATGAATCATGAATTTGCCCATTAACTTCCTGCCAGCCCCGGTAAAACAAAGAACATAATCACTTTAATGAATCATAGCATCATTTGGTACATGTAGTTATCAGGTGACGTGAAACATACTCCTGGAAATAGCTGTGTCTTCAAGAACCAGGCATTGTGGTGCATGCCTGTAATCCCAGCACTTGGGAGGCTGAGGCAGGAAGATCACCATGAGTCAAAGACTAAACTGGGCTACATAGGGAGTTCAAGGCAGCCCTGAGTGACACAGATGGAGGTTTTGTCTCTAAAACAACCAAGCAATCAAATAACAGGTTTAGGGTATCTACTAAGTATCAGATCTTATTATGCTAGATGCTCACATTGTCTTTACCCTTCTCAACTCATTACTAACAATGTTTTATTTTTAAATTTGCTTTAGAATATGTCTTTAAACAAAATTGTCAACTTGATGTTATACCACATACACTGTAGTGTCAGCACTTGGGAGGTCGAGGCAGGAGGATTGCGCGTTCCAGACTCACCTAGGCTACATGGCAGTTTACCCATGGTCAGTCAAGGGTAAATTGCAAAATGCTGCCTCAAAGAAACAAACAAACAAAAAAATGTGTCCTTCAGTTCTAGGAAGTTGCACATCCTTTATGTGCCTATTGTATTTTTTCTTAATATATATATTTCTGATATTTGTACTACATTTTAGTATAATGTTTAGCATTAAACAGTAGATACTTGGTTGTGATTGACTTGTGAGTGAGGATAATGAATTTCTTCCTTAGAGAAAGTTATCCAAATGGTGCTTATTCTCCATATTTTCAACTTTATATCTCTGTATCGTCTGACCCAGCAGTCCTGTCACAAAAGCTGCTTTTGCTCAGGCATTCCCTGCCTCAAAGAAGGGCAGCGAGAGCCATCTAGTTGTGTATGGCAGACACCTGGTTGCTCTTCTGACTGCCTGTCATCTTGTCACCCTAGTAGCCTGGTCCCCTTTAGCAGAACTGCCCTGGGGAGCACAGTCATCTTCAGCCTATCAAAGCTGTTCCTTCTGTCCCTGCATCTGTCCTCCTGCGATCCATTTATGTCATTCACCACTTAAAAATGCTTTCAATGAAGTGGCTGGTTTTTGGACTGCGACTCACAAGAAATAAATTTGGGCAGGGGATATAGCTCAGTGGCACAGTACCTGCCTGGCAGAGGCAAGGTCCTAAGTTTGATATCCAGTACCAAAAAAGAAAGAAAAAAAGAAAAACAAAACAAAACAAAAAGAAACTTATTACCATGGCCTAATACAATAAAAAAATACAAACTTCACATTTTCCTGTTCTGTCTTATCCTATTATATTTTGAGCTCTTGAAAAGCACTGCTGGCTGAATGAAACCCATAAAAGTGATTTCAGAGCCAATAAGTGATGGCCTACAGGGGGCAAAGCAAAACTTCTTAGGGTTCTTGTGGTCCAGCAGTGGAAACTGTCATCTGAGAAAGGATGATGCACTCTTCATATTCTGCCACCTGCTTGTGTTTGGTCCCTGTGATTTGCTGGCCCAACTCTTCTGAACCCTAGTGCCCCAGTTCCTTTGATTCCCCGCTCTCCATCCCCATCTGCCTGGTTAATTCCAGACCTTCGGGCCAGCTCCAGTGTTACATCCACCAGAAAGTATCACACAGGTGGCATTTATATCAGATGTTTATCACGTCACTCACTGTTCTAAGTCCCGCTCATGAGTTATTTAAGGTCCAGTTGCCAGAATAGGTTCTCCAAATGGATTAACTCATGTTCTCGCATTTGTAGTGTAGGGCTGCAATGGCATACACTTAATATTCTCTCTCTGCTCAAACTTCTATAGTTTCATACATTTGTCTTCATCTGTCCACTGAGCCTTTGACCAGCAGGTCATCCATGGGTACAAGTTTCTCTAGAATTATGAGGAGAGTCCAGCCTGTGTATACACAATCATCTGAGAACTCCCAGGTGACAGTGCACTGACATACTATCGTCTGCCTCAATATTTTTATATTGTTAGTTCATTTTCATTGATGGCTGTTTTTAAAGCTTCATATAGTCCCTCATTTCCTATTGTTAGATGTGTACTGAATCAGATAAATGTCATACAGCTGTGATCAAGGAAACATTTTTTTTAAATTTGAGTGACAGTAACAATACCAAGTCACAGGACATTAATCAAAGTAGAAAGAAAGGCAGAAAGTAAATTGGTTGAAAACTAATGAATGTATTTTATGCTAAGCAAGTGACCTAAAGTCTTATAATTCTTGGGAAACAGTGAATGTGGGTAAATATGGTTTTAATTTCAGTTGACTATTTCTGTTTACAAGTAGAAATGACCCACAGCAGGTAAATAGTTCTTGGAAGGGTGTTGTAACATAAAAAAATACTGTTCAAGTGTTCTCCATGCGAGTTGTTCTGTAATTATCCACATCCATGTCAGATATATCTTCTCAGACATATCAGATGGGTTTGTTAAATCCTCAATAGGCTGGGCTGAGGTCATTCATTGCTCTTGCTGATACTGTGTGTTCTTTGTAAGAAAATAAAATAACCCACTCAGTTTCTGTTGGTTCCAATAAACAACAGTAAATATAATTTCCTGTTTAGCATGAGAGTTCCTAAACTGATGTTAGCCAGTTTCTAAAACTCATAATCGCATACACATACTATGATTTGTGTTCCTCTCTTTAAAATGTTTGAGCCGCTCATGAATTAAAGTTTCAGTATTTTTACATGATAACTTAATTTCATAAATCTCTTTTTGGTTCATAATTCTATGAATGAACAATAAAGTAAAAGATGGAATGAAAAGTAAATTGGTTTAGTAATTAGGGAACCTAAACTCTAATCTGTGTTCTGCTTCTGAATACTTGTGTGGCCACAGGCATATCATTTACCATCTTTGGTTATCAGGTAGCTAATCTATAAAATGGAGGAATTAAAACCATAGTATTACGCTTTTCAGGAAGGAGTCACTCACCCCTGTGTGTGCCAGTGAAATTTTTTGCCAGGCTGCAGCGTCCTCTGTTTGGAAACAAAGAAATCTCCTATGATTGTAAATTGTAATATCAGTGGGAAAATCCTTTGTAAATTTAAATAAGTTTAATAGGTGGTTTTGATTCAGTTTTCTAGATTTCTTTCATACAGAAGATGTGGAATTTCCAAGGTTTTTAAGAGATCACAAAAATGTAACAAACTTCAAACACTAAAATATTATCCTTTGAAATAATAGTATCTGTGGCTCTGTGAATCTGCTGAATTTACAGATGCATTTACTAAATCCACGATTTGTAGTGAACAAGGATACTTGTATTTTCTCTGTCTGAGCTATTAGAGCTCTGAAGCAAATTAAGTTTCTACTCATCCATTGCATTCTGTGACCGGAGCCGCGGGAGACAGGAGGCCAGACTTGAGCAGGATCAGCTCTCAAACTTTATTGCGTACAGCGAACCAGACCTAACAAGGTCCGCCACCCTCAGTGTTGGTTCCTCTTCCGCCCGTTGGGGGCAGGAACAGCCTCTTATAAGGGGAAGCAGTATCCAATCACAGAGAAGCGCGTCTAACAAGCTGATAGGCTAGCGTCACGGGTAACTGGGCAGACATGACAATTTGGCGGGCTTGTTCAGGCCGGGAAGAACCCGGAAGCAGGAAATGGGCGCCATCATAGGCGGCTTCCCAGATCTCCCCCTTTTTTATTTATTAAAATAGGATGGTCTGTGGGTCCCTCCAAGGTGTCTATGACCTTGTTGCTGTTAGACACCTAGGAGTGGGCCTACCTTGTAGGCCGAGGCATGAGAGAATGTAGAGGTCTACACCCTGCTGTGCATCACCCTGTTTTGTGCATATCCTTGCGCCAGGACCATGCTCAAGGTGAGTGGTTCATTTTTTCGCAGGGCCAGGCTTTTGTGAACCGAACCTGGATGCATATAGACATTCATTCCTGCCTTCCCCCCAACCTTTGAGGCGGATGGCACTGCAGTACCCTTGGTCTCGCATCTCAATGCCAATAATTTGGCTCCAGGAGGGACCCCTGGCCTTATAGGCCATGTATATCTGAGTGGAGCCTGTCTTAGGTTGACCGGGAGGACGTCTCCCGTCTTACCCGTCATTGGCTTGCCCACTCAGCTTTTATAACTGATATTCTGCAATGTGAAGAAGATATGCGGCGGCCTGCTGGCCTGATGGGCCACCTGCTGCCATTTGCATGGCTGTCATAGCCGTGATCTTAACCTGCTGCTGAGTTTGTATGAGGCGATCTAACAAGCATTTAATAACCACAAGCCCCACTAGGATGGCCACGGCAATCAGGATCCAAGTAGTCAGGTTGGGCCAGGAGAACCCCTGACTGGACCTAGTTGGATACCGTCCATATTGTCAAGTTCCTGACTGACTATGAGGGACAAATTGTGAAACTTAGGTAGGTAGGTGTCTTGCAGCCAAGCTGTCATATTTTTAACAGTGTTGGTCAAATTTGTGCGAACAGGGGTGATTAATAGGAACCCACAGAATAGAAAAGGCTCCAAACCAGACATTTTAGTTTGTAGATGGTCTCGGGCGCTGAGCGTCGGTCCCAGAAGGGTCGAGTTGACTTGTGTCCGCGGGCTTATCCTCCTGTGCTTTATCAGGAACTGGTGGGGAGTTTACTGCTCGCGTCAATCTTTCCGGGACCCACAGCGGTTCGCAGCCTGGTTCCTGTGGGAAGACACAAACCGCACCTCGGGTCCAGCTAACCACTGGATCCGGGCCCATCCATTGTCCTGTAAGGACATCTTTCCATCTAACCAGCCCTTTGTCGGTTGGGGACGGATTGCTATGTTCCATGGCAGGGGAATGATTATTGTGGTTTAAATTGAGAAAATTTATGGTAAAGAGTGCCAATGATATTCTTCCTTTGGGCGTTAGGCCGTGGCCTATTCCCTCCTTTTGTTTTTGTAAGACACCCTTGAGTGTCCGATGGGATCGCTCAGTGATGCCTTGTCCTTGAGGGTTATATGGAATGCCATGCTTAAGGACAACATCCATTTGTTGACAGAATGTTACAAAAGTTTTGCTGGTGTAAGCAGGACCATTGTCTGTTTTTAATATATTGGGCTTTCCCCAAGCAGCCCAGGCTGCAAGACAATGATTAAGGGAAGCCGCGACCATACCCTCTGGTGGAAGGAACGTCCTCCTCCCTCCCCAGATGGGGGCGCAGAAGGCAACCCAGGAAGTAGCTCTCCCTTTAACCAGGGCGGTGCCATAGGTTGTGGGCGCCCTCTGGCGGCCACGGGTGGAGGTGGCAGCCCAGGGAGCAACTCCTCTTCTGGCCACGGCGGTGCAGTGGGGCCTGGCGCCCTGAAGGGGGCGATCGTGGGTCGCGAACTTGCCAAAGGGCGGAAGGGCTTAAGCTCCTCCTGTAAGGCGGAGTAGCTCGGGCAGGGTGGTGTTGGGTTCCCCTTTTTATCTTCCCGAGCCCTGAATTCCTCTTTAAGCTGTGCAGGAGGGTCCTGTTTAGATGCCTCGGATCCGCAGTAAGACCCTTAGGGAATCGGCAAGGGGCTCGCGAGCAGCGTTGCCCATATTAGCGAAGCGAAAGCAAAACAGATGCAAAGGGAAAAAAAAGAAAAAAAAACCGGCGTCCACTCGTGTGGCGCTCAAAATCTGTTAGGTGCGTCCACCCAACCCAGGCGATCCAGTACTCACCTGTCCCGGGAACCGCTGTATCTCACGTAGCTGATCAGGGTGAAGAGAAGAGGCGCTCAAGGCCTTCCGTTGTTATTGGGCCAGGTCCTCCGTCGTACCGCAGGCGACAGCAATCGCACCTCCCGGCCGAAGAGGCACGTCGCTGAGTCTTTTATCTTTGAGTCCCCGTACGGGCCACAAGATGACCGGAGCCGCGGGAGACAGGAGGCCAGACTTGAGCAGGATCAGCTCTCAAACTTTATTGCGTACAGTGAACCGGACCTAACAAGGTCCGCCACCCTCAGTGTTGGTTTCTCTTCTGCCCGTTGGGGGCAGGAACAGCCTCTTATAAGGGGAAGCAGTATCCAATCACAGAGAAGCGCGTCTAACAAGCTGATAGGCTA
Organism: Cavia porcellus; assembly: GCF_034190915.1. Taxonomy (NCBI): domain Eukaryota; kingdom Metazoa; phylum Chordata; class Mammalia; order Rodentia; family Caviidae; genus Cavia; species Cavia porcellus. Next base: position 49,377,922 of record NW_026947493.1, on the reverse strand, counting down.
GCGTCACGGGTAACTGGGCAGACATGACAATTTGGCGGGCTTGTTCAGGCCAGGAAGAACCCGGAAGCAGGAAATGGGCGCCATCATAGGCGGCTTCCCACAATTCTGAACTGTGAAAACTAGGAAGTTTGAAAACAGGTAATAATCTCAGAAACATCAAAGCAAATAAAATTGAATTCCGTCAACGTGGAGGCTGTTCCATTGAAAAACAAAACAAAATAACCTCTCATTGAAATATGATGTGATGCAGGAAAATGTACCTACGTGTGTACTTGGTACAGTTTCACGAACTGAACACATCTTTGTAATCAGTATCTTAGGAACATACTAGCCCTCCAGCCCACTGTGCTTTTTACCCAGGAGTCATTACTGTTCTGTCTTCTAACATTATAATTTAGTTGTATTTGATTTTGTACTTGGTCTACAGCCATACTACCCTGAACGTGCCCGATCTCCTCTGATTTTGTACTTGATGTGTCTTTATATACTGATTTGTATCTGCTTTTTTTTCCCACTTAGTTACATTTGTGCATAGGATTGAGCATACAAGCAGGTATAAGCCTTCTTGTGGCTGTATAATATTCCATTATGTGACCATCCCATACTTTATCTTTTCTACTTTTTGCTGTTGTAAGTGCTATGTACATTCATATATATCTGTTATGTACATTCATACATACAATGAACAGTACCTTGGTTCACAAACTTATTTCATTGTACAATTCTGGAAAAGATGGCCATAGTCATTTGCATCACCCAATGCAGAATTTGCCAACAAAAACAAAATTTTGCCAAAAACTTATATTTGTGAATCAAGTCTTTCCCAAACAAAAGTGTTCATGAACCAAGGTGCCATTATGTATCTGTTAATTAATGTATATATCCATTTCTGTTGGGGAGATATTTGTTCCTGTACCCTTTCCTACTACTTTAGTATATAGGTTATTCATCTGTTTAAAGGTTGAATGGAGATTAGCTTTATAAATATCAAAAGTAGGTTTAAATCAGCTTACTTGCTTTTCTTCTCTGTTAACAAACACACTCATTAAAGACACAGAACACACCTGTGTGAGGAGTGGCAGGATGAAACACGGATCCGGAGCCACACTTAGATGTGGAAAGTGGTTTGTTGTGCTTTTGTGTGTGATAACAGCAGACTGTGAGTAGAAAGCGCTGAATGTCTTTCTGTTCTTCAGGTAAAATAGTTTCAGATCCACCAAGATTTTTCCTAGTGCTCTTATCTGAAGTATCATAGTAAATTGATGGGATTAGATCATGAAACAACCCATCTTCCAAACTAGGTTACCTTCCTTTTATTTACTTGCTATAGGATAAAATATCCCCCGTTCTGCCCTCACATATATAGTTCTGTGCGTGGGCAGACATTTCAAGAGGAAAATGCCTGCAGACTCCAGGGACTGGAAAAGACCTCTCCGTTTATTCCCTCCTCCTTAAGCTTCCCAAGTTTTTTTTTTTTTTTTTTTTTTTTAGTCAGACCACATACCTCAATAAATTATTAAAGGATTTATAGTTCATAAATCACTCTTTCAGACAATATTTCATTTGCTTATCTTAGTAAGTCTCTGAGGTGGGCAAGAAAGGTTGTGTGGCTTGCAAAGTGCTTAAAACGTTATGTTCCAATTTGTAGAGTAGCATCTGTAGTAACAGATCTTTCGGTGGATTATTTACTGTTTGTGTGACTGGAAATTTCCAGACTTCTTCTTGCTATGCTCCCCTTCCCTGTCTTCCTCTTTTCTCTGTATGTCTTTGGTGCAAGTATGAGGCAGCCAGTAGAATGCTGCACAAAGCTTTCTCACAGTTGGATCACCTTCAGATCCACCTTTGAACTTTATCTTTTAGTGAGTAAGCACCTAATGCTTTTAGGGTGTTATGTTAGAAAGTGTAGCCCCGGCGGTATCTCATCATATGGCATCAGTGGCAAATCCAAGCCTCAGCATTACTCTGTCCTCCAGGTGACAGTTCAGACCACATGGCCCCACTGAGCAGAGGACCCCCTCTGGGAGAGGTGCTGGCCACTCATGGGGTCCCTCTGGCTTTCTTCACGTCCATATATCTGAGCCCTGCAAAAACACCAAGCAAGCCTGTCCCTTGGTCTTGAGGCATGTGGATTTTTGCCTCACGTTCAAATCAGGTGACCACCCACATGAACTTGGATAGGATGATTCTTTAGAGCATATTGCACAGCCACTCTGCTGTCCTTGATGTATGGAGGTTCCATGATGTGCCTGTGTCCAGCCTACACACTTCTTTTCCACAATGTATTTTCTCCAGTATGCAGCATTAATTAAGTACTCTAGAGACAGAGAGGTCTCATTTAGACTGAAATACAGAGCACTTTTAATGAAAATCACCTCTGCTCATCTGCAGCCACATCAGCCAGGGCCGTGGGCTTTCTTGCTGCCTCACTGACCAATTCCTGGGCTGTAGCATCGTCAATGCCATAACTCACTATTATTGGAAGACTGACGGTTTTATATAAGCACTCTTTCTCCATCCCGCCAGCTTTCACCTTGTCTATTACAAATTATGTAGCATACCATATTCTCTTCAAAATAAGTTAAAACGAAGACAAGATGCCGTAGTACAGGGTTTCTTTTCTTAATCTCACTGCTGAGTCATTTCCCCTTTATAACTGGGTTAGTGTTCACCAATACCTTTGATTACCCTAGTTGTTTTTAATAAAGCTCATTTTTGCTGACTTACTTTCCACTTAATGAATTCTTCTTGGTGAAAAAAGGAGCTTGCTGGTCTAGCATGTAAAATGACCCTGAGTTTTAGCTGAAGGTGGGCTGCATTTTTCTATCTCCATTACCAGTTAGCAGTGTATGTTTCTTGCTTTTTGATGCTAAACCTTAAAGAAAATTCTCTTTGTAAAGCTAGAAAATTATTTTACATTATAATTTTTTCCTAATATATATATTTTTTCATTAATGGTTTTCTCCTAGTTCATATTCATACCTAACCATATAGAACTGAAGAATAAACAAGCAGAGACATTTTAAAAGTTTTCCTGGTTTATGCTTTGATGTGAAGTTAACTTTTCATTAGTAGACACTGCCAGTCCTTTTCTCCCCAGGATCCACCTCTCCTCCCTGTAATCCTGTGTGGCTCACAGTTACATCTTCATGCTAATCATTAATCCCTTATTGGTACTGTTTTGATTATTAAGCTTTATTTTAAACCCAGTATTGTCTCTTAACACTTCAGTTTTTCTTCTCATGTTTTGACAACTTTCCCCTTCCCCACCCAATTCTAGTACACTACTGCCCTGTCCTATCACACACCATATACTGATAAAAGGCAAATCCATTCTGCATTCCCTTGTTACCCTCCACTCCCACTTTTGGTTAAGAGCACAGTCTTTACTGACACAGTGTAGGCATGTAATATCTGACAATTTCAAATAAAGTCCCCTAATCTGAACGCTGTCTTCCATTGGTCCTGTCCTACATTGCCAAAAACATACACACATAACCTGTTGTAGTACTTTGCTTTCTGGCCTGATAACTTCTGTTAGAATGTATATATAAGGGTGCACCAACTTATCTGTGTTTTAGCTGGAATTTCCCTTTTCCTCTTACTCCTGATCCTTTAATCACAGAAGCAATAATCAAGAATTGGAATTAGAGAAAATTAAACACAAGATAGTTGAATTATTGGGGAAAAGAGAAAAAAATTTCTGGAAAGTGTTATACTAATCAATGCTATCCTAAAATAATGTTAGAGAGTAGAGGTAGAAGGTGGATAGAAATTAAAAAAACACATGGTAAGGGGCTGGGGATATAATTCAGTGGCATAAGCACCTGCCTGGTAAGCACGAGGTCATGAGTTCAATCCCTGTTACCCCCCCTCCCCAAGATAGTGTGAGGTAATAAAAAAATTTTAAAAAGAGGAGACTTTAAAAAAAAAAAAAGTAATAGTCTCATACTTAGTTTTGCTGGAAAACTGCCTATGTATTATTATTATTATTACTAGAAACTAGGAGGGGGTACTATTTCAGGAATTTGTGTCTTAGGGAGCTATTTCTGTTACTGTCTCTATTACTTTCAATGTATAATTTAATTAGATTCACTGTCCCACACCTATGGCTTGGCTTGTTAGTCTCATTAGGTCTTTGTTCCATCTAGTTGTGTATGTGCTGCTACTACTAAGTACTAGCATATGTTGACTAACCCTAACCCTAGTCCTTAGCTGACTCCCTTCTGCCTTGAATTCTTCCTTCTATAGAGGACAAACAAAAAGAAAAGCAAAAATGGAAGCCATTTCCCCAGACTCCCTTGCAGCTACAGATAGCCTTTCAGTCATATCCTTCCTGAGATACCAAGGTTTATCTGCCAGCTATCAACCTAAACTATCCTGAATGTAGTGATCTGAAAATCAAATCTGAATGTATTAATGAAAAGGGAGTTAATCCTCACAGTGATCATGTAAATACAAAACTTTCTACTCAAAATTTAAGGAGAAACTAAGGCTCACAGATGCTAAGCAACTTGCTCAAAATCGCAGAGCCCAAACATTTTGAGAGACCCAAAAGCAAGACTTCTGACATCAGGTAGGGCAATCAGGTTCCTCCCACTGCTTCGGGTGGCTTATTGGATCAACCTTTTATAAAAATAAAATTCTATCTGGATATTTAAAAGTCACATCAGTTAGAGATTTACTCCTCTGCCCTTCTATTTCACATTTTTCTTGAGTTGTGATTGTATTCTCCAAACAGAGGCCTTGCTTTATTTAATCTGATTCATTCCATAAGTTTCTGTCTGATTTTTCTTGTGAGTTCTTGCCCAGTAGCAGCAGTCACTTGCTAATCTACTTTTTACAGTATGATCTTAGCCTACATTCTTTTCCTTCCTTAGACTGACCATGAGCAGGCTAGGGCATACAACAGCACTAACCCTGACTGTCTCTACAACTTGGGGTTGTGTTTCAGTCATACCCCCATTGTGCCAAATAGGGCACCTTCCAAGTCTGCTCTGCCTCTTCACCTTCCAGTCCTTCTCTGTCTCTTTTCCAAATGGAAGCACCTTTTTCTCAACAACAATCTAGTTAGTCTGCAGGATAAAGCAGATATCTGCCCCACCCTGCAGTTATTTAAATTTGAATGCAGGTCATTTATCCTCTCTGTCCCTTTGTTTTCCTGTCTGTAAGAGAGAATAAATTACATCTTTCTCACCCTACCAAAGAGGAAACTAATCAATGTTTAATTCAACCAAGTTTTAGTAAGCATAAGTCATGGACCTGGCAAATTCTGAAGTTTAGAGAAACAAAGATTCCAAAGGAGAATTTCTGTCCCAGATCCACTGGCAGAAAGTTCTGATCTATGAAAAGTGCTAGAAGAGGAGTGTGTCTGCTGCATAGAAGCTCTACCTGGCAGCTTAGAAAAGCTTCCTGAAAAGTTTGTGCCTGATCCTTGAAAGACAGATGAGGGTGAAAGACAGGAAGAACACATTAGTCAGGGGAGACTGGACTGACAGAGCAAGGATACAGGAAAGAAGCCAGGGATAACAGGATAGGCATGGTGCCATGGGCGAGGGCAGGGGCAAGTCATGCCAGTCACCTCTGCATCCCCAGTAGCTAACACCCTGCTTCCAAGTGCCACTGTGGGGACTGGGTAGGAGACCCCTAGAGGCCACACAAATACCCATCACACAAAGTAGAAACCATGAAGGCTGTGAGGGGACACAGATGAAACCTGGTGATAAGGAGGGGCAGGAGGATGACAAAGACCAGGAATGGTTTGTGGAGAAGCCTTTGAAGGAGGCCTTCAGGGAAGGTTGGTGAGATTTCCCAAAGTGGCTTTTCTTTTTTGCCCCTCTTCTGTGTCACATTCTTCCATTCACCAACCTCTTGACACTGGCTTAAGTTTCTCTCCACCCCCTTTTCTTCCTGGCTTCCTTCCTGGATTATTGCTTTCATCCTGCCTACGAACCTTCATTCTCTCTAACAAACCAGAGCAGAGAGAGGCGTTGCTTAAGCCCTTTTACCTCTCCTGTAGAGGAATTTTATTACAAAGATCAGGGATATAATAGCTGACAAAATTATTTTTTTAAAACCCAGAAGTCCAGTGAAAAAGAGGAAGAACACATTTTCTGACTATATTAAAATGAATAGAGCATGCAGTTAATACAGGTGATTGGATAACTTTATGAGTCTGAGACACACACACACACCAAAACATAAAACCAGGTGTGATATTGAACCATGATATTTTGATATAAAGTAATGTAGTAGATGAATTGCCAATCAGGTGTGTGAAGTCCAGAAGCCTGGTTTTCTAAGTTACAAGAATACATCCCTTCTGGTCAAGAGATTAAGAAGAGAACCTTTAGATATAAACCTACAGTAGTATCCACTGCCTTTAGATATGGGTGTGAAGAATAGGCAACAAAGGAAAGGGACTCTTAAGCAATACACACGTGCACATACACACACAGGTGCTTAGAAGGATCACCACTAAGTAAGGCTATGATGGAAACAATGGCTGATGTTCAATGTTGATCACAACAAAGTGTAAGTGCCCAGACCTGGAAAAGTCAGAAAAAAGAAAGAGGTCTAAAATGTCGTCCTGTAAAAGCCCCAAGGGAAGTTTAGTACATCAAACATAAAATTATGTGCAGCAACCCAAACTTAGTTTAAAGAGATAATTAGTTTAAAGAAATAAAATACTAAATAAGGTATTATATTACCTCTATTAACAAAGAAGATGAGTCTAACATATTTTCTAGTCACAAACATTCCTGCTAAGTATAGAAATTAGATAAGGAGGAGAATGGGCTATGTTCTGGATTATCATAAAGAAATAGTTTTTAAAATGCTATGAAATAATTTAATACATTATCATATAACCTACAGATAAAAAGAAATGGACATGTTTATCTTCTGTCTAAACTGTAGAACACTGGGCTGGGGGTGATAAATGTGCGAAGCTCAGTAGTAGATTGTGAAACCCCAAGTTTGATGCCCCACATTACAAAAAAATACTTTTAAAAACGATTAAATGTCAAAGCTGATACTGCAGTGCTGCTCGGCCATGGCCCTGGGGATCAGGAAATGGAGGGGCAGACTCGGCTGTCTGAAGTGTGGACCGAGATCTGACTTCTCTTCTTTGCAGATCTCAACACTTTAGTGAATAAGATTGTCTAAAATTAAGAGGAAAATAAATATCTTCTCAGCAAGAACAGAGAACATCATGTTGATATTGACTATTAGATTTGTTTTGATTTTATTCATAAATTATGCCCAGAAAATAGTAACATCTTCCACTGGGCAATGACTTCATTTTAGCTCCTTAACATGATGTCACAAAACAAATCTACATCTCCAAAACTGCTTCTAAAGAGTAGATCTTTTATCATTCTGAAAGAGAACATTTTTATCTACAGGTTGATGATACAATTTCATCTAACTTTCCAGTTTCCTTTCTGTTAAGTGTGTTATTACAAGCCATGTTCAAGTTGGATTCGTTTTTAAATGTTTTCCTTGATTCTTCTGTTTCTTTTTGTTATTATTATTGTGTTGAAAGTTTCCTTGCATTTCCTGAAACCCTTAGAGTGTTTCAAGAGAAACACTGAGCTATCTAGGCAGCAGTTGTGTGTGTGTGTGTGTGTGAACCCATGCTGCTGTGAACAAATGTTGCATTGTATATCTTACGGAGCTGCCTCGTTTGCTTCTTGAACAGAGCACCTGGTGTTACTGGTTTCAAAGAATATTTCAAGATTGGCAGTTGGAGTCTCTTCATAGAAGTGTAGCGCGCTCCCCAGAAAGCTTGAAAAATGATACGCAAAGTGGAGGAGAGTAGAGAATAGGTGTCACCCTCTAAAAGAGCAGTAAGCAGTCGCAAGGCCCTTCATTCAGAGAGGATTCCAGGAGAAAATGGAGACGTCTGAGAACCAACTTTATAGCTCCATGTGAGCTTAGAAAATGATCGAGTAGCCTCTCAAAATAGGATTCTGCTTAATCTGCCTGCCAGCCTTTTTCTTATGAGCTTGAGTCCAACAAAACAAAACAAAACACCAAACAGAGCCTTGTGCTTTAGGCAGATGTCCTGGAAAAGTTTCACTCAAAAGCTGGATATTGTTATGTTTTCAGACAACTGTTTAGTGTGGTCTCAAAATATCTCAAGTCTTTATCGAAAGGGAAGAAAAAATAGGTGGTCTGAAGATGTTTCATAATGAATCTGGCCCTCACGCGGAAGGATCACGGTGCTGCATTTGAAGTTGTGGGTTTCCTGTCACCCACCCCCATGTCATCCTCTGCACATGTACACAGGGTTAGTGAACCTGCATGGAAGGTTACAGTGAAAAACGCCCAGACTCAATCCCGAGAGACCTAAGGTACTTTCCTTATCTCATCTTACATCCTAGGAATGTTCCTTGCAGCTGCTCACTGAGCAGAAATCATTCTGCAAAAGTCTTAACTCTTATTCACCCCAGATATGGGATAAATCAGGGCTAAGGGAAATTACCTTCTGAAAGTTTCTTTCACAAATGGACTAGATACCTTGACTCCTTTTCCTGAATGTGTTTCCCATAAAACTAAGGTTCCAAGTCTTGGATTGCACATCAATAAATAAACATTTAGCAGGGTCGTGGGAAGAATATCAGACTAAGGCTTGACCACTTAGAAAGACTTAGAAATCTGAAATGTGAACATTTGTTTTGTGTCATCAGCTTACATAATACTTACAGTGATTTATTTTTCTATAGTCTTTCTTATGAAGCAATATCCTTTATGATCAAGTACTCAAACATTCATATATAAAGCATATTTGCTTTTCAGAACTGGCATACACAAGATAAAATAAACGTGAGGAATCATGTTTCTGAACAACATTGTTATAAAAACCATTTTAAGTTTGTGTTTCACTAGTTCAAGGCAGGTCATACGAGAATAAAAATGAACCAGTGAAAAGTCCAGTGCATGCATATTGCTGTTCATAAAGATCTGTGACCAATTTTATTTTCAAAGACCAGCATATTGGCTTTGATAAGGTGCAAAGTAAGATAAAACTAGATAGTATGCATCTTATTGCTGTATAGTAAGTATCGTGTGACTGAATAACTTATGACCACATAGCTCGAAGTCACACTCAGGTCTACCAGGCTCCCATTTGGTGTCAAAAAATGTTGGTAGGTGGGTAGGAAGACAGACAAGCAAGTGGAAGGAAGAGAAAAGAACTTCCCATTGTCTCCTGGTATGACTGTCTTCAAGTTAGTCACCTCTTCTGTCAGAAATTTTAGAGATGGGTCCTCCACCATCATTGACTACACACTCTGAATTGTTGATTTTTATGACTTCAAAAAAGTTGTGTTTTAAAAAATATTAAATCATGAAGTTCCAAAACAAATCATGTCTTAGACTAAAAATATCTTGTTTCTTGGCATATCACTCTGTAGGTGAGGCTTGAAGTTCGTAAATACAGTAGGAATAAGGAAAATCCTTTACATAGTTTGGAGGGGCCTAAAATGTTTTGTTATTTATTGGTAGATGTAGACAAAAAGTCATTATAAATGTGGCCTAGTACCTGGACCCAGTGGTACATGCCTATAATCCCAGGCTTTTGGGAGGCTGAATTAGAAGAATCACAAGTTAAGACCCAGCCTGGGCAGCTTGGCAACTTACTGAAACCCTGCCTCAAACTGCAAGATGGAGGTCTTGGAATGTAGGTCAGTGATCACACTCTGGGTTTTATGCCCAGTACCCAAAGTAGCAGGCAGGAGTAGTGAGAGAAAAGATTGAGGCCTGAGTTGGCTGCAGACATAGCATTGCAAGCGCTGGGCTGAGAAGAGGGAGCACTGCCCAGAGCCTCTGCAGCCACAGCTCAGAACCCGGGCGTGGCCCCTCTGCTGGCTAGAGTCCCAGGCGCGAAGGCTGGGGCACTTGTCCAGTTCCAACCCTGCAGGCTCTGAGTTTGAGTTCCCCTACATTCCACAGATGGTGAAAGCCTGCTGCTGCATCCCTGCTCACCTCTGCCTTTCCCCACCACATTCTCATCTCCTGTGGCCTCTGGCCTCCTCCCAGGCTTAGGCCGGTGCTGTGCATGGACCTCTTTGGCTGCTATGTGGTGTATGTGTGGTATCCTCTTGTTAGCATTATGGCTGCTTAGAAGAAGTGCTGTGTGGTCTCGAAAGTCTCCCCACATTTGCCATATTAGTTATGATTCTGCAAGCTTTGTAGTTGGTTTCAAACCAGAGATGGGATGTCTGCCATGATTTGTCCAAGAAGATATAATCAGGGGTCAATTTCTGAATTCTTCTTATGAGATTTACCTTCTTCAAAACCTGCTTATTAAAATGAAGCTGGTATAAGTAGTGCCCCTTTAAAATTAGCACTTGCTAGGAAATAATTAAGTGAGCTACAGAGTGTTTTCGATCCCCCTCACACAACAGTTGTCTGTGTACCGTCCTATGCCCGCATGTACTAGTAAGAGCAACCCCCATGTATCAGACATTGTGGTAAATACTTGTGCATTATCTCATCTGCAGAAAATTACTCAAGAAATGGAGATTCAGAGAGGCAAAACAGCAACCTCAGTCTCCCAGCCAGATTCCAGGCCAGCTGAGTCTGATTCTCATTGTCTGATCATACCAAAGAACCTGGTGTACATTTACTCTATGAATGCTTGTCCAACTCAGCTGAAAGAATAAAGGAATTAGGGGGAAAGGGAGAGCATCAGGTATATCCTAAAAACTGAAGCTCAGTGCTCCATTTCAGTCTCTCAAGGCTGGCTGGTTCCAATATCAATGGCTAAATTATTTGGAATGCACTGTTCTCAGAAGTATATGGGAAGTAGGATATGACCCATATGTCTTGCAATAATATTAGAAAAGTCTTAGTGCATCTTATGGCTGCAGTTTAAAGAATACAAAAATGAAGCTCTGCAGAGAATCTGGCACTGTATCCTCGTGGCTGTCACCTGGGAATGATGCTTCTGTTGTCACCCAAGCAGAGACCTTGAGAGAAACTATAGAATCCACAAGGCACCTAAGTCCAGAAGACCATGGATGGAAAGGCATTCAAAGCCTTAGCAAGGTGCAGAAGTCACCCTTCACTTCAGCATTTGCCTTAACAGCCTTCTTTGACTGTTATTCAGTCATCTTTACCTATGATGGTTTACTCATTTCAGTATGCAAAAAAGATGAAAGTGAGTTCTTAAGCTAGGCGTCATCAAATGTATTTAAACTTGTTCAGAACCTCTCTGATCCCCTGCGGTAATTCACCAGGCATGTTTAATAAGAATGAAGAGCCCCCAGATATTGATTTAGTAATTTGGCCTGTCTATCAAATCATGTTCCTCTTCTAATGTGGACTACATGACCTCCTTGAAACCACCTTAATAAAAAGAACAACAACAATGCCCCTCAGCCCGTTTTCTTTTTAGTTCTCCTTTGGTTAAATATAAAGAATAGCTATTCTGCAGTATCAAAGAGATGCAGGGAATGTTTGCGAGACCCATAACTCATCAGGTACCTCCAGCTAAGACGCTGAGAATCTGAAGATGATAAGGATACAGAACTTGGACTGAGTTGAGTTTGGCCTGGCAGCCACTGCCAAGGAGGAGATGCGGGCGAAGTGAGATGTGTGACTGGTATGAATGGTCTGATAGAAGGAGAATGATTCAATTAAGCACTGCCCCAGATTCCTCCTGCGGCATTCCTGCCCTCCATTGTGTATTCACTGCAGGGTCTGGGGACATGGGAGGCCTCAGAGTCAGAGACAGCTACAACCACAGGAGCTGCCTCTTCTAGAGACACTGCCGCATTGAGCAGGTGAAGATGTGGCGCTGAGCACAAGTATTCCTGAAACATGTTTTGGAAATTCCTGTTGAATGCATATATTCGGCAGCATACCAGAGCCCTTAGTAACAGCCCATCGGGTGTTGTGACTACAGTGTGGGTGTGATGACAGCAGCACGTGTGGGATGTGGTGGTGTGCGAAGGTTGAACAGCAGGAGTCTGGGGTGCGGTTTTTGTTTCAGTGGGAGCTCTGCATGTGGTAGGGCTGCTCTTTGGGGTCCTTGAAGAGGGCATCGTGTTAATGGGAGCCAACTTCATGTGGGAGGCTGTGCGCGCACACAGGGGAAAGGGTAACATTGCTACTACAGAAACCGGAATCCTTCTCGACTGATTAAAGTTGCCCCTTTAAAAAAGCTTGGACGTTCAAGATGGCTTTCAGGATGGATTTAGAAGCTTCTGATTTTTATATGGAAAATGCATTCCTTTCCATACAAGTATAGTCACAAATTGTATCAGGAATAATTCATATTCTCTGCATTTACTTGGAATTAACTGTTTCATAGCAAATGAGGAGCGTGGCTGCTCTCCTGTGAATATACATTCTCAGGAAAAAAGCATCTTTTGGTGAGGGAGTACAGAGGATTGAGCCCAGGTTCTTGCCTGTTAGGCAAGTGCCTATCACGGAGCTACATCCCCCTTCCCTAAAAGCATCCTTTTATGTTGTTACTCGTTTCTTAATATTTCTGCATCTACCTTAGTAACTTAAAAACCTTGCCAGGGTAACACTAAATCAGCAAGTGTTAATCATTAGAGAAAAATGAATTTAGGAAATTTATTTTTTAAAAAATCTTAAAAGACAAAATTTGATTACTTTCACAAAAGTAGGGTTTTATTTAATGAAATAATTTTGTTAAATTATTTAGCTATTGCAGGGAGCTGGAGTGATTAAAGTGTTTTATAATGCACTGTTGTTTTCCATGAAACTCTAGTGCGGCTCTGTTCCCTGGCCACAGGAATGTAAGAACTTCTTGGCAAATACCCTGCCCGAGGATCGGGTGGGATGATGTATAATTAATGTCAAGTGTTATTGCCCTTCTCCAGTGCCATCCACCCACTGACCAGTGCTGCCTGCTTCCTGTTCTTTCTGTATTCAGAGCTTGGTTTACACCGCTTTCGTTCTGAATGTCTGGATAAAATTCTGAAATTCTGGTTTCCCCTTTCAAGAATACACATAACAAGAATGAGGTTCACGTGAAAAGGAGTAACTTTCTTCTATCTTTGTTCACTAGGTTAAGAATCAGCCAGCATTTTAACACTTGGGGATATAGGAACATTCTTATAGCTACTTATTAGGAGATATTTTTGTTGTTTTTAGTGTTTTAACTTTCTCCTAGCTTGACAGATATTGGAAGAAAATACCTGGCAACTATTAATGAAACAGCAGGGTCTTTTCCCTTTCTTGTTTGTATAAACTTACTGGACAGGATTCAGCCCAAAGAACTAATAAAGTAAAAAGATATTGGTACAATAAGAAGAAAAGACTAAAAGTACAATTCATGAATATCTCAGGACAATACTAAACTGAAATTAAATTAAAAACCGTGAGATTCAAGCACAGTATCATGTAGCTTAATTGTTTAATGAGGAAAACTATAACTGTAAAAAAAAATCAAAATTCCAAGTCAATCCTGGGGTTAATTTTAACTAGATAAATATTTCTTCCAGCCAGGTTCCTGGGAAGATAATTTATAAGTCAAATTAAGGAATGCAGCATAAGGCTACATGTTCATGGTGGTGAGGACACTCAGCAGGTCCACGTTTCTGTGCCTCAGGACACTCACACTGGTGTGAGAACTTCTGAGTGCTTCCACACCACTGGTGAGCAGCCGTGGTCTTCAGTCCTCAGGGCCGTCCGCCAAGCCGGCCAGCCTGCCAGCCACTGATGGGGTAACATCCAGTGCACTGGGGGTGTCTGAGACCCTTTCCAGCCCAGAGTGGCATTTAGCTCTGCTTGGCTGGCACTCATGCTCTACGTATTAAGTACTTTGGCTGTCATACCCATTGTAATGGAAATGATATAAATAACAAGAATGAAAACAAGGCTACCTCCATAGAGAGGAAAATTAGACAAATAAGATACTCAGGAGAAAACAGTGAGATTTGAAAGCCAGCTTGAGTCAATTGTAAGCAAACCTCAGAGTCGTAGACACACAGAAGATTAAAAGCCCCTGCATAGTTTTCTTACCCTGTTGCTTTGCCAATTCACCAAAATCTGCACAAATTATTTTCCTCCCCTGTCCTCTTACTTCAGCCATCTATCTCTTTTGTACCAAATCACTTTGCCTAGAAGTATAAAATGAAAATCCTTTTTGACAACATTACAAATGGAAATCGGAGGCGTGAATCCTTCATTTGAGGTGAAAACATTGCTGTGTCCTTGAGAGCTGCAGCCAAGGCTTCTGCAGCAGGTGGCACTTGCCATTCTTGGAGGCACATGTGTACCCTGTTGAGACACTGGTGGTGTTTAGATGGTGATATGTGCTGTAAGTACATTTGCAGTAGTTGAGATTTCTATCTGGGTATTAGAAATTAGATCTCTTAACAGTCTTGCCTCTTTTCCCTGGAAAGCAGACATCTATCATGTCTGTGACTTTTAGTCCCCTTAATGAACAAAAAGAGGCCAGAGGGAATTGTGAGAAAAACCTTAATTCATAGATATGATGTACCCTGAGGAAAAATCATAGCTCTTCAGTGTGTCCCCAATGCAAATTAAAGGAAGGAAGATGTCAGGGTTAAAACATATTATTGGTAAGACTTAGTAGCAACATACTTGCTAAGTGTGACAGATTTGTGTGGGTTAAGGACCTGTGTTTCATTTGGCAAGTGTTATGCGGTACACAGAGGAGATCACTACTAAATAACAACTTTGTATAACTCTGAATTTAAATTCAGCAACTGCTGTACTATTTCCATGTAGAATAAAACAGGTATGGTGGTGCATCATTGTAAATCCTAGCACTCAGGAGGCTGAGCCAAGAGGATTACTGAGAGTTTAAGGCCAGCCAAAATGACATAGCAAAACCTTGTCTCAAAGGAAAAAAAAAGAAAAATAGACGGCTAACCTGGGTGGGGTGGCACACACCTGTAATCCAAGCACTTTGGAGGAAGGCGGCAGGAAGATTATGAATTCCAGTCTACCTTGAGCAATTTATCTCAAAATTTAAAAGGGCTTTAGGGATGATGCTCAGTGCAAAGACCTTAGGTTCAATCCCTAATACCTTAAAGAAATGCT
The DNA here is from genome assembly GCF_034190915.1 of Cavia porcellus. NCBI lineage: Eukaryota > Metazoa > Chordata > Mammalia > Rodentia > Caviidae > Cavia > Cavia porcellus. Next base: position 49,362,874 of record NW_026947493.1, on the reverse strand, counting down.
CGGATGTGTCTGTGTATAATTTTGACACACTTAAAAATGTAAATGTTATAGAGAAAAGTCAATGACTCCAAAAAATACAGAATTTTGTCAGCCTGAGTGTCCCACATAGGAATGGTAGGAAAATAATAATTATCTGGGAAGAAGGAATGGAGTGGGAACCCCCATGACCTTTGGAAGGAGGTCTCTGGCTCATTCCTGCCTCTGCCTCTGGACTGTGCTGACCCCCTTCCCTCCCTTCCCTGACAACTGCCTCCCTCCTGCGCCCATCTGAAAATCCTCCCTCTTTTCATGTACACATTTCCTATTTCTTACATCCTTCTTGAAGCAGGGACCGTATTGTTCACTCAGGAGGTATTCAAAAGATCCCTGACTGAATGAATGATTGATAACACTGGGCAGATTTCAGTTATTCTTTCTCTGTGTAATGCAAGATAAGAGGTTCTGTTTCTTTCCCTGGTTAATTTTGGCTCACCTATTTTAAATAGATCCTATTTAAAGTCCTCTATATCACCAGCTGGGACCAGTTTTAAATAGACCACACTAAACACTTAAGACTTCCCTTTTGTGCCTAATCTCATGTGGTACATTTATTTATGCCCCATTTCACTTCAGGGTTTTTATTCAGTAGTGCTCCATGGCAACAGACTGAAATACATATGCTGATTGCAGATTTGAATATTCTAAGACTGTTTTACTGCTGATTTAGAGTCTGCTTACCAGATTCATTTGTGCCAGTACATGGGTCCCTCCTAATCTAGACATTGAGCCTATCTTTTCAGGCTCATGAAAATAGCCTGTGAGGCTGGGCACGCTGGTATGTGGCTATCCTGCCTATTACTCCAGAGACTGAGGCAAGAGGATAATAAGTTCAAGAGTAATTTGGTGGGACTCTGTCTCAAAATACAGATTTGAAAGGGCTTGGGATATAGCTCAGTGGGAAAGGGTTTGTCTTGCATATGTGAGGTCCCAAGTTCAATCCTTGGTATAAAAAAAAAATAGCCAGTGCACTTTGATTTGGTGAACGCCTTCAGACAGTAGGTCTCAGCTTGTCATCCATGCATGTATGCATCCATCCCTCCATCCACTGATACTTACTAAGCACCCACCATGTTTTGGGTTCTCTTTTGGAACTAGAGGTAATACCCTCTAGGGGTGAGTAGTTCATGACTACACAGACACATAGTAGTGTCACACATCAGTGCAAAACAAAGCTATAATGACTACACAAGCAAAGTATTCTTAAAGTACAAAGGACAAAGCAATTCAGGAAATGTGAGGGGCATTTAAGGGAGAATATGACAATTTAGATAGATTTTGAATAGTAGAGTTCCCTATGGACTAGTTGGCAGAAGGAATAGACCAAGCAGAGCCACTGGGGGACCTCTGGGACTGTCTATGAGAGTATGAAGATACCTCACATTCCTGGTTTGTCCTGTTCCTTTCTGCCCTAACTGAGGCTGTCCCAGAGACATGTACCATTTTCTCTCTAAGCCAAGGGAAGTCTGGTAAGTCAGTGTCTTCTGCCACTAGAGCAAGTCCCCAGGCATGTTTGCCTTTCACTACTGACCTGTACCTGACCGTGTCCCCTCCACCCTAGCCACGTGGACCCTGAGAGAATTGTTGTTTGATCAGAGAGCAGAGTTGCTCAAACTGATAGCATTGCTTCTCCTTCCTAAAGCTTAGCAAGAGTAAACCTCCCATCATGAGATGGCAGTGAGTCTCAGAGCTGGCTCCAGCAGAACAGGCTGTAGACTTCATGGCCTGCACCTTCTCAGCAGGAGATGGGATCCAGATGGTCCTTCTGCCTGCAGAAAGGCATAAGTTTAGTGGATTTGAACGTGGTCAAATTCCGTAGTGTCACACTGCATGTGTAAACTGGATGAACTGGTTAAATATTTTCATTTCTAGTTGAAATTGAATCCTATCTCTAAGTGTGAAGTGGCCTGGACATCCTGTCAAAACCACCCCTCTTCCAACTTCAGGGAACCTCTGTGCGTGCTCCACAGCACCCATGTCTCAGTACTGACAACCACAGACCTGTGTAGTCAGCAGCTCTCATGGTGCCACTGTTCCCTAAGGGCCTCAGACCCACTGCTGACTCTACTATAAGGTCATTTAAGCAGTGATCTGTATGTGATAATACGTATCTGTTGGCCTGCATATCTAACCTCCACGGCTCAGTAAACTGAGATAATACTAAAGGTTCCTTGGAAAGAATGTCCTCACTAAACTTTTCTCCCTAGTACACTTTTTCTTTTAGTTTTAAAAACAACAAAATGTTAAATGTCTTTCAAATATAAGACCTCATCATGGTTTTTGCTCTTGTTATGTTGAAGAAGAAGGCGAATGGGTGAGCTATCACCATATAGTTTCATGACAGAGAGATCCAGAACTCCTTTTCTGATGGATCCTAATCTTCACTGCCCTGCTCCATTGCCACTTCTGGTTCAGGGTTTGAGAAAATATCCTTCAAAACAGGCACAAACACAAATGACAAAAGGAAATCATTTCAAGCGTAATCCATTGTAATGATATTAAGAAACAAAAGTAAATACATGAATTGAAGGCAGTTAGGTTATAACCACCAATTTAGGTTATCAAAGATGTGACTGAAAAATATGGTGAACATTTACTTTTTAAAAGTTACAGTAAAGGACACATTGCCACTCATTCGCCTCAAAATACTCCCCCTCACTTCAAACACTTATCCATCCCATCATTGTTAGCACTGTCTGAAGCAGTTCTGGACATCCTCTTTCTTGAGTATCTTTAGATGTGCTATTGTGGCTGCCTTCACGTTGATTCCAAATGTTTACCTCTCATGGTCATTTTGACTTTGGCACGAGCCACACCTGCCAGTGATAAATAAGGTAGCCAGGAACCCCCTGCAATGTTTCTGTGAGCCTGCCTTTTCCTCCAATGGCCCTCAGCAGTAGTATTCGCCCTACATTTGAGCACACCTCCTAAAGACTTGGAAAAGGGCATCTAGAACTGTTTCAGAAGCTGGCAGGAAAGATGGGGAAGTATATTCAAGGCCAGGAGTATTTTGAGGGGAATTAGCAGCAATGTATCCTTTACTGTAATACATTTTTAGAAACTTAAACATTATATTGCGGTCATATTCATATCTGAATGAAATAGGTGACCCTATAATCCATGAAGCAGTATTTTTCTTCCTTTAGGGTTTCAAAGTTTTAAAGTTTGTCCAATGGATGTTCTAGCACAGTCTTTGTAAGATTTTACCATACGTAGTACAATGCAACTTTATGAATATGTGGTATGCTGACAGCCCAAATAAGTATTCAAGTTGTAGCTGCTAACTTAGACTAGTGAAAAGAACTCCTATTTTAGAGTTTTCTCTATTGAGAAACAATTTTGATAACCTGATTTTATAGGTAATTCATTCATTTAGGATACCTAATTTATAAATGGTCTCATATTCTGAGTATTTTTTCTTTGAGATGCATTTAGAATTAGGTGGTCTTAAGTTAAAGGAAGACAGCATTTAGCGAGCATCCATTTGTTTCCTGGCAGTGCACACTGTATCCCAGCAAAGGCACAAAATTCAGCCCTCTAAGCAGGCGTTATTTCTGGGACCCATACTTGGGACCTTTGCCTTCATACAACAACATATGCCTAGTCAATTCTTTTAGAAAAAGATGTCATTCATTGTTACCAAACCAAAGTTTGTATTTTTTGCTGGTATAAAAATTGGGGGAAGTCTACCTACACTAAGATTGACTTGGCTCTTTAAAAATAGTTTCTCCTTCTGATTTCTAAAAAGAGCTATCCATTTTCAAACTGGTTTAGCTACTCAGGCCTCAGCGCAATCAAGCACCTTGCCAATTTTTACCAGTTTGATTTGGGTAGCAAAGTGCCTCTTGATTTTTCCCACACAGATTTCAGAATCTAGGGAATGCTTTCTGAATATGTTTATTAGCACCTTAGGTGTATTTGTAGAGTATAAATGACAGGACTATGATCAAAGAAATGGGAATGCAAGCTTCTGTAGTCACAGGAAAACATCAAATAGCATATACGTTCTGACTCAGAGATAAATGTTTGAGATTAATAATTACTAGCAATGGTGCATGAATAGTCAGTATTTTATATGATATTGTAGGTAAATTTTGCCTCTAAGGAAATGTGCTTTCCCTTTTGTAATAATTGCCAGCCTCTAAAAAAAAAAGGTATGTTTCTCTCTTTTACTTTTCTGTTTTGTAATCATACTTTAAGATACAGAGATAACATTTTTAGTTAACAAACCTGCAGCTGTGAATCTTATCTATGAGAATTTTTCCTGATCTTTTGCAATTTCTCTTTAAAGACACTGAGTTAAGAGTCACTAACCACAAGTCCAAAGTGCATCAGGTTTTAACAGCAGATCTAAATTAAAAACTCAGTAATGTGGAACAAATGAACCCCTCAGTTCATTTCCAAACTAAAATCCTGGTTAGTTTTTATTATTTCTAAGCCCTTTCTTACTAAAAACCATCAATTCACTGATTTCCTTCTGGTTCCTTCGAGCTTTGAACTTACCCTTACTATGGAGCTATAAATTAGCATGTCACTGAGCTACACTGTAATTTGCATTAATTTCTTTAGGGTTGAAGTTGTCTATCTGTGAAGACATCTTTATAGTACTTAGAGTTTGCTTAGAAAAGTAATGCCCAACTAAAGGATGTAAGATAAAAATTTTAAAAACATGCTTTGGCTTTTACCTTGAGATGGAAAATAAAAGTAGTCAAATTATGTGTGCAGCTCTGTGATCCAGAGCTCAGTTTCAGCTACTTTAGTCCTGTTATTTTGGGCACAGAGATTTCAGCAGCAAGAAGGGAAGAACAGAGTCTTACTTGCACCCACCTGAGGACAATGAGGTTAAGGGGAAAATGCTAAGGGCCATAAAATTGTCAGAAAAATGCACTGTCATCCGCTTATTGTGGGATGTCAGACAGGAAAAGAAAAGGTCTCAGTGGAGAGAGGACAGGGGATCCTCTGGGTCCTGCTTTGGTCAGCTCACAGGAAGCTTGCAGGAGTGACCCAGAGCAGGTGCCGCAGTGGCCCTTTGGGGCTCCTCGGAGCAAGTGTCCAGCTGCCTGTCCTCTGCCACAGAGCTGGCTGTTGTGATAGGGCGGAAAGGGTTAGAGATGAAGCAGTTCATCCCTGGAGGAGGCTCTCAGGGGAAAGAACTCACAGCTGCTGTCCTGCAAACCGAATTTCTAGAGAGTGAGCCTTCTGGATGGACAGGGAGCTGTTTGTCCCCCAGCACCTGTTGGTCAGGGTGACCATGTCTGTTTTTCCCCAGGCTCGTACCCTGCACCTAGCTCCTTGCTCCCACTGCCTGCCTTGCCTTTCCCTATGCATCCTGCAGAAGTTGATCCTTTGGTGGAATTTGTTTTCCAAGCTTTAAAAACAAAATTACTGGGAGTGTAAAAGAAAACCAAAGCCTTCAGTCCTTGGGCGTCATGCCACCAAACCCCTTTAACTCAAGCCCTGGGTTTCTGTGTTCCTTTGAAATAGACACGGTTTGGGTTGAACCTGCACTTCCTAGCATCTGGAGAAGAGGAGGAATATACTATTTTTAAAAGGAACTTTCTGGAAAGTGTACAAGACCTGATAATTAAAAAAATAAAAGCCAAGCCCTCAGCTGCACAAACAGCCCTTGTTCTCTTCCAGCAAAGGTCTGTCAGGAGTGCCCACCTTCCTCTCCCCGAGAAGAGCAATTAAGGAGACCAGGAAGCATCACTGGGTCCCTCTGTTTTCTAGCAGGCTTTTCAGTCCCCTCTTTGATGTAGCTGTGAGCATGGGGAGGGCAGCTCAGCCAACCTGCCTCTTGCCTGCAGCCCGGATTTTAGGCACTATGTTCACTGAGCCTTCTCTCTCTCCTAACATGTTTTTTTGAATCAGAGTGTACACATCTGTCTTTATACCCAGCCGCTTTTTTGGCCCCAAACAAGTTCTCTATGAGTTTCCCCGACTGAGCTCAGTGGGATCTCTGTCAGCTGCAAGATTTATGTCATCTTGTCCAGTCCTGAGAACTGTTCCTTCAGCTTCTCACATCTGGATCTAATTGGAAAGACATTAAGTACACTGGAAAAGCATATTTTAGGGCAGTTCTTTATAGACACCCTTATTAAAGGAGCTGATGGCCGTAGGTTCAAGTGGGATGAACCAGGACGAAGTCTCAAAAAGTGGAAAGCACGAAATTATGGAAGAGCTGCTGGAAACGAGAAGGCTCTGTTCACAGATCACATTTACCCAATTGCTGTGGGAGAGAAATGGAGAGGGGCTCCTGCCGAGAGCAGGCTTTGCCCAGCAGCATGTGAGAGCCACACATGGAGGAGTGGGTCCTTTGGTGTTGTGTGGATGGTTTCTTTCTGTGCCTGGTCTTCACATCTCACACACTTGGGTGTGTATACACAAACATTTTAGAGGAGCAGGAGTGTGGTTGGTAACACAAATGTCGTCACCTTCTTGCCTCACTGTCCCCTTCAGGGCCACCACACCCTTTGGTATCTTGATACATAACAATAGAAGCATCCAGTCAGCTTGGAAGACAGAATGCATTTGTGTATTACCAAACTCCCTTGCTCCCTCGTCTTCTCCTAGTTTAGTAGACACTGTGAAGTTTTAAATAAACACATCCAAGATGGAAGGCAGAGGAGTTCTCAAGTAGATCTGTAGTGTGCAATTTCTCCACTTGTGGCTGGTGTCCAGAAGAATTCGAAAATCAAAGAGCAGTTGTCATCAAAAGAATACTAGTATCTTTCTTTATATGTATTATGCTTTGAAGCCCAGAACTTTCTGTCTGCTCCGGAGTGGCCTTACCTTCACACCCCAGCTGATTATTATTAAAGAGCAAAGGGGTATTTTGTTTTCCTGCTTGGGCTCCACCTCATCTCATATATAGCTTTGGTTAAACAGAGGTGCTTCACCTTTTTTGAGCCAATGGATTCTTTTGCTATTCTGGTAAAACCTACTCACCCTTTCACAGAATACTTCAAAAATGCATACATTTAAAAATGCATACAATTTCATAAAATTCTATTGAAAAGTAATTATTAAAATTTTTAAAAGTGAATTTGTTTTCTTGTAATACTTTTTAAAACATTGATTAAATGATCTAGCAATTGTTTTAATAAGCTAGACACAATGTAAAAGTCTATGAATATGGGACTGGTAAATAAGTTATGTTACAGTGATATAGTGAACACCACGTGGCTATTAAACTTAATGAGATAGAGCTATTAATGGCATCAAGAAAAGGTATCAAAGTGCATTTTTGCAATAAAAGAGAGTTACAGAAAAATAAACACTGATTTTTTTTGCAGATAAAATTTTAAAAAGTCTGTATGTGTATTTGCAAGAAACATAACAAATAGAACCTCTGGAAAAGTACACACCAAACTGTTAAAAATATTTACTTCTCATAGGATTGGAATTGATGAAGACGATATGGCAGACATGTCTAATTTTTAAATACTTTTTAAAGTTTTAAAATGAGACTTATTCATTGAAGGTCAAAAAGATAGTTTTCAAAAAAAAAAAAACGTTGCTCTAATTTTGTTTTTGTTTTCAGTTTTTCTTTTGAAATAATTGTAGATACACAGAAAGCTGCAAAAATAGTAGAGATGTCACATGAGCCCTGCACCTAGCATCCTTTAGTGTTACATTTCACATATCTGAGCATCCAAGCAGAAGTTCACACTGGTAGGACCTGTGTTGTAGTTCTCTTCCATTTTATCACACATGCAGATTCATATAACCACTGCTTGTCAAGATACAGAACTCTTCCACTGCCACATGAGCCTCCCTCCTGCTGCCCATTGTGGGCACTGCTTAGCCCTGCAACCCCTTGTCCCTGGCTTTTGAGACCCACTCATCTGTTCTCCATCTCTGTGCTTTTGTCATCTCTAGATTGTTATAGGAAATGACCTTTGGAGACTGGCTTTTTCTCTCTTAGCCTAATACTATTGAAGTCCCCTTAGGTTGCATGTGTATTGATAATTCCTTTCTTCAGTTGCTGAGAAATCATGGATATGAACGCATCTCTTTTGTTGAACAATTAACCTACTTCTACTGCGGGATGTTTCGGTTGTTTCCAGGGTTTTACCATTTCAGATAAAGCTACTGTGAACATGTATGTGGATATAAATTTTAATTTGTTTGGGATAAAAACCCAGGAGTGTGACACTTTGAAGTTTATGCTTAGTTTTTTATAGAAACCTATATTCCAAAGTGGCTTTCCCATCAGAAATTTATGAGGGAACCATTTTCTGAGTCTATTCCAGCATTTGGTGGCATTAGGACTTGATCTCAGCTGTCCTGATAGAAGTGTAATAGCAATGTGGTCCCACTGGAATTGGGTGATGTTGAGTATCTTTTTCTGTTTTGATTTGTGACCTGTAAATCCTCACTGGGAAAATATCTGTTTATGTTCTTTGCTCATTTGCTAAATTGATGTTAATTTCTTTGCTATTGAATTTTGAGTGTTCTTTATGTATTCTAGATACCTGTCCTCTGTCAGATGGGTGGTCTGCAAACAATTTTTTCTAGTGTTAAGTTGTCTTTTCTATCTTCTTCCAAGGTCTCTCACATAGTAAAGGTTGATAATTTTGGTGAGGTTCAATATATCAGTTTTTCCTTTGTTTTTATAAATTAAGTAGAGTTGCTTGCGCTTTAGTCTTTTCATTAGTATTCATCTAAGCCTAACATGCCCTGTAAAAATACCTACTTTAGTTGTCGCTGAATATTGAGATAGGGATTATTCCTGGTTTAAGTGAAACCAAATGGAGATAGAATACAGTTCTGGAGTCTCATGCAGTTCTATGTCCTGCTCACTCACTATAGCTTGGCTTCTTTCTCAGTTGATAAGAAAGTTGGGCTCAATTTGGTTGCTTTTTATTCTTGGGGCTGGGGGCCACTCATTCTTTATCTTATAGAATCCCCACTTCCCTTTCCTGTAGAAGCTCCTCCTAAGACAAAGGGTGTAAGGACTCTGTCCACTGTTGGCTTGTGGTCACTGTGTCCTCTAGAGATGTCATCATAGAGCAGTCACTTCGAGGAAAAAGGGAAAAATCATGACATTTCTTAGAACTTAGAGTGCAGGACACTGATCTTAACTTCTCCTGATGGATTTGTAAGCCAGGTAGCCACAGCCATTGATGATAATTGTAGCATCAACTCCATGTGAGAGTTAGTGAATCAGACACCAAGACAAGTAAGGTCCAACTCTGTCTAGTTCTAGGGCCTTCGTACTGAACATAGGGGGACAGACATGTTGATTCCTCACACGTGAGTGCAGTGCTATAGTACTACACAGCAGAGGTGGGTTCTTTATGCCTGCTTTCTTGGAATTCTCCTCAGCCTCAGTTAGATTATGGCACCCAACCTCTCTTGGAGTTAGGTGTGGCCATGTCACTGTTTCTGGCCAGTGGAATATGAGGGCTTCTAATCCTCATGCATAGCACTTCCCTATGCACCATCTTCTAGGTCATTTGAGTTTCCGTTAGCTGAACAGAGAGAACCTTAATCTAACCTAAAGAAGGGCACTGTCACAAGATTGAAATGCCCAGGGCCCTCATTGACCAGCGTCCACTGTCCAGGAAAACGCTGTTGTACTTTCCATGAACATTGAGATTCTGGGATGTTTATTCAGCAATTAGCTTCTCTTGATGAGCACACAAGGCATGAGGGTCACAAGCCCTCACTCCTTTCCAATATAGAAAGGCTTTCTAGAGACAGTGCCTGGTTTCTTTGGCGTATCCTATGTTGCTGTTCCTACACTGTAAGTACTACTTAGTTTTACAAATCAGGGTATTGCCTTGTTGCCTTTGATGTTTGTACTCCTTCAGTAATTTTCCTCATTGAAATATTTTACCCTTGTTTAGCTGATAATACTAGCTATTCAAAGCACTAAAGTTGCATGCTGTCAAATTCCAAATAGCTCATTGCTTTTTGAAACCCATTGATAACTTAATTCATATCCTTTCCACATATTTATTCAACAAGGAAGCTTTTTTAATTCTGGCATGGTCATCCTATTTCCTCTTGGGCTTTGATATTACCAGATGCTAGAGGAAAAACATTTGCAATATGCCTTCAATCTATTTCAATATACAGTTCTATCCAATTGAATGTCAGGCATGTCTAAAGAATGCTGCTGGTTAATATAATGTCTCTTGCACAAGTTAAGGTTTTGATTTTAAATTTCAGATTGCAATGTCTTGTGTTACATTGTGCCCCAAAAATGTAAATTTATCTTGCATCCTTAAAACGTTAACCATTAAGAGTGGATTTTAGCCTGGTATCTTTATTTTATTTTTTTTGCCTTTGAAAGGAAATGTGCCTTGGGCAAGAAGAAATTCTGTCTCTTAATACATGTTAAGAACTGCCAGTTGTCAGGCATATAGCTTAAGATGGATTAGGATTCCATCACTGATCATCACATAAATTCTTATACTTATAGCCTTACATCTTCATTGGCAGCCAAGCAATTAGGAAAAAAAAGTAATATTTGGATATATTAGAATGTTTCAACCCTCTTAGAGTACTAGCAGGCTCTAGAAACAACTTAGAATGTTTGACATAAGTATTTGCCAGACCTAACTTATATCCCCCAAAGCATTCTAACTTTTTCTCCTTTGGTGATTTGTATAGGTGAGGAGGACCACTTGTGACCATATTATTATAACACAAAGTAAATCTCTTTGATTATATTGTCTTAATTAAAGTGCTTTGAGAAAATCAAGGTGCTAACTTGTTCTTTGAAATGATTATATAAACTTTAAAATTATTTTTAGTGGCAACTCTAAAAATTACCAAACCAAATGTGGTATCTTTATTAGTATGAATTTTTTCCACTTGTAACTTTAAAAAAGAAGTGGGAAAATATACATATATATATCTATATATATATTTCTAGAAAAAATTAAAGGTAACTCCAATAAAGTTTATTCTAAAACTGCAATAATATAATTGGCATAAAATAAGTTTACAGCACATGAGAACACCCAGACCATTATGATCTGTAACATGGTTTATTTGGAAGAACAACACTTAAGGTCAAGTATGGTGATGTGCATCTGTGATCCCAGTACTTCAGACTCTGAGGTGGTGGGAGGATTGCAAGTTCAAGGGCAGCTTGGGCAAATTAGTCAGACCCTCACTATAAAAATAAAAAGGGTGGGGGTGTAGCTCAGATGTAGAATGTTTGCCCAGCACCTGTGAAGCCCTGTGCTTGATTCCCAGGAACTCCACCCACTTTCCTGAAAAAAGGGAACATTTAACCTCTGCTTACTGAACTGAAATAACTGATCTTTAAACATCAAACAAAATGTTACATTTAGGTTTCAATAAACAGGGGAAATAATCTGCTTTCTAATGTCATTGGAGAATTTCTAACAATTAATAAAACTGTATATAAGATGGCTTCATGGGCTTTTTAAAAAATGGGCCATTCATTCTTTCAGTCATTCAACCAGTAAATTGTTGAGGGTCCACCATCACAGGTGCTCAGTGTGGATTAAGTTCCAATGGGATACACCGATAGTAAAGATGTAAATGGTTAAAAAAATAATAAAAATTTAGGAGGCAGTAAAATGATATTGAAAAATGTGCCATTTGAGGAGAAATGAGAACATGAGTAGAAGTGGCATAGTGTGACTCCCTTAAACCCAGTGGTCCTGAGGAGGGGACAGGAGTGGAGAAGTGGATGAAGTGAGGGAACAAGCCATGTGAAGGCCTGGAGCAGAGCACCCAGCCCCAGGTAACACATGTGAAGGTCCTGGAGCTCCCAGAGCCTCAAGGCTGCTGTGCTGGAGCTCTGGGGGCTCAGGGGAGCTGGCCGGTGAGGGGAAGAGCTGTAGGTGGGCAGGCTCACTTAGGCCTTTGGGCCCACAGTAAAGGATTGGAGTTTGTGTTAAGACGAATGTTCTGAAAGATCCTGGAGGTTTTGAAAAGGAGAGCGAGATGCTCTTGTTTACATGTGAGAAGGATATATGCAAAGGCTAGGCTCTGGGTGGGCAGGTGGACCCAGCAGGTGAGTTAGGAAGCTTTGGTGTGAGTTTCCCTGAGCAATAGGTACTTTGGGCTAGGACAGGAGCGGAGTGGATGGTGAGGAGTAAATTCTGGATGTATTTTAAGTAGAACCAACAGAACTTGCTAGTGGGTCACATATAGGAAGTGACAAGGAAACAAGTGAGTCTGATTCCTAGGGATTTGCCTCAGTAACAGGTTGGGTGGGGAGCATCATTTCCTTCCTTCAGAGAGGAGTGGTTTGGGCGTGGTACTCAAAAGTTCAGTTTGGAGCAGCATTGAAATCATGTTAGACATCTTAAGTGGAGAAAGCCACCAGGCAGCAGTCAGACAAATAAACTTTACAGCAGAAGTCTAGGCTAAAGATGGAAATTTGGGGGCACAAGTATAAAGAATTGAAGGCACTGCCTTCAGTGAAATCATTTAGTGAGAGAATGTTGATAAAGAAGAAAGAGGTCTAACGATGGACTTTAAATGTCAGAAAGAAAATCCAGCAGCACAGGATACTGAGTAGAGATAAAGTAGAAAGAAAAGCAACTGGACAGGAGATCCCAAAAGCCAAGCATCATGCAGCATTTTAACATAGGGAAGCAATCTGAAATTGCAAATTAATAAGGATTAATTTGTACTCTGTGGTTAGCCCAGTGAGTATCTGGCCCCAGGCCCTCTGGGTTCCAGTCTTGACAGCGACTCCAAGTTAACCTAACTCCAATTCTTGGCCCCATGTCAAGCATCAATCCTACCTGCTCTCCATCCAATCTGGGTTGCACTGATCCTCCCGTCCATATTGAGTCCCACAGCCTCTGCTGTCAGCTGTATACTTCCTCAAGTCACACTCCCACCACTCCTCACGTCTTGGAAGATTCCAGCCCAGCAGAAGCAGAAGAGCAGGAAGGGAGTGGATCCATGTGGGGGAGCCTCAAGTTGGGCATAATAGCACAAGTCTGTAATTCCAGCTCTCTCTGCAAGTTCAAACCCAGCCTAGGCAATTTAGCAACTTGGACCTTGTCTTAAAAAAGGCTGAGGATGAAGCTTAGTGCAATGGCCCTGGGTTCAATCTTCAGTACTTCCAGGGAGAGAGAGAGACAAGAGAGAGAGAGAGAGAGAACCTCATGAACTTAGATACTGGACCAAGACCTTTGCTCTTACAGGGCTCCATTACTTGGTCTGGATCATGCTCTCTGACAAACACTCAGGTGATGCAGCCTCTCACTGGCTTGAGAGATGGTTCAGTGAATCCATAAACTCATGTGCTGATCCCAGAACCAGGCTGTTTAGGTTCAGAACTAGCGGAAATAAGCCACATGGCCTTGCACAGACTATTTCCCTTATATCTCTGCAGCCTTCTCCTTAACTGTGATATGGTCAAACTCGTGGCTACTGTGAAGGTTACTGAAAGGGTTTTGGCCCAGACAGGACACTGTAGCCAGGAAAGCATCAACCAGAAGCAGGAAGCTCCTATCTCCCCCGCCCCTAGGAAGTTACCTGTGACGCCATCTTCCTGCCCCTGGAAATTTACATATGGCGCCAAACCTAAGACCAATGGGCTACCTGTATATCCCTAATGCCCGCCTTAGGTTCCACCCCAAACCAAGGCTATTTACATGCCCCCACGCCACTTGTCCGCCTGAGAGATCCCCAGGCGCCAGAGGTGGGGGTGCCGGTCATCTCTCTCCGCGTTCTCAGAATAAAGGCCCCTTTTTATTTTATACTTCTCATCTTTTGGAAATATTTTTCATCTTTTGGAAATAATCCTAGCAGTTACAAGTGTTAGGAAGTAGAAAATACTAGGCATAGACCAAGTGTTTTGTCAGTAGTTGGGATTCCCTTTGCCCAAAATCAGATGGGTAGTAAGAGGTGGAGCCAGTGGTTGAAACCAAGTTTATTTGGCTGGAAATCCCAGGCTAAACTCCATCTTCCCCATTCGCGGCAGATCCAGGGAGCTGGAGAAGGGACATGACATTTGTGTGCAGCAGGATGCTGGGGCAGCTCCTGTGGGCTCACTGAAGACACCATGGAAGCTTGAAATTGGCCACAGTAAGAGAACGTCCTGCCCTGCGGTCAATTGTTTAACATTTACCAGCACTGCTTCTGGGCTTCCAAATGGAAATGTTGAGGAACAGCAAAGCATAGACCCTTTTTCACACAATCTGTGGTGAAATTCACACCCACCATGAGAAGGCAGCAAAACACACTCACAACTCATTACCTAGTTCTAAATGTCACCTCTCTAGCAGTGCTTGTCTTTGCACACAGGCTGAGGTTCCTTACCTGTGCGGCCTTGTCTGTTAAGCAGCCTAACTGCAAGTGTTAGGGACCTGAAAGATGGGCAGCCTTCACAGCCACCAGCTCCCTCAGGTCCGGTGGCCCCGTGGTGGACATCGCCCAGGTTCCCCTCAGCACCCTCCTGCTCTTCCTGATCACGAGCGTCCTTCCTGTTCTGAGCCCTGATCCTATTGCCTGAAGCTTCCATCCCCCACTGGACCTGGCCCACCCTCTACCATAATAAGGCGCCTCTCTTTTCTATTCCACAGCTTTAAAATTGTTCTGTATTCTTCTCTCACTCCTCGGTCCCCATGCATTCTCCCAGCTTCAGCCATCTTAAAGGCTCCCCTGGATCTGAGGGTCCTCTTAGCTTGTGTCATCCAAAATGCTGCCCCTCCGTGAGAAATTCCCTTTTGAGATCTACTATATTCGCTTTTTTCACAGCAGGCATTGTGTTATGCAGCCACTGGAAGACACACCTTGAGAAGGATTGAATATTGGTGTTAGTTTTCCTGGAGCCTAGTACCTGCTTCTCAATAGCTATTTGCTGAATGAATGAACTGTACCCAGTAGTGAGCCAAACACGTCAAGTCCCTCTCTCAATAAAATAGTAACAGGCTGTAACAAGTGCTTGGAAGGAAATAAACAAGATTATGTGGTAAGGGTGAGTTAGGGGAGGCCTCCCTGGAGATAAGACCTAAAGACTGACCTACATCCAGAGAAGGGGATGGACAGAGAGACCTGAGGCAGGAAAGAGTTTGTCCCAGCAGAAGACAGAAAAGGAGCCCCACACAGACTATGATGGAAGCAGAGGAGAGCTGGGCGAGGGCAGATTTCCTTCAAAATGCAGAGAGAGTCACTGAAGGATTTAGGTGGTCAGTGGCTTGATCTCATTGTGATGACAGCCTCAGGAGGTCAGAAGTGTATCTCTTCTCACCTACCCTGCCTCGGGGGGAACTTGCAGCCAGACCTGAAGGACCCACTACCACTCAGTCAGGCCCAGCACCAAACAAGTCTCAGCAGAGAGTCTGCATCTCGTAGTAGTTTATTTAGCTTTTTAAGTAGAAGGTCAGGACAACCTAATGCTAGTGTTGGATAAAGGAAAACAGCACGAAGTGAGTTAAGAGCTAATTCAAGAAGTCAGTTAAGCTTAGAAATGTAACAAAAACAAAAAACCCACCAGAAAACCTAAACAGTTAGAATAAAGTGGAGAAATGAGAACCTTTCCTCTCAAGAAGAAAATCCTTATGTAGTTAGCTGACAGTTCCTCTATACTTCCAGACTGGACTTCTTTGAACTCATCTTCTTTGAATCTGAGCTTTCCCCTCATGCTCTGCTTATTCATGTAAAAGCAAGACAAAGAACATACTTTGGACTTCAATTCAGAATCCTCTTTTGTTGGGTATCCACCAGCAGATCTTTTTGCTTATTACTCTTTCTGGTAGACACTCTTCTAAACTCCTCTTGTCTGTGATTTTTATTCTTTGACTTTGTGAGATTAAAAAGCCCCAGTTTGTACAAAATTAACTGCTTCACTGTGACTTTCAGTATTCAGTATGACTTGAAAGTATTTGTATTTGTTTTCTGTGGGTGCTACAGCATTGCCACAGATGGTGACCAACAGAAACACAGGTGTATTATTTTGCAGTTCTGTAGATCAGAAGTCCTACATAGTTTTGCACAGGGCTGTGCTCCTTTCTAGAGGTCCTAAGGAAGAATCCATGTTCTTGTTTTTCCCAATTTCTAGAAGCTCTCAAATTCCTTGGTTCATGGCTTCAATCTCTGTATTCAGAGCCGATGATGACATAGCTCTCTGACCCTTTCTCCCATCATCACCCCGTTCCTTGCCACAGTTGGGAAAGGTTCTCTAATTTATGCATTCCTGTGAATGAATTGGGCCCGCATGTGTAGCCGGTTGAGGGGCTCCTCTCTAAGTCCGTAACTTAATCTCATCTGCAAAGTCCCCTTTGCCATAGAAAGTAACATACAAGTACCACCCTACTGAGAGCTATTCTTGGAGGTCATTACTTTCCCCATCACAGATCTCTTAGATCTTAAGAGATGAGTTAACCAAAATACAATGTATGAATTTCTGGTAAATAGATTAAAATAAACAGATTTTGAGTCTCTTTGAAACTACTAAGGAAGTTTTAAAATGAGTATTTAGATGATATAAATATTGTTGTTAATATTGATAGTTGTGAATATAGTGAATGTCAGGGCTGGGAGTTTTTATTGGCTTTTGATTAAGAAGACAGCTTAATGATAGGGTTTCCTTAGAACAATGAGAGAGCAATTGAGTTGAAAAACTTAAGAGAATATAAAGAACAGAAAGAAAAACTAGACTTGTAGGCATATGGAGAGAGAAAAGCAGTGTTAGAATTTTATAAGTGGACACTAAACTCATGAGAGAGGAAAGAAGAAAGAAGTAGATGTTGGGTGGGAGAAGTCTCAGTCCATAATCACTTGGCCCTGTTGTTTTGGGCCTGTGTCAGGGCAGCAGATCATGGCAGGAGTAGACGGTAGAAAATCTTGTCACTTCATGGCCAGCAAGTAAAAAATAGGAAGAGGAAGGTGTTGGAGATCCCACAATCCTCTCATAGGTCATGCCTCCAATGGTCCAAGGACTTCCCATTAAAGATCTTATCTTAACTTAAAGTTTCCACCATCTCCAATCAGTGCCACCATGGGAAGTAAGCCCTTCACTCATGGAATTTCAGTGGACATTCAAGATCCTAAGCATAGCATTTCCCCCTTAGCCCCCAAAGGTATGTGTCCATCTCACAGGGCAAAATACATTTTGTTGGTCTTTAAAAGACCCAGTCTTAATAGTTCCACCATTGATCAGAAGTCCAAGCCCAAAGTCTTCTCCAAGGCTGGGTATTTAAATGCAAGACCCTGTAAAAGTAAAAACAATATGAAAGAATTAGTCCAAAGCAAGAATGAAATCCAGTAGGGAAAACATTAAATCTTAAAGCACAGGTCTAGCATTCAGGGAACGCTGTGCTAATGGAAAAGCTCTCAAGGGCTTGCTAGTTTTATCCACATAACCATGTTCTCAGACTGGCTTTGCCTGTTGGTTGCAGTTTCCCTCAACAGGCACTGCGCATTGCTGACATCTCTCCCTTCCTAGAGTCTCCATTGCAACTTAGGCTTCACTACACCTCCATGCATCACCTTGCCAGAAGCTGCTTGCAAGGACTTGAATTATGCAACTCACTGGGTGGCCTCTCAGGCTTTCCTTTGAAATCTTAATAGAAGCCTCTACGAGTCATAGCTCTTGCATTCTGTGTGCCTGAAAAATCAGCATCATGAGAATGATGCCAAAGACAATTGCTATCACAAGCTGAATCACGGCCTGAATCATGGTCATAGACGCCCACCTTTACCCCAATGCCTTGATGGCTGAACATGGGGAAGTAAACCCTGGGGAAAAGACTGCCTAGGTCAGTGATCGCTAAGCTTTTAGAGACTCAGTCTCCAAACTGTCTATGACATAATTGCGTGATGCTGTTACTCCTTTCTGAGCATGTACATGCTCTCTATGTGCATTGTTATCCAATGTTTGGCTGTAGGGCTGATGCTTTGGTAACTTTGCTTATGCACCAGTAGAGAGGCCTCTATGTGCCTACCGTGGCACTAATGCCGTAGGTTTGCTGCCACTGTCCTAGGTGATCCTGAGAAGGCAGAGCATCTGGGGCTCCCCCCACCCCGCCCCCCAAACAACACCATTGAAACAAAATTGCACTTCAATACTTTTGGGTCTGTGATGGGTGGGATGGTTTGCAGATTCCCGAAATGCCCTCAAGACATCATCCTGCTGTCCCAGCGCAGCACACTGGGCTTCTGTTCACCAGTGCTGCTTTCTGTACACTCCTTGGTGCACTTGCACACTTGCCTCTTTGCAGCCAGCATGTACACTTTTCAAATCTTTCCATTCTGCTCCTCTTTGATCTTGACTCTCACTGTAAATTTGGCAGAAGGACCCAGTAATACCCAAGCTTAGGCTATAGTCTGAGTGTTTTACCCCCTTGAAATTTCCTTTACCAGAAAAACTAGGGCAACACCTTCAAGCTTAGCTTCTCATAGTCCCAGGGCTTGAATAAAATGCATTCAAATTCTTTGTCATAGTGTAACGGGGAAAGCCACTAGTCCAGTTCCCCATAGAACTCTCATTTCATCTCAAACCTCATCAGTATCACCTTTACTGTACATTTCTGTCAGCATTCAAGTCTCCTGAGTCCTCACTAGAACTGTACATTATATTTTTGCTTACAACGTTTTAGGCTTTCTTTAGCTTGCTCCTCTAAGCTAGATTCTCTTCCAAAGATTGTTCCCACATTGTCAGTTATAGTTAAAGCAGTAGCTCCACTATTCAACACTAATTTTCTGTGCTGGTCAGCTTTCTGTTCCTTTAACAAGATATCTGAGATAGCCAATTTTAAAGGAAAAAAGTTTCTTTGGCTCATAGTTTGGGAGACTTCAGTCCATGCTTTGTGTGTTAGCTCTGTCTTTTAGGCCTTTTGTGAGATATAACATCATGTCAGGAGTGCGTAGCAAAGGAATACTACTCACTGCATGACTAGGAAGCAGAAGAGAGAAGAAAGAAATTGTTGGGGTCCCACAGTCTCCTTTAAGGACACCTCCCCCACCCCAGTAACCTAAGGTCCTCCTCCAGGCCCGTACAGTAAAGTTTCCATCATCTCCTGGTAACACTGCCTGGAGGACCAGCCTTTAACACCTAGGCCTTCAGGGTACTTTCAAGATCCAAACTGTAATGGACTCTAAACACCAAGTTCTTTCTCTTCTTTGCCCAGATGACAGGGAAGAGTATTGGTTTTCACTTGGTACTTTAACAAATTGCCACAGATCCATGTTAAAACCAACATAGATATATTATCTTAGAATTCTTTAGGCCAGAAATATACAGGGATAAAATCAAGGCATCATTAGTTCTTTTTAGGAAGTTCCAGGAATAATCCCATTCCTTTCCTTTCCTTTCCTTTCCTTTCCTTTCCTTTCCTTTCCTTTCCTTTCCTTTCCTTTCCTTTCCTTTCCTTTCCTTTCCTCCATCTTCACAACCAACAATGCTGTGTCTCTTTGGCCAGTTTTCCCTGGTCACATCTTTCTCTGTGGGGAAGGGTCTCTGATTTTAAGGATTTGTATAATCAGAGTGGACCCACTTGGACAATCCAAGCTAACTGTCCCATCTTGACATTCCTAGCTCTATGGAATGCCCCTTGCATGTGAGCTAACGTAGCAGTCAGATCCCTTTGCATGCAAGGACTGGACAGCTGAGAGTGACGCTGCCATTTCCTGCCAGCACACTGATGTGTCCAGCACCTCATGCTGAGCTCCAGTACAAAGGAGACTTCGTGTTGCCTGAAAACAGTTAGATAGAAGACAGAATAGAAATAATGTCGAGAAAGCAGAGAAAGCCTGGTTAGAGAGGACAAGGCAGTGTGGGTGCTACTGCTTAAGTTGCTTCTCACACTGAACAGCGAACCTGCTTCTAATTCAGCTCCGTATTGTTGTTAAGGCTGGCAGTGGTGTGGATTACCCACTCAGAGGGCCTGGCCCCAGAAGCAGAAGTGGTACTTACATCTACAGTTTTCTTTTTTGTCTTTTTGAGACAGGGTCTCGCTATGCCGTTCCAAGCTGCCCTTGAACTCACTTTGTACCCCAGGCTGTCCTCAAACTCCCGGCGATCCTCCTGCCTCATCATCCCAAGTACTAAGATTATAGACATGTGCCACCATGCCTGGTTTAAGTCTATAGTTTAAATGTTCAACTTTTAAAATTCCAGAGTCAAAGTATCTGTTTTAGAACACTATAAAAAAAATCTGTGAATCTCTCTGATCATGTACCTTTCTTTTTTTTTTCCTCACAGTAAGTAACCATCACCCTAGCAGGCAGACATTCCTCTGTCCCAAGGGCAAGCTGTTTTGTAAAGTACTGATTTTATGGAAATTACCAGAGCTTCTTGGGTTGTGAAAGAATGAATGAAAAGCCTACGCTGTAATGAAATAATGAGAAAGCAGGGCAGCAAGCAGGTGACTTAAAGCTCAGTGTGATCCTTTTTCATTTAAAAGAAGAAGTCACATCATTGATTCATCTGAAGTGTAATAGACTGAAGAAAAGACTATAATGTGATAAAGTTTAGAAGCACAGGTCTCGTTTTTATTTCTCTTGTGTAAAGGCATAACAGTTAATTATAGACCTTTCAAAGCAAAAAACAACAACAATAGAAAACTAAAAACTGAAAAACTCTGAAACACAAAAATTCACATTCTTTTTTTTTTTTTTTTTTAATCTTTTTCGTTTTTATCAGTACCAGGGATCGAACTCACAACTGCCTGCTTGGAAGGCAGGCGCTCATGCCGCTGAGCTAAATCCCCAGCCCCCCCCCCCCTTTTTTTTAAATTCACATTCTTTAAACAACAAACTTACAGGCTCACCTTGAAAACCTGGTTTTTCAGTCTTTGAAGTGACTTAATATAGAGTCAGTCGCAAAGATTGCTGTGATGAGAAGTTAGGAGAATCCTTCACTATATATGAAGATGTTTGCATTTCAAGCCTCTCATTTCCTTGTGATAAATGACTGATTTAATTCAGTGTTTACACAAAGAGCATCATGAGCTGAACCTAGCAGTAAGCACCACTCTCAGGAAGACTCGGCACGAGCACACACTTTAGCAAAGAAAAAAACAAAATGAAGACAAACCTTGAACACTTTCTTAAAAAATGAAGGCCACATTCAGACCTCTGTAGTTACCATCGACTTTAATAGGACCAACCTGTTTCTGGGAATCAGGGTAAGTTGGTAGGAAACTTGTGATCTGAAAGAAAAGGAGATAAAATGACTCATTGGGCATCATGTTCGGTGACTTCACGGAGAGATGCTTGTCATAAAGGGGTGAGTTAAGATTCACATGTTGCTAATGAGGACAGCAGTTCTCTTCCTGAGAGTGAACTATTGCTGCCACATTGTCATTACAAACTAATCCCTGAAGAAGGAAGCAGGAAGGACAGACACTGATTTCAACACTATTTGCTAATTGCTAATTGACAGGAGATGAGTTAGGAACTACAGAAAGACTGGAAAAGACCTCCATTCTGTGGACACACACACACACACACACACACACTGTGGCTGACAAATAGGCACGGAAAATATCTTATTGGCATCATGTTTCCAGCATTGCTATAACTACGCACAAAACAAGTGATACATGAAATGGTAGTGACATCTGTTCTAGAACCTGTGGGGCTTTACTCACAAAGCAGTTGTAAAATCTTTTGGGGACAAAAATATTTCTGTGTCTCTATGCAGATGCTTTCCTCCAAGGGAAACAAACATAGAGACACAAATGGATATGCATACAGAGTTGAAAGACAGTAATAAAAACAAGCAACGCCATCCACTCCATTAAAATACTCCTTTAACTTTTTTCCTTTCTAATGAAGCTACAGTTACCACCTTGGATGTGTGTCTTTTCTTTTTAAGCCACAGAATGTTAGTTGTCTTTAAGCTGGAGTTTAAGATCGTGGTTGGTAGGCTGTGGTAACATAAATGGATGCCGAGTATGTTTGTTTTGATTTGCTAGGAAAACATTTGCTGGCCTTAGAAATGAAATCATTGAGTTGTCTATTTGTTTATGGCCAGAGACTTATGGTGGTTCTGGGTACTTATGTTAGTGTATCTTTGAAATTCTCAGATCCACAGTGAGTGGGAAGTTACACAACTCGGGTTTAGCGTACTCAGGATGTTCCTCATTAAGGACCCCAGATCTGCTCCCTTCCCAGGACTTCCCAAGACGCGTTTACATTTATCATCCAGCAAATCATCCATGCTAAAGGGCTGACCTGCAGACAGCGGGAGCGCCTCTCCATACATAGAACATTTAGAACTTGCTTCTTAAGTCAGGTTTTGAGTACATCTTCCCAGATTACGTTCTTCCTTCATTCCAGAGTGTTCTTTAACATTAGGTAGCATATTGCCAACATACTTGGAATTTTTAAAGCTTATGGCCTCTTGCTTTTAAACTTTTAAAGCGTGTTAACAGTTTAGTCACATGGAGCAGTTTAATATTTTGTTGTTTTACTATCTTCTGGATAAGTTAGGAAGAGTAAAGTGAAACATTTTTGTGAATCAGTACCTTTTGGCGTGTATTTGTAAAGCCTCTGCATTAGCCATTGTCCTTTGAAAAAATTGATTTGATACAAAGGCTTATTTTACTTGTTGACCTCCTTAAAAGATATTGTCTTGCTAAATATAATGTGGCACTTTCTCAGGCACTGAGCATTATCCTATTGCTGCAGGCATTTTCTGTATCCAAAGAAGCCAACCCAGCTCCTTCCAAGGAATTCTTTCATCTGTAAATGTCTTTTCTCGGAAAGTAGTGGGTGATAAATTGCAGGTGAAGGTAGAGAAGAGCCCCTGTTTGGCTGGGCTCGTGGCATGTGTGAGAGTGTTCTGTCCTTCCAAGAGAATGCAGCCGTGGTCGGCATCCTCGCCCTCACCCTCCTCTGCTTCCCTAAGCAGATGGGGCGCACAGCTCTCTGGGCAGCGCAGTTACAAGCTCTGCTCCTTGGTTGCTTCATCTTTGTAACCCCACATCTCACCACATGGCCTGTGTCCCATAGAGCCCAGCAGAACCCTGAAGCCCCTTTCTCTTACCTGCCAGCAAATCCAGGAAGGTAAAATGAAAAAAAATCTCTTCTGAAAAATGGAGAAAGGACACACAAAAAAGGAACAAAACTTGTTATCCTCAAGATGTTAAGAAATGCATATTGTCTCATTTGTGGTCATAGTGACAAAATAATTTCTGGAGTCACTTCATGTTAGCCAAAATTGCAAGTGTTTATAGGGGGATTTAGCTTAGTGGCATAAGTGCCTGCCCAGCCAGCATAATGTTGTGAGTTCGATCCCTGGTACCAAAAACAAAACAAAACAAAACAAAAACAGAAGCACCCAGTGGAATCTCAGAAGTCAACTCAGGGGCTACAAAGAAAGATGTGCCCCCCACCAAGACAGTAAAATCCTTTTCTAGAAAATAGAGGTAACTGTCTCACCCTACTTCAAGAATTACAGTAACAAACAATGAGCAAAATGTATATGGAGATGCATTAAGAGCGATTTTGAAGTAATGACTCTTAATTGAAAGTAGCCAACCTGAAACTGGCCAGCTTAGTGCAAGCAGTTGTTTGGAAAGTGATGTGAATAAGAATGTAGTTTGGGTCCAGACCTCTGCTCCATCATTTACTGTGTGGTGACCTCAGGGACATCACTGACTTCTCTGGACTTCTGTGCCCTTATGGGTAGGATCTGCCTTGCAGAGCTGTGACAACACCGAAGGCCATGCAGATAAAGGGCTGGTCTGATGACTGTGGCAGGATGATACTTATCAAAAGCTCTTTTGCCTGTTATAGAGCGTAAGATAAACTGTCTGCTCTGCCTTTTATATGTTAGAAAGAAGTCTTCTCATACTTACCAGCATTGTATTCAGAATTGTCAATAGTATGTGGGTTGAATGATCTCATCAGATAGATAATGGCGTGTTATTTGGAAGCCTTTAAGCATACCTTTGGAGGCCAGCAGTCACGCAAGAATTGTGAATGTCCGTTCATGGCATCGAGTGAAAGAGCACACTGCCATTCCAGCCTGTGGTACATTCTTTGAGTGGTGACAGTCATTTTGACGTTGCACGGGGGACCTGAATGACATGATGATAAAATCACCTGGGAGGTTTTGTAAGAGCCGAAACTCCAAACCTGCTCCCTGAGACCTGGCTTTTATTTCCTATGTGCATCCCTTTGGGTGGAAGAATGCAGGGGCTAAGGAGCCAGGATGTGGTGAGACCAAGCATTTGGTTCCTGGTTTCCTGATGACACTGAAAGCCAAGTGTTCCCAAGGCAACTAATGAAAATGGTCTACAATCATCCTCTAAATGATTTTAAACGTTCTTTTAAAAATTTGGGGACAGGAGATGTAGCTCAGTGGTAACTCACTTGCTTAGCATGCATGACACCCTAGGTTCTGGGGGGGGGGGGATATGGTTCTTGTTGGGAATCAAACAGGACTGAGAAGCCCTGGAGCTCTCAGGAGTCTCATTCAGTCATATCACATTGCAAATTTAAATTTCATGGCATGCAATGACTATTGGTAGTCCCATTTGGGAAGAAATTATTAAAAAATTAATATCCCTGCCAGTAATTCACATATTAGTGGATCAGAACTAAATAGCTGATCATTTGTTCAAAATGGTTAAATCTACAAAAAATTGTAAATGTGTTAGCTCACCTCATGAAGTTGAGGATGCTTGGAAAGAAAGTCAGGTGCAGGTTGGTTTTGGGATCCTAGAAGTGAATGGGCCTGGTTCTCAGGGCCTTGATGATGCGTGTATAGAAGAAGGTGGGATGACCTGAGAACGTGTGTACCGAGAGCGCTGTTCTCAGCACTTTGTCAGGTCTAAATGGGAGTCAGATCCTCTGAAAATACCTTTTTTTTGAGGCATACAGGGAGTGCTCTCTACATCTGAGTCTTTGGAGAGTTAATTTAGTTGTTGAAAGCAGCCAGACTTCACTGAAGCCAAACTTAGTGATTAAGGTAAATGATCAGAATGAACAAATTAAAAAGAAAGGTGCGGTTATAAAATGACAAAACTAGTTTGCTCTTCTGACCCACAGAGTGGTTCTGAGAAGTAATTCCAGAAGCACAGAAAGACACGCCTTCCTTTCCCCTGTTGCTGCTGTGGGCAGATGGAGAACACAGACCAGGAGCTTAAAAAATGAGCATTGTCTTGGGCGCAAAAATTCAACTTCTCAGAATGTATCATAAAGAAAGTACTGAGATAATTCACAGTGATACCCTCAGTAACTTGGCTTAGTAATAGCGACAGCTGAAAAACTCGGAACTGGCCTAAGTATGTAGTCGTTTCTACCACTGGATTGGCTGAATACAAGAGGGCTTATGAAATCAGTAGGACGTTGTGAGCCATGGAAATGATGCTCCTCTGGGCACGGTGGCCCATGCCTGTAATCACAGCAACACGGAGGCTGAGGGAGCAGGATTGCTTCGAGCTCTATGCTACCCTGGAGGCCTGAACTGTAGAGCAAGACCCTGTCTTAAAAAACAACAATAACAGCCACAACAACAAATGTTGTGGCTGAAATGTTTCTGTTGGTATGGAAAACTGCTCATGTTAAGTGAAAAGAGCAAATTACAAAGCAGTGTTAAGATCAGATGCAAGTGTAAGTCTGTACATTTGGCGAAGGGATAGTAAAGGATATGGAAAGGAGGGAGATGTTATGGGGATTTCCAATTCTTTATGTTTGTCCATGTATTCTAATTTTCCTGTAACAGCAGTTTTTATGATAAAAAGATAATAAAGGGAAAGATTTTAAAAACAGACGGATACTGATGCTGTATCCTCAGAGAGGAGCTAAAATGTGCCTGGATTAGTGCACTAGGGATGCTCTGGCAAAACAGCACAAGTGAGGTGCCCTAGCCGGAACCTGGTGCCCCAGGCTGGAGGCTGGGAGGCTGAGATCGGCTCCAGCAGGTTTGCTCTTCCACGTGCCGTGCGTGTGGCTCTGTTCCCCGCCTCTCTCTGCAGATGGTGATTTGCTGGGGTCCAGTGCTTCTACTGCATCACTTTAATCTCTGCTTTCATTGTCCCATGATGGTCTCCCTGAGTGTATGTGCCCAGATTTCCGCTTTTCATAAGAATAGGATTAGACTGGATGGGGAGGGGGGCGGGTTCACCCTCCTCCACTACGACTTCATCTTAACTGTTACTGCAGTACCCGTCTCCAGGTAAGGTCGCATTCTGAGCGTAAGGTTAGGACTTCAGTGCATGAATTGAGGGGGACACAGGTCAGCTCACAACAGTACCTCAGGGAAAGAGCAACACTATTTCAGTACTAAGCTGCCACCTGCTGCACAGCATGAGGGTGGCCAATATCAAGAGCAGTGGATGAGGACACTGACCTGCTCCTTGCAGCGCTGCAGGTTCAGAAACAAAGATGAAAAACAAGCCCTGAGCTCAGCCTTCTCCTTCCCCAGGTGCCCTGGCCAGGGCTACAGCCAGAGATGGACTCAGGTGAGCACATCTGATCTGGGGGCCCATTTTAAAGATCGAAAAGAAGGGCTAACCTAAAGAAAAACAAAATGATTTTTGCATATACAAGATGTGACTTACAGTCATAGCTTGGTACTCATGAACACTCCTCATACCCAGTACTGGTCACATTTTGATGAGGGAAGATATGCCAGCACTGAGTACTTGCCAGGCTCACAGTAGCTCGGAACAGGGCTCACACATTTGTCATGACTGTCTTGGGCTTCTGTGCATTTTAAGTGCTAATCATGGGTTGCAAAAAGGTTCAGAGTGACACCACTGTGCCTGAGAGGCTTATGTTAGCCAAGGAAGAGGCTAATATTAGCCCGGTAAAGGTTCAAAGGTGCAAAAGTTCTGGGGGAACTTTCATGAATTATTTCTAATGCCATTATTTCCTATGGGAAAGATTCACTGCTACTCATCAGTCTCAGCACTCACCATGAGTTATGGAATGAATTAAAGGCAAGTACCACAGTACGACTACACAGAACAAAACAGAAAGGTAGAAAGGCCAAAAGGAGGAAGAAATATTGTAAATATTACAATAAAACCTGCACATGGGTGTTTATAGCGGATTTACTCATAATTACCTGAGACTAGAAATAATCAAGATGCTCTTCAGTGAGTGAAAGAGTAAGCAAACCACAGCACATCCTGAAAACAGAGTGTTACTAAGTATAAAGAGAAACGAGCCATGAAAAGACGGGGAACCTTTAAGGCACACTGCTAGGTGAGTCTGAAAAGGCTGCATATCGCATGATCCCAACTCTGTGACGTTCTGAAAAAGGTAAAACTCTAGAGGCAGCAGGAAGTTAAGTGGTTGTGGGGGGCTTATGGGGCTGGAGGAAAGGAGTGTGGGAGGTAAACAGGCAGAGCTTGGGATTTTCAGGGCAGCAGAGCAACTCTATGTACTAGTATACTAATGGTGCATGTCATGATGTATTTGCCAAAACCCATGGACCGCACGACACAAAGTGAATCCTAATGTAAACTGTCAATTTTGGTTAACATGTCAATGTTTGCTAACCAGTTATAGCAAATGTACCACACTAATGCAAGACATTAGTAATAATGCAAACTGTTTAGGACAGGGAGAGAGGCAGAGTGTATGTATACATACTTACATGCTTAGCTTTTCTACTGATTTTTTTTAAAGTAGCCTATTAAAAAGCACGTCCCACCCCCCCCAAATATATTCTGCTAAAGAAATGTAAAAGAAATCATGCACTTAGCCCACTACCCAAAAGGGGCTTTTGGTGGTGACAGTTTGGGAAACTGTGAGTGTTAGCTGTTTTTCAAAGGCAGCTGGGAAGACACCAGTGACCAAAGTGTGAACCAGCAGGACTCTCAGGGATTCAAACTCTCCTGAGCACTGACACCTAGCTCAGACTCTACAAAGCCTTTCTAATGGCACTCAGAGGGCTGGGGGAGGGGAGGAAAGGGGGAACCAAATTCTTATTCAAAGAAATAACAATTTGGAACGTGCACAAGAGTGTCAACAAGTTATGTAGATCTTATCAGCATCACATTTTTGGTGCCTCCCAGCAATCCAGCCAGGCTCCACCAGCCTGTCAACACCAGCAGCATCCCACACCTCTGGGGCCCATCAACACCTCAGGAGGCCCTGCCCCAGCCAGGCCTTCCCTCCCAGAGCTCCTGAAGCCGGGACCAGTCCGCTCCCCTCCTTTCCTCTCAGGATACCATCATATCTTCTGCCAGGGCAGGCCTGAGTACCTGCTGTCCATTCCTCTGCTAATGCTCAGCAGCTTGACTGGGGCTTGATGTCAATAAAACTGAACAAATCTTCATGCTAACTTTGCAAAGAGTACGCAAAGTGGAAAAATCTAATGTCTTAACAGCTGAAGCAAGAGAATATATACTTTCAATCATATTGGGAGAAATTGGGCGAAGTTGTTGAAGTATTTTAAGCTTGTGTGTGGTATTTCCACATTTGCAGATGAAACATCATGATTTTGCAAAGTTAAGAAGAATGGAGAAGACATAACACTTTGTTGAGATTCTTTTCTTGAAACCTCCTAAAAATGAAACCCTCAGTCTAGAAATACATAACATGTAGCTATAAAGTGTATAAATTTATATATCAAATATATGTGTACATTGATTCATGATAATGCAGATTCAAATTAACTTTGCTAAAGGATGCAAACAACAGTCAGGTGATGAGACAATTCTTTTACAATTACCTGTTTATTACATTAAAGTCAGTGAATGGCTCTCTTTGTTTTCATTTTTAGGCAGCTTTAAGTGCCTTGAAACAATTTTCTGAACAAGGACTGGATCCAATTGATGGAACAATGACTATTGAAAAAGGTTCTCTTGAAAAGTGAGTAAAACTTCCATCAGGATTTTTATATTTGTAATTTTGAAACAGTACAAAAGATGAAGCAGAGATAATTGTAAGGTTTTTTTAAAAATTCAGACAATGTTACCTAACTTTTACAAAATTATTCCTAATGCAGAATTAAAATGTAGGTTTTGTTTGTGGTACTGAGGATTGTACCCAGGGATTTTCTCACTGAGCTCTCTCCCCAGATCTTTTTTATTTATTTAATTTTTTTGAGACAGGGCCTCCCTAAGTGCAGGTTGCCCAGGTGAGGCTTGAACTTGCCATAGTGCCTAGCATTGCAGAGTGCTGGGGTGGGAAGTGTGTGCCCCATGCCCACTTCAAATGTGGATAAAATGAAAACGGTGTTCTGCACATGGTCACATTCATCTCCTGTAAGTCGTCTGTGAAACTTTTAGCTCATGAGCTGGTCATTACTTCTGCATTCTAATGCCTTTATTAGAAATATTTATGAGTCTTGTTGACTGAAAAGACCACAAAAGTGACAAAGATTGTTTTTTGCTTTATATTGTTGGGCATTCTTTGGCTAACCCATTTTCTGCAGTTAAAAAACAAAATCTCTCACATTCCTGCTAAGTTATGGACAAAACTAATTGAAAAGAAAAGAGAGATGGAAAGGTGATCCTTTCCTTGGCTACATGTGGCTTTGCACGTTGTTGCAGAAGTGGGCTCCCCAGGGCTACAAAGACAAACGTGAAATCCAACTCATAGAATTTTGTGAGATTTGAACATAAGGGCCTATCAAGGGATTGAATTTCCAAGGATCCAGTTTATACTAAAAATATAGAAAGCAATTACATTTCATAATAGAATCCAAAGTTTTTCAAAGTAATGACAACTGATGAGATCCCTGAACACACACAGGGGATAACATTTTTAGAATTAAAATAAAAACAGATAACTCAGGAAGTAAAAACCAGTTATAATGATCATACAGTTAAATGACCATTTCCCCCCCAAAAAAACAAAACAAAACAAAACAAAACAAAAAACCCAGAATAACAGTAATAATAAAAACGACTGCATTTATTCATCAGTATTTAAAAGGTAAGAGCGTGAGAAGAAAACATTTGGTAAACAGACGTGGCATTGTGAGCTGTCTATAGACTGGCAACCATTTATAAGCTAATTTAATCAAAACCATTTCCACATGATCTCATCAGCAGACTATCTGAGCATAAATATTGTTGTTTCACTTTAAAATGTCACTTTCATGGTGACCTTTGAATCCTGTGTGCCATCTGCTAATAAACATGTCTGAAGATGTGCGACCCCAGACCTCAGCTCTTGTTTCTGTATTAATCTTTCAGACAAGCCAAGCATCTGAGAGAGAAAGCGGACAGTAACCAGGCGAACCCGGGCTCCCTCGCTCAGGACTGCAAGAAATCACAGTCGGCCATCTAGCAGCTCTCAGAACCCCGTGGCCGCCTCTGCATCCTTATAAACCTGTCAGCACACATGAGAGTGTCTGTGTTCAAGGAAATGAATGACTAATATCATGATTTGAGTCTTATGTGAAGACGACACTATTCTAACACAAGGGATAATGTACATGGTACTGTTTATTCAACTGGGGGAATATAAAACTTTGAGCATTTCCCTTGGAACTTGAGATCAGATCATAACTCATTTGCCCAGAGGCAGCAGAAATCTGATCCTGCTACTGGAGCTTAAAATAACAATTAATGAAAAGTGTTAGAAACAGAGCTAAAGTTTTAAAATGATTAATAGAGAAGTTGGGTTTGGTTCTGTTGTTATGATTGTTTTGTCGTGGCACTTGTGTTCAGTTATATTCTCTCTCTCTCGTTTGAAATAATGCTTGACAATTCAAAAATTAACCAATGATGTGCTGTGGAATGTGATGGTCGTTGTCTTCATATAGAGTCACACCGTTTCTCCTTTTATGCAGATCTTTGTAATCTTCATCGTATATCGATATGAATAACTTTAAGGTGCACTACGCAAAGATGTATGCAAACAAATATGTTTTAAATCAGGTCAGATATTTGATTAAAAACATGAAATAATGCTAGGAACAAGTAGTTTCCATATACTCCTGGAACTTACAGAACAAAACAAAACCAAGCAGTTGTGGGTTTTGAGCTCCATGATACCATTCGCAGCCCAGGGGGCGTCTTGCCTCCGTTCCACTTTCCTGGAGTCCACTCTCTCTCGTGGAAATCGTGCCCACCCCCATCCGTGTGTTGTAGCCACTCACTGTTTTTTGCATCAAGAATGTCTTTATTAACGTCCTCTGGACTTGGGACAGTGAGTAGGATCAAAATAAATATGTACATGGCGGGAAGGGAAAGCCTGTGGAGAAGCTTCTAGCCAGCCACGCTCTGGACCAGCATGTTGGACTCCAGCGTGGGGGCCAATGCAGTAAAACTTTGGTCAGTTTCTGTGTGAAGTGTTGTTATTGTTGTTCTTTCAGTCTCTCACTCTCATCTTTTACATATCACCTCAGTGAAACCCATCCAGAAGGCCGCCACCCGCCAGAGTCACCCTGCCCAACAGAGGAATTAGACAGTGGCCGTATCTGCGAAACTGCCGAGCTGCCTCCTGAGTGACTCGGGCCGGCTTCCTGGCCAGCCAGCATCATCTCATTGTTCAGGCTTTCTCCTTATTGATTGCAAACATTGTGCAATGAGAAAACACTATACAGTCTAACTGTGCGACCCAACCTGAAAATAGGGAAAATTATGTAAGATTTCACAAGCAAAACCACCACAAATCATGATCTGGCTGACTCACACGCGACTGGAGAATAAACAAACAGCACCATAAGGAAATAACTCCAGGGTTTGTTGTTAATGATTCCCATGTGAGGAAGTCCGTCTGTACTGGGAGGGTTGGGTGCCCTTGGAGGAAATAGGTTTTGTTACATAAAGCTGGGTCCTTGTGAGAAGAACAGCGTGTTTGTGAAGTTGGGGTTCACAAAGATAAACTGTTTGAAACATAGTCCTGTTGCCTAACCCAGGGGCACAGGGGTTCTAAATCTTTCCCTTAGAAGAGGACAAGCCCTTGCTTCTGCCAGGACACAGCCACCTGAGGCTTTGGGCCTCAGGAATGAGGTGGGGGCTCATTTCAGGCAGGGCTGTGAAAGTGGCTCTTCGCTTCAGTTAACCTCACACAATGAACACACCTGCCTCCAGCAGAGGAAATAAATAAAGCCAATGGTTCTCAGAACCCAAGCATCCGAAGCATCTAACAGGCGCTGTCCCCAGAGCTGGCACGTAAGTCACTGAACCCATAGAGTGGCCAGCATGGTGGCGGGGGTCTAGAGATTTGCACAGGACCTCAGTGTCATGCTAGATAATTTATTCACAATCCCATGCCCTCTGCCTGCTGAAGAGCCGCAGGAATGCCTTCAGCTATCTTCCCCGGAACAGCAGCACTTCCTGGGCTTTTTAAAAAAATTACCAATGCAGATGATGGGTGGCCTGCAGTCCCTGGCAAGGACCTGCAGCCTGCTCAGTTCCAAAGCGCAACGTTATATATCACTGCAGGGAAACCATTAAGTAGATTTATTGAAAGAATGTTTCTTCGGCACAAGGAGATCTTTTTGATGAAAAATGGAACTCATTATTCTTTAAAGGACACAGATTGACTTATCTCCTTTATCAATTCTAATGTCTGCTTTCAGCTTTTCTCAGTCAGCACAGGGTTTTTGTACTCACTTCCCAGTGCTGAGGCCAACGTGTGTTGTGAAAAAGGGTTGTTTTTACATTTTACCTGGAAATATAATATTGTACTTAGGAGCTCTGACCATCCTTCCAGTGCAACTTTCCAAAGATCAATGGCAAGACACCACCCATCAGTGCTGACAGGCATTCCTGCCTTTTCCTGGGGTGACTCCTAGGAGGAGGAGATGTCCCAGCATTCTTCTCCCCAGCAAGCAACTATGATTCTTTAAAAATAATTTTAACCATAAAGTAAAAATAGATGAATGAGACTACCTACTGAACTGAAATGCGGTCCAGACCTGCTGGTTGGTATTTAAATTCTCCTATAGGTGAGTTAGCACTGTAACTGTCCAGAATTGTTTTGCACTTTTTCACTTCCAAAGATCTTTTGTTACCATTATAGCCAAAAATAACAGAGAACCTAACAGTTTTGCACACAGAACTGATAAGTCATGAATGACAAAATCAGGGGTGAAATTGCCTTTGACTCTCATAACCTGACCAACCATGACACATGCACCTGGTAAATGTATAAGTGATACGTTGAAAAAGTGAACCAAAAAAAAAAAAAAAAAGATTTATCATCTAGTACCTCTTGGAGAAATAAATTTTAAGTTTTACACACACAGATGGATATTCATAATAATTCATGGTGTTACTATCAATATGATATATCCTCAACCACAAGGAACTAGAGTTTTTAAATCAAGAACATAGCAAAAACCTTTAACTTACTTCAGAAGACTTTGGACCCATGGGACGGCCTTCCTCTATCTCTCATTTTTCATTTATATTTGTTCCCTAGGCTAACAGACAACGCCTATCCCTACCGAGATTATTTCCTGTGTCTTCACAATCTTGTGTGCATAACTTCACAAGGAGAGATTTTTAAACATCCAGTTCAGAGTGAAAAAAAGCTTCTATAGACATTGTCAAACTCAGCTGTTTCTTTCTGACAGATGGCGCCCAATTCCCATCTCACCTTGCAACACTGAGGTTCTAGCCTCTCAACATAAAGAGTTCCTTCACTGTATCTCCAGCACTCTCTAGTGTGTGCTAGGAATTCAGAAAATAATACACAGAACAACTTTATACTCAAGAGTTCTCAGCTATTAGGAAAGACCAACAAGGATATGATCCCAGGGAACTGAGCATCTGCCCTCAGGAGCGTGACAGCTAGTAGTTCACCTGTTCTTCTCCTTCAGTCCATGCCTCTTCCTTTCCTCCTTCACCCTCCTGAGCCTAATGCTATACATCCTGGTGATGCTGTCAAATAAGCCACGTCTGCTTTTCAGGATCTCTTACCTTAGCAACACATCTTACCGCTACCATACTCCAAATATCCACTGCTCCCTCCCACGTACATACATACTAGGTGACATTTCTAAGCTCACCAATACTCAGGAGGCCAATCAATCCACTTTTTTTCTCTTCATATGCTCTGATCTGGAGCAATACTTACCTTAATACAGTAAATACCTTAGTAAATGTTTGTTGATTAGATGGAAAAACTCTGCCATGATGATTTTTCCCTATTTCATTACACCAATGGTGACCTGGACAGTACAGTCTGGCTTATTGGATGAAACCTCCTGCCTGGGAATAAACTTCTAGGTCTAGTTCAGTTAGCATGTAGTTTTGTTGAAGTCATTTAACATCTTCAAATTTCAGCTCCCCCCTTCACCCCCACTGCCCAAACCCAGGTAAAATAACACACAGGAGCTTATGGACTATTTTGAAAGTGAAATAAACACAATATTTCAGTCCATAAGTGGGGATTAGGAAAGAGCAATGATCTAGCAGTCTACTCTAGAATGCAGACAGCCTCATCTGCTTTCCACATTTTTAAGTGGCCAAGGCTTCTTATAATGATACAGTAATTCTTACTTTCAACATAGTAAACACTGAAACTTAATGAATGCTGTTCTTCCAAATGTCATCATATTGGTCAGATAAAGATGTGACTTTGGCAAGGGATGTAGTCTTTTCTGGTCTTGGCTTTCATGTGATTAAATTAGCAGCCCCAAAGAGCAGTGCATCTCTATGCTCCCCATAGTATCTTTATTACTAGTGGTTTGCTTATATTCAAGTTCCATCTATAAGAGATGTGAAGCTTTTATCAAACACCTGGAAGGCAAATACCACTCCTGTATCAGTCAGAGTCCTTTAAATTGCAAGTTATAAAAAGCAGTTCAAACCCCCGGTGGGAGATTTGCTATAAAGACAGAGAAGTGTTCCACACAACAAAAGCAGAGATACAAAAACACAGAGCCAGGAAGCAGAAGGCCCCGGGGAAACCAAGGAGTTCTCCATTCTGTCTCTCCTCTCCCATACCAGTTCCTGATTGTCAAGTGCACACACTGAAGAACACGGCTAACAAGAGAATTCAAGACTGAGGGCACCTGAAGAAACACTGCCTTTCTCTTTTGATGCCCAAAGTCTGAGGAAGTGACTCCTGATTGTCCCAGCTTGTACTAGGTGTTCAGCCCTTGGCTCGTGCTGTGTAAACATGGCTGCCCTAAGTCCACCCATGGGAGACCACAGAATTAACCGTTAGATTTCCGCCTCAACAACTTCCCATATTTTTACAGGGGAAAAGCTCCTTACACTCATGTGCTAATTCTTAGTTTCAACACAGTAAATACTGAAACCTAACTGAATAATATTCTCCCAAGTGTCATAGATTGGTCTCAAGTTTTTAAGGCTGTAGCATTTCATTTGGTTTTGTCTAATCCTTTCAGTCTTGACTTTCAAGGGTCTGATGGACCACAAAATTATGCTGAATGAGTCACAAATAAAACTAGAGTAAAAAATAAAAACTTGCCAGTGATTCCAAATTAGTATATTGGTCTCTGTCCCTTGAGCACATACAAATAACAAAAATACATACATTTTGCAGTGCAGGAGAATGGCTGAACATCCTCTGATGTCTACAGACCAGAAAACCAAAAACTACCCCCCTGCTGTTGTTATCCTGAAGGATATTATCCAGAAGGGACTTCAGAGTCTTGCAACTGAGGTTGGGAGAGACGGGGGCAATTTTGATCTCATTTTCATCCAAACTTCACTCCTAAGTATTTGGGAAGGTCCAAAGAAGGCAGGGGACTAGCTGTTGTTGTTGGTTGGTTGGTTTGGAATGGCTCGGAGGCAGAAAATAGAATTAGACATTTGTTTTGAAAACTGAAGTGGCTAAGGAATCCAAACTGCCTTAGAGATGAATGAGAGAATGTGAAATTCTTGAGAAGGCTTTTGTGGGAACAGGGCAGGTATTTCCTAGAGTAATTCTGCAGGAATGAGCAGCCGGCACCTTCCATTTCCTGGTGGACTTCCTCAAATCTTCTACACAGGCAGTTATTTTTTTCCGAATGGCATCTGAGCACTGGTTTCTCCTCATTTTATAAAGTCTGAGGAACAAACAAAATCTCTATTCACTAGCTCAAGATGATTCGTAAGCTCCCAGCTCTGGCAAAGACCAGGCCGGGATGTAAACCCCAAGAAGAATCCAGCCAATGGATTATCCCTTAATCTCTGATATCAGGGAAGTTTAAAACTTTTGTTTTTCTTTTCAGGAACCAGAGTTGCTTCCACAGTTATCCCAACCTACCACACACTGCCGCTTGTCCCTCTAGCTCTGCTACAATGCTTGCCTCTGTCTTGGGAGCAGAAGAGGCTCCAAGTCTGAAGATGCCCAGCTAAACAAGTCTTCTAGCTTCTGACTTTAGCTAAATTCTAATCTATCAGTTAACAAATACGGATAGTTTTTTCTGTCCTTATGTGAGTCACCCTGAAAAGCCAAATAGAGCTTAAAATAAATCTGTACTCTTCAAAATTTCTAGTCCATTTATGAAGAAATAGAAACAATATACTGGGAGAAAATGCAGGGAGAGACAAACAGACACACTTCAGTAGGTACTGATTTTAGCTTTTTCTGTTTGTACATGCTTGCAGGAAGCATCATGAGAGAATTTGGCCAGGTCCCCATAGTGAAGACAAGAACTACTAATCTAGCGACACAGGCTGACCAACTACAACCAAGACATTGTAGGAATCCAATTTTCCCGTTTCTTTGGCTGGGATAAATCCTGTGATAACTGAGACTTTAGGAACTGACAAGCCTCCACTACCTCCACCACCAGTAACTCTTCCCAGCTGGAGATGCTCCTCCTCCACCTATCACCAAGGAAGCAGTGTTGGGTGTGGTTATGCGTTGGGATTCCAAGTCAGGATGCCCATCTTCAAATCTTCAGTTTTTCACAACTCCTTGTAAGTTTAGGGAAGTGACCTTAACTTTTCCAAGCTTCTCCTGCCTCAGTGATAAAATAAAGGTGGCAATGTGGTTATGCAGATTAAATAAATTCTATGAGTTACTATATATTAAGGGTTTTAATTGTATGTGGCATAGGGTAAGCACATATAAATGTGAGTTATGATTGACCAAAAGCGATCAATGAACTAATAAATAAGTATTGATCAACTACTGTGTGCCAGAAACCATAACCAAGTGCTGGGAAAAGGGCAGAGACGAGTAAGCCACAGCCCTGTGATGCACATAGAATTTTGGTTTCTTACAGATAACTATAAAATATGCACACAACTAAGAATTATTGCAAACTGAAAGTTCTCAGGGACCCAGAGCAGGAAACATTTGCAGAAAG
The DNA here is from genome assembly GCF_034190915.1 of Cavia porcellus. NCBI lineage: Eukaryota > Metazoa > Chordata > Mammalia > Rodentia > Caviidae > Cavia > Cavia porcellus. Next base: position 49,325,745 of record NW_026947493.1, on the reverse strand, counting down.
TTCCACTGGGCCTCTCAGGCCTCAGATCAGTTTTGAAATGCCTCTTTCACAAAGCCAAGTATCTGTAGCTCCCAAGCCTCAGTACTGAGGTGGCGAGAACTGCTCATAGGTGAGACTATTTTTTACCAAGGGACCCACATTCCCGCACATGTCCTGCTGTGCTCCTTACCTGCCCTCAGGGAGCCAAGGGAAGACGTGAGAAAAGCTAACAGTGACCCAACCCCTGAAGTCAGAGAACCTAAGGCTAGTGATGTGTCTCTGAAATATCAGACCCAAGCAGGGCTTGGCCTTTGTCAGTATAGGTTTTTCCAAGACTGAGGGGGAAAACTATAAATACCCTAGGCCCTCATAGCCAGTGTGGAAAAGAAAGCAAGAGTATCCCTTCTATTCTATCTGGTTAAAATTATGCCACTACTACATAGTCCTTTTATGTTGTTTCTCAGTACCACCCCGAGTGAGAAGAGAGACACAGGAGCCCCTCAGAGTGGCTAATAAAATGACCTTTAGTGGGGTTGAGAGTCAGGGACTGACTGAGTGAGGGCAGCGGAAGTAGAGAGGGAGACCAGGGGAAGCTGGGTGGATAAAGAAGGCAGACTCAGGCCCCGCACTGGGTGGGTGCAGGGGAAGATGGGGGCAGTACATACTGGCTCGAGTACCCCGCCTTGGGGAGCTAGGCAAGATCCAGCCACTGTTCCCTCAGACAAGGAGGACAGGGAAGAGCAACTTGCTAATGAGTTTGTTCTGAGCTTGCTGATTTGAAAGACCTCAGTGAGTACTGAGTACTGAACACTGGAAGATACGGCGAAGGTGAAAAGCAGCTATTTGTGAGCAGTAACTGAGTGGCAGTCTATGAGTCTCTCAGATTCCCCAGATGGATCCTGAAGAACCAGAGAAGAGCAAAAGACCCAAGACAAAGCTTTGGGAAGCACCAGTATTTAAAGGGTGAGCTGAAGAGGGGAGCTCAGGCAGGAATCTGAGAAAGAGCAGGAGCAGTAAGCGAGGATGCCCAGGGCAGGACAAGGGAGTGAGGACTGTCAGTTGTCACAGACAGGAAACTAGTGGTAAGAGAAAGTAGGTGAGAGCCCTCAGGCTCCGACATCAGGGTGCCATGGAGGACCTTTACAGTCCTAGTCAGGGAGTCACAGAGCAGCGGGAGAACGGAAGGAAGAGGAGCTGTGTGTTGAGGCAATGCTGTGTGGTTATGAGGATGGGCCTTTGGTTGGATGGCCATTTGGTTCAAATGTGCTGTCTAGAGTGGAAAAGCCACAATTAAGCTGTTCTGGTAGATTAATAGAGTAAGGATGTTGTAAATGATCCCCCCCCCTTCCTCCTCCTTCTTCTTCTTCTTCTTCTTCTTCTTCTTCTTCTTCTTCTTCTTCTTCTTCTTCTTCTTCTTCTTCTTCTTCTTCTTCTTCTTCCTCTTCTTCTCCTTCTTCTTTTTCCTCTTCTTCTCCTCCTTCTTCTCTTTCTCCTCCTCATCTTCCTCATCCTGCTCCTCCTCATCCTCCTTCATCATTGTCCTCCTCCTCCTTCTCTTTCTTCCTCTCTCTCTCTCTCTCCCTCTCTTCACTGCTCCATTTTCCCTTTAAGAATTGGAATTTTACTTGGGCAACCATGTAATTGCTAAATCAGTAGACTCTGGCACAAGTGACCCTGTGCCAGTTTCAGGTCTGGCCTCCCGGGTCCAGCCTCCTGCCTGCTCCCTTTGGGGCCACACCTCTTTTGCCTCTCACTCTTGGAACTCACCACTGTGCTGTAAGAAACCCAAGCCACACAAAGAAGCCAGATGTAGGCACTCAGTTCAACAGCCTCAGCTGTGCTCCAAACCACAGCCAGCATCAACTAGCAAGTATGTGAGGTACCATCTTGGATGTCTCAGCCTGATAAAGCCTCAGATGACCTCAATCCCTGCCAACATCACAAGGAGCAGAAATACCACCCAAGCTAAGCACAGTCAACCCACAGACTTGTGAGAAGCAATAAAAGAATTGCTGTTTTGGTCACAACACATTTGGGGTGGTTTATTATATAACAGTAGATAACCAAAACCGTTTTCATTCATACTTTCCATATAGCCTGATTGCTGGAGGACTTGATGCATGAAAACCACAAATTACCATTATCTCCACCGCACAGAAGCCATCGCATGATTCCTTCCAGTTAGCACAGAAAGTTGGCATTTCTTTTGCCTCTCTTTATAGGTGCATACAATGGGTGAATGTCTCGGGTGGGAAACAGACAGAGGGGGCCTGGGAAGACCCCCCCACCCCAAGAGAGGATCTCTCCAAATGAGTTACCAGAATCACTTGAGGCCATTTTTGCACAGATGGGGAATGCAGCAGGTTTTTGGTTTTTGCTTTCAATTGTCTGCACAGAGTCAGATGCCAAGACTAGGTGGGCCCAGATGGCTGAGTTCCTGCTCATTCTTGCACTGAGGGCCAATCGTAATGATATGCTTCGACACTTCATCACCATAACTGTGAAGCTGTGGTTTTATCCAGCATGAGCTCCGTAAGCTTCCCAGACACTGTGAGCCCTGCTCAGCCTTGCACCCTGCTCCAAACTCTCAAAATCTCAACCTTATGCTGCTCCAGGGCAGGGCCAGCACTTGTTTTGAATTTTTGGGTTCTGGTTGATAGGTCAAGAAAGGATGACAAAAGCCTGAAACATTTTGTTTTGCTTCAGGGGCAAGGGAGCCCAGAGAAATGCCAGATTACTAGGAGAATGTGGGTACAGGACAACACTTTGAGCTAGAAACACAAATGCTCGGAAAGTGCTGGTTCAACTACTGACCAAAAATTCCATTTTTCTTGCTAGGTAGGTAACCTGAAAATTAATAAGTATGCTTAAAGTCTTCAACTCGAGTGAATTAATTTACAACAGAAAATTTGCTTAAAGCTCACACCATTTTATAACTCTGCATTTCAGACTTAAAGGAATTTCTAGTATAATCCTTGCATTTTTATACTGTCTAGAACATAAAAGATACCAGGAAGACTCTATTACTAGGAAAAAATAAGACTAAGCAAGGTGGTCTGTGGTGAGTTACCGTGTTATGGAATTAATTTCACATCCAGGTTTGGATGATCTCATAAATTGTTCTTTGAGTTGACAATTTCACCCTAGCCTGCCAGGTTGAATTATTTCCTTGTAATTCAGACCCCCTGTCAAGTAATTGAGAACATCTTGTGTGTCTTGGCTGGCACGGACAGCAGAGGACAGGTACCCACAGGTGTCTGAGGACTATGAGCCCTGAGCTCAGCCGCACGTCCCCCGGGGACAATCGGTGATACTGTTCAATGTATTGTCAAAATGTTGCATCAGGAGAAGACAAACACTGTGTGTGACATGGGTCTGTTTCGGCAGTGAGGTGTTTCAGACTCCTGGGTTCAGACTTTTGGGCCCAATACCCATAAAGCAATAGGACTTCTCAAACGTGAAAGACATTGGACCAAGAGATGGGCCACAGAGTCCCGCCAGCCGTGGCTTCTGAGGGCTGTTCCTGAGGAGAAGTACTCACATGTTTGGAGGACAAAAATTACTTCTCTGGAGCCAGAATCTCAGATCTTTTAATCTCATGGACACACAGGGCTGTGGCTATAGCTCAGCAGCATAAATGCTTGCCTGGCAGGTGCAAGGTCCTGAGTTTGATTGCTGGTACCAAAAGATAAAAAAATAAATCTCGTGTACAGGAACAGGCCCACAAGAGAATGACCATCAAAACATGAAAACTGAAGAGTCTCCTTTTGACCTGACAGGTGCAACACATTGCTCTCCAAAGCAGTCTTGCCATTCAGGTGAGAGAGTGGATAGATTCTCCTACAGGACGTGGAGCCGCGTCCTTCAAAGGCTTATAATGCCCTGACTTCCAATCTCCCCGCCCCCCACCAGTCTGAGTCTACAACTCCCAGGCTTGCTGGGTGCACGCTGCTTTCTCCCTCTGGAATCTGCAAAGGACACAGCATGTGTGATCCAGCGCTTCATGAGGATCATGGAAACTGATCTAGAAACCATTTTTGTTGCTGAAACCAATGATCTTGACTCTTCCTCCATGACTACCATCATATCTGCCGGACCTACAGGCCCTGTGCCACAAGAGCCCAACTACAAGAAGCTCACAGTGCCCCGCTTAGCCACCCCTGCTGGGGGTGAGATGGCTTTGAATTTTGGCTCATGGGTACACGGGGATGTAACTCAGTGGTAGAATGCTTGTCTAATATACATGAGGCCCTGGGTTCAATCTCCAGTACCATAAAAGAGAACAATATCAAACAAAGCTACTTTTAAACCCTTTAGAAAAATCAAACTTTTTTTTTTTTTTTTTTTTTTTTTTTGAGAAACGTGCTCTACTATTTATAAGGTGACCAATCATGGCAGTTTGCCCACAGCGGAGAGGTTTCCTACAACGTAAGACTTCTAGGGCTGAAACTGGAAACTCCAAGCAAACTGAGACAGTCTGCACCATAGGAACAGGAAACTGCTAAATTCCCTGTTGTTTCATACAAGCTGCCCTCTAGCTGGGGGCTGAGTAGGTACTGTGGGACATTTAAACTGTTCTCTCTGTTATCCACCATGACTAATTCTGAGATCTGGACCACTGAAAGCTTTCAGCAAATCATGTCTTCTAATGCCAAAGAACAATTGATCATGTACAAAGACCCACAAGAGCCTGGGTTATTCATACCCTCTCTCTATGCATTTCCCTTTCCAAGGGGCCCTGGGAAATCACATTACAAAATCAGTTCAGAGCCTTGGCAAGCCAAATGTGTTGTAGAAAGAGCTGAGAGCTGATCAACAGATTTTCTCCTGAGGCCATCTGTGTATCTTCACTGGACTCTGAGTCAGAGACCAAGGCTTCATCAAAGGTAGTCACTTTGCTAAGTCTGGGAAAGATGCACAGATTAGGAGTAGAAGCATTTGGTTTTACCCAGAGATGATCTGACCTACCAAGAAAGAATGAAAAATAACATGAATGTCTGTCTTGTTCTTGTGACTCGGAAGCCCAAGATGATGCCATTCGGAGCACACCGAGTTGCTGAGGCTGGAACATGAGCATCAGAGATGTCCTAATTCAATTACGTTGGCCAAAATCCAGCTTTTCCATCCTTCAGATCTGCATGCAGCCCTGGGAGGAGAGTAGGGCATGAAGTCACACACTGGGGAGCCTAAGGAGCAGCAGAGGCATCCTTCAGCCCTGCATGATTCCCTGCTCTACGCAGTTTTTGTCACACCTAACATCCTGAGAAGTAACTGATAAACTGAAATGTCACTAAGCATTGTTGGGATGCCAGACTCAAGTTTCTGAAACTGAAAATCCTAAGGAAATTTAAAGTTTGTGACTGTGTCTAGATTTTTTGGAATTCTGTTTTGGGGCTAAAATTGCTGATAACTTCTTCTGGGAGAAGGAGAATCTGTCACAACTTGAAATTCTTTCTCCACTATTCAGAGAGCTGAGCCCTGAGCATCTGGCAGCCTGGTTTAAGCGCCTCCCTTCCGAGCCCTTTTGGCCAGGTTGGTTTTGTGGTTAGTGTTCTGAGCACACCTGGCTGGCCCGACTCCTCTCCTCACTTTCTTCTGCATATCACGTCTTCCTGCTCTCTGTCCAGGTCTATCCCCCTTTTTAGGTGCCGTCAAGGTCTCACTTTTCAGCAAGAAGCTCTCCTGGATTCTTGGATCTTTTTTTTATTTTTCCCCCCGGTACCGGGGACTGAACTCACTACCACCTGTTTGCAAGGCAGGTGCTTATGCTGCTGAGCTAAATCCCCAGCCCCTTCTGGATCATTCTTGACTTGGATCTCAAGGAGTCCCGTTCATTCTCTCCCTTTCAAATGCAGAGTCCCAGGCCCCAGGCATTATCATGTAAGTGCGTAGGTCTGCTCCTCTGTCCTCCCCAAGTGACTGCAGGCCCCTGGAGGACAATTTCTGTCTTTCATTTTCTGGATCTATCCAGCCATGTTGGGTTGACAGAAGAATTCGGTTGTGATTACTAATATCACTTAAGGGTCAGGGATTTAGAGGCACAAGCACCTGCCTGGCAAGCACTAGGTCATGAGTTTAATCCCTGATACCTAAAACAAAATAAAACAAAACAAAACAAACATAACTGGATTCAACAAAAACACCTATCAAAGCTGGTGGACATTATACATCTACTTACTCTGTGAATCAGAAATTCCTTATCTAAGTATTTGCCAAAGAGGAAAGAACACAAAATGCTTGTAAGCAACACTCAACTTTGTTCACAGTGGCCTCAAGCTTGTAAAGACCCACATGCCCAAAAATAGGAAAATAGATGAATATGTAGTGGAATACTTTTCAGCAAAAAACAGAAAAAACTATCAATAAACCCAACACCACACATTTATCTCAAATGCATTATGTTGAATGAAGCCTTGCACAAAATGGCATAATGCTGCAGATTTCTTATATGTTTCGGAACAGGCAAATCTCACTCATGTGAAAAAAATGCCAGAACTGAGCTAACTCCTTGGGATGGGACAGATGAGTGACTGAAAAAGGACTCATGTGAGTTCCTGAGATGATAGCAGGGTTTTGCATCTGACACGGATTGTGTTACCCAGGGTCTGCCTCATCAACACTCATCAACTGTTCACCAAAATTTGTGCACTGCACAGTTTGTAATAGCTCAATCTTGAAAACAGCCCAAATGTGCATCAGCTGGTGAATGGACAAAGAAAATGTGCTAACGGGGCATGGTGACCATGCCCATAATCCCAGCACTCGAGAGGCTGAGGCAAGAGGGTCACTATGAGTTTGAGGCCTGCCTCAGCTGCAAAGTAAGTCCAAGGCCAGCCTGGATTGCATAGTGAAACCCTGTGTCCAAAAAAAATAATGTATTTTTTAAAACAATGGAGTACTATTCTGCCATAAAGAAGGATAAATTTGGGACAATCCTAGGTAAATGGATGAGTTTGAAAGCATACTCTTAAGTGAAATAAATCTGACACACATGTGTAAATATCACATTGTTTCTGTGGTGTGAGAATCCGGAAGTGTACATAAGGACAAAAATGTATATTAGGTATTGTGAAGCAGAAAGAAAATGTCCAAATGGGGAGGAGAACAAGAAAGAGGGGAGGGGGAAAGAAAGACGGGAAAAGTGAAAAAAAAAGAAGGAAAAAATGGAAACAAACTTTTAAAAGTGGGGTTGGAAGGAAGGACTGGAGGAGGAGTAGGGAAGTGGGGGAAGAAGTTACACCACGCACCGCTACAAACTGTCTGTGATGAGTATGATCATTATGTATATCTAAAATGTACCAATCACATCTGACTGAATGAAGATTTGTGCATTTCATGGAAAGCATATTTTTATCTCAAAAGGAAAAAACATTTCCAAAAGGAAAAATACTAAGCATTAATAATATGCATGTGATATCTGCATTTTCTTTAAAATGTTCAGAAGAGAACATCAAGGATGGACAGAAGTTAAGTGCTGAGGAGTCGCACCTCTGTAAAGCGAAGCAGAAATGAAGCAGCGAGGATCAGCCACGCCCACGCCACTTCCCTGCCCCGAGGGCCACCACGGAAGGGACAGCTGCAGGGATGTGAACAGCTCTGCCTAGGAGGCCAAGGCCTAGGACAGGGGTGGTGCCTGGGGGGAGCAGGCTCCAGGGAGCCCCGAGGGGGACCGCGAGGTGGGGGCAGGGGGCTCTGCTGCCTGCGGTGGGAAGCTGGGCTGGGAATGAGATGGAGCCTGAGGCCGCGGGGTGGAGAGGCCCGCAGGAGGCAGGGCTGGCAGGGGATTGGCCGAGGGCAGCCATGGCTTGGCTTGCAGCTTTGATCTCTAGCCACTGCCCAAAGGGCTGCCCATTCTTGGCGTGAGCCAGGTGGGAAGGAATGTTTACTGAAGGGCACACTGGCTCAGCTCGCCCCATCCCTGGTCCCCAGCCCTTGAAGTCCAGTATCGCATTCACAATTCAAAGGACTATCTTAGGAAACACTGATAATCCAAACCACATCTAACCTCGCTCTTCCTTTGATAGGGTGACTGGGCTGGCAGATCAGAGGAGAGCCTCAGATTCGGTCCATCTGGACTTCAGCAGAGGTTGCAAACTGGCAGCCTCAGGCTGGATCCAGCACACAGATGTGTTGTGTGTTTTGTTTGGCCTCTCAAAGGGTTTTTTTTTTTTTTTTTTTTTTTTTTTTTAAGTTTAGTTTACTTGCCAAGATTTTTAAATCACATAAAACCTGGGTTATTTGCATCTCTTGAAATGCTCTTGAAACCAGGGGCCTTCATGATGGTAGCTGGCAGGAAGAAGCAGCCACCCTCTCAGACCTGCCCATCACTTGTTCTGTCCTCCAGCTTGCCCTAGGGGCTGGGCCTTCCACCTTGTGTGCCTTGTGAGTGTGTGACAAAGGGGCAAAGTCAAGGTTGGGTGGTAGTAATGGCAAACTAACCAGAATGCAATAAATATTGAGCAAAATCAGTGTTTGGATCTCAAGATGCAATGGAATAAGATGATTCAGTTTTTTTCTAAAGGAATTTAAACTCTGGAAAGAGACAGAGAGAAGTAGGGAAGGGAAGAAAAGAAAAGAAAAACTGTTACACACTGGTAATTATAAAGAAAAGTGATGGGGACAGCGTGTACCGTGGGGTGGAGAGCATCTGACTGAGGTGGGGAAATGCTTCAAGGAGCTGAGCGAAGCACCTTGTCAAGGGCATTTCCTTAAGAGTGGAGTAGGGTGAGGGTGAAGAGGGGCACAGAGGCAGGACTTGTAGACAGGTAAAGAGTTTGGATTTTATTCTGAGAGCAGTAAGAAGATAGTTTGGGATAAGGAGAGACATGCAGCTCTACATGCTATAAAATCATTGATTGTTGGTACTAAACCCAAGGGATAACAACCAAAATTCTCATTAGGAGACTTTGCGAGACTTGCAGGATGCACGTGGGAGAGGAGGGTGGTTTTTTGATGGAAGAGAAGAGAAATAAGGGGCAACTTCATCTGAAGGAAATACATTATAGCTGGATGCAAGAAAAAGCAGCACTGAAAATCCCATCAATGGGAAGAGAGGCAGAGATTGCCCAGGATAATGGAGTTTGATAATAACAGAGCTTGATCTTAGATACTTCCAAAATGTTCCCCATAAACAATGACTCCCTTGGCTTGTAGGATACCACCTAACACCATTCATTGCAAATAGAAAATGGGGGGATGTTCATATAAATTTTGCTTTCTATTCTTTTTTTTTTTTTTTTGAAAAGAATAAAACTGAATGAGACAAACAAAATGGGGTCAGGCAAAACAAAAGGATGGGCCTAGTACATGACTTAAAATCAAAATACAAGGTGATCTACAATGGTTACCATGATGTCTCTTGTTATCTTCAATAGAATTGCCCATATCATCAGGCATAATAAAATTGAACATAACAGTACAGAACAAAATCAATAAAACAAAACATTGGAGACATTATAGGACTTCAAAAGAAGATAATAGTCAAACCACAATGGGTATCATAGTGAATCTTATTGTCTTCAAATAGTTACTTATACCCTCAGACTTGATACTATTCAAATAAAATCAGTCCAAACAAGACTGTGATCAGACAAAACAGATTCAAATAAAATCAGTCAAAACAAGACCATTGTTTTGACTGAAAGCAATAGAGGGCTTCAAAGTAAGTTAATAGGAAATAAAAAATGGTTCCCATAGTATATCCTGCTATCTTTGGAATAACTGTCCATGCCATCAAATCTAGCACAAGTAGACAAACTGGAACAGAATATAACCAAAGTAAACAAAGCGATGAAAACAATATGGACTTCAAATCACGATACAAGATTAACACTGGCCACTGTCTTTCCTTTTTAGACAGTTCCTCCTCTTTCACTTTCACAGGGTGAATTGTACACTTTGTATCCCATTAACTCCTTTAGTGTTTAGATTAGGGAAGCAGCCCTCTATTCGCCTAAGTAATTCTGAATCTTTTCACCCCTGAGCTTGATCTCAAGTTGTATCGATCTACCTACAACAGCCTCAAGGTTTTCCTTACCACCTGCATCTGATGGGAAAGCTACCCCCACTTTTTTCTGGTTCCCTGTCACACAGAGCATTGTTTTCTCATCTTTGACTTTTAGTCTATAAGCCCTCTTTCGGGTTAATTACATTTCTTATATAGAGCATCTCAATGGACCCTATCTTCTGATCCACTCTGCCTGTGTTTCTTTTTATTGGTGATCAAGGCCTTCTATATTAGTGGTTATGGCCAACCTTCTCTGCCTCATCTCTGCCATGTTATTTTTCTGCCCTTGGTTGTCTACTTATCCCTTTCATTCCACTGTCTGCTCCATTCAGTGAGCCCCCTCTGCCACTGTTTCTGACACCATGGTCTTCTCTCTCTCTCTCTCTCTCTCTCGAATGTCATGAACTCACTGAATTATTTTTCTTCTATCTTCCTTTACTTGTAATAGTATTCTGTTTTAAGATCTTTTATAGTTTCATCTTATTTCTCCATTAATTTTGAGAGATAGTTTTTCAGGCTGCATCAATCTGGGTTGGAGGTTATTTTCTTTCAGGACTTGGAATACTTCACTCCAAGCTCTTCTTGATTTGATGGTTTGTGTCAAGAAGTCTATTGTGATTCTGATGGGTTTTCCTTGATAGGTGATCTGTTTCTTTTCACTGACAGCTTTTGATATTCTGTTCTTATGTTGATTTTCTGGGATCTTGATTATTATATGTCTGGGTATAGATCTATTTTGGTTATAGCTGGCTGGAGTTCTGTATGCCTCATATATCTGAATATCATTTCATTTTCCTATGTTTTCTATAATTATTTCTGTAAATTTCCTTTGTATTTCATTGTGTTTACCCCTGTTTCTTCACTCATATTTTTTATTATTAAGTTATAGTTATTCTTGTCATCTTCTAGCCTCTGTATGTTATTTCCTGGTTCCTTGTTATTTTTAGGAGATATTTCCTTTCCCAATTGCAAGTGGCAAACCTGTCTTCAAGGTTTGATAGTGTATCTTGAGTTTTTTTCAAGCAGTTTTGCCAGCTTTCATTGGAGTTTTTAATTTCCTGGTAATCTCTTTGAATTTGTTTCACGTGTTCTAGATATTTTTTATATTCTTCATTGAAGGTTTCCCTCTTTTTTCTATTCTCCTCTATTCTTCCATCTGTATCTTCTTTAGGGTGCTTAGCATTTCTTTTATTATTTTTCTTATATGTTCCTTTACTTGCAATAGTATTTCTGTTCTAAGTTCTTTTATAATTTCATGAAGTTGTTTCTTTATGTCAGTTGCTGTTACTTCAGAAATTGCAGCTGTGCAACTCCTGATCTCTTCCGTGTTTACAGCTTGTGGACTGGTACTGCTTGGGTTGGAGGCTGGAGACTGCCCTTTGTTTCTTCCTCTCGTCATGTTCCTGGTTTCTTCCAGACAAATGGGTGGTGGGGTCCCTGGCACTTCCTGTATTGGGCTGGCTATGGATTGCTGCTTTCCCCAATCTGCTGGTGACTATGGAGTATAAGCAGGGGCAGGGCAGGCTGGTCCCTCCCTCCCGAGCTGGTTAACCACAGGGAGTCTTCACCACAGATAGTGTGTGCAGCGTGGGTGGGGCTGGTTAGGAATAGCTTTAAGAAGCCTTGGCCTCGGCTATTGGATTGCACACAGGGGTGGGACTCAGTCCAAGCAATTCTCACCAGTCTGCTCTGTGCTAGGAGTGGCTGAAGTGGCTGAAGCTGGTTGCAGTTCTGGTTCTGGGCTTGTCCTGCATGACTCCAAAATGGCACCCGGCCAGTTGCCCACTCCTGTAGGAGGAAAGAGTACCCCACACTCACCACCAGCCACTGCAGTTCTCGGTTTGCTGCTCCCCTCTGCCACCATGTCTCCCGTGGAGGCTTTGGGCTTGCCAGTCACCCGCTTCACTATGACCATGTATCTCCAGGTTCCAGTGGCGCTTCTCACACAGTGGGACGGACTCCAGTGAAGGCACCTCTGGCTACCAGCTTCTAAGTTTTTCTTTTCTTTCTTTCTTTCTTTCTTTCTTTCTTGCTTTCTTTCTTTTATTCTCTCTGTGGACTTCAGGTCTCACTTTAGTTTCTTCCTGGGTTGAGGGGACCCATTTCTTTGCTTCTGGTTTTCTCCAGAATGCTATATCCCAGCATCTGGGCAGAGACTATTTATTCTACTGCCTATTGTTCTGCCCTCTCCTCAGAATCCTTTTTTCTTTCTTTTCTTTTTTCTTTTTCTTTTTTCTTTTTTTTTTTTTTTTTGGTACTGGGGATCAAACTCATGACCTCACACCTGCCAGACAGGCGCTTATGCCACTGAGCTACATCCCCAGCCCCTTGCTTTCTATTCCATAATGTATCTGTATTTGATCTAAGTTTTTAAAATTGTAAATAATATAGCATCAATATACAAACAAGAAAAGGACTCAGAGGGTCCTCCCAGTGGCTTATTCTCTCTGTCAAGGTTTCAACCTTCTCTGCACCCCATAATCACCCCAGAAGCTTCAGCAGATGCAGATCCCCCTACTCACCCCCAGCAATTCTGATTTAATCAGTCTGGGCTGTGACCCAGGCTTCTGGACTTTTAAAGCTCTCTAGTGGCCCTAGTATGCAACCTCAGTGGAGACCCAAAGCGTGTAGCCAGACCAGCAGCCGACATACAATCTGGAAAGTTGTAAGAAATTTGATTTTCAACCCAGAACTGCCAAATGCAAAATCCTGGGGGAATGGCCCAGATGTCTGCTTCAACCAAGCCATGTAGGTGATTCTGATGCCTGCTGAAGCTGGAGAACAACTCCTCCAAATTCTGTGCATTTTGGTTTGAGAAGCTCAAACAGTACTTCAGCTGATCCTCCTGGGAAATAGGCACTTGGTGATCTGCCATCAGTGGTGACTGAGGATGCAGATTTTGAAGGCCAAGGTGATGATGTTTACAGCCCCCTACTCCACGCCACTGCTTGTTCTTGTCAGCTGATAGTTTTAATAATGGTGTAGCAGGTTCCCTTTGGGGGAGAGATAGACAGAATGGGTAGGGGTATACAGCAGGGGTGTACAACCTGTAGCCTCTGGGGTACATGTGGCTCTGGACAGGTAGCCGCAAAGTCCCCAGAAGACCTCTTTTAACATTGTGATTTTAAGTGACACTTTTCATGCCTTGGTTGCACAATGCTCAAGCCCAGACTGAGTAGGTGACAGGGGAGGCCGAGCAGAGAAGGCATAGCGCAAGGCTCCCTCAACCTCTGGTGCCCACTGTGCTGGTCAAATCGAAACCTGCATGCATCAGGTGTCACAACACTTGTGCAACTTAGTGAGTATAATGCAGTGATTACTGCTTGCAGCATTTCAACCTACCCATGCCTGCATGTGGCTGTGGAAACGCATTTATTAGGCAGACATGTGAGTTTTTTAATTTAATTTTTAAATGCGGGGTTTATTGTGCTACTTTGTTTTATGAAGTAACAAAAATAAAAAGTTTTGTTATAAATATACATTAACTGTATTATATGTGATCCAAAACAGTTCTTTTTCAGCCAGCAAGGCTCACGCAAGCCAAAAGTTTGGACACTTGTGGTGCAGAAGGTTAGCAAACAGGTTCTGTAAAAGGCTGACTAATGAATGACTTTGTGCCACTACAGCATGAATGTATCCATGGCAATGCATGAGAGAAGGCAGGTAGCTGTGTTCCAACAAAACTTTATTTATAAAAGTAGACAGAGGATCAAGTCTGGGCATGGGACTTGGGTCCTTCTCTGGAGGAAGGGTTGACCTAGGACACAGGTCTGGGCCAAGCCACTGGTACAAACCCCCTCCGCACGCCACAGCCACAGTGTGGGGAGCCCACAGGCCCTGCTGTGCAGTTGTCTATTATGGTTCCCATCTCAAATGTCCCCCAAAGACGTGTATGTTAAAGGCTTGGTCATCAGCTTGCAGGGTGATTGCGAGTTGGTGGACTCTCTGGGCGGTAGGACTTGGAGGAAGGAAGTGGGGTTAGTGAAGGTTGCCCAGGAAAGAGCACTGGGATCCCAGTCACTTCCTCTTCATCTGTTTTTGGGCTCCCCTGTGGTGAGCAGATTTTTAGCCACGCTTTGGCGAGCATGTGCTGCTTCACCACAGGAGGAAAAGCAACCAGGAATCAAAAGCTCTGAGCCAAAATACAGCTTTCTTCCTGTAAGCTATTTTTTGCAAATATTTTGTTATAGCAATGGAAAGTTGACAAACACATTGTCCAAGGATAGGCAGCAATGAAGGCTGAGACCCAGCTAGAGGACATGAAAAGGGCTTGCCACCCAGATCCAGTGGCTCATTCTTCCGGAAATTACCTTCATGGAAAATTTTGGAACATTATTAAGCCACCGACTACAGAAGGGAAAAAATAACTCCTGAGTGAGATGAGTAGAGAGAAAGAGCCTGTGGAGGTGCCAAGGGATGGCTCTTGACCTGGTCAAACATGCAGAGTTTCAAACCCACAAAGGAGTTGCAGGAATCCAAGTTCTGTCATACTTAACCCCAGCACTGCTATGAAATAAGACACAGCTTGATAGAGGAGGAGGGCAATGCCACAAGGAGTGAGAAACCATAGCACTGTATTGTGTGTATCAAAATATATTTCATCCCCAAAATATGTATACTCCATGTATGTATGTATATATACTAAATGCAGTAACATTATAAAGCTTAAAGTAGGATGAAAACCTGTGGACCATCATCCAAAGAACTAGGACACTGCCAATAATGCAGGTGCCTAATGTTCTTTCCTAACCCAGTGGCTTCAGATTTCCACAGAAGTAATCATTACCTGAATTTGGGGTTTGTCACTGATTTGCATATATACATATAATTGTAATTTATATGATATAATTTTGTGTATATCTATGGCACATTGTTTTTTGGGTTTTTTTTTTTTTTTGAGCTTTATAAAAACAATACCACGGTCTGGTGTGAGTACACATCTATAATCTCAGCACTGGAGAGGCTGAGGCAGTAGATCACAAGTTGAAGCATAGCCTGGACAGCTAAAGGAGAGCCTGTGAAAGAAAAGGAAGAAATAAAGAAAAGAAAGCATGCATATATAACAATGATAGAATGCCCATAGGTATGATCCCTAGTATTCTCCCAAAATCAAGCAAACAAACAAAACCAAAACCCCAACAAAAAAGAAGAAACCAAATCTTGACATTATTTTGGATAGTCTTCTGATTCTGACTTCTTTTCACTCAACATTTTTAAGATTCATCCATGTTGGATGTCAATGTAGTTCATTTGTTTTCACTGCTATATAATACTCCATTGCATGACTAGGCTGTGAGTTATCTACCCATTCTTTTGTCATTGTGTATATGTGCAAAGAGCAGAGTTGATGGTTAGTAAGACTTGTAAATATTCAAATACTTGAGAAATTCCAAATACCTTTTAAAAATGCTAGCTGAGCGTGTAATCGCAGCACTAAGGAAGCTGAGGTAGGAGGATTGTGAGTTCCTGACCAGCCATGGCCACTTAGTAACTTAGAAAGACCCTGCCTCGAAATGAAAAAATAGAAATGACTAGGGATGTAGCTCAGTGCAGGGCTCCTAGGTTCAATCTCTAGTATTGAAAAGAGATAGAGATAGAGATATAGAGATAGAGATAGAGATAGAGATAGAGATAGAGATAGAGACAGAGGAGACAGAGAGATAGAGAGAGAGAGAGAGAGAGAGAGAGAGAGAGAGAGAGAGAAACAGAGACTCAAATCTATACTTCGTTACATCAAATAAATCTCAGTCTGTCTCCTCTCCCTCCCCTTCCATCTTGAAATTTGTAATTCATTTGTTGGAGAAACCAGATATGGGGAAGACTCTACATTGCTTTTAGGACTTTATGTTTTCTAATTTTTCTCTAGTCACTGTTTTTGATTTTCTGATAACCATGCCCATTTCCTAAAAACAAAGCTGCTTGTGGTCTCTTCTGAAAATGTTTCCATTTCTGCTCCACCTGTTGCTGTCCTCTCTTTCCTTCCTTCCTTTCGTCTCTTGTGGCATCTTTTTCTCCTTGCCAGGTCTTGACGTCTGACACTCTTGACAAATGACAAGAAGTCTGTTACTGTCTTAGTCTGTTCAGGTTGCTAGAATGAAATACCACGAGCTGGGAGTTTTACGCACAACAGAAATCCTGTCTCTGTTCGGAGACCAGGGCAGCAGTACAGTCGCATTTTTCCGGGTGGGGGCTGTGACTCTCTAGCATGTCGCCTGAAGGTCACTGACCCGCTCACAAAGCAGGGTCCTCGTCATCCTGTCCCCAGCCAGGGCCCCTCCCTGCTCCAGCACCTTGAGGGTTTGGATTTCAACGCACGAATTCGGGACGGCCGAAGGGACGTGGTCACCTTGGCTCCCTTGATTCTCCTTAGTGTGCCTTCCCTTTTCATTTAACTTTTGTCTTTTTACTTGAGTATATTTTGCTTCTTTTCTCACTCCTTAAAGTGATTTTCAGTTTTTCTTTTCTTTTCTTTCTTTTTTTGGCTTTCCTAATACAAATATTTAAGGCATAAATGTCCAAGGAAAGCTTTCGTTGCATCCTACCAGATCTGACGTGGATTATTGTTACTTGTTTGTTCAGATATAAATATTTTTCATCTGTCTTTATTATTGTTATCAATACTTCATTGACAAAAAACCTCAAATTTTTGACATTTTTTGAGATTTCTGTTGTAAATGAATGAATGACTAATTTGTGTGAATGTCTGCTGTTCTTGAGAGAATCTGTGTTCTCCGACTGGTTTGGCGTTGTGTTTTTCATATGTGCATCAGAGCACTGTTATTTAAGTTGCTCCCATCTTTTTTATGTACCCTTATGTTATGTCCTCTTGACCTACAGATAATTAAGAAGGAAGTCAGGTATGGTAGCACATGCATTCTGGAGGCTGAGGCAGGAGGACGGTGAGATGGCCAGCCTGGGCTATGGAGGAAATTCAAGGCCAGCTTGGACTGTGTAGTGAGACCTTGTCTAAAAAAGCAGGCCGGGAGAGGGGCAAGGGAGAAAGAGAGAGACAATTAAGAAAAAATACTGAAATCTGCCACTTTTCTGGTGAATTTATAATTCTTATCATTCTATCAACTTTATGTATTTTCAGAGTGATTTACACAGGAGCAGAACTGCTACATCTTCATGAACTGGGTCATATGTTTTTAAATAGTTTTTGTTTGGAGATTTTTTCCAAGGGGACATTAATATGACTATATTGGTTTTTTGTCTAGCATTTTACCTAATATCTTTTTCCATCCTTTTATTCTCTACAAGTTTTGCATTCTTTTATTTTAGGTGTGCTTCTCGTAAGCAATATGCAGTTGGGTTATTTTAACATAAACTGATCTGTTTTTTTTAAACTAGTACATGACATCAGCATCATCACCTGTGGAAATTTTTTCATCATTCCCAACTGAGGCTCTGTATTCCTTAAACACTAATTTCCCATACTCCCCTTGCCCAGTCCCTGGTAAATACTATTCTACTTTCTGCCTTTATGAATTTTATTTTATATTTTTTGTCTTACTGTGCAGTTTAGGCAGGCCTTGAACTTACTTAGTAGCCCAGGCTGGCCTCAAACTCATGGCAATCTCCCTGCCTCAGCCTCCATGCTGGGATTACAGGCAGGCACTACCATGCCCAGCTTGCCTTTATGAATTTGACTGCTCCAAAAGTGTCATTTAAGTGGAGTCACACCCTCCCTTTGCAGCTGGCTTATTTCACTTACATAAGGAACACCCACATGACAGCATGTGTCAGAATTTCCTTGGTCTTCAAAGCTGAGTAATATTCTACTACACACATTTGCCAAATTTTGTTTGTACGTTCATCCATAGTTGAACACTAATTTCCCATACTCCCCTTGGGTTGAACACTTGGGTTGCCTTTTGCTGAGTTTTAAGAGTTTTTCACATATAATGAATGTAGCCTACCAATTTTGTTTAATGTTGTCCTGGGGATTGAACTCTGGGCTTTGTGCCTGCGAGGCAAACATTCTACCACTGCACTGTACTCCCAGCCTTGTTTTTAAATTTTACTTTGCTACAAATTGTCACTAAGTTGCCCGGGCTGATCGCAGACTGTGGCCCTCTTGCCTCTGACTCCTGAGTAGCTGGCACTGAACACTTGCACTGCCGTGCCCAGCCATCGATGCTTTTTTATGTGACTTGTTTTATTTATTTATTTAATAGCTAGATGAAGTTTTTGATTTGACCACTAAAAAATCTTTGCCAAACCCAGAGTCAAAGAGGTTTTCAGTATTTTCTTCTGGAAGTTTTATGGATGTAGCTCTGACATTTGTGTCTTTCAGCCATTTTCATATAATTTTAAATTACAGTGTGAAGTAAAGGTCTTCATACATTTAGTTATCCAGTCGTCCAAGAATCAACTCTTGATGTATATTTAAATGTGTAGGATAGAAAACCATACTACTGAGTTTCTGCTGGATCATTGAACAGAACTGTCTGCAATCTCACTGTATGAATGTCCACTTTGTATGCTTTAATTTTGTAATTTGGACAACTGTTTCTAAGATGACAATATGTAATCTATTAACTAGTGACTTCTTACTGTATATTTTTTTCTTGAAATTCTGTATGACTTGTACCCTTTTACTGCTTTTTATATATAAAAAAAGAATCAACTCTTGAAAAGATGATTCCTTCTTTTAGGATTGCTTTGACATCTATTGAAAAGCATTTGAACAGAAACGTGGGTTCATACTTTACCAATACTAAACATTCTTGATTACTGTAAGTTCTGAAATTAAATTTTATGTAGTAAGTTCTAAAACTTTAAATGTATTTTGGCTCTTTCAAATCTTTGCATTTCCATGTGAACCCAGCAAAAAAGACATTTTTGCCTCTTTCATTTCAATCTGTGTTTCTTCAGTTTATTTTCCATGTCTGACTGTACGGGGGAGACATTCCAGTTGATTAGGAGTGATGCGAGCAGACATTCTTGCATTTTTTTCAGTCTTAGATGGAAAGCACTCAGCCTTTCACCACCACGGACAGTGTTAGCTGTAATGTTTTGGTGGTGGTAGGGCCCTTTATCAGGTTGAGGAAATTCCTCTCTAAACGCAGTTTATTAAAAGCTTTCATCATGAACAGACATTGGATTTTGTCAATTGCTCCTTCTGCACGTAGGATGTTCATGTGGTTTTTGACCTGTTTTCTACTTACATAATGTATTACAATAATCAAACAATTATTTGCTTTTAGCTGTTGAGCCAGTCTGTACTCTTAGGATGAATCCCATTTTGTCATGGTGCACACTCCTCATGAGTCCCTGGATTCAGTATGCTAATATTTTGGTAAGTGTTTTTACATCTATATTTATAAAGGATATTGGTCTGTAGCTTCTCTTCATTTATCATTATGATATCTTTACCTGACTTTATTATTAGGTTAATACTACCCTCAATGAATTAGTTTAAAACATGTTTCTTTCTCCCATATATTTAGAAAGTTTTTGGGTAAAATTGTACTATATTTTTCTGTTATTTTTATTATTTTTTTCTTTATTATTATACAGGGTTGACACTATTTCTTTATTATCTGTCCTTTATTATTTTATTATTGCCTAACTTATCTTTATTTTGTGTTTGAATTGGTCTTTTTTTCACAGGTTTTTCAGGTGGAAAACTATATTATTGATTTTAGATTTTCTTCCGTTTTAATGTGAGTATTCAAAGCTATAAATTATTCTCTACAAATTTTAGTGGGAATGAAATTTTTGATATGATACGTTGTTAATTTGACTCAGTCCAATATATTTTCTAATTTTCCTTAGGACTGTTTCTTTTATTCGTAGTTCTGTATATTGTTTACTTTCCAAATATTAGAGAGATATCTCAAATTAGTTTGCGTTGTTGACACCTAATGTAATTATTTTGGCTAGCATACTTGCTTTGTTTTTGAGACAGAGTCTCACTATATATATCAGGTTAGCCTAGAATTTGCAGCTATCCTCCTGCCTCAGCCTCCAGAGTACTGGGATTTGCCACCACATCCAGCTTGGCTAACATACTTG
This sequence comes from Cavia porcellus, assembly GCF_034190915.1. Lineage (NCBI taxonomy): Eukaryota > Metazoa > Chordata > Mammalia > Rodentia > Caviidae > Cavia > Cavia porcellus. Next base: position 49,305,740 of record NW_026947493.1, on the reverse strand, counting down.
TATGATTCAAAAGCTTTTAAATATATTGAGACATTTTATGACCTATCATGTGGCCTACAGAGAACAGCCTATATGCATCTGAAAACAAAGTATGTTCTTCTGATGGTGTTTGGCATGTTCAGTGAGTCAAGCTGATTGAAGGTGTTATATCTACTGATTTTCTCCAAGTTGTTCTGTCAATTATAAAAGGTGGTATTAAGCCTGTAATTGTTAAATTATCCATTTTTCTTTTCAGTTCTGAGAGATTTTGCCCATGAATGTTGGAAATTTATGTTTAGTCACGTGTTATTTACAGCTGTTTCTTCCTGCTGTTTTTACCCCTCGTGAGCAGGATCTCGTTCATCTTTAGTGATATTTCTTATCTTGAATCGCGCTGTGGCTCATTAGTATCACCACTGCTGCTCTCTTCCGGTTACTCTTTGCCTGGTTACGTATGTCTTCCTTCCCTTGACTTTCAGTTTCTTTGACTCTGACAATCTTCCTTTGCTTTGCGTGCTGAGTAATTTGTTCTCATAATCTTCCACTTCACAAATTCTCTTTTCAGTTACAACACGTCTAATCTGACCCCTAACACTTCCACTAGGCTTTACATTTCAAATTTTATATTCTTTCCTCTTTCTCCCCCTTTTATTTATTTTCATTGTATACTTAATGTTTTTATAGTTATCATATTAAGTAAATCTAACGAGTATTGACCATTTTTAATTTCTAAAAGTTTCATGTTTATTTCAAAATTTGTTCCTGATAATGATTATTATCCACTCATATTGTGACTGCACTGATTATTTCTAAAAAGTATTTTGTACATATTTGTTGATTCCAGTATCTTTAGTCTCCTGGGTCCAAAATCTGTTATTTTTGTTTCTGTTTAGTCTCACTTACAGTGGTTTAGCTTCTTATGCCCTTGTTGAGATTTAATTGTGAGTTATTCAGTGATCTCCTTCTTTGATAATCCTGCTGGCCTAAGCTGAGTAGTACTTCTTCAGGAGAGGATTTTTCTTTAGGAAGATGAAGGTTACAGAATGAGGAGGTTGGGGGAACCAAAACAGGGCTGCCATCGTGTTTTGAAGAGGAGGATCACAGGAGGAGGAAGGAGGTTGAGGGAACAGAAACATGGCTGGCATCATGATTCTGATCCAAGCTGGCCCCGGCACCAGCACTACCAGTAAACCTGGTTTCCAGAGCCTGCGGTCTGGCCCCAGCCTGTAGCTAACCTAGTTACTGACCTTGAGTATGGCACATACTCTCACTTCCGTTTAAGATCATTTTATAGGCCTCCATTTTATGATTTTATGGATAACTAGAGGTTCTTTGCGACCCTGGTTGGGCAACCACATTTTGCACCGTATTCTGCGTTGAGATACACTCTTTGAACATTAAGACTGTCACAAAAGTAAGTAAGGCTTCCCAGATCCCTTCCGCCCTCACTCAAGCTGTGCTGCCAGTAGTTGGGACCCAAACAGTTAGCAGATGGTTCGGGCGTTGTTCTGCCTGTAGGTAAAACTCGACCTTCAGACGACAGAGTTCAAACATGAAGATAGGTGGGAAACTTGGACGGTGGGTTGGTGGGCAGAGCAGAGGCGTTTTTCAGTACCTGACATCTGGAAGAAGCAGGGCTGGAACCTGGGCACTGGGAGGGAGCTCGGGCTCGGTGGGCGGAGTCAACTGGCCTAGAATAAGTTACTTAGTGCTTTTTTTCATCACTTTCCCCACATTGTATCGAAGAGTTTCTGCAAGAAATAATGGGTGGTAGAGGCAAAGCATTCAGTGTCAGGTCCATAGTTTTATGCGATTAACTTGTTCATAACTGAATGCAGTGTCTTTTTTAACTAGGGTACTGGTCAATAGGATGGGATAGAGAAATTGATGGGGCAGCAAGTAATCAATTTCTGAGTTGCGATATTCTTAGAGAAGAAATTGTGAGAGCTGAAACCAACATTTAATTTTTTATTTGAAGAAAATAGTATGTTAAATGCAAATGAATACATACAGGAATTTTATTTTTTTAAAATTTTAACAAAGATAAAAGGATGATAGCTCAATACACACACACACACACACACACACACACACACACACACCATCCTTCCCATATTTTATAGCATGATTAATATAATGAGAATTCTAAGTACTAAGTCAGTTGCAATTTTCCTTTGTGATGTCACCAGTTTTTTTTTTTTTCACCAGCTTTTAAGTGTTCCTTCCTTCTGGCTCTAACCATATATAACCATAACCATATATCGGTTTCACCACCAGGGTGTGCATTCTTTGAGAAGAAACCAGTGCTTAGAATATTGTAGGTGTTTGATAAATATTTGCTTAATTAATAAATATGAATGAGTTAATGCATACTTAAAGTAGACAAACTCTAGAGACACCCACACCCCATTAAGCCTGTGAGAGCATTTTTTTTTTTTGAGCTATTTCATGGATCAATCAATGAAGAAGCTATACCATTGGCTAAGGTGGAAATGGTCAGTGTTGCTGTAGCGGTGTGAAGCAAACAAACACGAGTCTTTGGGATTTGTGAACCTGTCTGTAGGACCTGTAAGAAAAAAAATATTTTCTAAAGTAGGTTTCCCATTATAAACCAGAAACGCATTACAGTAGACTGCCCCAAATCTGCTTGCCTGCAGGTGATTAGCTTTAATTGCTTAGTCTAAGCTGAATATGTTATTCCTTCATCCCTGCCAGGGATGGCTCGGGATCCAGAACACTGTCCAAGTTGATGCAAGAAGACTGCTGGGAGGCTCATGTGGCAAATCATCCCTCTCCTGTAAGAGAACTGTGAGTATTTTGACTGGTTCCGTCACTTGGGAAAGCTGTGGCCCCAGCTTAATAAAGAACCAGCTTAGCAGATGGTGGTAGACAGAGAAAGAACCTACCTTACAAAAGTCTGATGCTAGTAAACAGTTAAATCAAACACCCTAAATCTATATCTACCCTGCCTTCCTTTGTTAAGAAATAAATAAATTTCCCTGTTATTTAAATCAGTGTTTAGCATACTTTGGGCTGAGCACAACCTTAAACAGTAGGAAAGATTATACAATCACAGATTATTGTTGATGGAAGGGCACTTTGTATAATCCATTTTAAAGCTCTCATTTTGCAATGAGGAAATTGGAGTCTAGCTATATAGTCACTTTTCCATTGCTGGGACAAAATACCTGACACTTGCGATTTAATGGAAGAGAGGTTTCATTTGGCTCATGGTTTCAGTCTGTGGTTGGTTGGCTTCACGACAGAAATGATATGGAGAAAGCGTATGGCAGAGAAAAGCTGTTCAACTCATGGAAATGAGGGAGCAGAGAGGACTCAGAGAGCCCCAAAAGAAGAGCTCAGCAGTCATACATAGTTCCCAAAGTCACAGTCTCATGACCTAGCCACACACATGCATGCACATTACTAATCTCAACTACTCAAGTCTGCTTGTAGACTTCTAGACTGTGATCAGGATTAACTACTACAGTCTTCCCGTGAAGCAGGCCCCACCATGCTACCCGGTAAGAGCCTCAGCCAGAAGAGAGACCATGCCTTCCACGAAGCAAGCCCTGCCATGCTGCACGGAAAGAGCCTCAACCGGAAGAGAAACCATATCTTCCCATGAGCCAGCTGGTGCATAGGCTGAAAAACCAGAAGAACATCCTCCGCACCCGTGCTGCCACTGATTCATAGGACCCGGAGGGAGATGACGATACTGAGGGAAGGGAAGAGCTTGCTGCTTGTATTGTTTGGCTGACTCTTCAGGCCGGGGCTGGTGGTCTGGGCATCTACCTGGAGGATGGCAGTGTGCACTGTGTCAGCTGTGAGGCATTTCCTCCTGTCTTTTTTATGGAATCCAATGTTTTGTTCCATTTTACTGTTTTGTTTTATCTTTGTGTCACCTTTTATCCCTGAGCAACTATTTTGAAGATAACAATACACAGTATTGTCCTTACTGTTTCATTTTATTCCAGTTTATTGTTTTGTTTAATTTTCTGTTTTGATTGGTTTTATTCTGTTTTTTTTTTTTTTTTTTGCTTGATTTTTCTCTGTCTGATAGTATGGGTAATTACTGTGAAGCTAGCAGGATATTTGATGGTAGCCATTGGTGATTTCCTATCCTGTTTTGAAGATCTGTACCACTTTCACTGCTTTGTTTTGATTGGCTTTATTCTATTTTGTTTTCTTGGGTTTTATTCTCTCTCTCTCTCTCTCTTTTTGGTCTTTTTCATTTTTATCGGTACCGGGGATCGAACTCAAGACTGCCTGCTTGCAAGGCAGGTGCTTATGCCGCTGAGCTAAATCCTCAGCCCCTATTCTCTTTAAAATAAAAATAAATTAGAAAAAAGAAAACATTATTATACTGATCCAGAATGACAGAGTGAAAAATAGAATCAGGACTAATCCTAGGTTCCAGGATCTTAGTTATCACTTTTTCTCTGAAACTTGACCTTCCATAATTTTATGGTCCTGGGAAAAGATAACTGGTGAATACGTGTGTTTTGGGTGTATTTACCTAGAAGTGCATTAGGGAAGTTTCTGGGATAGCTTTTGCTTTTTGAAATATGTAGAACTCCTTTCTTTCATCTCGTTTCCTGTTGGAAAGGAGTCATAATGCCTGGAAGTGCTGCAGCCATCTTGTATCTATGAGGCAAAAGAAGCTGATCTACTAAAAACGGCATAGTGAAAAAAATAGAAGCCTAGGAGCTTCTTTGCTAGCTCCCAAATGGTTAGTGTAAGAAAAATAGGCCCATCTTTCTCTTTAAACTGTCCTTTCATGCTACACACTTTCTCTGGTAGATAGCGACCTACTGCAAGCACTAAAACTCACTTAGAACTTTTTCTGTTATATAAATTATGTGCAATTTCCCCTTGCATTAATTATTCTTAAAATATATCTGGTTCTTTTTCTTCTCTTTTTTACTAATATGGTTGTGTGGACAAGAATCTAACCCAGGTTGACACAGTGCATTCTGTTGCCTCTTTTAATAGAAAATCATTATTTGGATTTTGTCATTTATGAGAACTTACTGTTTAGCAGAATTTATCATCATTGGAGTTCATCTCGTCATTTGCTCATGATTAGATTAAGGTGAGATAGTTTGGCTAGGAACTTGACACTGGTGATTCATCCTTCACAGAGCATCACTTTGGGGGGGGGGGCTGTGATGGTAGTCATAATGGGGAATGCAATTATCACTTATTTGTGGTGCCCCTTTCTGTCTCATTCTTATGAGCCTAATGTGGAAGTTCTCAGAATCATGTCTTTCATGTGATCTGTGGACTACATGGAGTCATTCCCATGGTTTCCTGAACACTTTGAATCACAGGGCTCTTGGTCAGTGTTGATTCAGAATGTTCTCTGCAAGCTGCATTCAGGATACATAGAGACCACCCTTTTAAAGATTCAGTAAGCCAAATGCCAGATATGCCAGAGGCCAGTAGAAAAGAATTAATAAGGACCCAGACCATCTGGTTTTCCTTAAGAATCACTGAGCTTCCACAAAAACCATTCCTCTACACCTGACCAAGTTAAATGGTACTGTTCCCATGGAATCTACAGCCAATGTAGCCCTGACCTGTGATTTATATAAAAAGTAGCTGATTCTTAATTTTCCCCACAATGGCTTCATTCTTACCTTATGAACCTGCTTTGTCAGTGTTCCCTTTGATTTATGGAAGATTTCAAACTCCCCAAATAACTATCCCTTTTCTTTTCATTAAAGTTAATCCCCACAAAGACACTTTCATCGGTTGATTAGTCATGCCCCAGTGAGCGGGGCTAACCAGAGGCTAAGTTATTGATGTGTTAGAGATGTAATCTCTGGGTCTGGGGACCACTGAAGAAACCCCAACATGCTGTTTGACAGTCAGCAGTGCACAATGTATTGCCTCCTTTGAGCAACTGTGGTTGTACGCGTTCCTTGGGGCTCATAAATCTCCTGGCCCCACGGCCTGCGAGGGCTAAGGTATTGTGGGGCCAAGATTCGGCTGCCAACACACACTGCCCTGCATCCCAGGATATCATGGTGCCTTCTCTAAGGCCCTTGTTGTCCTTCCTAATAACCAGTGCCCAGAAGCAAATCTATTAACCATCAGCAGCAGCTCATTATTTTATGCCCTACCTGTGGTCATCCTCATAAATTTACACCAACCCACAAGTCAACAGAGCTGTAATTTGGGTATGCTCTGGACCACCAATGGCACATATCCTTTCTCCTCCCTGATGAGTTGGAGCCATGTGTGAGCTTGGCTCTGCCACTACTGAATCTACCAAATGATGATGAGACCTGGGTTGCACAGAACAGAAGCCTCCAGGGGAAGGTAATTAATCTCCTACAAACCAATTTCAAATTCACCCATTTAAAAAAGATGGAAATCCTAGATCTTTTAACATGGGTGAGATTCAGTTTGGTCTATATAAGGCCAACATTTCTCAACTGGTAGGACAGTTCATGAAGCAGCATGCTCCCTACATTGTAAGATATTGGAGTTTGGCATCTTTAATACTCATAGAAAATGGCAGGAAATTCCCCCAAAGATTGTGACAAATGGCTACAAACAGTTGGTTTTCCTACAAACTTAAAGGTAGGAAGGTGTTAAGAAAGTAGCATTCCCATCTTTGAGCCACCCCACCACCCATTAATTAAGAACTACAACCTTAAATAAAAAGAAAACCAGAGCAGGAACAAAGATGTGGATACCAATTCTGTAATACATGGATAGAAGACCCAGGAAAACACAGCCTTGACCCTGATTTTGTCTGAGATTTTTGTTTTTGTTTTTTACATAACATCCATTTATCAGTACACAGTTCTGGGAGTCAGAAGGACATTGCTGGGCTTGTTTCGAATCTCAGGGAAAAGGTTGCTTCCGGGTACAGTCAGGATGCTGTCAGAATTCAGCTCCTTGAAGTTGTAGGACTGAAGTTCCTGTTTTCTTGCTGGCTGTTGGTGAGGACCTTCTCTTAGTTTCTAGAGCATTTACATCCCTTCCCACATGACCTTCTGTCTTCACATCTGCCAGGTGCTAGATTTGTCTCTTACTTGGAATCTCTTGCCTTTCTCTCCTGCTCCCAATGGGAAAAACTCTTGCTGAAGTGAACAACTGGCCTGCACTCTCTTTACTGAGATGAGCCCACTGGTCATGAGCTTGGATACTGGGGTGAAGTCAAATTGCTATAAAATTTTCTAATGGCTTCTTCTCAGTTTCTGTCCCTAGCTTGTTGAGGATAGGTTTCTTTGGTTTATTTTATTAAATGAAAAATTTTAAAGTAATTGTATTAGCTACCTTTCTTATTGCTAAGACAAAATATTCGACACCCAGAGTTAAAGGAATAAAGCGTTATTTAGCTCACAGTTTGTAGAAATTTCAGTCTTTTATAGTAGAAGACTAATTGGCTGGCTCCAAGACAGGGCGATTTGGCAGACAGGCATCACAGGGAATAGTTCATGGCAGACAAAAGGTTAAAAAACAAGCAAAGGACTTTTTTGCTCCTTTTATTTCATCCAGGCTACTTGTAGCAGGTAGCACTCACACACTTAATCCTAGTGCCCTTGAGTCTAGCATTATACCACTGATCAGTCACACACTCTAGATGCAGCCACCTCTGAAAAAGCCTCACCTGTGCATGAGGCTTTGGGTGGACATCTAGACACAAACCATAACAGTAACTTTAATTACACAAGACATAGCAGAATATATGAGGGCTGGGATTTAGCTCAGCGACATAAGTGCCTGCCTTGCAAGTGCAAGTGCACAGTCGTGAATTTGATCCCTGATACCAAAACCAAAACCAAAACAACCACGAAAAGCAGAGACTACAGATAGCTAGTGGCTTCCTCTGCCACCTTGCCCCACAAGCTAATTGCCTCTCTCTGGAAGATTCTGTGATTACACACAGGTGGATAAACAGTGAGACTGTGATTTACCACTTTACACACATGTATTTGTCTCTTGAAAATTAGATAGTATTGTTTTACATGGGTATTTTTCCCATACAGGGATCATTCACAGTGTACAAGTAATGTGAAAATGACTTTTATTACCCAGTAATGTATTTTGAAATGATTAACTTCTCTTAATGTACTGTGTATTCTTTCATTTGAGCATTTCCCCTTTGGCAAACGTTTACAATTTTTACACTTACAAGCAATACTGCATTGACAGTTTTGCATGGGCCTCCTTGTGTTTGAGAGAAGATGTGGAGAGGTGTCACGACTGGGTCATAGTTAGGAATCCTAAAAGTATAATGCATACAGTTAGGTTGTGGCCTGGCTTTCCTCACTGATTTGGAATATCCACTTTACCAGGCCCTGAAATCTCACACCTATACCTTGATCCATCTTTTCTTATTTGCACCTGCCAACACCATATGATTTTAATTGCTTTACCTTTGTAATATGTTTTGATCTCTCGTAGAGCAAGTCTTGCTATTACACTTCCCTTTGGGGCAACATCTTGTTTATTCTTAAAGTTAATCCTCTGTGTGGATTTTACAATTGATTTGTCAAATGCTGAGAAAATCATGTTGGGATTTTGATTATAATTAAAACCACAGATTATTTTGTGGAACCTCACAGAGTCATTTTCAAATATTAAAATAAGATAAAGTAAAACATAAATGTAAAGTGTGAAGTTAGAGAAGGCTGACTCCAAGCCTTAAGAGGCAGAGATTAAAAACATGAAAACCAAAAAACACGAAAAAAACAAAACTCTTTCATTCAACTAATAATGTTTGAGTACCTACTATGTGTCTAGAGTTATATTTTAAGCTTTCAGGTCTTATCATTTAAAAAGCAAATACAGCATCCAGCTTTATGGAATTTGCATTCTAATAGGGTAATCAAAAAGAAAGAGAGAGTATTACATAAATGCATAAATGAGAATACAGTCATCTCTTGACATCTATGTGAGATGGGTTTTGGGGCCTCTGTGAATACCAAAATCCAAAAATTTTAAATCCTTTTGCATGAAATGATGTATTTGTAAATAATACACACATATATATCTTTTCATATATGTTAAATCATCTCTGAATTAGTTTTAGTATCTAATGCAGTGCAAATACTACGTAAATAATTGTTGAATATACTTTTAGTGCTGTTTTTTCTCAAATCTTTTTGATCTGTGATTGGTTGAATTTGTGGATAAAGAACTTGCAGAGAAGCAGGGCCAATTAGATTGCCAGTTGCCATACATGCTGGAGAGGAAGAAAGCCAAAGACACCAAGCAGAGATGGGGCATCTAGGGATCGAATTAGAACCACGACCTGGAAGACAAACAGCAGGCAAGCGCTGTTTGTGCAAGACAGAAGTGCAAGAGTCGAAATTTTGAGGCGAACAAGGTGTGACCCAAGAATCCCCTGGATGCTAGAGTAGACACCACAGTTTGGAGTTCAGAGTTTATTTCACTTTCAGTGAAAATCCAACAATGGAGGAGAAGAGCTAGGAAATAGAGCAGATTCTCAGCAGCAAAACAATTTGGAAGTGGGCATCTTTAGAACCATCATTTACTGTGTATTTTTTAAAAAATATTTTACTGTTTGTCTCCTTTTTTCTCAATTTCTGTCTTTGTAGAAAAGTAATCTCAGTTTAGCAAGAGACTATTATACTGCTTTTCTTGAAATAAATTGATTAAAAACAAAATGAAACGAAACCAGTTAGCTTCATTTCTGACTATAGGGGGAACAGCTTTGCAATGCAGCTTTGCTGAGTTGGGGAGAAATAGTGTCTGAGTAAAGATTCTTTTTCTGTCCATTTGGCTGTGAATAAACTCAGCCCTTAATGTGATGACAGTTTCTGTTAAAACTCAGAGGGATCATTATCAGCTTGAAGAGCATTTAGCCTTCTCTTTAAAGTGTTTGCTCTAGGGCTCTTAGGGGAGCACCTAGGACTGAGTCCTGACTGTAGATACTTGGACTGCTCCAACTTACCTGCTCAGCTCTGAAGGTGTCAGTCAGTGTGAACAATTACCAACAGTTTAAACCAACAGTTTATCTCATTTTAGCTTATCACAAGCCTTGGTCAGGCTCTACCAAAATAGATAATAAAAAATATTCAGTCACCATAGATGGGATTAAATGTAATGTTTTGTTGTGGCTCTGGGACTGATTTCAGAAGCACAAGGTAAAGAGAAACTCTGGATAGAAAGACAATGGAGTGTCGAGTTCTCCTTTACCTGGGAGTGGTTTTTTTAAAACCACTGTCATAAACCATAAAAGTGTGCAGTAACTCTTCAAGTTTGCAAAAGGCACTGTTCAGAACTCCACAAAGCTGTTCTTGGGTAACTTACTGAACCTAATTTTCTGATCTGTAAAAATCACTGCCTCTTCTCATTAGGCCATGAGACCAAAATGAGATAATGGCTTTTTTAGCTTAGTGCTTAGAGTTTCTCTGCCACAATGGTTAATCTTTTTTTGTACCAGGAACTGAACTCATGACCTCACACTTGCCAGGCAGGCACTGAGTCGCTGAACTGTACTCCTGGCCCTACAACTGTTAATCTTATTTCTAAGATGAAATTCCAACCTGATGGAAACTACATAAAGCCTCAATGGTACTGGATGCTCAGCCTGGAGGATGTATGGGACATATGTCCTCAGACATATTTAACATTGTTATAATCAGCGTTTTTAAGGGACAACATTTAACACAAGACATGCAATTTATAGGATTATTTTATAATATTCACCCAGAAAGTCAAATGCAAAAGAGTGCTATAGGTCTGTCCACACACTACAGGCCCAAATAATCCAGCTGAGGCCCTGGATCCCACGGCAATGTCCTGTATGAGTCCAGCTGAAGACCTAGAGCTCACAGCAATTTCCTCCACGAATCCAGCTGGAGGCCTAGAACCCACAACAATGTCTCATGCAAGTCTGTATCAAGGATCTGCACTGGGAAAGCCCAAAGGTCAGTGGTGGAAGCTAGAGAGTCTGCACTAGTGGGATGAAGGATCTGTGCCAGGAGGATGAGGTTCTGCCCTGGAGCCAGGAAGTGATGTTCAAGGTAAGGACCAGGTTTCCCCCAAAGTGAACTGCAGCCATCTTCAGTGACCCTGAGGACCTGAGCTCCCTTGATGATGACAAGAACTAAGTTCATATGAGGAAAACGAGTGTGACAAGCTTGTCCAGGAGAATCAACAGCACCCCATCTCCTTTTTAGTTCTTTTATGTTGTTGGCAACAATCCTGAGGTTGGCCTTCCACACCCAGCACCACACTGATTCAGTTCAGCTGGGTATTGTAAGTTGACTATTATTTAATCCGCCACAACCATCTTTGCTTGGCTGCCAGCTATGGGCTTTGTTCAGCATGTGCCTGTTGTGCTGGTGTGTCCTTCACATGTGGTCTGAGCTTGAAAGCCAGGACCAGTCCTTAGGGGTTCAGCTTCCCTTCCCTGTGCCCACCTCACCCCAGTTCTCTCTCCTTAATCCTTTCTCTAAATATTCACCACTTTTTTTCTCCCTGCCTTTCAACCCTTGATTAAGATCAGCAGTCAGCAAATTTTGTTCTGAAAATTGTCACATAGTAAATATTTTTTATTTTCTTGTCCATACAGTCATTATCACAATGACAGTCATTCCTTAGTATGGGGGAGAAGATTAGTTCCAGGACCCCAGTTAGATATCAGAGTCTGAATGTTCAAGTCCCTTGTATAAAATGGTATTTCTATATAACCTGTTCATATCCTCCTGAATATTTTAAATCACTTCTAGATTACTAGTAATATTCAATACAAGGTAAACATTATATGAATAGTTGTTATGTCATTAGATAGGGTCCAAAGAGGTCCGGGTAAAGCGGGACCTTAACTCAGCCTGGGCAAGTTCTTGACATTGTTGCAGGAACTATTCAGGATGCACTGGTGATAGGGATAGGCTGATTTACTAGGCAGAGTTTGAAAGTAGGAGAAAATAGAGGACTTCCGTTTGAGGAGTGGAAGGACTCAAAGCTCTGAAGAAAAGGCTCAGGTTGGCCTATTAACAAAAGTAGGAAACAAAAAAAAAAGTAGGAGACCAGCATTTGTGGATTTTTGGGTGGGCTCAGGTCTTGTTGATCATTATGTCAGTTTTGGTGTTGAAAGGTGGCTTCTAAGAAGTCCTTGTCACTTAATTCAGTCTCTCTGAGATACCTTTCTGCTTGGGACCACCTCAGTGTTATAGAGACTCTGCTGCAGCACAAGGTGACTAGTTTCAGGGCAATGACTACACCTTTCTGAGTTCCTTCTAGATGAATGTCCCTGAAAACTGTGTGTGTGTGTGTGTGTGTGTGTGTGTGTGTGTGTGTGAGTGAAAGAGGGAGGGAGAGAGAGAGAGAGAGAGAGAGAGAGAGAGAGAGAGAGAGAGAGAGAGACTGGGGATTGAACCCAGGCCTTTCATACCTGAGCAGATTCCTCAGATCTTTAAAATAATTGTTTAACTTTAAGACAGGTTTTCACAGAATTCCCAGGCTGGAGTTATACTCAAAATCCTCTTGCCTCAGTCTCCCAGAGTGTTGGGAATACAGACACATGCCATGACTTTCAACATTACTTTTTAAAATTTTTATTTTGTTTGTTTTTTGCAGTGGTAGGGGTGGAACCCAGGGCCTTGCATGTCCTAGCCAGGCCCTCTAATCTACAGTAATCTACACCTCCAACTCCTAATTTTGTCATTTTTTATTTAAAACCTTTAATGACTTCCCATTATTTTAACAAATGGTGGCCTTAGACCTTGTTACTAGAACTGCCCAAGCTGCCTTTTTAAACACAGAGCTCCAGACTCCTCTCCAGAGCCATTAAAACAGAAGCATTCGGGGCAGGCTGGGTAGCTGAATTTCAATGAAGCTCCCAAGAAATTCTAGGGCAGCATTCTCAAAGTGGGGTCCTTGGCCATCCCAGGGTTCCCTACATTCTTTTTTTTTTTTTTTTTTTTTTTTTATTTAAAGAAAAGGAAACGAAAAAAAAATACATGGAGATTAAAAAAAAAGGGTAGAAATAATACTAAATTACAGACAAACAAAAGGTAAGAAATTGCCAGTTGATAAGTTACAAATTGTCATCTTCGAAATGGCTGTTCAGGTTATAGAATTAAAGTATATAGAATGACATTCAAAAAAATGACCCTACAAACCATTCTGCTTTATGGCCGAACAAAAGCTCTGTAATATGATTATCAGTCCCACCTATTTGTTTTACATCTCTAAGAGGATAAGGTTAACCATATCAAAACAGAACAGAACATTTAAAAAAAATAAAAAAACAATTTAAAGAAATACAGATTTCAAAGCGAGTCCACTGGAGATCTACCTTATCTAACTGTCTCTAGCTTCTTACAAATAGTTGTCCCTAACTTCACCCACTTTCTATACTTATTGCATATTATAGAACTAATCAAATCATTACAGGATGATGGAGTCTTTTTAGGTCCTCAAGTTCCAAATTAGGGAAGACAATACCAACTACCATCGCATCTCTCATTCTCTTTGTGATAGCCGTCCCCATCTCTGCATATGCTGAAGTTGAGCTGAAGAAACCAGTCCAGAGTCATTTTAATCAGCAAGCAATAGATTGCTAGAATTTATATTATAATGCTACAAAATAAGCCTCGGGTTTTTCAGGTCTCTTCCTCAGAGTATTTGTTCCTATCCTCTCTGTATTATAGGGAAAACCAAGTCATAACAAGACAACGAAACAATTTCCTAGATAAACATGCAATGGATAGGATTTATAAAACTATAATATAAATGATCTTCTGTAGCTACTATGTTTTCTCTTGTTATTTTCAATAGATTTGTCGACAACACTGGCTTATTATAGTTAAACATACTATCACCTATTTTTATAAAAACATCTTTGACTGCATTGTAGTATTTGAGAGCTGTTACTGATTCATACCAGTATGGATATCCTTTACATCTTGTCATGCCCTACATTCTTCTGGGAAGTTTTTGAAGCCTGAAAGAACGCTGCAGTGGGATGTGTTTGAAGGAGGGAGGAGGTGGGAAGAGCTGAACAATGAAGGTGAGGAGAGCCTCACAGAGAAGCTGGTGGCTGAAGAAAGGCCTGAAAGAGGCCAGGAAGTGATCTGAGTATGTCTCTGGAGAGACAGTCTGGAAGAGCAAGTCGGAAACCCCTGAGCTGGGGTGTCCACAGAGGACTGAAGGGTGTGAGGGAGGGAGCAGGAAGGAGGGAGAGGAGGCGAGCCTGGAGAGGGAAGGAGCAGGCCAAGGGCACAGGGTCTTGGTCACTGTGGAGTGTTATCGGGAGTTCCTTTAGAAACAGGTCATCAATTAAGAATATTTCAGGTCCTTCTTGCCTCAAACAAAACATCGGAGATGGCAAGGCCAACACAGTGCCAAAAAGTTTATTTAAGAAGTGCACGTTGAAGGGGTAAGGGAAAAACTAGCTCTGTAGAGTGAACTTGGGCCAAGAAACTTGAGAAAAACGTAAAAGCCAAAATAGAAGTGCACTCTGTGTCTAAGAGCTGCAGAGAGGGGCAGCATGTAGAGTCACCATAGCAGGCTCCCCGTGGGAGGCCCAGAGAAGTTCTGCAGAGGCCATCCTAGGAATTATCTGGCGCTCTCCTGGGATTCTGCACTTGACAGGTCCCACTTATTTTCCCAGCCTGCTTTGCCACACCCTATCTCCTCAGAGGAAGGCAGGAGCTTCAGTGAGCAGGAGGATAAAGTGGGCAGGCAGCACATTCTTGTCCTCTTTGCCTTCTTTCCTTCCTTACTATTAATTTTCCTCTCTGGGTGGTCCGGAAGCTCCTTGGGGACCCAGGCACTGCATGACACAGCGTTATCTTTAGTACCTATGATTTTCAGAACCATGTGGGTGTTCAGCAAACACTGTTGAATATAAGGACATCATTGTCCTGTCTTGTGGCTTGATTCTGATTTGAACTGTACGAACTTCTTAATATAAACACTTTTTAATAAACATCAGAAAAATATTTCCCTATGAGTCGCTTAATAAGTAATATGTTGATCTTTTTTTTTCCTGAGGCAGGGCCTCACTATATAATTCAGGCTGGCCTCCAACTAACAGCCATCCTCTTGTCTCTATTTCCTGAGTGCTGGGATTACAGGTGTGGGCTACCACACTCAGCAATACTGACTTTTAAAAGAATTCGTCATTGATTTTAGTATATATGCTCCTGAAGTGAGCATAGAATTCAACATCAAAAGCGCAGCACTCACTCAGAAAACCAGAAATGATCATCCATTTCTCCTGTGCAATCATAAATTTCCTGAATAAAAAAATTGGTCTTTTCTGGATGTGATTTTATGGCATTGCTGAAGCAAATCTTTCTTTTCTGCATTGGATCATCAGGGAGTTTCACAACTGTCTTTTCCGCTCTTCTCAGAATGTAGCTGGCCTCCTACACTGCTGTGTCTTGTCTTCCTGTGGGGATCTTCCTGTGGGCAGCATTTTTCTTAGCGCCATACTGCCTGACACCCCAAAGCCTAACACCGACTTAACACAGGCTCAATTCTGGGCACTCAGAACTTGACTTCCTTTCCCAATTTTCTTCTACCTCAAAACCTTTGCTCTATTGCAGACAGACAGCCACAGAGAGCAATTCATTGCCTTTCAGAAACAATGGCTAGAAAGTAGAGGCTTGTGAGGAAACTCAGGACAGAAGCCATTGAGTTGGAAAAGCACCTGATGAATTAGATATCCAGAGTTAATGGAGAAAGAGGAGGGGATGAGGAGAGTGTGAATCAATCACCTGCCTCTGTCACCTATCATTCCTGTACACTGCTCTCAAGGTAGAGAGGCAGCAGAACCCCCAGGCATGCTTGTGGAAGCCAGGAGAAAGGAAACCTGATTCAAGGTCATTGGTTGAGCTGGGAAAATGATGGATTCTAAGACTCCAGAGCAATGGCCTCCTGTGAGCCTGAGGTCAGCACCCTATGTTGGAGAGTCTGCCTCTGAGGGTGAGGGCACCCACAAAACATCTCCATAGCTGGGCCCATAGAGGCAGGCTAGTCTCAGGCTGTGTAGCATGAAGAGCCAACAGACACAACGAGCCTTAAGGTTGGGAAAGCAGCGGACAGAGCTGTGACCCAAGTGCACCAACAGTCACAGGCTGCACAGTGTTTCAACAGGGTCTTTCATGGAGGTTTGATGACATCTAGGGCCAGGATCCCTGTTACTCTTTCCAGTCTCAGTGCTATGGAAGTCACTCAAGTTTTAGATCAAAATTGGGGAAATGGAGTTATTATGGTTTTGAATCTGAAATGTCCCCCAAAACTCACATGTTAAATGCTTAGTCTCCAAGGTAGGTGTGTTCAGGTGGGAGGCCTTTGGAGGGTGACTGGATCATGAGGGTTCTGACTTCATCTATGAATGGGTTGATGAATTTCTAATTTAATGGCCTATTGAGAGGTGGAAACTTTGGAGGCGGGGCCTAACTGGAGGGAGAATGTCTTGGGGGCATATCTTAGGGGCTGTTTTTTGTTCCTGATCCCTTCCTCTCTGTCTCTTTGTCTCACTGTTTCTCTCTGTCTCTGTCTCTGCTCCCCAGCTACCTTGAGGAGATCAGATTTGCACTCTCTGTCCTGAAGCTGTGTTCTGCCTGAAGCCCCAAACAACAAGGCCAAGTGACCATGAACTGAATTCTCTGAAACTGTGAGCCAAAATGACATGAATCTTTCCTTCTATTAAATTGTTTAACTCAGGTATTTTGTGATAACAGACAAAGTCTAACTAAAACAGAGGGGACTCCAACTAAACCTAAGTTTCTACTGTCCAGGGAGATGGAGGCTTGGAATAAAAATTTAGATCAACTATAAGAAAGTAAATTTATTTTCTTCAGTAATAGAATGTAATGAAAAAGAATCACACTCACCACAAATGAATCACTAAATGAGGTACATGACTTGTCACTGATCTTTGCTTTGTCCCTTTTCACCTCATTCTGATAAGACACAAACTGAATTAAGATCTACTGTAGGATGTTGCTTACTCATAGGTAACTATGGCCCCAACACTACCAGCACTATGGGGATAGAGAAATGTGTACTACGTAGAACATTCAGATTTTTGTAAAACCACTGTCATTATTCCTTTCCAGAACTTTTTTATTTTTCCAATCAAAAATTGTATCTATTAAACATTAATTCCCATTCTTTTTTTCTACCTATCCCCTGGAAACTACAATTTTATTATCTGTCTCTCTAAATTTGCCTATTTTAGGTACGTCATTTAAAGGGAATCATAATTTATTTAGCATTAAGGTTTAATCTACATTGTAACATGTATCAGAATTCATGTTTAAAGCTGAATAGTATTCTCTTTCATGTATATACTAGGTTTTCTTTATCCATTTATCTATTCATGGACATTTGGATTGCTTCTGCCTTTCAGCTGTTGTGAATTAATACTGTTATGTATTTGGCTGCTCAGATATCTGGAGCTCCTGATTTCAATCCTTTGGAGTATCTGTTTAGAAGAAGGATCACCATGATTCTATGTTTAACTTTTTGAGGGGATGCGAGTGTTTGTCATGGTAGTGAAACCATTTTACACTCCCATCAGTAAAATTTAAAGATTCTGCTCTTTTTACATCCTCAACAATATTTGTTATTCTCTACAAGAAAAAAGAAGGAATAGACATGTATTGGGTGTGAGGTAGTATTTCATTATGGTTTCATTTTTCATTTCCCTATTGATTAGTGATACCAAGAACTTTTCATATGCTTATTGGCCATTTTTGTGCCTTTCTTGGAGTCTTGGGAAAATGTCCATTAAAGTGTTTGCTCAGCATGTTTTGTTTATTTGTATATCTGGTTTTCTTTTTGTCATGTTGAGTATTGAACTCAGGATCTTGCGATGCTAGGCAAGCACTTTACCAGTGAAATACACTCCCAGTCCTTTTTCCTATTTTTTTCTAAAAAAATAGAATAATTTTTTTGTTGTTGAGTGACAGAAGTTTTCTGCATATTCTAGATGTTAATCTTTTATTGGATATAAAGGTGCAAATATTTTCTCACATTCCATGGGTTGTATTTTTACTGTCAATAATATCCTTTGATGTACAAATGCTTTTAAATTTGAAGTAAAATTGTCAATTTTTATTTCATTGCCTAGTTTTTGGTGTCATTATTCCCTGTTTTTCAAATGGAAAAATTATGGCAGAGAGACGGTAAGTAGTTTGATGAAGATCGCACTGCTATTCAGAGGCTGAGCTGGAACTGTGAACCCAGGTGATCTGGCAGCAGATCCAATGACGGGAACCACGCTACCAGGTGCCTCTATATTGCTGAGAGTGAAATAGCACCTGGCGTCCAGTAAATACTCATGAATTGACATAGAAAGATGTTCAGTGATTATTTCCTGCTTTATACACTTGATCTGAGTACATTTTAACCCATATGTTCCTGTTACTTATCTATAAAGCAGAAACATCTTAACACCTTTACTAAAGACAAAGGAGAAACAATTGCTCAATTGATTATCAACCCTGCATCCTGCAAGGTACTGTGGGAATGGAACTGATGCACAAGACATCTCCCCAGTATTTACTGCACCCAAGTATTTACTGATTGGAAGGGTAAGACTCAATTAATAAAAGGGTAAGACTCAATTTACTGGAAACACAAGCCTATAAGAGCTAAATGAGCATGACCATTATTGCCAGAGGAATAGAGTATAGAAAGAGCTTATGGTGGGTGAAAGATAATGAAACATAAGTAGGGCTGAAATTCAGGGGTGAGAGAGACAGTGATGGAGACAGAGAGAATAAGATGCATTCTAGTCACCAATCAGTCGGTATGAATGAGTAGAGTTGGAGAGGTGATGTCCAGATGTACTCAGTAGAGAGAAGGCCCCGAGTTGCAGCAGTGCTGAGTGATAAGCTAATGAGTCTGCTCTTGGCGTATAAGTGGACAGATCCCAGTGCAAAATGAAAATGCAAGACTCCTTGTTCAAAAATTAAGAAGTTCCAAAGAGTGCAGGGCCCTGAGAGCTCAAGAGAGTTCTGAGTGACTGCTTAGGCCATACAACAATTGTATTAGTCTTCCATCAGTGTGATAAAATACCTGAGATAAACAACTTGTAAGGAGGAAAGGTTTGTTTTGGGTCATCAGTATCAGTTCGCTGAGTTCAGTCATGGCTGCTTACCTATAGCGCTTTGGGTCTACGGTGATGCAGCACCTGAAGGCAGGAGTAAATGACAGAGGAGGTCAGTCCACCTCATGGTGTCTGAGAAGCAGAAAGAGACAAGAAGAGACCCAGGCCCCCAAATCCTCCGCAAGAGTGCATTCTCAATGAAGTAATTTCCTTCTATGAGGCGCTGTTTCCTAAAGGTTCCACCTGCTCCCAGTGTCATGGGCTGATGACCAAGCTTTTAATACAAGGGCCTTTGGGGAAACATTCAGATCCAAACTAGCACTCCTGAAGCTGGCTTTGTGTGTAATTGTTACAAATGCACTAAACAGATTTGTCTTTAGTTGCCTTTCTGGGGACGGGAAGTAGGAGACACCTATCAGGAAATCCTTTAACTTGGGTCAGAAAGTTGGTGGTTGTAGAAATAAGAAGGCGGCATTATGTGGTGTGATAGACTGGATCACTCTGTACAGGCTAACGGGCCTCACGGTTCAAGGTCTCCATCATGCTGCCGCCATCTCAGCCTGGATGTTGGCCAACACTGGTACCCTTGACAGAAAGAAATGTGAGGAAAAGAGATGGCTTTGAGTGGCTGGTGAGAGATAACCAGCTTTAGTCATGCTGAATGAGTCAAAGGCAGAAAGTCCAAGAAGAAATGTCCAGTTGGCAGTTGAGGAAGAGGGAGAAAATTCAGACTTGGAAATGTAGATTTGAAAGATAACAGTGTTGCATAACTGCTGAGATTATATTATGAAGGAATATGCTATTTCTTGAGAATTAGATAAATAGATAACAGGGTACTAGATTAAGGACTTTGTTTTCTACCACCACTTAAAGGAATTGGGCAATCAGCTGTGATGTTTGGATCCAGTAGCCTGGTGGCAGATTTTTCTAACTGAGAGTGCCACAAAGTGGTTGTGCAGAACAACAAACTCAGTTTGATCTTTCAGTGCTATAACGTGATTTTCAAAAAATAGTGGAGCACTTATAAAACTTAGCATTAACTGTCACCGGGGTCTTGTAGCAGGTTCCTTAGACCCCTTCTCCCTCCTTTTCCTCACTTTTAATGATCCATTTATTTTTCAGGCAATTCTTTCAGGAATTTGAAAGTTTAAGCGGGGGTTACACAGAGAACTAACAGGAAATGTCTCATCTTTCCAAGTTTATTGTTGAGAGTGACCAGATGTCATTTGTTTGTGAGTGGGAAATGGGAAGTTAGATCACAGAATGTGAAATTTAAAACTCCATTTTTTAAGGGGGGAGTGAAGAGAGAAATACACAGGGAAGCAACTTTGACTCCTCGGACTGCGTTAACAGAATAAGGGCAGTGCTCTTGAGAAAGACACTAATATGAGAACATGTTTTACTGTCTGCAGGATTTGCTCTTTTCGAAGTCTGTGTGAACAGCTGGTCCCTGCTTGGCTGGGCTAGGGTGTTTGGGAGCTCTCTATGGATCTGCTGAGATTATAAACCCATGAAGGGCCAGAAATGGAGGCCAATGTTCTTATGGGTCATTGTGGTCCAGAATAAAAAATCAGAAAGCAACTTATGAGCAGTTCTTCGGCACTTAGCACTTACCAAAGCAATTATATTGATTTTGAAACAATTATATTTTCAGCCTCTGCGGTTTAAACTCTGGGTCAAATACTTCCAGACTGTTCTGTCTGGCTCCCATCTGGCCCCCTGTCTCTTAACTGCTTGCTGACTATCCCGGAAACACCCTCTTCATCCTTTGCTTTTACAATCCTGGGCTTTGGCAGGCTCCCGATTGGTCAGGTATTGTCCTCAACCATCTCCATGGCAGCAGTGGACAACACAGATTCTGAGGGGTTTGGAATGGACAGGCCAGAGGTGGGGCCTGCATTCCAGTCTCCAGCCTACAATTTGCTGATCCATTTGTCTTCCTGAGAGAAAAAGAATGGAGTGTACCTCCTTGGAAGTTGACAGGCTCCAGGCCAGACAAACAGATGAAAACTTGGAATTGGTTATTGGATCACTGGACCAAACATGGGATACTCAGCTGAATGAGAGCTTACAGGGTAAGGGGGATCCAAGAATTACTATGTGGTTCAGAATTTCTTGGCCAGTTTTACAAAAGAAGAGAAAAAGAAAGCTCTCACATACCTGTTGAACTTTCAGGGATAAAGGAAAGATTCTCGCCAGCTCTTACTCCTCTATTCACAGTTGTTTAGCAGGTTTGCCTTCTTGGAGCTCTGCCCAAGATCCTGAAATCTCCACATTAGTCTCTTCTTGGAGTAAGTTATTAGGCCTCCAAGTATACATCGACTGGGCTAGAGAAGCTAGTTTTTCAGCTGAATTCATCCACCGTATTAGCTTCTTGGACCTCTACTGTCATAGTGCCCCAGGGATGGGAAACACAGTAAGTACATTTTAAAAAGTATTATTGTGGTATAGGACCCATAAAATAAAACTTAGCATTTACCCATTTACAGTGGACCCTTGACTTATGAACTCAATTTGTTGTAACTCAAGTTGGTTGTAAGTCAAGACTATTTTTCCCATAAGAAATACCTATGTGTCCCACACCTCCAAAGCACAGAGATTTTCATAATAAAAAAGGGTTGTATAATGTGTATAATTTACCAGAAACATCAATAATTTTTCTACTGTATTCACCAAAAAAGTGATAAAATGTTTACCACAAACGACAATTTCATGCCATACTCATCACACAAGTTGACATCCTTGGCTTGCAGGAAAGGAGGATGAAATGGAAGGTGGTTATTGTTTGGGAGAG
This sequence comes from Cavia porcellus, assembly GCF_034190915.1. Taxonomy (NCBI): domain Eukaryota; kingdom Metazoa; phylum Chordata; class Mammalia; order Rodentia; family Caviidae; genus Cavia; species Cavia porcellus. Next base: position 49,283,904 of record NW_026947493.1, on the reverse strand, counting down.
TCCTTTCCATCAGGGCATTAGGAATCTGGCGGTCTGGTGCCCTTTGTCTTGAGAGAATCTGTAGCCCATGAGGACTTGGCTTCTGGCTCACTGGGTCTCAACCTTTTGAGAACTAAAAACTGGTTTAAAGGTGTCTGTTTTTTCTTTAACATTGGTCTTTTCCCAATGATTGCTTTGTTTACTTTTCCTTCCTTCTTTAGCTTCTTTCCTAGCTTTTTGGGGGCCTTTTGATACCAGCAATCGTAGTAGTTATATAAAGCATTGGCTGACATCATGTCCACAGCACACGCATCTGGGCCAGATTGACGCTTATAGACGCCTACATATGCTTTTTTGGCATCTCAAGTCTTTGTTTACAGCTGCACAAGTGACCCACACTTGGGTCATAACTCAAGACTTTGGCTGCAAATTAAGCCTAAAACCCAGTTGTAACCCAAGTTGTTCACATGTGAGGCCAGTCGTAACTCGAGAGTCCATTGTAAATTGTAGAGTTCAGTGCCATTAAGTACATTCATTGTGTTTGTAGCCATTGCTACTGTTCATTTTCAGAGCAAAAACTCTCTGCCCATTAAATATTAACTATTTAACTAACTGCCCATTTATCCCTCCCCTATATCCCAGTTCTACTTTATGTCTTTGAATACACCTATTTTGGGTTTGAACGGATAATGTTTTTAAAATACCTTCAGCATTTTTGTGAAAATAATGCATAGATTTCATGCATGTACATGAATTATAGAAAAGTGCAAAGGAAAAAGTAAAAGAAAATTACAGTATAACATACTAATGTCAATATTTGATGAATATTACCACTGACGTATTTCTAAGCTTATAGACTTGGAGGGTGTTGAGTCAGATAAACTTCACAAAATGAAATTACTTAAAATGTAGGCTTTTTAAATTAAGATTTTAAGTTTTTGAAAAGGTAGCTTAATTTTACAAGAATTTAACAGAAGGAAAAATGAAAATACCGTGAAACTTTAGTGATTCCTCACAAGAATATGGCCTCTGAAAAATTCCTTTTCATTAGGGAAACAGTGAAGATACTGGATTCCTTGATTTTTTGATGCAATTTTTCAGCACTGCTGTAGAGACAAAATGCTCTGATGAGTAATGGTGAAAGTTGGTCAGCCCCGGGAAACCGAGGTAGAGGCCATGGCTTCGTATTGCTGGGGCCTCCTGCTTGGAGCCATCATTGTCAGAGCCAATTGGGATGCTAGAGACCTGAGAGCTTCCTAGGGCCAAGGGATATCAAGCACTATCCTAACCCCATTGCCTTCTGTGTATTAAGGTACTTGCTAAAAACCAACCAGTGATCAGTAATATTTTTATTTGAGTAAAGGGCGAGGCTCATTAAATTATTTGAGTAAAGGATGAGGCTCATTAGAAGAAACTTACCCACAGTCACAAAACTGAAGGACACAGTGCCCACGTGGGCTGATTGCGGAGTTCACACTGCCTCCAGAGGCAAGGAGTCATTAGATCTCCAAATGCAACAAAGGGTTTCCGCTTAAAATTTTCTTTTATTAATACCATGTTCATCCTCCTCACATGGACTTGACACAGTATCTAAGACATCCCAATTCCCTCTTTCATCCCTTCCCTTCCCTCATTCCCTTCTCCTATCCTTTAATCCCTTCCCATTTAAGAAAAGTCTGTATTTCTACTTCTTGCTATCTTTTGTTTTGCTCTTTATTTATATTTTGGGTTTCACAGTCATGTAATATTTAAGCTTGTGTGTCTGATTTATTTCATTTAACATTATGGTCACAAAGTGCACCCACTTTCCTACAAATACTCAAGCTTATCCTGCTAGGTTCTTCCTAGCAGGGCTTGCTGCAGGTTGAGTGGGAGAGTACCACCCAGCCAACTCTCCATGTTGTGTGGTGCGTTCCCATAAGTTGGCTTCTTTGCTCCTCATTCCCCCGGGTGAGAACTGATATGAGTCCTTCAGCTCAGAATCTCTAACTCCAGAAACGTCTCTCCAAAAACATCTCCTGTACCCCCCTCCTCAGCCCTGCACTCTCTGACTCTGAGGCTGGTAGCTGGAAAATTTAAAAGACAGAGAGAGGAGCTTCCTTCATTATTTTTTTAAAGAGCAGAACGTATTTTTTGAGAGAAAGAAAGCTCTGTCTGAGAGAGAGAGAGAGAGAGAGAGAGAGAGAGAGAGAGAGAGAGAGAAGGGGTCCTAAGTGGGTTGCTGAGGACCCTGCCTTCTCTAGAGATCTTTGTAAAGCAAAACCACAAGGTGAGGTGGGTCTAAGGTGGGGAAAAATGGGATCTTGCAAGGAAGGCAGGCCTGCAGTGGGACAGAACTATAGTCAACCAGTAAGATTACAAGTATAATTGCTCAAGTACAACTGATTAAATTGGGAACAAATGAGGAAGCAAGTCCCATAACAAACTGGCATGAATACATGAATACAGAACAGGACCTTTGCCTGTAGGGGTTGGGTTAGTGACTCCATCTGGCTTCCTCAAGGCAATGGATACCTGCTTAGAATATCAATCCCTGATGTTTATCCTTAGCGTGTGGCTGCATTTGTTTTGCATTTTGTCTTGAGATCGCAGAGGGAGGTGTGGGTCTTCTCCAAGCCTGCATGATATCTAGTCTTCTGTACTGGCTCTTTCAAGGCCCAGCCCTGTCTGACTGCCCATAATATTCTAACTTAGCTGTTTATAACATTCCTCCCCCGCCCCAAGAATTATAGGAGCTTCCTTTAAAAATGAAATAACTTCTTTTGAATACATATCTACTATTGGATGCTCTGAAAAGAGAAATCACATCTACTAGTAATGAACTGCCACAAACTGAATTGTTTAAAACAAATTTACAGTCATGTGTCAGTTGGAGATACATCCAGAGACATGCACCACTAGACGATGTCATCATTGTGTGAACATCATGGAGAGTACTCACACAAACTAAGATGCCTATCATGTCACTTGGTGATAATCTTATGGGACTGCCATCATGCATGCAACCCACAATTTACTGAAACATCATTGTACAGACCCTGACTGAAATCTCTCATAGTTCTGGAGGCCAGATATCAAGTGGGCCTCAGTCCTCACCTCCTCTGAAGACTCTTGACTTTCTTTAGCTTCTGAAGGCTCATGGTAAACCTTAGCTTCAATCTTTACCTCTTTCTTCAAATCATCATCTCTTTTAAAAGGACATTTGCCATTGGATGTATGGACTACTCTAATTTAGGATACTCTCACCCCCAGATGCTTAATTACCCTTTTTCCAAGAAATATCACAGTCACAGATTCTGAGTGGGGCCATTAAACCCTGGCCTTCATGGCGAGCAAATAGAAGCAATGTTTTCTTCGTGGGTACTCTGGGATCCTCAATGGGCAGAAACATCACCCACTGATTAAACTTTTAGTCTGTTATGTCCAGAGACCCGTTAGTGGCTATGTGAGAGCTGGTTCCACCTCCCAGAGTCACATCCGTGAACTACAAATGTCTCTACCTTGCACTATTGCATAGACTTCTCTTTGGGGGCAAAAATGCACAAGCATACTTTGTAACTGAATACAAAAAAAAAAAAAAGAAAGAAAATCAAACCCCATGAGGCTGTGTCACATCTATATATAACGTCCTCCCATTGATGACATAAATACCCCATGAAGGAGTTGAATGTTTTGAACTGTCCCCAAGTGTAGAAGACATATGATGGGGTTGGAACATCTGACCAATTATTTTTGGAACATTAACCAAGTTCCAATCCAGCACATCTATTTAAACTGCAATCCTTTGTCTGACTTTGTGTCTTTCACTATAGGTTGGTGGTCTGAGGCCTGAGGTCTCCAGCTTCAAAGGCAGTAGACACCAACAGATCAACTGTGATTCTATGCTGACCAAAAGACTCTTGCTTACTAATTCTCTCCCATATGAATCCTTTTCTGAGTTAAAATTCTCTTTCGTTCCTTTATTCTCTATCTCATACCAAATTTAGAGACTTGAAATGGATCAGGTTTTGGTACCGAAGATCTTCCCCAGGAGGAAGATTCTATTCTCATTATTCTGTCTGACTTGGAACTCAGCCCTTCCTTAAATCCTTCCCTCTTTACCCAGGCCTCACAATCCATGCTTTACTCCGAAATCCCAAAGGCCTAATTGCTGTACCCCTCATTAGCACTTGGCACACACCCCACTGCTGATGCTAGAAGACAGATGATACCAATTTCTTGCCTCCTTGTATCTGTGTCTATGACCAGCATGACTTTATGTGATGTCAGTGCTATTTGAGGGATAATGGAAGCCCCTGGTATTCCTGGAAATCCCCCACCCCTGGCCCCAAATCAGCAGAAAGATACTTAATTTCACAGAATTTGGTAGATCCTTATGTTGGATTCATTTGAGAATAGTTGTTTTCCTCTGATTTTATGTATCCTGAAAAATGATTGCAGAAGTTCCTAACTTGCTTCTGTAAAATGACTTACTGGCATTTTTATTATCTTAACCTCATTATTGTTTTAAGAAAGAAAAGCAAAGCATCATATCCAGTGTCTGATCATTTTTATCTGCAACTCATGCTCTAGTCAGAGAATCTGTGTGATAGGAACTCCCACACATGCATTGCTCCTCCATGACTCCTGACCCAGGAAATGATTCCCTAGGTAGGTAGGTAGACAGTGCATCCCCTTACCCAGCTAGCTTTGGTTATTTTCAAATACATGACTCAGTGGTAGAGGCTCTTTCGCACCTCTACAGCAAGAGCTCATAGAGGGCCAACTCAAGTTGAGCACTGTCTACCTGCTTTTGCAAATATAGAATCCTCCCAATAGGCTTATATAGAGAGCTCTGTTGTCTCTATTTTAAAGCAAAAATAAAAGTGTCCAAGAGATTAAGTAATGTGCCTTAAGTCAAGGAGTTGGAACCTTGCTTCCTGGATTCAGAGCCTGTGCACTTGACTACTGTTGCAGCCTGCTGTGTTAGGGTGTTGATCCTTTATGCAGAAGGGACAGTTGGCTACACTGCACCACACAAGCTATGCTGCTGCTTTGGGGTAGAAAGAGTATATATCTTAATAACAGTCTTGGAAAAATTTGAACATGGAAAGTAAATTACAGCACGTTCAGTGTGACAAGAAACCCATAGGTTAGGATGAAGGCGTTTTTTTATATCTGTTTTACTGATGCATTAATTGAGGATTTAGTGACTAGATTTGCTGAAGGTCACCATGTGGGTAGATGGAGGTGTGGTTTGAGTCCAGCTCTTCTATTCCCAAGTCTAGTCTTCTCCCACTAGCCCTTTCTAGTCTGCGGAACATACATTTCCTCAGTTGCTGAGAAAGTGCCTGCCTGACCTGCTTTGATCACGTGGCGGAAACTCACTTCCCCTAAAACTTCTTTCCCCTCTGCCTGCCTCTGTTGAATTCCCCACCAGCCCCAACTTTGTAAGGACCAACCCTGCAGGGTTCCCCATAGTAGGGCTGGATGTTTATTCCCAGCCCCCAACCTGGAAGAGGTGCTCACAGATTATGTTGACAGAATGGATGGATTTGTTCCTGGTAAATTTCCCCCAGAAAATCCCACTGAAAATGCAAATGCGTTGCCTGACAGAGAGGCCTGGAATTTGTTTAAGGGCTCTCTCCCAGAGAACAAGGTTTGGAGGGATAAGAAAGGATATGTGGAAGGGCGGCCTGGGAGAACAGTGGGTCCTGGGGAATTCAAGTATAGGACAGGACCCCAAAGTAGAACTGGGGAGGAGGAGGTAGCCCTGGTCCTAAATAGGGGTAGGGAGGGGGTAAGCCCCACACTTTGCCTGGCCTTTGGGGCAAAGAGAGCTTGCCCCACCTCAGTCCCTGGTGACACCCATTGGATTCTCCCCAGTCCTGAGAAAAAACAACAAACACAGGTTTGCCCATGAGAGTCCTGGATGCCTGCCCCATTGCCCACTCAGCCTCTTGTACCAAGCAGATGTCTGTCTTCCTCTTCAGAATAGTAACTGGAGGAAGGAAAAGAAAACCAATCTCTCAGCCCACCCTACCCCAAGGTCATCGCGCAGTCACATTCCCTTCCTGTGGTCTAGCGCTCTCGGAGACCTTTTGCTGGACCTCGAGGCACACATGGATGTGACATACACAGGAACAGGGGATCGCACTCTGGCAATGTTTTGTGGCTCATCTTTTCCATTGAAATATGTTGGGCATCTCAACATCACCTCACAAGATGAGCTGCAGTCTTTTGAAAATATCAGCACTGCATTTCATCATACCACATACCGGGCGTATCACCAGCCCAAGAGCCAACCTTCCTCCTGAGCAAGGTAGCCGTTTCCAGTTTTTTTGCTGTTGTGAATATTGCCATCACTTGGATTTGTGTGCAGTTTATGACCATGGAGCCACTTTGTTTCTTAGAGATTCCACGGGTCGCTGAGCCTTTTTATCACAGTTTTATTTTAGGAAGGGAGAGAACAGAGGCGAATGTCTCCTGGGCTCAACTTTAGACAGCCAGCACCACACTGAACCTCAGCCTGTGCCCGGGAATTCAATGAATCAGCGGCCCAGCCCCCTGCCAGGTTCCCAGAGAACATCTCCGACAGGGACCACAGTGAGAATCCTGACCCCACAGTCACCACCCAGGTGGCCTCTGGCCTCCCATTCCGGGGAACAGAGGCTTCTCGCATCATTTTCTGTAACGCCCCAGGAAATCCCCGGAGGAGGCGGGCTCCCCGCCGCCTCGCAGAGCCACTCCCACGGAGATAACCGATGAGCGCGCTCTTCATCATCACAGTTCCCAGCGCCCAGTGGCCGCCCTGGCTGCCAAAAATCCTCTCTGAGCTCACTGCTGCCGAAGCCAGGCACAGCACTTCCTAGAAAATCATCATTCCTTTTACTGTTTACTCTCGGGGCGGATCACTGCTTCCCATAAGCTCTTGCAGCCAGAAGGTAGGTTTTTGGTAAACCATGTCAGGTATCCACAAGAAGGGGAAAGGATGTTCATGTGTTACATTCCTGATGTTTAACGTGCCAGAGAAAAGGAAACCGTGGCTCTATTTTTAGTTCATGATGAATAAAAAAGAACAATTGTAGTTAGGGAGCTCCAGTCATTCTCCTTCTCTCTTTAGAATGTCAGCACATTGACTGGAGCATGAAGATTATTCATCACACATTGGAATATACACATTTTTCTTGTTTGTCACTGACAGCCCTGATTTTTGCCAAATGATTTGTTAACCAGTTGTACAAATAGTTCCTTAACATTTTAGTGACTTTTTATTGGTATCGCTTCATGCGAATTAATATCTTCTACCACAGGTTTGGCATGCTAGTTGTAATTTTAAGACATGTTAAAATTTAAAATTTTGTCTGTTACCTAAAATTCTCCAGAGTCCCTAACAGTGACTTACTTTGATAAATTCTGAACCATAGGGGGTCTTGGGCTTATCAAGCCTTCTCTGGGAGAATTAACTGAGGCTAACAACATAGATTGCTTACTATTCAGATAATGAGATACCGCCATTTACCTTGCATGTAATATATCACAGATCCAGAAATCCAGGGTGAGAGGAATAGAAAACTTTTACCTATTTTATGAAAGACAGAGCAGCTTAATGCAAAATGCATGAGCTTTGGAATCAGGTCTACATCAGATACACATGTTAGCGACATTTACAAGATTTCTCATTTGTAAAAGGGGCATATTAATAACCACTTTATAAAATGGAGCAAAGATTAAATGAGGTAATAGATATACAGTACCTGCATGGCAGCCATCAAGACCTTTACTGCTTGTGGTGATGATCACCCATATGCAGAGGGACTCTGACTGGTGACAGGCTTGCCCGCCTGTTCCTGCAGGGTCATCTACAGATTAAGGATTCCAAGTAAAGGAAGGGTCAAGCTCCTTAAAGCTTATGACAAGGAAATGGAGTACAACTATGAACGCCCTGGGAGCTGCCTTGGGAGCTTCCTTTGGTTGCTGGAGGCTCCGTGGAGGAGCTCCCCCTGGTATGTGTGGTCTTCTGTACCTCATTCAGCAAATAACTTAGGGGTTAAAAAAATGAGGTGAATTACCAGGTATCTCCTGAAAAAAGGAAAAGATGACGCTCAGAGCAAAACCTCTTTAGAACAGGAAAGGCTAGCATAGTATCATTGTGAAGATATACACATTGTAAAGAGTGTGGCCCCTAGACCTGGTTCTTGACCTCAAATCCCGCTGCCACCGTACACTAGCACTAAAACTCAAAGGCCCTCTGGAAGTGGGACTGAGGAGTCAAAGAACAGTCAAGAGGCCAGCATGGCAGGTGGACTCAGAGGGGAGAGGGAGATGTTGCCCCTGTGCGCTCTCTGCACACCAGAAGATGGCACTCATGAAGTCTATCATAGGAAAGGGGTTCCCCAGACCCGGTGGGCGCTGGGTTAAGCAGATGAACCTGGGAAGGGACAGTTCAGGGCTGTGAACACATCCTAAGAACTTCACCTGGTACCTTGAGGCGAGGAGACACTTGAGGTCTCCAAGCAGAGGTGGGATGTCTTCTGACGGTCTCCATTTTTCCTGGTTTTTATTAGCCATAGCACAGAGCTAATGTCAACTTCTCTAGGTGTGAAATAGAAGCTGTGTTATGCAGTTTTAATGCTGCAGCCACAATGATAATCATCCAATTTCTTGTTCCCGAAAGGAAAAGGAAATTTTGTACTACAGACATGTTAGTTCCAAGTAAGAGAGTCACTGGATCAGGGAAGTCTGCCAGGACAGTCTCAGGGGGTGGGAGGTGAAGCATGGCCTTAGAGACATTTATTTATACCTGACCTAAACTTTCGTCTTAGCTTTGGTCCTTACCAACCGTGACATTGGGCCAGTGACTTAACCTTGGGATTCTCAGTATCTACAACTGTACAATGCCCAGCCACAGAACTGTTGAAAATATCAAACAAGATATATCAGTGAGTACCCCAGGCATCACCCACACTGATGTGACTGTACTTTGAGCTGCATGGCACGGGTTAGCAGCCATCTCATTTCTAGTAGGCTTGGTTTATTCTTTCCTCCTTTACTGGGAATAGGGGGAAAAAAAGAGAATTGTGAAAATAAACAGCATTTTGGATTGTCAGAACCAGAGGCCCGTAGCAATGTATAAAATGACTATTCTAGACTTAGGTACATCTGGTGGGTTCTGGCAGGTAGTTAGGGTTCTCTTAGGATGATCTAAGTTTAAGTGCAGTGAGATTTATTGTCCTTGGGAGCAGGGGCTATGGGAACAAAGAACACACAGGAAAGCTCATGGGGCACACCCCTCACCTGCCTCTGTGCTGGCTTTTGTTTCCCTCAGCCTCTGCGCGGTGTGGGGTCGTCCCTCCCCAGCCCGTGGATCCGGAGTGGTGGTGAGGCATAGTGTGAGGGAAAAGAGAAGACTCACACCAGCGGAGTCCCTGCAGCTTGTGAGAAGTCGGCCCCCCTCAGAAGATGCGCTCAGATGTGGTGCTGAGAAAACAACTCGCTTCCTGCAGAGACTTCTGAAGTCCACACCCAGTCTACTGCTGCACATTTTTGCAGCTGAAGGAGAAACTGCTGGAAACAAGAGTTTCCCTGATGTCATTGGGATCATAGGACTGTGTTCTCCCGGAGACATCAGGGAGTTGGCTCAGGAAGGGCTGGGTGGGAAGTGATGCAGCTCTGAACAAAGGCTCTGGGCTCTTCTTAAAGGGAGGTAAGGTGGGGCTTGGAACTGGCTGAACTTCCACCTGCCCTCAGTGGCAACGGAAGGTCTAGTCCTAAGACCGAGGGCAAACAGAGCAGAGAGTTCGAGAAAGGGTCATGAGCAGGGCAGGTAGGGCCCTGTGAGAACTTCTGCATTCTTCTTTTCTCCTCTCGCCCTACCCTTCTCGGAAAGAAGAAATCTTTGTCCTCGTGGACTCAGGTTGGTGACTCTAATTCCTGTTATGATGTCATTTTGAGACATCTAGAACACTAAAAGGAACTCTTATTCCTTGCTCCCCTGGAGAAATAGCTGGTTCCTCACCAGGACAGAAAATGTCCAAGACAAGCCCGAGATTTACCATTATATCACAGAGTGGGAAATTGTCTGAAACCAGCCTAGGAGCCAGCAAAGATCCTGCTGGCCAAAGATGGAGAGCTTTCCTCCTTTTGAGACACTGCCTCATCTCATAGCCCAGGTTGGACACCCAGATGCTCAAAGATGGGGAATTTTTAACATCAAAAAAAGAATACTAACTTCAATGTATGGAGAGGTGGTGATTCAGAAACTAGTGAGTTCACATTGATAAGAAGAGACCCCCTAATTGGTCACAACTAGAGATTGCTTGGGTACTGATTTCTCTGAAAACTAACAGAAATAAGAATATGCAGACATCCCACCATTACTATGTGAACTTTATTGCAGAGTAACCTAGAGTGCTAAGACTGAGTTCCTCTTTATGTAAGAATTCCCCCTAATAAAGAGGATAATTTGAGACCAGCCTGGGCTGCAAACTGAGCTCAAAATTTGAGGCGAGCCTGAACTGCATAATAAGAACTTGTCTCAAAAAAAACCACAATAAATAAATAAAGAGGAAAAGTAGAAACTTAAGATTTTGCAACCCGCAATAAAATAATGGATTTGGACATGATCATCAATATATGCTAAAACTGGTGAGATGTTGACAGAGACCTTTGTACTGAGAATTGAACCAAAGGCCTTTGCTCTGGGCTGTTCCTATTTTATTATGAGGCAGATTCTTACTAAGTTACCCAGATTGGGCTTAAATTTATGATCTTTCTACCTCAGCTATCCAGAGTGCTGGTGTGCGCCACCATAACAGGATTAAGAACATTAAAACAGGAAATATACAGCAATCTTAACCAGATACACTGACACATGCCTGTACTTCCAGCCACTCAAGAGGCTGAGGCAGGAGGATGCTTTGAACCAGGAGTTCAGGATCAGTTTGGGCAATATTGAGATTGCCATTTTTTTCTCCTGTCTTTTACAGACGGGGTTTCATTACATAGCCCAGACTGGCCTCAAACTCATGGTGATTCTCTTGCCTCAGCCTCCCAAGTGCTGGGATAACAGGCTTGCCCCACCATGCCCAGCCTGACCCTTATCTTTTAAAAAGTAAAAACAAAAAACCCTCCACAACAGCAAACTCTATGCAATATTCTTTATATATAAAAAAATTTAGAACAGGACTGTGAGTATAGCTTGGTTAGAATATTTGTCTGTCATCCATGAGGACCATGTTTGTTCAGTCCCCAGAACTACCAAAAATCAGACCAGACAGACTCTAATTAAGCTCTAGATTTGCACTGTCCAATGTGGTTGCCACATGTGGGCCCTGGACACTGGAAATGTGAATATTCTGAATGTGCTGTAAGCATAAAACACATTTGATTTTGAAGAATAAAAAAAGAATGTAAAATACCTCATAATTTTTATGTTAATCACATTTTGAAACAACATATAGCATTTTGACTATTTTACACTGAATAAAATACAGTATTAAAAATAATTTCATCGATGGGCATGTCGGTGCACACCTATAATCCCAGCGCTTGGGAGGCTGGGGCTGGAGGATCACTAAAAGTTCAAGGCTAGCCTGGGCTACGTAGGTAAGTTCAAGGTCAGCCCAAACTATATAGTGAGACTCTGTCTCAAAGAATAATAGTAATAATAATAACTTCACCTACTTATTTTGACTTTTTAAATGTGGCTACTAGAGGGTTTAAAACTAAATATGTGGCTAAAATTCTCTTTCCACTGGGTAGCACTGCCCTAGATCAAACTTCAGGTCTGCAGGGAATTGTCTGTAGTGGAACACATTAAAAAACACCAAAAGGAGACATGTCCAGAACAAGGGGAATTCTACCCCACCAATGGCTTCCTTTCCACAACAAATTAATCATTTTAGAACAAATAGGGAAGAGGAGTAGCTTTAGATTAAAATTGATATAACAACCAGGTGCACTATATAAACCTTATTTGTTTACTAAACAAAAGGAGAGTTGGAAATGATCTGGGAAGTTTGAACACTGGGACAGGGTATTAGATCATATTAAGAGTTTATTGTGTATTTTGTTAGAGAATGATTGCGTTGTTGCTAAGGTGCTTTTTTATAAAGTGATTATCCATCAGGAGCATGTAACTGAGTATTTGTGGGTGAAATTCTATGGCCACTGGCATTTGCTTTAAAATGCTTGGAGTAAACATATGTAGTAGATGAATGACTGGGGATTTAGCTCAGTGGCATAGGTGCTGGCCTAGCAAGTGTGAGGTTGTGAGTTTGATCCCCCGTACCAAAAAAAAAAAAAAAAAAAAAAGTGGTAGATAAATTAAACCAGACTGATAAAATATTGATTGTTGGTAAAATTAGGTGATGGGGCTGTGGGAGTTCATTATATATTTTTCTATTTTTCACTTGTTGAAAAGTTGTAGAATTTTGGCCAGGCATGGTGGGGCATACCTGTAATCCCAGCACTCGGGGCTGAAGCAGGAAGTTCACTGGGAGTTTGAGATCAACGTGAGCTACAAAGTGAGTTCTAGGGCAGCTTGACCTGCGTAGTAAAACCCTGTCTCCAAAAGACAGAAAAAAAAAAAGACCCAAAAAGTTATAGAATTTAATTAATATAAATATTTTGTATGATATTTAATTAATAAAATATATATTAAGTTTAACAAATATAAGTGTATTAAATTTAACTAATATAAATATGACATTTGTTTACATATATTTCACATAATAATAAACTACAGTGAATTTTGATGCCTCTAGAACTATTTTATTGATTTTTTTTTGGGGGGGGGGGTTGGTGCTGGAATGGAACCCAGGGCCTCACACTTGCTAAAACCAGGTTCTACTGCTGAGCTACACACCCCACTCTGCTACTAGTTTTGTTTTTAGTTCCTGGGAAATGTAACAGGCAATTGGTTGGTCCTGTCAAGGCTTGTGAAATTTGAGAAGTCAGAATCCAAAGAAAATGGAGATGAGGCTGGAAAGGACCGTGCTGGCCCCAACCATGTGGCCGTAGGTGGCACGCATGTTTCCTTGAGGAATGTGGGCTGACAGGGTGGGCTCAGGCCCTGGATTCCTGAGGAGGGAGCCTGTTGGGGGGCCTTTGGTCTGTTGAAGAAGCCTGAGAGGAGCATTAGGGGAGTCTGGACACGTCAGCTCAGTGCTGCGCAGGTGGGCACTGTGGCCCAACATCTGGACTGGAGGTGACATACTTGGAAGGAGGCCCCAGGTTTCTAAGAGAGGTGAATACTAACAATTCCAGCTTGTTTGTTAACAATGGATCAGATACCGTGGCCATTGAGCACTGTGTTATGGAGAGTGGACACCTGGAAAGAAGAGAAGAAGCCAGAACCTGCTGGTGGCCAAGATCATCAGGCTATGAAAATTGCCAATGCATTTGTTGCTGGCAGTGGCCAAACTGCCCCATGGACTACGTATGGCTTTTTTTTTTGGTGCTAAGCGGACAGGGCCTATGACAAGGATAAGTATGTCTCTGATTTCATCTCTTGTATGAATCCTAACTGATCACCAACCTTTCTTCTCTCTCTTACTTATAGTCAGGTCACTGTTGAGCCATCCTGTCTCTGTAGAGTAACTCTTCTTTCTATTCTGTTTTAGAAATCAACCCTCAGAGTATAAACCTATTCTCTCATTTGCCAAGTTCTGATATTTTCTTACCTTATTTGTGCTACTGAAAACAGCACAGAATGGGAAATTTATAAACAATAAAAATTTATTCTTGCAGTTGTAGAGGCTAGTAAGCCCCAGAGCAAGGTGCTGCGTGGTCCGGTGTCTGGTGAGGGCTGTTATCTGCTTCCAAAATGGTACCTTGTTCTGTCTGCTCCCATAACAGAAAGAGGAGGAGCCCAAAGGGACAGATGCTGCTGATGCTTCTCTTACAAGGCATTAACCCCATCTGTCTGGAAGGCCCCACCCTCT